>NC_045612.1:87179302-87791525 GCF_009762305.2 Zalophus californianus | reverse complement strand
CTCCCTGTTGTTGGATTTCCTGCTGTTTGTGGAGAAACAGAACTCTAACAGAGAGGGGGCCATTGTGTCCAGCACACCAGAGTCAGTGTTCATTCCTCTACTGGAGCAGTTTAGATCCCCTCCCCATCCTCACATGCCTCTGAGAATTAAGAGAGGTAAATGCTCCCTGAAATGCAGCCTTGTCACCTCCTAGAGGTAGATGGCAAGCCGGGCTGGAGGAAATCATGCCTCAACTTCCTCTCTTTGTTTCTCCAGAGCCCCCAGTATGGACTGCACATTCTTGCAGACCTCTGCTATGCTCCTGGTTCTGTCCATGACCGTTCGTGATTGTTACCTGCTGCACCCCAAGTCCCTTTAATGTGACTTGGACTTGTGTAAGTCTGGACAGACTCCTGAAAATTCCCTACCATGGGTGTCACAACAGGAAGTTCTCGAAGGGCCATAAATACCACCTCTCAAAGTGGCCGAGTGGGAGGAGCTTGGGAAGTGGTTCTATATACTCTGTCTTCTGGAGATTTTGAAATGAAGAAATGTTGAATCTGTGGATGCCTGACCCATTTATGCCTCTGCAGTGTTTTGGCTCACTTATTGGTCAAACCCTTCATCACCAAGGCAATTATGGTATTACCTGTAAACTTCAGAGCTATCTGCCTACCTTTTTTTCATACCTGTCTCCCCATCAGAACACAGTCACCTCAACTCTGTTCTTCTGGAGGGAGTAAGGTGGATCCCTGGGGACCTTCTTATGTGAACTTCAGTGTAGTCAGATAAAGAAAAAAAGGTAGAATTGGAATTCAACATTGTCAACCTCTAATGAATTAATGGATCTAGGGAGTGATTACCAACAGGTGATATTATTACAACAAGAGAAATGACTGGTCAGTATGTGCCTTCTGTAATGGTCTTCTGTGTTGTGGTCTTGCCAAAAAAAGAAAAATAGAATTTGCATGTGATCAAACCCTAAGTATAATTATCAATTTATAGGAAATTAAAAATATAAAAGAACATGTTTGACAACATCATGGAGATGTAATCAGCAAAATCCAGACCATGGGAAATAGTGCAGAAAAAATAGTTTTTTTTTTGGGGTTTTGCAACAACAACAAATAAAATGTAAGAAAAGCCATTATAGAGGAGACTCTATAGATTAAATACACTTAAAGAATTATTAGCCATTTACTATGTATATACCTTTCAGGGTGTAGACCTTATGGTGATCTCACGATTCCTGACACCTGGTATGCATGCCCTTTATAATTACCTCTTTGTGAGTGTGGACAGAACCTGTGACTTGCTTCTAGTCAATAGAATATGGCAAAGGTGAGGGGATTTTGCACCTGTAGTTAAGGTCTGAGATCAATTGATTTTGAGTTAATCAAAGGGGATGTTACCCCAGGTGTGCCTGCTTAATCAAGTTAAAAACTTTAAAAGAAGGACTGGGCTCTCCCTGAGGTCAGACTCTCTGTGGCTAGCTTTGAAGAAATAAGATGCCATGAAGTAAGTGACCACACTTCACAAGCTCATCCAAAAAAATAGAAGAGGCGGAATGCTTCCCAACTCATTGTGTAAGGTTAGTATTACCCTAATATCAAAACTAGACAAAGATATCACAAGAAAATAAAACTACAGACCAATAACTTTTATGAATATTCTCAAAAAACTCTTAACAAAATACTAAACAAATCCAGCAACATAAAAAAAGTATTATACACCATGACCGGGTGAGATTTTTTTTAAGATTTTATTTATTTATTTGACAGAGAGAGACAGAGCGAGAGAGGGAACACAAGCAGGGGGAGTGGGAGAGGGAGAAGCAGGCTTCCCGCGGAGGATGGAGCCCGACGCGGGGCTCGATCCCAGGACCCTGGGATCATGACCTGAGCCGAAGGCGGACGCTTAACGACGGAGCCACCCAGGCGCCCCTGACCAGGTGAGATTCTATTCCAGAAATGCAAGTTTGGTTTAACATGTGGAAATCAATTAATGTAACAAATACACAGTATTAATAGAATAAAAAATTTAAAACCGTGTGATCATCTCAATAGGCACAGAAAAAGCATCTGATAAAATCCAACACCCTTTCAGGATAAAAACATTCAAAAACTAGGATGAGAAGGGGACTTTCTCTGCATGATCAGATTATGAAAAATCCACAGTTACCATCACACTTAATGGTGAAAGACTGCTCTCTCCCTAAGATCAGGAACAAGACAAGGACGTCTATTCTCACCACTTATATTCAACATTGTACTGGAAGTTATAGCCAGGGAAATTAGGCAAGAAAAAGAAATAAAATTGGGGCGCCTGGGTGGCTCAGTCGGTTGGGCGTCTGCCTTCGGCTCAGGTTGTGATCCTGGGGTCCTGGGATCGAGCCACCTGTCAGGCTCCCTGCTCAGTGAGGAGTCTGCCTCTCCCCCAACTCGTGCTCTCTCTCTCTCACTCACTTTCTCTCTTTCTCAGATAAATAAATAAAAAAAATCTTTAAAAAAAGAAAAAGAAGGGGCGCCTGGGTGGCTCAGTCGTTGGGTGCCTGCCTTTGGCTCGGGTCATGATCCCAGGGTCCTGGGATCGAGCCCCGCATCGGGCTCCCTGCTCGGTGGGGAGTCTGCTTCTCCCTCTCCCACTCCCCCTGCTTGTGTTCCCTCTCTCGCTGTGTCTCTCTCTGTCAAATAGATAAAATCTAAAAAAAAACAAAGAAAAAAAATGCTGCCGATTGGAAAAGAATGAGTAAAAATCTTTACTTTCATATGACATGATTTTTTTATATAAAATCCAAAGGGATCCACCAAAAAAAAAAAAAAAAACCCTATTGGACCTAATAAACTTTTTCAGCAACGTGGCAGGATATAACCTTATCATATTACTGCTGGTTCCCTGTGATCTCTGTCTGCTGCCTAAGTAAAAACAAAGCTCTCTTGTATTCTTTTCCTTGAGCATAGCTAGCTACTGCTCTGAATTTAATCAATTGCTGGATCTGTCATCTTCCACTCAATTCTGTTGACGAAATTCAATAGCTGTTCCTTCAAAAACTTCAGAAGGTTATATTCCTCCTATAAGTCCTTTCTGGTACTTAATGGTCACATTATTAATTTAAACCTCCAGGCTTGTAAGAATTGTACCCTAACCCCAAGTCAACAAAATGCTGCTGGGGTCACTACAAATATTGGCAGATTCCAGTCCACCCAGAGTGGGCCACATCGAGATGAGGCCAGATGTGATAGTCAAACTGTTTCCATCAAAGACATTCCAGCCTGCTTTGCAGAAACTGTTTGACTTTGTCTACCATAAGGTTTGTCTACCACACATTGGTACATTCCTGTTGTAACAAATGATACTTACATCCCTGCTGCAATTTATGCCCCAATGGGGTACCCCCTTTTTTTTTTAAGATTTTATTTATTTATTTGACAAATAGACACAGCGAGAGCAGGAACACAAGCAGGGGGAGTGGGAGAGGGAGAAGCAGGTTTCCTGCAGAGCAGGGAGCCCGATGCGGGGCTCGATCCCAGGACCCTGGGATCGTGACCTGAGCCGAAGGCAGCCGCTTAACCAACTGAGCTGCCCAAGCACCCCTCCAATCAGCTTTATTTTTTTGGGTTTTTTTTAAGATTTTATTTATTTATTCATGAGAGACAGAGGGGGAGAGAGAGAGAGAGAGAGAGAAGCAGAGGGAGAAGCAGGCTCCCAAGGAGCAGGGAGCCCGATGCGGGACTCGATCCCAGGACCCTGGGATCATGACCTGAGCTGAAGGCAGACGCTTAACCATCTGAGCCACCCAGGTGCCCCCTCCAATCAGCTTTATACTGCATCGACATGCAAGGTCCACCAGACATTTGAGAAAGGCCTCCAACCTGAAAGACAGAGAACAAGCATGTTTAAAAGGAACTCAGAGGAAATAGAGACAATATAAAGAGCAGAAACAGGAATAAGAAACTATGAACAAAAAAATGAAGAACAAAAAAGAATTTGGGGGGGCGCCTGGGTGGCTCAGTCGGTTGGGCGACTGCCTTCAGCTCAGGTCATGATCCCAGGGTCCTGGGATCGAGTCCTGCATCGGGCTCCCTGCTCAGTGGGGAGCCTGCTTCTCTCTCTGCCTCTGCCTGCCGCTCCCCCTGCTTGTGCTCTTTCTCTCTGTCAAATAAAGAAATAAAATCTTAAAAAAAAAAAGAATTTGGGGAATTAAGTATATGGGAAAGCAAATATAAAATTAGTCAATAAAATGATTGAAAGATTGAGAATGTAGAGCAAAAGCTCTAAGAAAGAGACAATGAAAAAGAAATCAGAGGACCCATCCATAAGTTCAATATCTGAATGACCAGAAAGAGGAAACAAAAATGCATGGGTGGGGGGGGTTCATAATAAAACAAGACAAATTTTTTTTAAAGATTTTATTTATTTATTTGACAGAGAGAGACAGCGAGAGCAGGAACACGAGCAGGGGAGTGGGAGAGGGAGAAGCAGGCCCCCCGCTGAGCAGGGAGCCCGATGTGGGACTTGATCCCAGGACCCTGGGATCATGACCTGAGCCGAAGGCAGACCCTTAACGACTGAGCCACCCAGGCGCCCAAAACAAGACAAATTTTTAAAAACTCTTCCGGAACTGAGGAAATTAGTTTCTAAGGAATGCATGAAAAATAAAACCATACAGGGGCACCTGGGTGGCTCAGCCGGTTAAGTGTCTGCCTTCGGCTCAGGTCATGATCTCAGGGTCCTGGAATCGAGCCCCACGTCGGGCTCCCTGCTCAATGGGGAGCCTGCTTCTCCCTCTCCCTCTGCCGCTCCCCCTGCTTGTGCTCTCTCACTCTCTCAAATAAATAAATAAATAAAATTAAGAAAAAGAAAAAGAAAACCATACAGAGGGCAATTTCAGAATGAGGCCAAATCCCAAGCCCGGCTGCTGCGTTGGCTGATGCTTGAGGTCTTGAAAGTTATTTCCTAGGGCTTATACCCTTTTGATCTTTCCTGTAGACAGGTCTCCTCAATAGTAAGAGACTAATGCCAATCTTGAATGCAACATAATGATTTGAAGAGTTATGAGATACCAGCTATGTACTGGCAGATAGTTACAGATAACTAAAGATAGTTTTAAAAGAGTCTGGGAACATGTTAAAATATAAAACATCCCTAGTTCATGGATTTCTTTGTCTACTCACTGGTAGAGCCCATGTACAGCTGTGCATGTTGCACACTGCAGAACTCAGGGAGTGCCATTCATCTAGACTATAACATGAATGGTTCCCCAGGAGTTGTACAATGAGGTGGCCCTTCTCACTCAAGTCCAATGCCTTGACTAACTCAACTTTTTTATTCGCTCAGGCTTCTACAACTGATCTGCAAAGGGTGGGGTTTGGTCTAGACCCATTCCAGCTCTGTCATTCTCTGTCAAATTTAATTCTACTAGAAGAGTAGCAGCTGAACTCATGCCCAGAAGTCCTCTACCTAGAGCAGTTGATTGGGTCTCCCACAGGGCTTGTGACCTTGGGACTCAGACAACATGGTATTTCGGGTTATACTCAAAGGAGTCTCTCCTCGGGGTGCCTGGGTGGCTCAGTGGGCTAAGTGTCTGCCTTTGGTTTGGGTCAGGATCCCAGAGTCCTGGGATCGAGCCCCGCACTGGGCTCCCTGCTCAGTGGGGAGTCTGCTTCTCCCTCTCCCTCTGCCTCTCCCTCCAGCTTGTGCTCTCTCTCACTCTCAAATAAATAAAATCTTTAAAAAAACAAAGGAGTCTCTCCTCATGGTACATGGACTCTCTGTGGAATTTTCAACAAGCACAGTGCGTTAGGCCAATTAATATTTTCTCCAATTATGTCTTTGCTTCTGATTTCAAATAAATCCATAAGGAAGAATTAGACAATTAGACATAAGCCTTCACTGGTCACTTCTAAGATTGACCAGGTGCTTATTTTTGTTCAACCATCTATAAAAATCATTTCTAAGGTTCTCTGTGAGAGGTGGCTAAAGAGCAAAGGCTATTGTTATCCACTTGTCATCAATATAAAGGACAGTTTTTCATATAGTAGCTAAAAGAAGGTCTGGGCTCTGAAAGATAACATACACACCTTCTTAGATTGTCCTTAAACTCAACCTCAAGTCCTCCTGGTCTACATATTTCCACTGAGCTTCTGGGAGCCCAATTATCTAAAAGCAGTGTCCCAACTAGCAAAGAGAGTCAGTGATTCTCACCTTTCTGGACTGTGGCAACCAGGCCTCGGACAACTGGATTTGCTACATCGAGGTGGTCTACAGACAGTAGCATGGGTAGTACCTGGAATATTCTTAGAAATGCAGCATCTCAGGCCCACCTCAGACCAACTGAATCATTTGTTTCAAATATGTTATATTTGCCCATTGAAGCATTTTTATGATGGCTGCTTTAAAGTCCTTGTCAGATAATTCCAACATCTGTGTCATTTCCGTGTTGGCATCTGTCGATTGTCTTTTCTCTCTCAAGGTGAAATTTTTCTGGTTCTTACTAGGACAAGTGATTTTTGTTGTATCCTGGACATCTGAGTTATTATGTTATGAGACTCTGGATCTTATTTAAATCTTCTGTTCTAGTAGGACTCCCCTGACGGTGCTCTGGTTGGTGAAGAGGATTGTATTATTGCCAGGTAGGGTTGGAAGCCTAGGTTCTCCGCCTGGCCTCTGTTGACAGCAGGGGGTGGAGGTGGGAGTGGTGTTAGACAACTGTTGTTGGATACTTAAAATTGATGTAAGGGTAGGTGGGCAATTTCCTTTGCACATCTGAAGAAGCCACAGGAGACAGTGTCCAGGTATGCCCCAAGCCCCATTCCAGCCCCATTATATCCATGGTCCCCATTGCTTCAAGGTACAGTATCTATCCTATGTACTCTGGAAGAGGAATGGGGCTCCAAAAGCTGTGTCCATGGCCATATGCTTCACCATAGCTCACAGCTGTGGCAAGAGATCAGGAAGTGTTTTCTTTCTCCAAGGAAGAAGTTATTTAAAGTTCTTTTATTTTTTATTTTTTTTAAAGATTTTTTTATTTATTTATTTGAGAGAGAATGAGAGATAGAGAGCACGAGAGGGAAGAGGGTCAGAGGGAGAAGCAGACTCCCTGCTGAGCAGGGAGCCCGATGTGGGACTCGATCCCGGGACTCCAGGATCATGACCTGAGCCGAAGGCAGTCGCTTAACCAACTGAGCCACCCAGGCGCCCCTAAAGTTCTTTTAAAATTGAAGAATAGGGGCGCCTGGGTGGCTCAGTTGGTTAAGCATCTGCCTTTGGCTCAGGTCATGATCCCAGGGGCCTGAGATTGAGTCCCACATCGGGTTCCCTGCTCAGCGGGGAGCCTGCTTCTCCCTCTCCCCCTCCCCCCACCCCTGCTCGTGCTCTCTTGAGCGCTCTCCTTCTCTCTCAAATAAATAAATTAAATCTTTAATAAAATAAAATAAAATTGAAGAATAAAAAATAGTAATAAAGAAACTTTTAAATAAAATTGAAGAACAGTTGACATACAATGTTACATTAGTTTCAGGCGTGCAGCATAACAATTACAAAAAATTCTCCACATGGGACGCCTGGGTGGCTCAGACGGTTAAGCGTCTGCCTTCGGCTCAGGCCATGATCCCAGGGTCTTGGGATTGAGCCCCAAATCAAGCTTCCTGCTCAGCGGACAGTCTGCTTCTCCCTCTCCCCCACCCCTCTCCCCCACTCATGCTCGCTCGCTCTCTCTCAAATAAATAAAATCTTTTTAAAAATTCTACACATTAAGCTATGCTCACCACAATAAGTATAGTTACCATCTATCATGATAAAATATTATTACAATATTATTGACTATACTCCCTATGCTATGCTTTTCAACCCCACTTACTTATTTTGTAACTGGAAGTTTGTGCCTCCTAATCCCCTTCACCTATTTTGCCCCTCCCCCCCACCTTCCTTCTAGCAACCACCAGTTTGTTCTCTTTATCTGTGAGTCCATTTCTGGCTTTTGTTTGTATGTTTGTTCGTTTGTTTTGTTTTTTTTTAGATTCCACATATAAATGAAATCGTATGGTATTTGTCTTTCCCTGTCCGACTTTTTTCACTTAGCATAATACCCTCTAGGTTTACCCACGTTGTCCCAAATGGCAAGATTTCATTCTTTTTTATGGCTGAGTAATGTATCACATAATTTTTATCCATTCATCTATTGATGGACACTTGGGTTGCTTCCATATCTTGGCTATTATAAATAATGCTGCAATAAACAGAGGTGTGCATGTATCTTTTTCTTTGAGTTAGAGTTTTTGTTTTCTTTGGGTAAATACCCAGTAGCAGAATTACTGGATCATGTGGTAGTTCTTGAGGATTCTCCATACTGTTTTCCACAGTGGTTGAACCAATTTACATTCCCACCAACAGTGCACTAGGGTCTCCTTTTCTCCACATCCTTGCCAACACCTATTATTTCTTCTCTATGATATTAGCCATTCTGACAGGTGTAAGGGGAGATCTCATGGTGATTTGGGTTTGCATTTCCCTGACGATTAATGATGTTGAGCATCTTTTCATGTGTCTGTTAGCCATCTGTATGTCTTTGGGAAAATGTCTACTCAGGTCCTCTGCCCATTTTCAATTGGATTATTTACGGTTTTTTTGTTGGGGGGGTGTTAACTTGTATAAGCCCTTTATATATTTTGGATATTAACCCCTTATTGGATATATCATTTACAAATATCTTTTCCCATTCAGTAGATTGCCCTTTGTTGATTGTGTCCTTCGCTGTGCAAAAGCTTTTATTTTGGTGTAGTTCCAATAGTTTAATTTTGCTTTTGTTTTCCTTGCTTAAGGAGACATATCTAGAAAAATCATTTTAAGGCTGATGCCCAAGAGAATACTGACTGTTTTTTAAAGAGTTTTATGGTATGAGGTCTCACATTTAAGTCTTTAATCCATTTTGAGTTTATTTTTGTGTATGGTGTAAGAAAGTGGTCTGGTTTCATTATTTTGCATGTAGCTGTCCAGTTTTCCCAACAGCATTTATTGAAAAGATTTTCTTTTACTCATTGTATATTTTTACCTCCTTTGTTGTAGATTAGTTGACCATATAAGTGTGGGTGTATTTCTGGGTTCTCTATCCTATTCTATTGATCTGTGTGCATATTTTTGCGCCAGTACCATACTGTTTTGATTACTACAGTTTTGTAGTATGTCTTGAAATCTTAGATTGTGATACCTCCAGCTTTGTTCTTCTTTCTCAAGGATGCTTTCGCTGTTTGGAGACTTTTATGGTTCCATACACATTTTAGGAATCTTTGTTCTAATTCTGTGAAAAATACTATTACTTTTTGACAGAGATTGCATTAAATCTGTAGATTGCTTTGGGCAGTATGAACATTTTGACAATATTAATTCTTCCAATACATGGTGTATCTTTCCATTTGTTTATGTCATTTTCTTTTTTTTAAGATTTATTTATTTGTTTTAGAGAGAGAGGGTGAGCAGGGGGAGGGGCAAGCTCCCCATTGAACACAGAGCCTGATGCGGGCTCTATCCCAGGACCCTGAGATCATGGCCTGAGCCAAAATCAAGAGCTGGCCGCATAACCGACTGAGGCTCCCAGGCATCCTTTTTATGTCATTTTCAATTTCTTTCATCAGTGTTTTATAGTTTCCAGAGTACAGATCTTTCACCTCCTTGGTTAAATTTATTCCTGGGTATTTTCTTTTTGATGCAATTATAAATGGGATTGTTTTCTTAATTTCTCTTTCTGCTACTTTGTTATTGGCATAGAGAAATCCAACAGATTTCTGTATATGAATTTTGTATTCTGCAACTTTACTGAATTCATTTATTAGTTCTAATAGTTTTCTGATGAAGTCTTTGGTACTTTCTATATATAGTATCATGTCATCTGTAAAGTGACAGTTTTACTTCTTGAGGTTGTGACTTTTTTGTCACAAGACAATATTATGTGGATAGCTATACACTATTAAATTTTTAAATTTTGTGAAAATTCTCTGAAATGGACAATTGTCAAGGAAAATACCAGTGGACCAAAATTTACTCAAGAAGAAAGAAAATTTAAATCACTAAGTCATAAAAGACAAAAAAATATTAAAGAATTACTCAAAGGATGCCTAAATAGTTGTATGGTCACAATCTCTCAAATTTTCAAGGAATAGATTATTCCCATTCTAAATTGTTTTAAATCATTGAGAAAGATGGGATTCTTCCAAATTCACTTCACAAAGGTAACATAATCATGATAGCAAAAACTAACAGAGAACTGGAAAACCAGTATCAATCTCATTTTCAATATAAATACAAAAATGATAAATAATATACTAAATATACTAAAAGAATAATAAACTAAGACCAAATGGTGTTTTTATCAGAAATGTAAGAATGGCTTACTAATGGGGGGAGGGAAATTTTATATATATATAATTTTGTTTTTAACTGAAGTATAGTTGACATTTTACTAGTTATATTAGTTTCAGGTGTACCACACACTTATTTGACAATTATATACCTTACAAAATGTTCATTACAAGAAGTGTAGTTACCCTCCATCACCACACAAAGTTATTATAATTGACTATATATTCTATGCTGTACTTTTCATCCCTGTCACTTAATTACTTTATAACTGGAAGTTTGTACCTCCTAATTCCCTTCACCTATTTCACTCATGCCCCCCACTTTTCTCCCCTCTGGCAACTGCAAGTTCTGTGTATTTATGAGTCTATTTCTGTTGTTGTCATTTGTTCATTTGTTTTGATTTTTAGATTCCACATATAAATGAAATCAGATTCAGCAGTATTTTAACAAGAGCATCCAAGATACTGACACGGGGAAATCTCTGCTGGGAGCGTCTACAGAGTCTATGAGGGTGGGATGGGGTGACTAAATGCATCAACACCATTCCAAGGGGTGACAATTACCAATGGTATTCCGGGGATTTCTGGGAGTTGTTAAAGGCATTCAAATTTTCTGTGCCCCTCTGAGACTTTGTGCTATGAATTCCACAGGTAACAGCAAAAAAAAAAAAAAAATACAATTCCCTGAAACTTTTTTCTTTTTTTAATTATTTTTTAAATTTTGTTTAAAGATTTTATTTATTTATTTATTTGAGAGAGAGAGAGAGAGCACAAGCAGGGGGAGCAGCAGGCAGAGGGAGAAGCAGGCTCCCCTCTGAGCAGGGAGCCCGATGCAGGACCCTGGGATCATGACTTGAGCGGAAGGCAGATGCTTAACCAAATGAGCCACACAGGTGCCCCTATTTTTTGAATTTTAATTCCAGTATTGTTAACATACAGTGTTGTGTTAGTTTCAGGTGTACAACATAGTGATTCAACAAGTCTATCCATTGCACAGTGCTCCTTATGATAAATGTACTCTTTAGTCCCCTCCTTGACACTTTTTAAAGTGAAGCAAGTAAATTTGAAAACTGAGGTTTTGCTTACCTGCATGCATGGATCTGTTCCTAATTGATACCAAAGACTTTCCATGAGCTAAGAGATAGACCAACACACACAGGACACATCCAAACAGTACTGAAGAGGCTTTGAAGATAAAACTGTAACCTATAACAAACTGAGGGTTCTAGAGGGGAGGGGGATAGGGGGATGGGTGAGCCCGGTGGTGGGTATTAAAGAGGGAGGGCACGTGCTGCATGGAGCACTGGGTGTTATACGCAAACAATGAATCATGGAACACGACATCAAAAACTAATGATGTAATGTATGGTGATTAACATAACAATAAAAATTATTTACAAAAATAAAAAAAGACTAGTGCTTATGCTCTACCTCTTCTCTCCCACCCTCCAACATTGTTAAGGAAGTGTTTCAAATAGAAGGGAAATGATGACAGAGGGATACTTGGAACATCAGGAACGAAGGAAGAGGAACAAACTTACTGAAATAGCTAGGTACAGACTCTATTCTCTCGAGTTCTTTAAGATGTGGATTGTGATTGAAAGTAAAATCAAAACACTGTCTGGTAGGGGTTTTATGTACATAGTTGTAGCGTCCTGGATCCAATCAGGAACACCAACAGTGTGGCCAAGGATACGGAAATTAGTATGGACCAGCCATCTAATAGATTTTTATGTATTTATTTATTTGAGGGAGAGAGAGGGAGAGAAAGAGCACAAGCAGGGGCAGCAGGAGGCAGAGGGAGAGGGAGAGGGAGAAGCAGGCTCCCTGTGGAGCAGGGAGCCCAACACGGGACTTGATCCCAGGATCCCGGGATCATGACCTGAGCCAAAGGCAGATGCTTAACCGACTGAGCCACCCAGGCGCCCCTGGATCAGCCATCGAAACAGAAGCCAAGCACTCTTCTTCAAGGCTATGGAAGAATGACCCTGAAGGTGATTCAGAGATCCTCAGGGCTGTCACTGCCACCACAGGCCCAGAGCAGTTTCAAAGGGTGGGACTACATGAGTGGGGCCAGCTCAGAGAGCTTCACTGCGAGCAGTGTCTGGTAGGGGTGACACTGCCCCCCAAAGGGCCCACAGGGTGGAACACTGAGCCACAGAGGATTATTCTCCAGCTTTAAAGTTTACTGTTGTTTGCCCTGTTGGGTTTGGCACTTACTTGGGACCATTACCCCTTTCTTTCCTATTTCTCCCTTTTGGAATGAGAATGTCTATTGTATGCCTGCCCCACCCTTGTGTTTTGGAAGCACCTAACTTGTTTGGTTTCACAGGTTCACAGCTGGAGAGGAATTTGTCTCAGGAAGAATCATATTCTGAGTCTCACCCATGCCTGATTTAGGTGATATTTACATGAGACTTTGGACTTAGACTGTAGAGTGATGCTGGAATGCGTTAAGACTTTGGGGGCTCTTGGGATGGAATGCATGCATTTTGCATGTGAGAAGGACATGGACTTTGGAGGACCAGGGGCAGAAGGCTCCAGACTGAATGTTTGTGTCCCCTCAAAATGCATATGTTGAAACCAATCCCCAAGACGTTTGATTTGGAGGTGGAGCCTCTGGAAGGTAATTAGGTCATGAGGGTGAATTTGTCATGAATGGGATTAGTTCCCTTACAAAAGTGACCTCAGAGGGCTCCCTTGCCCTTTGATGGAGGACAGTGTGAGAAGACTGCCATCTATGAAGGAGGAAATAAAGCTCTCACCTGAGGAAGAATCTTGTGAACACCTTGACCTTGGACTTCCCAGCCACCAGAACTGTGAGAAATAAATTTCTATTGTTTGTGAGCCACCTAGCCTATGATACTCTGTTATAGCAGCCTGTTAAACAAAAATTCAACCAACCAAGTTTGAAGATCTAACTAGCTTTATTAAGTGCATGGGGCAACATCCCATCCAGCAAGTAGAGGGGACCTCTGAGGAGTTGTACAAAATGGAAGGTTTTCATAGGAAGGAGAGTGGGTCAAGAAAGTTATTAGCAAAAGAAAAGATAGGCTTGTTCCAAGCAAGGTCACCTTCCCTTAGGTGGAAGGACAAGGGGTCTTTAGGTGGATTACCTCATCTTCCTTTGGGGGATGTAGAGGGTTCATGTGACACATTACCCTATTGGTACTGATCAGAAAATTCCTGGTTGACAGGTTAAGACTTAACATTTCTGGGGGAGGGTTAAACTGCAATTACGTTAGCCCTGGTTTGTTGACCTGGCCTGGCCCAAGTGCTGGGTTTTTGTGTTGAACAAGCCTAAACTGGGGCACCTGGCTGGCTCAGTCAGAAGGGCATGCGGTGCTTGATCTCAGGGTTGTGAGTTCAAACCCCACGTGGGGTGTAAAGATTACATAAAAAAAAAAAAACTAAACTGACTAAAACACCAATCCAGGACAAACTTTGAAGGAGTTCAGACCTTGTTGAAGAACGTGTGTGTCTACCACCAGTAGAGCAGAAAAGTTGGCTACTTTGGCCAGACTTGAGCTGGTCTGAAGTTTCAAACAGGCAACTCTATGGAGTGGAGGTAGAGGTAAGGGATCAGAAGCTGACAGTGTGGACATGCAGTGGGAATCTGGGTGCTGAGGAGGAGAACAAAGGCAAAAGAAGTGAGATAAAATTAAATTTCCTTACAATTTACAGCCCATTGATAAATACCCGAGACAGGAGGAGTATGACAATCAGGCAGAGTATGACAATCGTCAAGAAGGTCACAACTGCCTTCATGTTAATGCTTTGCTACAGGCAAAGAGCAACCTTAGCTTGACGATAACCAGACCTCCAGAATCCAGTAAGTCTTCTTTAACATACAAAAATCCTTTTGGAAACTTCCTTGATCTCTACACCCCCCCCCCAACTTAAAAGTATCTAGTTAATTGCTCCTCACAATCCCAGTGCAGCTCTTCCTGCCCACTGTCCTGTCCCCCATGCTTTAATAAAAACACCTTTTTGCACTGAAAATGTCTCAAGGATTCTTTCTCGATGGCCACTCCCGGCCCAGAGCACATCAGGCGCCAGCAGGGGCAAAAGGCCCTCAGACCACAGGCGTCATGAACGACTCTTCCTGGTCCCTTGTACAGCCGGTGGGTTTTGCAGGGCCAAGGAATGTGCGGTGGGGGGTTGCAGAGTAGGAGATCTGTGCTGAGAGGGCTGTGGGCAGGTTTTTGCCAGGCTGAGGCTGCAAGGTCACAGAGAGATGGTGTTCTGGACCTGAGACTCGGGCAGGTTCCACTGGATGTCCTCAAAACCCACAGGGAAGACTCCTTCTTTCCCCTACACCAGAAATTGTAGGAAGCATCGTCCTCCTGGCATGTGCCTCCAGTGAGTGAGTGCCCTCTACTGAGAAATCTTAACATTACGCTCGCTTCAAAGGAGAAATGCTTGAAGGAAGTTGGCTGTTGATCATAAAGTATATATTGAAGAGTGCGTTCACAGCTGAGAGGCAACAAATTGATAAGTGACACATTGATGTAAAACATCTAGCGATAATAATACAAAGGGGAAAGCTTTCTACATTCCACATGAAGTTTTATTATTATTTTTTAAAGATTTTATTAATTTATATGCCAGAGAGGGAGAGCACAAGCAGGGGTAGCGGCAGGCAGAGGGAGAGGGAGAAGCAGGTTCCCTGATGAGCAGGGAGCCAGATGCGGGACTCAATCCCAGGATCCTGGAATCATGACCTGAGCCGAAGGCCGATGCTTAACCGACTGAGCCACCCAGGGGGTCCCTCACATAAAATTTTAAAATATGAATTCTAATCACTCCCTGAAAAGTTAATATATATTTAAATCATAGAGATACCACTAAAAATATATATTAAAAGGGATATAGTAAAAAACGTATTTAGACAAAATAATGCTGAAAATATTTAAATAATTGAAAAGAAGGCAGGAGAAAGAGAGAGAAAACAGAGGAAACAATCAGAAAAGTAATAATAGGGGTGCCTGCGTGGCTCCGCGGTTAAGCGTCTGCCTTCTGCTCAGGTCATGATCCCAGGGGCCTGGGATCGAGCCCCACGTCGGGCTCCCCGCTCAGTGGGGAGTCTGCTTCTCCCTCTGCCCCTGGCCTTGCTTGTGCCCTCCCTTAAATAAATAAATAAATAAATAAATAAATAAATAAATAAATAGAATCTTTTAAAAAAGTAATAAATTATAAGACATAAATCCAAATATTAATAATTACATTAAATGTAAATATCCTACAAATTTTAGTATTATTGGTGATAGTTCTGTGAAAAATGCTGTTGGTATTTTGCTAGGGATTACATTAAATCTGTAGATTGCTTTGTGTAGTATAGACATTTTAACAATATTTGTTCTTCCAATCCGCGAGCATGGAATATCGTTCCATTTGTGTTGATGAGGAGAAGAAGGCAAGCTGAGGGCAAAGCACAAGCTAACACCCCCTCCTCCCTCCCACCCAAGGTGGGATGTGTGTGACATTCCTCAGGCACTCCTGGCTGCCTGAGAACAAAGGAAAGAGAAAACCAAATGGTTAACTGGTGGGGAGATCACAGTCATGCAGGACGAGTCTCCATCAGTTTGCAACTGTCTTAATGATTTACAAGAAAAAAAAAAGCAATCTCCAGAAACCTGTAGATTCAATTTCCTGGAGCCCTATCATCACCCTCCTCTCCATAGGATAGAAAATCTTATATAATCAGTCAATCCTCACAACCCCAGTGCAGCTCTTTCTGCCCATGGTTCCTGTCCGCATGCTTTAGTATAACCATCTTTCTGCACCAAGGAGGTCTCAAGAATTCCTTCTTGGTCATCGGCTCCGGACCCCACAACTCCAAACCACATCATCAGGGTGGAGGAATGTGGTACCTACATTCCAATAGACTCACTGGGATCTTTAACATTACTAAAAATATCAGAGAAACAAACAAGCAAATCAATATATTTGGTATTTTTGCTAGTGCCCCAACATCTGGTAACTGCATGCTTTTCAGATTAGAAATGGGATCTGCTCTTTTCGTTTAACTTGGGTAAACTTGGCTCCTGACTTACAAGTGGACTACACATTCTATCATCATTCTTCCAGCATTTGTCTATATTACAGTGTTCAAATGTGGGACCTCCGGAGTCTTGAATACTGGTATGCAGCCACTGTCCTGCCTGATGATCCAACACTAAGCTGCTGTTGAAGCAATGTGAAGAATGTACATTTATCCAACCACAAACTGTGTTCTCCAAACCATCATTAGATGAGTGGAAGCCAGACAATGGTTAAGATCTGAATTTCACAGAATAATGTTCTATGGTTGACCTCACCTGCCCTTGGCTAAAAGGAAGAGTGAAAACCTCTCTGGGATAGAAAGACTGAAAATCAGCTCAGAGTGAGAAAGAAAAAGGCAGCCTTGCTATTATTAATTGGGCTGGGGTGACGGGCACAGATAAAGGCAAGTGCAAAGTTAAGAGGAAATATTGTTTCTCCCAGTCATACCGGAGCTGTAAAATACCAAAAAGACACCATCTTCCCGTTACTACTGCTTTCTTATCAATGATCCCAGAGCCACTTTGCTATTTTCATCTATTACTGGGGACTTCCAACTGCTAAGATGCCCCTGCCATTACATACATAGGGGTGCACCCACGTCCCCATCCCGCACATACTCCAGCTTCACTCCTGCCTTGGATTCCACCTGTGCGTCCCGCCTTCTCTATTTGAAATCCACTGAATCCCGCCCCGCTGCCAGGCACGCTCCGAGCCCATAAGATCCGCACACAGCTCTCACAGTCGCCATTGGTCCTAGCCCTACTCGAACACTAATCTAGAGTCCTCCGCCATCCCGTCGAATTCTATAAAGCACGGCCCTGCTCCTCTCCCCATTGGCCAGTTTGGTTCCACCCACGTTCGCCCCATCCACACGGTAAAGGGAGTGCTCAGGGGTACCGGAGCAGTGAGAGTCTCAGGTGCGAGTCTATTCTCGGGACTAAGAAGGCTACAACTTGGGCGGTCTTTCTACGTGGAGGGCGGGGCATGCGAGGGGATCTACACGGTGGGCGAAACCGGTGGGGCGTTCTACGTGAAGGGAGGGGTGTGTGGGGTGGTCTACGTTGTGGGCGGAGCGAGCATGACGTTCCACGTGAAGGGCGGGACGGTCAACGTGGTGGGAGGGGCATGTGGACCGCTCTACGTGGTGGGCGGGGCATGTGGGTGGTTCTACTTTGGGGACGGCGTGTGTGTGGTGGGGGAGTTCTACGTGCGGGCGGAGCGAGCGGGACGTGTGGGCGGTCTAACGTAGTGGGCGGGGCTGTGAAGTCGTTCTGCGTGTGGGTGGGGCGAGTGTCGCGCTCTACGTGGTGGGAAGGGCGAATGGCCCGCTCTACGTGGTGGGCGGGACATGTGGGTGGTTCCACGTAGGGGGTGGGGGCGTTCTACGTGTGGGCGGAGTGAGAGGGGCGTTTTACGAAGGGGCGGGGCCAGAGGGGCGTTCTACGTGGAGGGTGGGGCGTAGGGGCGGTCAACGTAGTGCGTGGGGCTGTGAAGTCGTTCGACGTGGTGGGTGGGGCGAATGGCCCGCTCTACGTGTTGGGCGGGACATGCGGGTCTACGTGGAGAGCGTTCTACGTGAGGGCGGGGCGAATGCGGCGGTCTAACGTGGTGGGCGGGACATGTGGGTGGTTCTACGTGGAGGGCGGGGTGGGGGAGGGTCAGTTACATGGGGGCGGGGCAAGCGGGGCATTTTTACGTGGAAGGCGGGGCGTGTGGGGCGGTCTAACGTAGTGGGCAAGGCGTGTGAAGATGTACGTGTGGGCGGGGCGAGTGGCGCGCTCTACGTGGTGGGCAGGACCTGTGAGTTCTACGTGGAGGGTGGGGTGTGGGGCGTTCTACGTGAGGGCGGGGCGAGTGGGGCGGTCTAACATTGTGGGCGTGGCATAGGCGCACTCTGCGTGGTGGGCGGGACATGCGGGGCATTCCGTAGGGGGGCGGGGCGTGCAGGACTTTCTACGTGGAGGGCGGGGCGTGTAGGGGAGGTGTCTGTGGAGGAAGCTTCGTTCAGAGAATTCTACGTGGAGGGCGGGGCGTCACGTAAGGGGCGGGAAGTCCAGGGGCATTCTAACGGGGGTGGGGCCTTCATAGGCTCCCCACAGGCCCCACACGCCCCGTCCACGACGGTTTCTCGCAACCCACCAAACCGGTAGGGGGCTTCCTGAGCCCAAGCTGAACTTGGGCTTCCTTGTGGGCGTGTCTTTCGGGGCGGGAGCTGCACCTACTTGCGCGGTGGTTGCGGCTTTACCTGGCCTTTGAGTTCGAGCTGTGGACAGACCGAGTCGCTGAAGTTTGTGGTTTGTGTAAACTTGGCTGCTTTGTTGTTTTCTTTTCCTATCCGTGCATCAGAAGATGGTAGCTGTAGCTACCTCGTGACTGGTGCAGAGCGTTCCACGCTAGGCTGTGAGCGTACTAAAACGGAATGGTGGGTTTTCTAGGGCAAGAAAGGGGCAACCTGATTCGGGGCATGTAGGCAGGTGCTAACAGAAATAGTATCTACAGTTAACATTCAGCCGTTAGATGCTAGCACTGTGCTAAGTGCTTTACTTTCTTCAGTTTTTTTTTTTAATCTGCTAAAAAGGTACCAAGTGAGTACTATCATTATCCACATTTTATCAGTCCCGGGAGGGCGATGCATGACACAGTCTTCCAGGTGCTGGGCCTCTGCTGAGCTCTTTCCCCTCCTATGTCACGGCCTCTTGCTTGCACTCTTGGGATGGTGGAGTGCTCTCCCAAAGGACGGACTTGTCTTGACACTGTGGCAGTTCCTCCTGCGGCTGGCCTGGCTGTGGGGACTCCACAAGAAGAGCCGCATGAACTACAAGGTCAGCCAGACCGGGTGGTACTCCCATGATACAGTAAGGCCACAATACATCGGCCCCTCCCAGGCCCAACTCAGACCCACCATAGAGCACTGTGTGGACCTCCAGCATTTACCTATGTTATTTCATTTTCTGACCTGTCCTGGACCCAGAAAATGGATGCACTGAGCACTCCCCCTCACACTATCAATTATTCCATTAACTTTGTTTTTCTTGATTTTGGACTTGCCCCAACTCTTGTCAACACACTTGGGGTGGGGATCTGGGGTCAAGTCAGAAGTCAGTCCCCCTCTAAAAAAAAAGTCACCTCCTACCCCTGCCTTCCTAGGGACCTGGTGGCTGTCAGGTCCTGTGCCCCTCAGGGATTCCACTAGGCGTCTGGGCTGGATTTTCACTGGTCTCAGCTGGGTCTGCGCCCACCCTGCTGCTTTCCAGAAATCTGTTGTGCTTTCATGACATCTATTCCCTTTGTCCACATGGTGAGTTTATACATTGAAAAGAGCATTCATTTACAGTTAATTTTGTGTCTTAGGAAAAAAGGAATTTAGATGATTGTGGTCAGTCCGCATTTAATTAGAAAATTCACCTTGTGTTCTCATACTTTAAAAATCTCTAGATTTAATTATGTTTCCTTTCTCATTCCTGATTCTGTTTGTTTTCATCTTAATTTTATCTTAATCAAATTTGAGGGGTCTATAGACTCCTTTCAGTGGTGGTTTGGTTTTGAGACAGGGAAACTAAAGACCTATCACCTTAAATCCTCCCTTGCAAACTCTTCATTCCCAGGTGTTTGCAGTTACCTACCATGTTTATCCAGCACCTGTGCCCTGTCCCTCCTGATGTGACCACCTGGAAATGCCTTTTCCCAATCAGCCTGAGGGACACGATGCACCTTTCCAAACCACTCTTCCACAGCTTCACAGCATGTAAGTGTCGAGGTTTCCTGGTGTTGCAGGGCTGCAGGGTTCTTGTCTCCCGGAGTCCAAGAATAAATCTCGCGGAGGAAAGGATGAAGTGAAGTGAAAGCTTATTAAGTGAAGGTAAGAACAGAAAGGAAAGAAAAAAAGCTCTCTAGAGTGAGAGGGGTCCCGAATGGGTTGCCACTGAGGGCTTTTATGGTCTACCAGGGAACTTGGTAACTATCTTGTCTATAACATTTAAGACAAACAAGGTGGATTTGTTATTCTCTTTTCTCTCTGGTTAATATCTTGTCTATAACATATCTCTACATCTGGGATTTCTGTGAGCCTGGTTATGTAGCCCCCTCCCTGTCTCTCCCTACCTAGCCTCGCCTGTCCCTTACTCACTGGCTATAAACCCCTTGAGGACAGGAAATGTGTATTCTGCATTTCTCTGCCCCCAAACACCCAGGAAAACCCCAGCTATATAACAGGAGTTCAAAAAAGTTTTGTTCTGGGGCACCTGGATGGCTCAGTCATTACGCGTCTGCCTTCAGCTCAGGTCATGAGCCCAGGGTCCTGGGGTCGGGCTCCCCCTGCTTGTGTTTTCTCCTCTCTCACTGTGCCTGTCAAATAAATAAAATCTTTAAAAAAAAAAAAAAAACCAAAGTTTTCTATGAATACTCAGTGGTGTGGGATTTATTTTTTTTTAATTGGGAAGCTTTAATACAGTGGATAACTTGCTATAAGCATCTGTTGTGCGGTCGGTTTTGCAAGTAGATATATACAAGGGCATAAATAATTGCATAGCATGATGAATTTTGCAAATAAAAACATCCACGTACCCGTTATTCATTTCAGGGAACAGAACCTATCCTGTGTCAAAGCCCTCTAGCCAAAGACCACCAGGGACCCAAGTGTGGTTGAGCATGTTGGATTTATTACTCAGTGCAGTAAGGTAGAATGCACACAGTGTGGTGTCTCAGTAAGGGGGTGTTATAAAAGACTTGCAGGATGCGGGCCTCTGGTAGGTGATTTGGGGGGAGGATTGGAGAAGCCAATGTGGATCTAGATTGGGTGCTGGCGGGAAGCAGGGGTATTGGAAACGGTGGAGGGAATGAAGAGAGACTAAAACTAATTGGTAGAGAAGCACGGGTCACTGATATGAGCAGACAAAGGGGGTGTTTGATCATTTCTTGTGGTTTGGACAAGGTTTATGTCTTTGTGGTCAGCCATGATGAGAGATTTTGTCTTGATCCATCACAGTCATAGAGTGACTTGGTCTGTTTTTCTTTTATGAGATTATTCCAGTTCAGCAGGTGAACATCAAGTCCCAGCTGTGTCGGGGCTGCCCTGTTCTCACCAGCATCCCAGAATTTGCCTCCTGTCTACCACCAGTGACCGCACCCCCTCAAAGGTAACCATTATCCTGAGTTCTCTCAGGCTAGCTTAGTTGTGTCTGTGTTTGAACTTTAAATGGTATCATGTGGTATGTGCTCTTTTTAAGTCAGCCTTTCAGCCAGCATTTTTATCTGGCTTTATCTTTATGAGATATCATCTTTTTTGTTGTTAATCACCATACATTACGTCATTAGTTTTTGATGTAGTGTTCCATGGTTCATTGTTTGTGTATAACACCCGGTGCTCCATGCAGTACGTGCCCTCCTTAATACCCATCACCGGGCTAACCCCTCCCCTCTAGAACCCTCAGTTTGTTTCTCAGAGTCCATCGTCTCTCATGGTTCATCTCCCCCTCCGAGAGAGAGATTTATGAGATTCACCCACATTGTTGCATCTATCTGTAGTTCATTTCCATTACATTCGAGTATTCCATTCTCTAGATATACCATAGGACCTTCATCCATTCTACGGACTGACCTTTTTTCTTACTTGAGGTGTAATTGACATCACACTCTATCAGTCGCAGGTGTATCGCATAGTGATTTGACCTTTGCCTAGTTGCGAAATGGTTACAATAAGTCTAGTTAACATCCGTTACCATCCACAGTTGCAAAAAATTCTTGTGATGAAAACTTTGAAGATCTACTCTGGCAACTTTCAAATATGAATTCTTTATGTATTTCAGATATTAGCCCCTTATCAAACATATGAGTTGCAAATATTTTCTCCCCTTCAGTAGGTTGCCTTTCCATTTTGTTGATGGTTTCTTTTGCTGTGCGGAAGCATTTTAGTGTGATGTCCCACTTGTTTGGTTTTGCTTTTGTTGTCTTTTGCTATCAGGCATTGGGGTGGCCACACTGAGTTCTGTTTGCTTGTGAGTTGTGCATACCTGTGACATATGCTAATCTCCAGCCCATTCGGTGGCATGGAAATGGGGGCAGGTTTAAAGTTAACCAGATTCTTCTGCCCTCATTTATTCAAAAAAAAATTTTTTTTTTTTTTGGCTGGGGCAGAGATTATCAAAACGGGAGAACCCCAGTGCGGGAAGGTACATTTCAAGAGAGAGGACCCCTGGTTCAGCTGCCCCTCCACACCAAGGATTTCTTCCTGAGTGAAACCCTGAAGGACCTAGGGTGTGAGGAGACAAATTCTGTCACAGATGGACTGCAAAAAAAGAAACCGACTACTCTTTACAAATGGATATCTCAAATTTTATTCTGTTTGTTCTAGAGGGCAATGGTTACTTGGGTCGAATGTATGGAGAAGTTATTTTATTTGAAATGTGTATACCCCAAATAATGCTTCTCGTTAATATAGGCTTGACAGAGGCAGAAACCAGGGGCATGCCATCAGTACCAAATACTGGGCCCCATAAAGGGGCCCAACAGTGTCTACCCCACTCATACAAAAAAAGAAAAAGCAAGATTTTTAAAAAAGATTTTATTTATTTGAGAGCGAGAGAGAATGAGCGGGGTCGGGAGGGAGGGGCAGAGAGAGAGAGAGAGAGAGAGAGAAAGAAGCAGACTCCCTGCTGAGCAAGGAGCCCAATGCGGGGCTTGATCCCAGGACCCTGGGATCACGACCTGAGCCGAAGGCTTAACGGACTGAGCCACCCAGGCACCCCAAGGGCAAGATTTTTTTTCTACACAAGTAGAAGCCTTTCATCTGTTCAGCACCTATTTTGTCTCCTGCTCTGTACAGACCCATGTCCTGAACAGCGAGCTCCGCTTTCCCTTTCACTGGGTCAGTGTCTTTCATTGCCTGCTCTCCCTCACCTACCCCTGATGTGGGACAGGCCAGAGTGACAGCATTTCCTGCATCTGGGTCTCAGCTAGAAAATGGAAATTTCTGCCTGAGGCTGTTACACCAAGTAAGAGTTACTGCAGCTTTCGCTGAACAGAGACTGCCATCCATTCTCTGTGCCGGTGTGCTTCACCCAGCCAGAGGTCACAGGGGCCCACAAGAGCCTGCGCCCCCAATTTAAGTCTCTCCGGTGCTGGGCAGAGTGGCTGCAGGAATGGTTGCAGACGGGCAGGAACGGTGGTGGGGCACACAGGAAGGGCGAGGGGGTGTGCAGCTAGAGGGTGTGGGCAGAGGTTTCTCAGGCTGGGGGGAGCAGGGCTGGATGACCCCTCAGGGAATGGACCCCAAGAGGCCCTCCGAGTGAAGGGAGCAGAAGAGGGTGCTTCTCCACGCTCAGCAGCAGAGAAAGGCTTGACCGTGACCTGGAGGCCAGGTGGAAGGCTGCTGCGGGGGCAGGGGGGGTGGCAGCTGGGCTCTTCCAGAGGAGTCCTGAGCGGTGTCCCAGCTCCCCAGCTGGCTCTGCCAGGCTGCCAGGGTGTGGAAGACGTTGGGTGAGCCGGAGGGAGGAGGTGGTAAGAGGAAGTGTCCCGCATCATTGTCATGTTCTGGGTGGGCATGGTCCGGGACCTGTGCGCTGTCTCACACAAAGAGAGATGTCTCAATAGGCCTGTAGGGAGCAGGGAAATGCTTCGTAGTGCCCCGGATGAATTTCGGGGCAGTAGCCCTCCTAGCAAGCTGGGATGGTTAATGAAGATGAGCCAGGCAACCCACTCAGCCGCAACAGCTTCATCTTTAGAATGATGCTAAGCTGCTTGTCTTATAGACACAGGACTGCAGAGAGTGTGAAATAAGAGAGGGTCACTCAAAGTGTGGGAACAAGGACCGATATCATGTGCAAGTAAGGGGATCGTCTTCAATAAAGAGAGCCTAGCCAGATTGGAAAGATTCCATAAATATTGCTCAAAAATATCGCTCTAATTCCTAAGGATCCCTTACCCCAAAGGAACTAACCAGTTAATTTTCCTTTTATTTACAAATAGTTTCAAACTTAGAGATGATTTCCATAAACAAAACAGGGAATTCCTATATGTCGTTCAACCAGATTCAACAGCTGTTAATATTTTGGCACATTTGCCTTAAGATTCTTCCCTCTCTCCCTCCCTCCCTCTCTATACACATTTATATATATATATTATGTACATATTTTTCCCAAACCGTTTGAGAGTAAGTTGCAAACACGATGCCTCCGTGCTTCTAAATGTCTCAGTGTGCCTTCCCTAAGGCCAAGTATGTTCCCCTACATAACCACTGTCTTAGCTCAGGCCTCCATAACCGAATACCACAGGCTGGTGGCTTAAGCAACAGAAATTTATTTTCTCACCGTTCTGGAGGCTAGAAGTGCAAGGTTAAGGTTCTAGCTGATTCAGTTTCTGATGAGGGCTCTCTTCCCTGATGTGTAGATAACCACCTTATTGTGTCCTCACGTGGCCTTCCCTCAGTGCATGGGGAAGGGGGGCGGAGAGCGAGCATGTGTGAGCAAGGTCTCTAATGTCTTATCTTATAAGGACACTAATCCTACCGGTCAGGGCCCTTCCCTCACGACCTCATTTAACCTTAATAACTTCCTCAGAGACCCCCTCTCCAAATACAGCCACACGGAGTGTGAGGGCTTCAACATATGAATTTGAGGAGGGACACAAACATTCAGTCCATAACAACCACCAGCACAAGGCAGTAGTTATAAAAATCAGGAAATTTAACATCGAGACAGCTGTGTTACATCACCCCTAGATCACATTTGTTTTCACCAGTTCTGGTCCAGGATCCAATTTAGGATCACACATTAGATAGGTTATCATGTCTCTTTGGTTTCCTTTCATTTGGAACAGTTTCTCAAATCTGTCCTTGATGTTATGGGCTGAATTGTTTCCACCCATCCCCTCCCCCCTTGCCAAATTCATATGTTGGAGTCCTAACCCCCAGTACCTCAGAGAATGTGACTGTATTTGCAGATGATGTCTTTAAAGAGGTAATTAAGATTAAATAAATTCACATGGGTGGGCCCTAATCCAATCTGACTGGTGTCCTCCTAAGAGGAGGAAATTAGGACTCAGTTGCACACAGAGGGAAGACCATGTGGAGACACAGGGAGAAGGCGGCCATCTGCAAGCCAAGGAGCGAGGAGGCCTCAGAATGGAGCCAAACCTGGTGACCTCTTCATCTTGGACTTCTGGCCACTGGAACTGTGAGGAAATAAATCTCTGCTGAAGCCGCTCAGCCTGTGGTACCTCATTATGGTGGCCCAAGCAAAGTAATATACATGATTTGCATGACCTCAACCCTCTTGAAGGTTTTACCTGCTTTTAGAATGGCCCTCTGTTTGGATCTGTGTGATGTTTTCTCCTGATTAGATTCAGATCTTGTACCTCTGGTAGGAATGTCACAGAAGTGAGGCTGTGTCCTTCTCCATGCCCCCTATCTCGAGGTGTCATTTCCTCTCTGATTTCTGTTTCTCTCCAGGGAGATTCAGGGAGATTCTGTGGATGTCCCTCCAGCTGGAGGAAGCTGGCCCTTTCTCAGGAGCCTGATGCTGGACGGCTGGAGCCACCTGGTCTCCGTGGGTGAGGCTGGCTTCCCCGTGCTCCTGGGTAGTTCAAGTTGGTTTTTTCCATTCAGAGCTTTTACTTCTTGGGTTCTGAAAGCTGGGAGATGGCTCCAATGACTAAAACAGTTGACATGCGAGGTAGGGTATTACCTCTTTAAAGACATCATCTGCAAATACAGATGTATTACCTCATGGGGCTTTCGGGAGGATTCAACAAACTTCTTGGTAGAAAGCCCCCAGCACGGGGCCTATCACAAAACATAATAGAGGCTGTGTGAGCGTTGGCTGCTATTAGTAGTATTATTTCTGTTACCACATGCCTGTCCCCATCCCCCCAATCAGAATGCCCCATTCTCTCCCTAGAAACCTGCACAAGCTCCTCAGGGTGCTTACAGCCTAGTTCTGAATGCTCTGCTTATTATCATATTGCAGTAATAATAATCCTTAGTATTTATTTTTTAGTAAAGCACGGAGCCCCACCTGGGGCTTGAACTCACGACCATGAGATCAAGACCTGAGCTGAAATCAAGAGTTAGACGTTCAACTGACTAATATTATTGGTGCCCCAGTGATATTATCGGTGACCTAATAATCCTTGGTATTTATGATCCTCACAGCCATCCCTTATCTTGTGTGTGATCACCCTTGCCTGCTCAAAAATTAGAAAATGGGATCACAAAAAGGCCTAGGAATAAGGTGTTCAAGTGTCCCCATATCACAAGCATCTGAGGTAGGATTCATAGATTCATATGGGTGACTGTAGCCCTAAAGCTGGACCTAATAGCTAGGCCATTGTGCGGCACACACTCTCAATGATGCAATCCCCCATTGAACTTTCAGCCCCAGTGTTTTGGGTGGAAGGCAATAACGGAAGTGGACAGATCCCTGAATACTTACCCCTGACTCCCACTCTGCCCCAAGCAATGTCCCCCAGGACAAAAATTGGGAGTGGGTCCATCAAGATGGTGTGAGGTGCAGCTTCCGACCTTCCCAGCCCTGGGAATGGGCTTGCCACGGAGACCCTCCTGGCCTGGGCCTGGGGATGATGGAGAAGCAGGAGAGCTAGCCAGCCAGGTAGCCAGGGGAGGGGAGGGGAGGGCGGGCCCGAACTGACATAGCCTGACCAGTCGAGACATAAGGATGATGCTGTGTGGAATTAGATGAGATCACAGAGGACTGCAGAGCATGGCAGCAAGGATGGGAGGTTAAGGAGGCTGATGAGGAATCGTGAGGGCCGAGCGCACAGCCTACTGGGAACATAACTTGCAGGGAGTCAAGCTATAGTGACGTGTAGGGTAGGGATAGAGAGGCTGGACATAGAGGTGGAGTCAAGGGTAGGAGTAAAGTAGTTTATTCAGGGCGAGGCCATGGTATCCAGCCTTAAACATGTCATCGTCTCTGCTCTCCAGACCAGGGTCTTCAACGTTAGTACTACTGACATTTGGTTCTGGATCATTCTTTTCTTTGTTGTGGGGCTGACCTGTGCATTGTAAGATGTCTGTCGGCCTTCCTGGCCTCCCAGTGGATGAAGTAGCATCCCTCCCAGTTGTGACAACCAAAAAAGGCTTTTTTGGCGTTGCCAAATGGCCCCTGGGGGACAAAACTGACCCCAGCCGAGAACCACTGATCTAAAGAAACTATATGTTTCACGTAGTCTACCATAGGAGTCAGCAAGCTTTTTCTACAAAAGGCTAGGTGGTAACTACTTTAGGCTTTCTGGGCCGTATGTGGTCTCTGTCACAACTACTCAACTCCCCTGTGGTAGCGGGAAAGCAGTCCTAGACAATTTGGAAACAAACGGGCATGGCTGTGTTCCACTCAAACTTTAGTTACAGACACTAAAATTTGAATTTCACAACATTTTCACGTGTCCCAAAATCTTTTGACTTTTTTTTTTCCAGTCACTTTAAAATGGGAAAGCTTTCTTAGCTCACAGACCATACAAAAACAGGTGGCTGGCTGGGCTTGGCTCAGAGACCACAGTTTGCCAACCCTGGTCTAGCAGGTAGGATTCCTCTTTTTCACCCAAGTTGCCCAGGTCTGATAGCCCCATCTGGGAACGTGCAAGAGCTTTCATAGAATGTTTTTTATCAAAGCAGCTTTCTAAAATCTACCCTTACCTGTTCCATCTCTTCGGGTCCCAGTAAATAACACAGGGTGACGTGGAGATTGAGCACAGACTGATGTCCTGAATTCCCTGATTTCATAGGTGGAGAAATTGTGTCATACAAAAAGCTCCCATGCAAAATTTTCAGTGATTTTCAATTTTTTTAACTTTCTAAGAGAAGTATTTTCAAACCTACAGAAAAATCCATTATCACCTTTATCCACATTCACCAATTTTTTACTTTTTGTCCCATTTCCTTTGTTTTTTTCTCTCAATCTCCAGATTATTGGTTTTTTAACCATTTGATAGTAAGTTGCAGACATTCTTTTTTTTTTTTTAGATTTTTATTTGTCAGAGAGCACAAACAGTGGGAGTGGCAGGCCCAGGGAGAAGCAGGCTCCCTGCTGAGCAAGGAGCTCAATGTGGGGCTCGATTCCAGGATCCTGGGATCATGACCTGAGCTGAAGGCAGATGCCTAACCGACTGAGCCACCCAGGCGTTCCAACATTCTGACTCTTTACCCTTAAAAACTTACGTGTGAATCTCTTTATAATGACATTCACTTGCATGACCCCAGGGCAGTTTTGAAATTTAAAAAAAAAATGTTTAAAGCTTTATTGAAGTTATAATTTACACCCCATACAATTCATATTGTAAGTGGACAGTTCCATAATGCTGAGCAAATTTGCACAGTCATCCCACAAACCAGTTAGAACACTTGCATTCACACCAAGAATTTCCCTCATGCCAGGTTGCAGTCCATCCCCATCCCTAAACCAAGGCCCCCACTGATCTATCTGCTTTCTGTCTCTACAGATTTACATTTCTAGGAAT
The DNA here is from genome assembly GCF_009762305.2 of Zalophus californianus. Classification (NCBI taxonomy): domain Eukaryota; kingdom Metazoa; phylum Chordata; class Mammalia; order Carnivora; family Otariidae; genus Zalophus; species Zalophus californianus. The sequence continues at coordinate 87,762,681 of NC_045612.1, read as the reverse complement.
TTTATGTGAACTCAATCATACTACACACACGCTTGCACACTCTTTTGAGTCTGGCTTCTTTTACTTAGCAAAGTATTTTTGAGGTGCATTCCTGTTAAATGTAGAAGTAGTTTTTTCCTTTTTATTTATGAGTAATGTTTGATTATTTGAACATACCATATTATACATTGACCAGGAGGTGGACATTGGGAATGCTTCCAATTTTGAATTCTGCATATGAGTGAATAATGCTGCTATGAACTTCCACATAAAGGTATTTATTTGAACACATGTTTCATTTCTCTTGGGCAAATATCTAGTAGTCAATTGGTTGGATGGATGGGAAGTGTATGTTTAATTTTTTGAGAAACTGACAAATTGTTTCCCAAAGTGGCTGCACCATTTTACATTCCCCAACGTCAATTATGAGAGTTCTAGTCACTATATCCTTGCCAAGGTTTGGTATGGTCAGTCATTTTAACTGTAGGGTATAAAATGGTATGTCAGTTGTGACTTCAATTTGCATTTCCCTGGGGCACCTGGGTGGCTCAGTTGTTAAGCATCTGCCTTCGGCTCAGGTCATGATCCCAGGGTCTTGGGATCGAGCCCCGCATCGGGCTCCCTGCTCCGCGGGAAGCCTGCTTCTCCCTCTCCCACTCCCCCTGCTTGTGTTCCCTCTCTTGCTGTGTCTCTGTCAAATAAATAAAATGTTTAAAAAAATTTGCATTTCCCTGATGATGAACATCTTCTCATATGAGTATTAATCATTTATGTCTTTCTTGGTGAAATGTCTATTCAGGTCTTTTCCCCATTTCTTTTTTTCCTCAAATTTTTATTGAAATTCTAGTTAGTTAACACATGGTGTAATATTGGCTTTGGGAGTAGAATTTGCTGGTCCATCACTTACATATAACACCCAGTGCTCATCCCAACAAGTGCCCTCCTTAATGCCCATCACCCATTTAACCCATCCCCCATCCACATCCCCCCCTCAACCCTCTGTTCTCTATAGTTGAGAGTCTCTTATGGTTTGCTTCCCCCTGTCTTTCTTCCCCCTTCCCATATGTTCATCTGTTTTGTTTCTTAAATTCCACATATGAGTGAAATCATAGGATATTTGTCTTTCTCTGATTTCACTTAGCATAATACGCTCTAGCTCCATTCATGTTGTTGCAAATGGCAAGATTTCATTCTTTTGGATGACTAATACTTCATTGTGTGTATATATGTATACATATATGTATGTATGTATATATACATACCATATCTTTATCCACTTACCAGTTGATGGACATTTGGGCTTCTTCCATAGTTTGGCTATTGTTGATGCTGCTGCTACAAACATCGATGTGCATGTATGCCTTTGAATCGGTATTTTTGTATCCTTTGGGTAAATACCTAGTAGTGCAATTGCTGGGTCATAGGGTAGCTCCATTTTTTTTTTTAAGATTTTATTTATTTATTTATTTGAGAGAGCATGAGGAGGGGAGGGTCCGAGGGAGAAGCAGACTCACTGCTGAGCAGGGAGCCCGATGTGGGACTCGATCCTGGGACTCCAGGATCATGACCTGAGCCGAAGGCAGTCGCTTAACCAACTGAGGCACCCAGGGTAGCTCCATTTTTTAACTGTTTGAGGAACCTCCATACTGTCTTCCAGAGTAGCTGCACCAGTTTGCATTTCCACCAGCAGTGTAAGAGGGTTCCCCTTTCTCTGCAACCTCGCCAACACCTGTTGTTTCCTATGTTGTTAATTTTAGCCATTCTGACAGGTGTGAGGTGGTATTGCACTGCGGTTTTGATTTGTATTTCCCTGATGATGAGTGATGTTGAGCATCTTTTCATGTGTCTGTTAGCCATCTGGATGTCATCTTTGGAAAAATGTTGATTCATGTGTTCTACCCATTTCTTGACTGGATTGTTTTTGGGTGTTGAGTTTGATAAGTTCTTTGTAGATTTTGAATACTAACCCTTTATCAGATTCGTCATTTGCAGATATCTTCTCCCATACCACAGGTTGCCTTTTAGTTTTGTGGACTGTTTCCTTCGCTGTGCAGAAGCTTTTTCTCTTGATAAAGTCCCGATAGTTCATTTTTGCCCTTGCTTCCCTTGCCTCCAGAGATGTGTCTAGTAAGAAGTTGCCGTGGCTGAGGTCAAAGAGGTTGCTGCCTGTCTTCTCCTCTAGGATTTTAATGGTTTCCTGTCTCACATTTGGGTCTTTCATCCATTTTGAATTTATTTTTGTGTATGGTGCAAGAAAGTGGTCCAGTTTCATTCTTCTGCATGTAGCTGTCCAGTTTTCCCAACACCATTTGTTGAAGAGACTGTCTTTTCTGCATTGGATATTCTTTCCTGCTTTGTTTGAAGATTAGTTGGCATATAATTGTGGGTCCATTTCTGGGTTCTCTGTTCTGTTCCGTTGATCTATGTGTCTCTGTGCCAGTGCCATACTGTCTTGATGACTACAGCTTTGTAATAGAGCTTGAAGTCCGGAATTGTGATGTCACCAGCTTTGCTTTTCTTTTTCAGGATTGCTTTGGCTATTTGGGTCTTTTGTGGTTCCATACAAATTTTAGGATTGTTTCTTCTAGTTCTGTGAAAAATGCTATTGGTATTTTGATAGAGATTGCATTAAATGTGTAGATTGCTCTGGGTAGTATAGACATTTTAATAGTGTTCTTCCAATCCATGAGCATGGAAATGTTTTTCCATTTCTTTGTGTTGTCTTCAGTTGCTTTCATAAGTATTCTATAGTTTTCAGAGTACAGATCCTTTACCTCTTTGGTTAGGTTTATTCTTAGGTATCTTACTGTTTTTGATGCAACTGTAAATGGGATCGATTCCTTGATTTCTCTTTCTGCTTCATTATTGATGTATGGAAATGCAACAGATTTCTGTACACTGATTTTTATATCCTGTAACTTTGCTGAATTCACATATTAGTTCTAACAATTTTTTGGTGGAATCTTCCAGGTTTCCTACATAGAGTATCCTGTTGTCTGCAAACAGTGAAAGTTTGACTTCTTCCTTGCCGATTTGGATGCCTTTTACATCTTTTTGTTGTCTGCTGAGGCTAGGACTTCCAGTACCATGTTAAATAACAGTGGTGAGGGTGGACATCCCTGTCATGTTCCCGACTGTAGAGGAAAAGCTCTCAGTTTTTCCCCATTGAGGATGATATTAGCTGTGGGTTTTTTGTGTATGGCCTTTATGATGTTGAGGTATGTTCCCTCTAAACCTACTTTGTTGAGGGTTTTTATCAAGAATGGATGCTGTATTTTGTCAAACACTTTTTCTGCATCTATTGAGAGGATCATGTGGTTCTTATCCTTTCTTTTATTAATGTGGTATATCATGTTGATTGGTGAATGTAAATGAATATAAATGAATATAAATTTATTCCTGCAGCCCAGGAATAAATCCCATTTGATCATTGTGAATGATTCTTTTAATGTACTGTTGGATTCAATTTGCTAGTATTTTGTTGAGAATTTTTGCATCCATGTTCATCAGGGATATTGGGCTGTCATTCTCCTTTTTCGTGGGGTCTTTCATTTGATTTTATTTGAGTCCTTTCTCTTTTCTTTTTGACAAGTCTGGCTCGGGTTTATCAATTTTATTAATTCTTTCAAAGAATCGGCTCCTAGTTTCGTTGATCTTTCTACTGGTTTTTTGGTTTGTTTCGATATCATTTATTTCTGCTCTAATCTTTATTATTTCCCTTCTGCTGGTTTTAGGCTTTATTTGCTGTTCGTTTTCTAGCTTGTTTCAGTGTAAGGTTAGGTTGTGTATTTGAGACTTTTTTCTTGCTTTGTGAGGTAGGCCTGTATTGCAATATACTTCCCTGTTAGGATCACCTTTGCTGCATCCCAAAGGTTTGGACTGTCATGTTTTCATTTTCATTTGCTTCCATGTATTTTTTAATTTCTTCTTTAATTTCCTGGTAAACCCATTCATTCTTTAGTAGGATGTTCTTTAACCTCCATGTATTTGTAGTCTTTCCAAATTTTTTCTTGTGGTTGACTTCAAGTTTCATAGTGTTGTGGTCTGAAAATATGTATGGTGTGATTTCCATCTTTTTGTACTTGTTGAGGGCTGATTTGTGACCCAGTATGTGATCTGTTCTGGAGAATGTTCCATGTGCACTCAAAAAGAATGTGTATTCTGCTGCTTTAGCATGAAACATTCTGAATATATCTGTTAAGTCCATCTGGTCCAGTGTGTCATTCAAAGCCATTGTTTCCTTGTTGATCTTCTGTTTAGATGATCTGTCCATTGCTGTATTATTGTATTATTATCAGTGAGCTTCTTTGTTTGTTACTCATTGATTTATATATTTGGGTGTTCCCAAGTTGGCATAAATTTTTTTTTAGATATTTATTTATTTATGACAGAGGGAGAGCGAGAGAGGGAACACAGGGAGAGTGGGAGAGGGAGAAGCAGACTCCCCACTGAGCAGGGAGCCTGATGTGGGGCTTGATCCCAGGATCCTGGGATCATGACCTGAGCCAAAGGCAGGCACTTAAGGACTGAGCCACTCAGGTGCCCTCGGCAGGGGGGGGGGGGGGGGTAACTATTTTACGATTATTGGATCTTCTTGATGGATAGACCCCTTAATTATGATATAATGCCCTTCTTCATCTCTTGTTACATCTTTGTTTTAAAATCTAGTTTGTCTGATGTAAGTATGGCTACTCTGATTTTCTTTTGATGTCTGTTAGTATGAATGATGGTTCTCCATCCCTTCACTTTTGATCTGCAGGTGTCTTGAGGTCTAAAACGTAGCCAGCATATAGATGGGTCTTGTTTTTTTTTTTTTTTTATTCATTCTGATACTCTACATCTTTTGATTCAAGCATTTAGTCCATTTACATTCAGAGTAATTATTCATCTGCATTTAGTGCCATTGTGTTACCTGTAAAGTTGGTATTTCTGGTGTTCTCTGTTCCTTTCTAGTCTTTGTTGCTTTTGATCTTTTTTTTTATTCCCTACTCAAAGAGTACCCTTTATTATTTCTTGCAGGGCTGGTTTAGTGGTCATGAACTCCTTTAGTCTTTGTCTGGGAAAGTCTTTATCTCTCCTTCTACTCTGAATGACTGCCTTGCTGGATAAAGTATTCTAGCTGCATATTTTTCCCATTCAGCACATTGACTATATCCTGCCACTGCGTTCTGGCCTGCCAAGTTTCTGTGTGAGATCTCCTATGAACGTGATCTGTCTTCCCTTGTAGGTTGAGGACTTTTTTCCCCTTGCTCCTTTTGGCATTTGTTCCTTGTCTGTATTTTGTGAATTTGACTATGATATGTCTTGGTGATGGCCGGGTTTTGTTGTATTTAATGGGAGTTCTCTGAGCTTCTTGGATTTCAATGTCTGTTTCCTTCCCCAGATTAGGGAAGTTTTCAGCTATAATTTGCTCAAATAAAACTACTCCATTTTTTTTCTCTTCTTCTCCTGGGACTTCTATGATATGAATGTTATTACTCTTTTTAAGGAATTGCTTTGTTCCCTAGGTCTATATTCATGATCTAATACCTCTCTTTCCCTCTTTTTTCAGCTTCATTATTTTCCATAATTTTATCTTCTATATCATTGATTTGTTCCTCTGCTTCATCCATCCTCATTGTGATTACATCCAGTCAGTTTTGCATCTCAGTTATAGTATTTTTTATTTCAGCCTAATTTTTAGTTCTCTTATCTCTGTAGTAAGGGGCTCTCTAGTTTCTTCTATACTTTTCTCAAGCCCAGCTAGTATCCTTATGATTATTGTTCTAAATCCTAGTTCAGACATCTTACTTGTATTTGTATTGATTAAATCCCTGGCTGTGACGACTTCCTGTTCTTTCTTTTGGGGTGAATTCTTCCATCTTGTCATTTTGTCTGGGTCCCTTTTTTGTGTGTGATTGTTAGGAAAGCCTGTTATATTTCTGCTCCTGAGAGTAATGGTTATATTAGAAAGAAGTCCTGTACTGTCTTGGGCCTGGTGCTTCAGGAGGTGTTTCAGAGTGTGCATTCTGCTCTTGTGTTTTGGCTGCTCCTTCCCTCAGGTCAGTCCTCTGCAGAGTTACTCCTTGTCTGCAGTGGGGGGTGTTTGGACCTTGTTCACTGTGTGACACGTTTTAACTAGTTGTGTTTTGGTCTGCTTGTTAAAAGAAGCTAGATTCTGTTTCCCCTAGAACTGAAGCTGCGCAACATCCTATGATCAGCAGACTTGGTGCATGCAGGGGGTTTGTGCTGGTCTTCTGGGGGAGGCACCTGCTTTGCTGATTCTCAGGCCGACTTGCACCTGCAGGGTGCGGGGCTTGGTGTAAATGGCTCCAGCCTCCACTAGGGGGCACTGTGTTGCTCACTGAAGTTGGTCAGTGCAGATGGGGTGGGGGGGGGGCGGCGGAATGGCATCACCCTGCTGTCTTGCCCCGGAGTGGGGAGTTCGTGCCCACCTCTCTTCAGAAGCCCTCACAGAAGAGCAAACGTGTCCCTGGCTTCCATCAGATCCCTGCTTTCACCCTGTTTGTGTTCAAGCTGTCTGCCTGCCAGGTGGCGCAATACTCCTGTGTTTTATCTCAGGCACACCGCTGGGTTTCAAAACTCCAAATTTTAGGGACCTGCGTGGGGCAGACCTACACATTCTCTGGGGGAGGGTCTTGCCACACTGTGGCCAGTGCCGGTTTGTCCCAGAAAAGCAGTCCCACGACCACACAGTGTTCAGAGTTAATGGTAACACCTAGCACAAAGTCGGCACCCAGGTTTGCTGCCCTCAGCAGGTGTCTCTGTTCCTATGCTGGTGAAAAGGGCATCACATTGGCACCCACCAGCTCTTTGGTCCCCAGAAAGGCTGTGCCATCTCTCCCAGATGCATTCCAAGAAGGGGAAACATTTCTGTCCATGTGACCCAGGGGATCCTCAGATCATGCTGCACACTCCCAGGCCTCCACCCTCCTTCCCCACCAGAGGACTGCTAAGCTTGCCAGGCATGACCCCAGTGATGGCACGGACTTCTAAAACTTCAGACTTTGAGTTCCACTGCTTATAAAAACTTGGGGTAGTCAGCCCCTCTCCTTTTCCTCATCACTGGTTTGGGGGAAGAGTTTTTCTTGTGCAATCCCCTGTGCACTGCTTCCCCTCCCTCCCTCCCTCCCTCCCTCCCTCACCCCCCCCCCCCCCCCCCCCCCGTCTCTCTCTCTCATCCATCTCTCATCTCTCCATGGTCAGGGCTCCCTCCCTTCTCCAGCACCCACAGTTCTTTTCTCCCTCAAATCAACTCTCTGCAGCTCCTACCTTCCATGATGTGGCCATTTTTCTACCTCTAGATGTGCAGTTTGCTTTCTCAGTCCTCAGATTAATTTCTTGAGTGTTTAGAATGATTTGATATTTAGTTGTATGTGAGGGATGAGGCAAGCTTAGGGTCCCCTTACTCCTCCACCATCTTAAGTCCTCCCCATTTCCCCATTTTTTATTGGGTAGTTTGTCATCTTATTGCATTGTAAGTTTTTTTGTATATTCAGGATGTAATTCCTTATGCGATACATGATTTGCAAATATTTCCTCACAGTCTGTGGCTGGTCCTTTCATTTTATTAATGACATCCTTTGAGGAAACATTTTTTAAATTTCAGTGGAGTCCAGTTCATCATTTTGAATGGATTGCACTCTTTTTTTTTTTTCAAGATTTTTTAAAATTTATTTGACAGAGAGAGAGAGCACAAACCAGGAGACAGAGGGAGAGGGACAAGCAGGCTCTCTGCTAAGCAGAGAGCCTGATGCAGGGCTTGATCCCAGGACCCCAGGATCATGACCTGAGCCAAAGGCAGCCGCTTAACTGACTGAGCCATTCAGGCACCCCTGGATTGCACTCTTAAAGTTATATCTAAAAAAATCTTTGTGTAAGCCACATTCACAAAAATTTTCTTCTATGTTTCCTTTGCAAGATTTTTTCATGTTAGTCTTTACATTTAGGTCTATAATTCACTTTGAGTTACATATGGTGAGATATGAGTCTAATTTTTTTGTTTTACATATGGTTATGCAGTTGTTTCCGGACTATTTGTTGAAAAGATTATCCTTTTACCATTGAATTGCCTTGGCACCTTTGTAAAAAATCAGATGACCAAAAATGTAAGGATTTATTTCTGGACTCTATTGTGTTCCGTTAAGCTATATATCTGCCCTTACGCTAAAAGTATAAGTCTTGGTTATTGTAGTTTTATATTAAGTTTTGGAACAGGTAGTATAAGTCCTCCAACATTGTTCTTTTTCAAAATTATTTTGGCTATTCTATGCTCTTTCCATTTCCATTTAAATTTCAGATTCAGTTTGTCAGTTTTTTTTTTTTTTTTTTTAATTAGAATGAGACACAGTGAGAGAGGGAACAGAAGCAGGAGTATTGGGAAAGGGAGAAGCAGGCCTCCTGCCAAGCAGGGAGCCTGATGTTGGGCTCGATTCCAGGACCCCGGGACCATGACTTGAGCCGAAGGCAGACACTTAACGACTGAGCCACCCAGGCGCCCCCAGTTTGTCAGTTTCTAAAAACAAAACAAAAACCCTGTAGGGATTTTCATAGGGATTACACTGAATCTATAAATCAATTTGGGGAGACTTGACATCTTAAAAATATTGAGTCTTCCTGGGGCACCTGGGTGGCTCAGTTAAGTGTCTGACTCTTGATTTCAGCTCGGGTCATGATCTCAGGGTTGTGAGATGGAGCCCTGCAGCGGGCTCTGTGCTGGGTGTGGAGCCTGCTTAGGATTCTCTCTCTCTCTCTTTTTTCTCCCCGCCTCTCCGCCTCTCACTCCCTCCCCCTCTGCCCTCCACCCCCCCTTTAAAAAAATTGAGTCTTCCAATCCATGAGCATAGTATATCTCTCCATTTTTTAAAAGATCTTATTTATATTAGTAATGTGTTGCATTTTTCAGCGTATGGGTCTTGCATGCCTTGTGTCAAACTTATTCCTAAGTATTGTATTCTTTTTCATTCTATTATAAATGGAATGACTTTCTTAATTTTCTTCTTACATTGTTGCTAATGTAGAGAATGCAATTGATCTTGTATACTGATCTGTTATCCTACGAACCCGCTAGACTCACTTATTAGTTCTAATAGATTTTTTCTTATTGTAGATAAATCAGGATTTTCTACAAAAAGATCATGTCTGTGAATAAAAACAATTTTACTTCTTCTTTTCCAATATGTATGCCTTTAATATCTTTTCCTTTCCTTATTATATTGGTTGAAATCTCCAATGCAATGTTGAGTAGAAGTGGGGAGAACAGATATTCTTGCCTTTTTTCTAATCTTGGGTTAAAAACATTCTCTTTCACCAGCAAGTATAATATCAGCTGCAGGTTTTTTTGGAAGTCACAGTTTATAAGATTGAGGACATTTTCCTCTATTCCTAGTTTATTGAGGCTTTTACAAATGAAAGGTTGTTGAAATTTGATAAGTGCTTTTTCTGTGTCTGTGGGAATGATGGTCATGTGGCTTTTCTTTTATTCTATTAATGTGATGCTTCTCATTAAGGGATTTATTGGATGTTTATAATGAGTTAAGGGATTTCAGGGCTGCTCAAGGAAAAAGATGTGGCCACAGACTGGCAGTAGCATACGACCAGCTTTCAAAAGATGCTTTGAAAGAACGCATACAAGGGGGTGTCCCTCACAGCAGGAGACCTTCCAAAGGGCCACACCGTTCTGAAGGGCAGGAGGACAAGGCAACTCCCAGGCAAGGGTATCTGAGAGGGGACTTATGTGTTGTGATGGGAAGTCTCTTTGTTAAAGAGTTCTGAAGGGCAGCAGTGGTTTGGGGTCTTTTATAGACCTAGGATTTACCTTATCTATGGCTAGCAAATTTTGTCTGCGGTTTTGTGGGTATACAAAGCAGACAGGCTCTAAATGGCTAAAAATCTGCTTCTTGGGGCTATATTTAAAACACATGGATATGTAAAAAAAATTGGCACCAGTGACTTTTGAGCTAATGGTACTAACCTGTTGTACAAAAGTAAACAACATAGGACCAATATATAGGGACTTTCACTCGTTTATGTAACAGTCCATCCCCTCTCCCCATGTTGTCTTGTAACAAAAGTTGTCATTTCTTTCTTTTTTTTTTTTTTTTTTTTGACAGAATGCAAGCAGGGGGAGCAGCAGGCAGAGGGAGAGGGAGTCTCCACTGAGCAGGGAGCCCAATGCGGGGCTTGATCCCAGGACCCTGAGATCATGACCTGAGCCGAAGGCAGATGCTTAACCGACTGAGCCACCCAGGCATCCCTGTGATTATTTCTTAACCCATGAGTTCGGGGGCAGTGTAAAGCATCCTCAAGACCCAGAATTTTATGAAGGCACAAACTAAAAACGCAAAGCCCCTTGACAGCCAGTGGATTTGGTGGGGGAAATCAGGAGACTCAGAAAAGATTTTTATTTGTTCAGTCTGTTTAGTCAACAGGGTGATATTATGGCCTCTCTGATGCATCACCCTATTAGTGAAACTTGGTGAGTGTTCTCTACCTGCATGCAGAAAGACCAATTGGCAAGTACGCAGAACCCCTCACCCCACCACACCAAGTAACCAATAAGCAATTTAGGGCTAGGTGGTTATCTAACACTGTGGCCCCTAAACTATAGTTAAGATTCGACCAAGAGTTCCAGTCCTTGGGCCATTTGTTTAATTTGTATGGACATAGTTACCTGTGTTACTTTTCATTCAGTGTCCCAAACCCCAAAAGTATACAGTTGGCACTGCCCCCAAAATTAGTGATTGTGGAGTGGTTAGAACAAGAGGGACTATTTGAAAAGCTCATTTGCAGTGATGGAGAGCAGTGGCTAGCATGATTTGTGGGAGCAAGTCCTTGGGAGTTTCTGCTGCTGAGTAAAAAGCTACTGGAATTTTTAGCCAAGCCCCAGTATGTGAAATATTGTCCTGTGTTGGATGAGGGGAAGCTCATGATGGAGGAAACCATTTGATTCCCTTACAAACCCACCAGGTTCCTCCTGCTGCCTCTATTCTCTATGTTCCTGTGAAGGTTAAGTTTGTATGGCTTTACTGAAGCTCCAGGGAGTGTTAATAGGAAGATACAATGTTGCAGTCAAACAGCTTTGCAGTTGGTCAGGGGCACAACCCACGGTTGGCCACATATTTCTGTGAGCTTAGCCTCTGCATATTGTTGCTGGGTGTTGATGGGTATGGGAATAGGCTTATCTTGATAAAAGAAGTTCATGGAGGAGCTTGGCCAGGTAGTTATTATGCTATGCCTACGAAAATCAGGTTGGCAGAAGCAAGTCCAGCATGCAGTTAAATGTGCCATCTTGTGGATGGTGGTGGCTAAGGCAATATGTGGCTTTAGTTTGGTGGGTAAATTGTATCTTCCTCCGTTTTCTGATAAGTTTGCGCTGGTGCTTGGGTTTCCTGCTGATTGCCAGTAGTAAGTAGCGTCGGTGTGATTCCAGTGTGGGGGATAAACTGTGTAGTGCTCTGAGCAGTTTGAAAAAAAGCTGTTAATTTAGCCATACACCAAATGATGTCATGAACTGTGGGGTACTCACATATGGGATCCTTACAGGGAGGGACCAAATTATTTCCAAAATAGACATTAATTGTATTATACATTTGGCCAATTTCTGTCTCTTTTTTTTTAAGATTTTATTTATTTCATAGAGAAAGAGAGCGCGCGAGAGAGAGCACGAGCAGGGGGGAGAGGGAGAATCAGATCCCCCACTGAGCTGGGAGCCTGATGCGGGGCTCGATTCCAGGACCCTGAGATCATGACCTAAGCCAACAGCAGATGCCTAACCGACTGAGCCACCCACGTGCCCCTTTCAGTCCCTTTTTATCGTGACTTTGCTGTGTTGCAGAAGACCACCTGCTTCATCACTTCTGTCCTAGGGGCCATTTTTCTAGGGCAGATCAGAAGGTGCCCTTTGGAAGAGGGTGATGTGACTACGCCAATCAATTCCCCACCCCCCCCCCAGGTTAGCCTCGCCTCTAACCTTTGGTTTATTGTTTCTATCTCCCCTGTTGTGGGATTCTGTACATTTTTTCAAGGATTCTGCCAGAAGGGTGACAGTGTCACTCAGATAGTTCTGAAACCTTATTAATGGTCTTGGTGGGCCCAGCGAACGTTACAGTAGGTGTAAGCAAGTAGATGTGGATTTAGGTGGAAAGACTCCCACCAGAAAGCAGTTAGATTTCTGCATGGGATCATATATGGTTTTTTGTGGGGTTTGTCCTTGCTGTGACACCTGGGAGCTCTGCTGGTTTGCCGTGGTGGCTAACGAATGTGGGAATTGTTGCAGAACCTGCTTCTGCCATGTGCAGTGTCAACTTGCCCTTGGTGTTGTGAGGGAATGTTAGGAATTCCTGAGCTGATTGTAGACTCTGATATTTTGGACATGCTTTGACTCAGGTAAGATGCAGTATACATTGCTCTCCCCATGTATACTGATGAGCAGCCGGGAAGGAGGTTTCGTGGTAAGGTCCCCTGGGTCACTTGGTGAGAACAGTTTCTTTCTACCTCAATAAATGGGACTTGTACTGAAGGATGAAAGAGATCATTATAATTAATAGGAAAAGAGGCCAGTAGATTTAAGGGCATACGTTGTTGGCCAGGTTTAATTTATCGTCATCCAGGGGACCAGTAAGAGCTACAGCTTTCGCTCTGTAATCCCATAGGGTTTATTGGTATTGGGTCTGGACTACAGCGTTTTTAATTTGATTTGCACCAATCATGAGTGTCCCAGTGCTGATATCGGTGCACATCATCTCTGGGCCTCCCTAAAATTAGATTCACAGCTAGTGGCCCGTTGCTCTATTCTTTTTATAGCGCTCATTGGTAACAGTTTCATCTGACTTGAAGTAAAAGTTGGCCGCTAGAGTTGGAAGGCATCTGTGAGTCACAAGCCGCCTGTTAGAGTCTGGCTTAGCCAGACTGGGTGCTGCTGGTTAGTGGTAGAGGTATGAGGGCGAGGGGTGCCAGCCTCAGCGTTGGGGTCTGTGATCGTGTTAGTAGGACTGACCGATCCGAATAGGCAATGGCGTGGTTTTTGGGGTCTCCATCCTGACCCGTGTTGCATGTCACCCTGTGCTGTGCACGTGGCATGTTGTTTTCAGACAGACCTTGTCAGCAGTAGGCTGTTAGGCGATCCACCAGTGGGTGTGCAGCTGACGCCGGCCCAGGTAGGAAGTTCTCGGGTAAGGAGAGGACACAGCAAAAGGGTAGAGGTGAAGGTCAGAGGTCATCTGTGGGCAGCAGTGGTGGGGGGCATTACGCAGACACACACACACACACACACACACACAGCGGGGGTTGGGGCGATCGGATTGTCCCTTGGGAATCAGTCAAATGGTCTTACCGGTCTAGGAGTGATTAGTTCTACTTCCGGGGTATCGGGAGCAGGTCCAGGTTTGTTCCTTGCTGTTTTCAGTGGAGCACGTGGGCAGCAGATGAGGACGCCTCTCCCTGCAGACAGTGCTGCGTGGTTGGCCCAGCTTACGCTGGATGAGGAGCGAAGCAGGCTGAGAGGATGGGCCCAGAATCGGTGGTCCATGGCTGGGCCCTGTTGGGTTGGAGGGGAAAGTGGCTAGGCTCTGGATTTTCTGTAAGGGAGAAAAGAAAGTGGACACGACTTTGCTGTGGGTGGCAACGTCAGGACTCCCGTGTCCGTGAAAACTGGTACTTGGGTTGTGTCCAGTGTGGATGTGTGCGCTAGCAGAAGTCAGAGTGTCTCTTGGTGGTGGTCTCTTCGTTTGTTGTGAATTTTCACATGATGCAGTTATGCCACAGAGGTGTGAATTTAATGGGACCGGGACTGTGGGCAGTATTTCTGATCATTTTTTAAAGATTTTATTCATTTGAGAGAGAGGGAGGGAGAATGAGAGGGGAGAGGGGCAGAGGGAGAGGGAGAAGCAGATTCCCCACGGAGCAGGGATCCCGATGTGGGGCTCGATCCCAGGACCCTGAGATCATGACCTGAGCCCGAGGCAGATATTTAACTGACTGAGCCTGCTTCTCTCTCTCCCTCTGCTGCTCCCACTGCTTGGGTGCACACGCGCGCGTGCGCGCTCTCTCTCTCTCTCACAAATAATTAAATCTTTAAAAAAAATATTGCTGCAGTGAACATGGGGATGCGTCTATCTTTTTAAATTTTTTAACAGTTAAATTACCTTTATATTTTTGTTTTAATCTTTCTTTTATGTTTTTGACTTCAGTACAGGTGACACACAAAGTTACATTCGTTCCAGGTGTACAACATAGTGATTCAGCTTCTCTATACGTCATGCTGTGCTCCCTGCAAGGGTAGCCCCCATCTGTCACCATACAGTGCTAGTACCAGACCATCGCCTATATTCCCTATGCGGGACCCTTGGTTCTTGGGACTTACTCCGTAACTGGAAGCCTGTATCTCCCCCTCCTCTCCATCCATTTTGCCCACCCGCTCCCACCCCTCTGGTAACCATCAGTTTGTTCTCTGTATTTATAGATCTAAGTCTGCCTTTTGTTTGTGTGTGTATTCTTTTGCATATACCTTTTTGCATTTGCGTTTTTCTATGGATAAATACTCAGAAGTGGAATTCCTGGATTATATGGTAGTTCTATTTTTGCTGCTTTGAGAAACCTCCATACTGTTTTCCACGGTAGCTGCACCAATTTACATTCCTACCAATAGTGCACAAGGGTTATCTTTTCTCCACATCCTCACCCACACTTGTTATTTCTTATCTTTTTTTACAATCGCCCTTCGGACAGGTGTGAGGTGGTATCTCGTTGTGGTTTTGATTTGAATTTCCCTGATGATGAAGGATGTTGAGCATCTTTTCATGTGTCTGCTGGCCATCTTGTACATCTTCTTTGGGAGAATGTCTATTCATGTCCTCTGCTCATTTTTAATAGGATTGGGTTTTTTTGGTGTTGAGTTGTATGGGTCCTTTATATGTTTTGGATACTAACCCCTTATCAGATATGTCATTTGCAAATATCTTCTCTCAGCGGGTTGCCTTTTAGTTTTGTTGCTGCTTTGTTTTGTTTGTTTTTTGTTGTACTAAAACTTTTTACTTTAGTGTAGTTCCAATAGTTTAATTTTGCTCTTGTTTTCCTTGCCTTAGGAGACCTATCTAGAAAAAATGTTGCTACAGCCAGTGTCAGAGAAATTACTGTCTGTGTTCTCTTCTAGGATTTTTATGGTTTCAAGTCTCACATTTAGATCTTTAATCCATTTTGAATTTATTTTTGCATATGGTGTAAGAAAGTGGTCTGGTTTCATTCTTTTGCATGTTGTTGTTCAGTTTTCCCAGCACAGCTAACATCCTGCTCAATGGTGAAAAACTGAGATCTTTTCCTCTAAGATCAGAAACAAGACAAGGATGTCCACTCTCATCACTTTTATTCAAGTGGTACTGGAAGTCTTAGCCACGAAGTCAGTCAGACAAGAAAAAGAAATGAGGCATTCGTATTGATAAGGAAGAAATGAAATTCTCACTATTTCCAGATGACATACACATAGAAAAACCTAAAGGCTACACCAAAACACTACTAGAAGTAGTAAATTTAGTAAAGTTTCAGGATACAAAATTGATACCCAGAAATTAATATTGTTCCTGTACACTAGCAGTAAAGTAGCAGAAAGAGAAATTAAGAAAACAGTTGCATTAAAAAAAAGAAAACAATTGCATTTGCTACTGCACCAAAAAGAATAAAATACCTAGGAATAAACTTACAGAGGCAAAAGATATGTACTGTGAAAATTATAAAACATTGAGGAAAGAAATTGAAAATGATACAAATGGAAAATTATACCTTGCTCATGGATTGGAAGAATCAATGTTGTTAAAATGTTCATACTACCCAAAGCAATCTATAGATTTGATGCAATCCCTATCAAAATAGCAACAGCATTTTTCACAGAACTAGAACAAATAATCCTAAAATTTATATGGAACCACAAAGACCCTGAAAGCCAAAGCATTCTTGAAACAAAGAACAAGGCTGGAGGTATCACAATATCAGATTTCAAGGTATACCCCAAACCTATATTAATCAAAACAGTATGGTAGTGGCAAAAAAAAAAAAAGACACATAGATCAATAGAATAGAGAGCCCAGAAATAAACCCACACTTGTATGACAAAGGAGGCAAGAATATACAATGTGGAAGAGCGTTGTCTTTTCATTTTGTTGATGATTTCCTTTTTTTTTTTTCCCAGAAGCTTTTAGCTTTATGTAGTCCCATTTATTTATTTTTGCTTTTGCCTTTGCTTTGGGAGTCAGATCCAAGAACTCATCACCAAGACAGATGTCACAGAGCTTCCTGCCTGTGTTTTCTTCTAGAAGTGTTATGGTTTCAGGTCTTTAATCCATTTTGAGTTAATTTTTATGCATGGTGTAAGATAGTCTAATCTCCTTATTTTGCATGTCACTGTACAGTTTCCTCAAGGCCATTTATTGAAGAGACTACTGGCATTCGGTACAGTCCCTAGTGGCTTTGTTCTCTGCCGTGACAACCCCTCTATTAACAGTCCATTTTCATGAACTTCTGGTGCCCAAATGCCCCAACCACTCATGGGCCCACTGATAGAAGGGCTAGGTTGGCTCCTCCCAAAAGTATGGAGATTCTCCCTCCTGCCAGAGGCTTACCTTCTTTGGTAGTTGGGTTAATTCATCAGGTCTGGCCTTGTAGCGTGCCTCCTCTGTGTCTTGTTTGAGCGGAGCTCTGCTGCACCCGAATGAGCGGAGTGGGAGCCCCTGTCGTAGTTTTCTCCACATCTCTGCGTTCCAGGTGTCTTGGCTTATGTTTTCCAGCCCTGATTTTGTCCAAGTCCTGACCAAGTAGTTAGCCCAGTAGTCACAGACCAGAGGCAGTATACTGTGAACCTTGTGAAAGTGCTTGTCAGCGGTATCCCCTGTTGCTGGGAGTATTACAGCTCAGCCCACTGGGCCCTTTGGTCTCCACCCCATATGGACTTTGGACTATTTGAATAGGGGTGACAGTCTACAGCTGTCCATTATCTGGCCCGTTATGCTCCCTGCTCACTCCATTGGTAAAGGAAGACCATTGCTTTTCTTGTTTTGAGAGTGCTGACCATCCTCCCTGTTGTCCCCATTGAGCGGGGGCAGAGGCATTTCTGGGTTTGGGGCAAGTCAGCCTCATTGGCACGATGTGAGGTTATTTCCTCATGGAGTTTGTAAATCTCCAGGAGGGCCGGGTATAACTTGACCCTGTAGGTATCATTTCCATTTTAATAATGATGCTGACCGTTGCTGATCTGACTTCACGGGGAGCCTTTTCCATTGTGCAGGACATACTAGAAGTCCTGGTCTGTGGGGTAACTGGCTCTGCCCCAGGAGGGTCTCAGTTTCCAGAAACGCCTTGTGTACTACTGGGAGCTGCCTCTCCAGTGGCAAACACGTTTGGGCTGAGACTGGGAGCCACTTACAGTAGTAAGAGTCCATCGGTAGGAGTTCGCCTGTCCATTTGGTCCAGGGGCCCCAGGGAGCAGATTTTAGTGGCAGAAACTTGCAATCGTATGTCCTGCCCTCAGGGCACTAGTGAGAAAGCTGAACTGAATAACCTCCTTTAGTTTATCTAGTGCCTCTTGTCACTCAGGTCCCCACTGAATACGGAAGACGGACTCACGGACTACCCAGTAGTAGATAGGGCCTAGCAAATAGTCTGGTGAAGAATGTGTTGGCATCAAAATCCAAACTTCTAGCAAATGTCGAGCCTCCTCACAGATGTGGGAGGTTGGAACACTAGGAGATTTTCTTTTACCAGATTGAGAATAGTTTACCCTTTTTTTTTAAGATTTTATTTATTTATTTGCCAGAGAGCGTGCACACAAGCAAGGGGAGTAGCAGAGGGAGAGGGAGAAGCAGGCTCCCTGCTGAGCAGGGAGCCCGATGTGGGGCTTGATTCCAGGACCCTGAGATCATGACCTGAGCCGAAGGCAGCCGCTTAACTGACCGAGCTCCCCAGGAGCCCCTGTTTTTATTTTTCAAGGTTGTTTTGGCTATTCATGGTCTTTTTTGGTTCCATATAAATTTTAGGATTCTTTGTTCTCGCTCTGTGAAAATATGATGTTGGTAATTTGATAGGAATAGCATTAAATGTGTATATTGCTTTGGGCAGTGTACACATTTTAACAGTATTTATTCTTCCAACCCATGAGCATGGAATGTCTTTCCATTTCTTTGTGTCTTCTTCCCATTCTTTCATCAGTGTTTTATAGTTTTCAGAGGACAGCTCTTTCACCTCTTTGGCTAGATTAACTCCTAGGTATCTTATGGCTTTTGGTGCAGTTTTAAATGGGATTGATTTCTTAATTTCCATTTCTGCTGCTTCATTGCTTGTGTATAGAAATGGAACAGATTTCTGTATATTGATTTTATAACCTATGACTTTACTGAATTCGTGTATCAGGTCTAGCAATGTTTTGGTGGTGTCTTTTGGGTTTTCTTTATAGAGTATCATGTCATCGGCAAATAGCAAATGTTTTACTTCTTCCTTGCCAATTTGGATGTCTTTTATATCTTCTTGTTGTCTGACTGCTCTGGCTAGGTCTTCCAGTACTATGTTAAATAACAGTGGTGAGAGTGGACATCCTTGTGTTGTTCCTGACTGTAGAGGAGAAGCTCTCACTTCTTCCCCACTGAGGATGGTATTAGCTGTGAGTTCTTCATAGATGCCCTTTATGATGTTGAGGTATGTTCCCTATAAACCTACTTTGTTGAGGGATTTTATCATGAATGGATGTTGTACTTTGTCAAATGCTTTTTCTGCATCTATTGAAAAGATCATATGGTTCTTACCGTTTCTTTTATTAATGTGATGAATCACATTGATTTGTGAATACTGAACCACCCTTACAAAGCAAGAAGAAGTCCCACTTGATCGTGGTGAATGATTCTTTTAACGTACTGTTGGATTTGGTGTGCTAGTACTTTACTGAAAATTTTTGCATCTGTGTTCATCAGAGAGATTGGCCTGTAGTTGTCTTTTTTGTGGAGTCTTTATCTGGTTTTGGTATCAGGGTAATGCTGGCCTCGTAGAATGAAGTTGGAAGTTTTCCTTCCTTTTCTGTTTTTCTGGAAAAGTATGAGAAGAATAAGTATTAACTCTTCTTTAAATATTTGGTACAGTTTTGGGGCGCCTGGGTAGCTCAATCGGTGAAGCGTCTGCCTTTGGCTCAGGTCATGATCCCAGGGGTCCTGGGATCGAGCCCCATGTCCGGCTCCCTGCTCTGTGGGAAGCCTGTTTCTCCCTCTCTCCTCTGCTTGTTCTCTCTCTCTCAAATACATAAATAAAATTTAAAACAAATAAATGTTTGGTAGAATTTGACTGTGAAACCATCTGGGCCTGGACTTTTGTTTGTTGAAAGATCTTTATTACTGATTCAATTTCTTTGCTGGTTATTGGTCTGTTCAAGTTTTTTATTCCTCCTTGTTTAAGTTTGGTAGTTTATACGTTTGTAAGAATTTATCCATTTCTTCCAGGTTGTCCAATTTGTTAGCGTATAGTTTTCCATACTATTCTCTTAAAATTGTTTATATTTCTGTGGTGTTGGTTGTTATTTTTCCTCTCTCATTTGTGATTTTGTTTATTTGGGTCCTTACTCTTTTTGTTAAGTCTGGCTAGAGGTTTATCAATTTTATTAATTTTTTCAAAGAACCAGCTCCTGGTTTCACTGATCTTATCTATTTTTTTTTTTTAGTTTCTGTATCATTGATTTCTGCTCTATATTATTTCCTTCCTTCTGCTGGTTTTAGGCTTTGTTCTCTTTCTAGCTCGTTCAGGTGTAAGGTTAGGTTGTTAGGATTTTTCTTGCTTCATGAGGTAGGCCTGCTTTCATTCCCTGTTAGAATCACTTTTGCTGCATCCCAGTGGTTTTGGATGGTTGCATTTTAATCTTCATGTGTTTGCATGTACTTTTAAATTTCTTCTTTGATTCCCTGGCTAACCCATTCATTCTTTTTCTAGCACGTTGTTTACCCTCCATGTATTTTTGGTCTTTCTGGATTTTTTCTTGTGATTTACTTCAAGTTTTGTAACATTATGGTCAGAAAAGGTGAATGGTATGACTTCAGTCTTTTTTAATTTGTTGAGGCCTGTTGTGTCCTAATATGTGATCTATTCTGGAGAAGATCACATGCATGCTTGAAAAAAAATGTGTATTCTACTGTTTTGGGATGGAATGTTCTGAATATATCTGTTAAGTCCATCCGGTCCAGTGTGTCATTTAAAGCCATTGTTTCCTTGTTTATTTTCTGTTTGGATGATCTATCCCTTGAAGTAAGTGAGGTGTTAATATTACTGTACTATTTATCAATTAGTTCCTTTATGTTTATTAATTATTTTATATATTCGGGTACACCTTTGTTGGGTGCATAAATATCTACAGTTGTTAGATATTCTTGTTGGATTGTCCCCTTTATGATGCTATAGTGTCCTTCTTCATCTCTTGTTACAGTCTTTGTTTTAAAGTCTAGTTTGTCCCACATAAGTATGGCTACTCCAGCTTTCTTTTGATGTCCGTTTACATGGTAAATATTTTTCCATCCCCCTTTCAATCTGCAGGTGTCTTGAGGTCTAAAGTGAGTCTCTTGTAGGCAGCGTGTAAGATCTTGTTTTTTTTTTTATCCATTCTGCCAGCTGTGTCTTTTGATTGGAGCATTTAGTCCATTTACATTCAGGGTGATTATTGATATGTGTTTAGTGCCATTTTTACTTGTTTTGTCATTGTTTCTGGAGATTTTCTCTGAATCTTTATTGTCTTTTGTCATTTTTGGTATTTCCTTCCCACTCGAAGAGTCCTCTTTAATATTTCTTGCAGAGCTGGTTTAGTGGTCATGAACTCCTTTAGTCTTTTTCTGGGAAACTCTTTATCTCTCCTTCTATTCTGAATGCTAGCCTTACTGGTCAGAGTATTCTTGGCTGCAGATTTTTTCCAGTCAGCACTTTGAACATACCATGCCACTCTCTTCTTGATTGCCAAGTTTCTGTTGATAAATTTGTAGCAAGCTGTATGGGTCTTCCCTCGTAAGTCAAGGACTTCTCTTGTCTTGCTCCTTTTTTATCAGCACATTTTGCAAGTTTAATTACAGTAGATCTTGGTGTTGGCCTGCTTTTGTTGATTTTGATGAGAATTCTCTGTGCCTTATGGATCTAGATGTCTGTTTCCATCCCCAGATTAGAGAAGTTTTCACCATTATTTTCTCGAATGAATTTTCTGCCCCATTTTCCCCTCTCTTCTCCTTCTGGAACTCTGATAATACAGTATTACATTTGATGGAGTCACTGAGTTCCCTGAGTCTGTTGTCTTATTCCATCATTCTTCTTTCTCTCTTTTGTTCAGTGTCTTTGTTTTCCATTATTCTGTCTTCTGTATCACTAATTCACTCCCCTGCTTCTTCCAGTCTGCTCGTCATTGCATCAGGCCTGTTTCCAATCTCAGTTATTGCACTCTTCATTTCTGTTTTTTTTTTTAACTCTTTTCTCTCGGTGGTGAGGGCCCCCATGAGGTCTTACAGTGAGTCTTAAGCCCAGTGAGTATCCTTATCATTGTTGCTTTCAATTCTCCATCAGGCATGTTACTTAGATGTGTTTCAGTTAGATCTCTGGCTGTGGCCTTATCTTGTTCTTTTCATCTGGGATGAATTCCTGTGTCTTGGCATTTTGTCTAAGTCTCTGCCTTCTTCTCTGTGTTGGAAAAGCCAGTTATGTTTCCTGCTCCTGAGAGTAATGGCTTTTTGAAGAAGAGGTCATGGAGTGCCCAGGGCCTGATGCTTCAGGGAGTGTCTCTGGTGTGTGCTGCATGCACTCTGCTGCTGTGTTCTGGCTGCTCTGTCCATCAGGCCCGTCAACTGCGGAGGCTCTCCCTGCCTGCAGCGCGAAGTGTTGTTTTGTCCTTGGCCAGAATGTAGGGAGTTTGCACTAGGTGTGCTCTGGTCTGCTTATGAAATGAGACCTGGTGCTACTTCCACTAGAACTGAAGCCCTGCAGAACTCTGGTCAGGAGACATGGTGCGGGCAGGGGTTTGTACCCGTCTCTGGGGAAGGGGCCCGCTGTGTGGGGACTGAGGCAAGCTCGACTGAGAAGGGCAGTCCCACCAGATCAGAGCGGGGAGGGGCTTGGTGTAAGCAGGTTAGGCAGCCAGCGCCAGCACTGCACCGCTTCCCTCCATGGCTGTGTTTATGCTGAGGAGTGGGAGAGGGAAATGGCGCCAGCCAGCTCCTTTGTCCCCAGAGATGCGTCTCTGTGAATGCTGCCTGTCAGGGAAGAACTCCAAGAAGAGTGAATAATCTCCCCCATATGTCCCAGGTGTTTTTCGTTTTTCAGATAGCTGTTTCCATGACCTCTGCTCCCGAGTTGTTTGCCTCCTTTCTCTCCAGGAGCAGGGCAGTGCCCTCCAGGCTCCATCCCAGCCAAGCCCGCTGACCTTTACAACTCCAGCCTTTAAGCCCCACTCGCTGCAAGAACTCAAGAAAATCAGCCCCTCTCCTTTTCCAGCCAATAGCTTTGGGGAAGTATTCTCCTTGTGCATTCCCCTATGTGCTTCTCTCCCCCCCTCCTCCCTCTCTCTCTCCCTCTATCCCTCCTCTCCCATCTCTCCCCCCTCTCCCCTCTCTGTGAGTACAGCTCCCTCACTTCCATAGCACCTGCAATCCATTTGTCCCCTAAATCACATCTCCGTGGTTGGTTGGTTGGTTTTACCTTGTTCAGTGTCGCTTCTTCTCCCCGCCCCCTTTTTGTGGAGTTTGTTCTACAGGTCTTTCTGGGATATGGAGAATGATTTGATAGTTACCTAGTTGTGTTCATGGGATGAGAAGAGCCTAGCGTCCTCCTACTCTATCATCTTCCTAATCCCTCACTTTATTAAATGTTGTTTGGTTCATAAACATTCATTACCATTATATCTTTTGATGAAGTTTACCTTTATTAATATAAAATATCTTTCTTTGTCCTGCTTAATGTTTTCTCCTTCAAATTTATGTCCCTTTCTCATTATTTTGTTAGCATTTGTCTAATCTTTTGGTTTATTATTAAATCATTTTTTTGAAATTATTAAATATTTCAAACCAAAAGATATAGAGAAAAAAACACTTGAGTATTCTGCCTGGTTTTAATATTTTGCCATATTAGCTTCAGATATTTCTTTTATAAACCATTACAGATGCAGTTGAAACTTCCTGTGTATACCACCCTTCTCTCTTTCACCTCACTCTCCATAGTGTTCATGAATATCCCAAATTTAGAGGTTCACGTCCCCATACCTGATATTGGTATAGACGCATCTAGTTTCTTGAGTTACTCTTGACATCATAGGTCTTTCTCCATCCTTTTGCTCTCTACAGTTTTTGAAGATTTTATTTATTCAAGAGAGAGAGATCACAATCAGGGGGGAGGGGTAGAGGGAGAAGCAGACGCCCCGCTGAGCAAGGAACCCGATGCGGGACTCAATCTCAGGACCCTGGGATCATGACCCTAGCCGAAGGCAGACACTTAACCAACTGAGCCACGCAGGCGCCCTCTACATTTTTTTATAATAAAGACACCTCACTCTTCTTGAATGCTGAAGACAGGGGTGGCTCTGTAGTCAGAACACTAACAGATGAGCTGATACACGGGCCCACGCATGTAGCTCAATCCCAAGGGTTGGTGGTGGACCTTTATAGCTCAGAGCCCAGAATGCATTCCATGTTCACTGTGAGCATCATCCAAAATTAGTGTGTCAGTACCATTCTGGTGGCCTAATCTCATGAGAGTCCACGAGAGAAACGTGGTACCATGCAGTAAGTGCTGTCTGTTTGCAATACTAGAACCAGCCCTGGGGACCTACCCAGATGGCACTGGCCCCAGCTAGTCTCAGGCACTGGACAGAGACAGTTTAGAGGCAGCCACCCACACAGGGCCTGGAGTCCCCACTTGCGGCGTCTAAGGGCAAGACCAAAGAAAGTGGTCTCTCCTATGTAGCACATGCTGTAGTTGGGCTTGGTACTCCTCTGGTCTGACAACTTCGGTCTTGGAATTCTCTGTGCTCCTGGCCTCTCAAATCTCCATCTCCCTAGCAGCTTTATGATGCCTCCAAATAAATAATGTCTTTTATCCAGTTGTTTAGTTGATCTCAGCAGGAAAATTGGTCTGCTAAAAGCTTCTCTATCATCACCAAAAGCAGAACTTTCTCCAATTAGATTGTTTCTCCTCCAACATGTAACACAAACCAGGTTGAGCACAGGCATTCTTTGTTTTGTTTTTTTAAGATTTTATTTAAGAGAGAGAAAGAGAGAACATGCCTGAGCAGGGAGGAGGGGGACAGGGAGAAGCAGACTTCCCACTGAGCAGGGAGCCCGATATGGGGCTCGATCCCAGGACCCAAGAATCCTGACCTGAGCCAAAGGCAGACGCTTCACCGACTGAGCCACCCAGGTGCCCTGCAGGCATTCTTTCTTGAACAGGGAAAATGTTGCCATATATCTTCCTCATCACCCAGGGATGGCCATTTAGATGTAGTCATCACGTGTCATTACAAACTCAGGACGTTTGAGGATGAGGAAAAAAGATAGCTTTCAAGACGTAAATATGAAAGGTTCTATGTAGGACACGATAATCATGAATGCCAGATTACCCGGGCGAGCCTTCCTTGCCCAGGGACCAGGTGGCTGTCGTTCTGTGACATGACATCTCCACACAGAGGTCTCTGAGCAGGGCCACTGTGCTGTCACTCTTGCCAGCTGAAGTCCTCAGCCTTCTCTTCCGATGTCACTGATCTTGTGGTGGCTCCATCTGAAGCGGTCATCTATTAGTGAAGGTCATCAAGAAGATGTGACCACCAGGTGACCT
This sequence comes from Zalophus californianus, assembly GCF_009762305.2. Classification (NCBI taxonomy): domain Eukaryota; kingdom Metazoa; phylum Chordata; class Mammalia; order Carnivora; family Otariidae; genus Zalophus; species Zalophus californianus. The sequence goes on along the minus strand of NC_045612.1, from coordinate 87,737,892 downwards.
GTGAGCTGGAGCCCAGCAATGAGAGGCCCCTCACCCCCTCTCCTGTCCTTGGAATGCCCGCCATTCCCACGGTGGGAGCCGTTTTCAAGGATGCAGCCTCAAGAGAGTGATGTGTTGTTGACACTACTTGGATTGTATATGTGACCAAACACTGTTAAAGGCCTGTATAGAAAGTTTTAAGATTCTGGCAGGCAGACACCGAGATCTACTCATCTCACGGCCACCCACGACAAGCCTCGGAAGTTCCCTTGCTTATTAGAGCTGCCATTTGCCAATCTGGAATGGGTTGCCTCTTTCTTTGGTCTCCCTTGCTCTCCATGTATGGGGGCCAGTTTGTGAAGCAACAGCTGGTGAGCCGTCCCAAAGTCCAAACAAATGCACCAGCTTGCAACCCTCTCAGGAGCTTTCAGGGTATAATCTGAAACTGGCCTCTGGTACTCAGAGGGCGGGGAGAGAACAGAGAGTCAGGCCACACCAGCTTAGTATGTAGCCGGTTTAATAAGCAAAGGAAACTTACGTACAGGATTTGTCTTGGGGAGAAGCAAGATGAGTAGATCCCGGCACCTGTCCAGCAAATCTTAAACATTGACATAGAGGGTTTGACTGGGTTCCGTCAAGCGTGCTTGCTGGTGTTCTCAACACCACATCACTATCTCAAGGCTCTGTCCTTGGAGCAGCCTCTGGGAGCAGGAAAGGCAAGTGGAACCCACACTTCAAGGGCAGGGCTGGGGAGTAAGGAGCCTCTGATTGACCGGCTCACATGTTAACTGTCAGACACTTCCTCTTGATGACTTTCTCCAACAAAATGGGCCTTGGGGAAGAAGGATCCACAGGAGAAATCCTGAGTTGGCCATCAACCTCTCTGGGGCGGGGGGGCGGGGGCGGTTCAGATGTTAGATGCTTGTGGACTGCCATGTGAGTGTGGAGATGCCCCACAACACTGGCCGGTTTGATGTGCTTGCCTGAGGAACCACGCAGAGTGTACCGCAGCAGAGAAGGAAAACAAATGGCAGTTGCAGTGGGCTGGGCACTGCTTGAAATGGTCCATCTGCCCAACTAGAGGCTGAAGCGCGAGTTAGAAAGTTGGGAGAAGCGCTGAGATTAGAGAAAAACATGCAGTTGTCTACTGCTATACTAGCTTCGGGGCTAGCACACCAGATGGGGGAACGGGATAATAAGCTGGAGACCTTAGCGTGCCATTTTGTGAAGCTATGAGGGTGCAAGCTTCTACAGATGAAGGTCTGAGCATTTAAAAAAATTTTTTTCATTCATTTACTTGAGAGCGAGCACAGAGGGAGAGGGAGAAGCAGGCTCCCCACTGAGCAGGGAGCCCAACGTGGAGCTCGATCCCAGGACCCTGGGATCATGACCTGAGCCGAAGGCAGATGCCTAACTGACTGAGCCACCCAGGCGCCCCAAGGGTTTGAGCCTTTGTGGCAAAATCTAATAAGGATGCTGAGAGGTGGAATCCCTGGAAAAGTGAGAGTGAAGAGGAGGGTGTTGTGGTAATTGATGGTGGAATAGACGAAGTGCCCCCGTGCCATATGATCCCTGATACAAGGGAAATTTTTAAGTAGTAGTTGTCCTAGACTTCTGATAATAGAGAAATATGCCCCAAAACTCTTAGGAGAAAACTTGCATTCTTTCTCTGTCCCTTGAAATTGCAAATCTTATTGTGTCTTTGAAAAGGAAACACCCCAGGAAATAACGAAAACACTGTCTATGATTGCCTGAGACTGAAGAGAGAAAAAGGGAAAGAGGCTTTTTAAAATACTACTAGAGAAGAGTGCTTGCCCAAAATCTAGCCCACAGCTTCCGTAAGATTTCTAGTCAAAGGCAAATACAAGTCTTCAGATCTTCTCCACAAATGTCAGTGAAAAGCTTTAGCCATGTAAGCTGGTAACCTTAACTTGTTCCATCTTCCAGAGATACAATTTGGATTCAACTGTTGGCTATAAACTAGTGAGTTTTGCGTTGTTGTACCTGATTCGTGACTAAAGTTTTGGAATGATTAGCTATGGAGGCTCTGTGCCTCTATGTTTATGTTTGTCTGTGGATATTAGGCTATAAATAGAGGATTTCCTACGTCTGGAGGATATTGCTAAAATCAGTTTGTAAAAGGGCTTGACTTAATTGGCTTAAATAAGTTTTAATATTAATAGTGGACTTATGTAAAACTATAACTTAATTTTGTTTCGTCTGCTAGGACGACAAAGTTTTCTTGTACTGTTGGTCTGTTCTTCAGGAAGTTGTGAAAAGTTTTTCCTTAAGTAACCTGCCTAGAAAACAAAGATTCCATGTTTTATCAAAGTAGTTTCCTGTGCGCAATGTTGTCTTTAGCATATCTGTGATTACTCAAGAAAACAGTCCTCTCTATTGAAAGCGCTAAGTTGTTTTTATAACTATGTAACTTTCTATATTTGCCTTTGAAGTCTTTGTCACTGATTAAATGGATAACTAAGTATTGTTTCACAGTGATCTATGATTTTGTTTAATGAAGTGTTTTAAATTCCTTTGATATTTTTGACAAATGTTATAAAAACAAATTCTGAAGTCTTGTTTTTTAGAGATTTTATTTATTTTAGAGAGTTGGGAGGGAGCAGAGGGAGATTATCTTGAGCAGACTCTTGCCTGCTGAGCACAGAGCCTGATGTGGGGCTCGATGCCACGACCCCAAGATCACGACCTGAGCTGAAACCAAGAGTTGGACGCTAAACCGACTGAGCCACCCAGGCACCCCAAATTCCGAAGTCTTTTTGACCTCAAACTAACTTCGGGATTTTCTAGATGTTCCCTGGAACATCTCAAAAGATGTGTTCTCTCTCCTTATAAAAGAAAGATATTAAACTAATTAGGCTTATTTGATATGTTAAATTACACGGGAAGCATTGTCAGATAAGTGATGCTAAACTTTTATTAGGTTACATTCATATAAATATGTTTTATTTATTTAAGGTTTTTATTTATTTGTCAGCACAAGCAGGGGGAGCGGCAGGCAGAGAGAGAGGCAGACTCCCCACTGAGCAGGGAGCCCCACCCGGGACTTGATCCTAGTACCCTGGGATCATGACCTGAGGCGAAGGCAGATGCCCAACCGACTGAGCCACCCAGGCGTCCCAAATATATTTATGTAAATGTAAGTGACCCAGAAATTATATGAAATTTCTAAAACTCTGATATTTCCTGGTATAATGTTATCAATCGTAAGTCTAGTTGTTATTTTTTTAAAGATTTTATTTATTTATATGCCAGAGAGAGCAAGCACAAGCAGGGGGAGCGGCAGGGGCAGAGGGAGAAGCAGGCTCCCCGTTGAGCAGGGAGTCCGGTGCGGGGCTCGATCCCAGGGCCCAAGGATCGTGACCTGAGCCGAAGGCAGATGCTTAACCGACGGAGCCACCCAGGCGCCCTAGCACCTGTTTTTTTTTAATAGTTTTTTTTTAATTTTATTTATTTATTTGACAGAGACACAGCGAGAGAGCGAACACAAGCAGGGGGAGTGGGAGAGGGAGAAGCAGGCCCCCGCCAAGTAGGGAGCCCGATGCAGGGCTCGATCCCAGAACGCAGGGATCGTGACCTGAGCCGAAGGCAGATGCTTAACCAACTGAGCCACCCAGGCGCCCCTCTAGTTGTTATTTTTTTAAGGATGTCACAGAAATAACCAGATTTCCTCCAGATCTTCTCACCACGTTCCACAGACTCCTCCTCTCCCAGCAGGGCCTTAAGAGGCCTATCATTCCCTTCCTTGTCTCCTGAGCCATAGCAACACTTTCCTTGGTATGTCTTTTGCTTAATATGCCCCTTTTTATATAAATAAAAGATACGTTAGAGTTGTTCTCTCCGAAAAAAAGAAAAAAAAGTCCTCGTTCATTGCATTATCATGAACTCTCATCAGATCTTTATGACTATTTTTAAGTCTTCTGTCATTTATAGACGGTTATCCTTTTACTGTAATGCTTTGGCAAAAGTGTTCCTACAAAAGTGCATCATCTTCAAGGGGATTCGTGGAAGAGGCTCTGACAGGCACGGGTTTCTGAGAACGATGATGAATGTGCCTTCATGTGGGAGGGGCAGCAGTGGATCTTCCAAATGGTTCCCCAAGGCTACCTGCACAGCCCCACAGTACATCATGGGACGGGAGCCTGAGACCCGTCCCCGTTCTCTTTCCCCACATTGGTAAGATGGGCCCATTGCATTGATGATATCATGTTAACATGTGAAGATTTGCTTCTGCTGCGGGACACTCTGAAGGCTTTGCTGGAGCATCTGTGAGGGAGAGGATGGGCAGTGAACCCACAGAAAATTCAAAGCCCAGGCATCACTGTAGTGTGGGGAAGCTGTTTGGGTAAGATGTGCGTTGTCTCAGAAGCTGTGACTGATCGGGATGCCTGGGTGGCTCAGTCGGTTAAGCGTCTGCCTTCGGCTCAGGTCATGATCCCAGGGTCCTGGGATCGAGTCCCACATCGGGCTCCCTGCTCAGCGGGGAGCCTGCTTCTCCTGCCTGCTGCTCCCCCTGCTTGTGCTCTTTCTGTCTCTCTTTCTCTGACAAATAAATAAATAAAATCTTTAAAAAAAAAAAAAAAAAGCTGTGACTGATCAAGTACCTACCCAGCCGCTAAGAACGTGAAAGAAATGCAGGCCTTAGTGGGAAGTTGGCGGTTTAGGAGGACTTGTATTCTCCACGTGGCACGGTGCCTTCATCCTTTATACCGCCTCGTAAAGAAAGGGCACGTGTGGGCTTGGGGATCAGAACAGCAGGCCCCCTTTGAGAAGGCAAAAAATATTAATGAAGCAGATGAAAACTCTGGGCATCTCCCAAGCCTGTAAGGCTGCCATTTGAGCTAGACGTGACTCCAGAAGGTATGGGTTGGGCACTGTGGCAGAGACAACAGGAGGAGAGACTACCCCTAGGAATTGGGGCCCAGCTCTGGAACGGGGCAGAAGCCCAGGATACCCCCGTAGAGAGAGAGCTTCTAACGGTACACAGTGCTCCTTCAGGTCGAGCCTCTCATGAAGGAACAACACATCATGGAAAGAACTTCCCTCCTTATCAAAGGGCGGGTTGAGAGTACATTCCATCTACCCACCTCTGCCATGGTTCAAACCCCCCCCCTTTGAAGAAGTCCCGTGCCTATTGGCAACAGAAGCGCACCCTGTCAGCCCACTGTCTCCAGAAGTACGGGGGCCCCTAGGTCCTTTAGAGTATGTAGATCCTCCAAATGCCCCTGCCCCTATTCCTGTGGCCACCTGCAGCCCGTAGAGTGGGAGCGGGGGCAATTCCCGTTGATGCCTAGAAACAGGAACAAGCCACAGGAGCCATAAAGCTGAACTCAGAGCAGTTTGGCTGGTGATCACTCCTGAGCCCCAGCTGCTAACCCTTTGCACTGACAGGTGGGCGGTTCTAAAGGGATCAACCCCGTGGCTTGGACACGGGGAAGCTGAGTGGTGGATGATCATGAGTAACCCTCTTGGGGTCAGGATAGGTGGAAAAGCATTTGGGTGCACGTTCGAGAACCTGAGGCAGTCTTCTCTGTCTTCTACATCCTAGGTCGTAAGGCACTGACACCCCCTGGCAACCAGGTAGTTTCTTCCCAGCGTGGGTACAAGCCCTAGCAACAGATCCTTCAGTAGATACAACAGATTAGGTGCATAGGAGGAGTGGCCCCCATAGCACCTGTGTGGGATAGTATATTGCCCTTGAAATGCAGTGACTTGGTTAATGCAGTGACAGCATGTCCTGTGTGTTCTAAACAGTGCCCACACAGCTGCTGATGGAGTCGGAACATCCACGGGAGTTCCCAGCTGGTGAGAGATCGGCAAACTGATGATACTGGCCCCCGCCTCCCTCTTGAGTCAGGGTTCTATATATGCCTCGGTTTGTATGGACACTGTGTCTGGCCTGACCCAAGCTTTCCCCAATCACTGTGCAAACCAGGCTGCCACCATTAGGGGATTAAGAAGCTGCGTACCATGTACAGATACCCTCACTGACTAGACAGTGATTGGGGGTCACAGTTCAAAGGTCATAATGTGCAAGACTGGGCAAAAGAACATGGCATTGAACAAAGCAGCAGGGTTGATAGAAAGGAATAATGGAATATTAAAGCAGCAGATTAAATTACTAACAGGTAAACCCACCTCGGCCAGGTGTTATAGCCATTTTTTTTTTTTAAGATTGATTTATTTGTCAGAGAGAAAGAGCACAAGCAGGAAGAGTGGCAGGCAGAGGAGCCCGATGCAGAACCCGATCCCAGGACCCCAGGATCATGACCTGAGCCAAAGGCAGACGCCCAACTGACTGAGGCACCCAGGCGCCCTGTTGCAGCCTTTAATACATTTGAATGATCAACCAGTAGGGCCTGTTGCCCCCTATGCCAGACCAGGGGCCACTGCTGAGATACCCAACACTATGATGATATGGAAGTCACAGGAGATGGCCATTGTCCTGTCACCGTGGATCAACGTGCTGTGCTGCTGAGAACATACCTGGGGAAGACATTATCTGCTGGAATTTGCAATGGGGCATTTCACCAGGATGGGTGAGTTACATCACACCCCTGGTGAGGGGGAGCTACTCAGTCTCCACTGGGATGCCATTGTCCCACTGCAAGCTGGACCCGTTGAAATGCCCTATGCCTGGAATGGAACATGCAACATTGAAAGAAGGGAGGAGGAAGTCCTGTCCCTGGTCATTCTCACGTCTGACAGTACTGCCTCCACCAGCCAAATATATGGCATGCACAACCTGGTCAAGTTCCTAAGGCTTCCAGTCTCCCTTTCCTTGAGGCCAGGTGGGCACATTTTCTTTTCCACCGGTATGATCATCTGGCCACCATCTTTGTCCCCTCCATTGGCCTGGAGGGTGTTACCGCACCCACAGAAACCTTACTAATTCACCCAACAAAATGATAGCCAGCAGACCCTTCCTTGTATTGAACACTGAAATGTCTCTGATGAGAACTGTCCTCCAAAACAGGATGGCCTTGGACATTATTACTGCCTTGCAAACAGAACGTTGTGTGTTCATACCTGATGAGTCTGCTAATGTATCATCCTTATTAAATCACATGAGGCCCCAAGTGAACATCTTGAGTGATCCAATCCCCAGCACATAGGAATTAATAAACCAGTGGTTTGGGTCATGGGGTTCTTGGGGGAAGAAAACTGTTGCTTACTTTGGGAATTATCATCTGAATCTGCTGCTGTGGGGGTCTGCCTCCAGAGGAGCCGCTTCCATGCTATCGAAACCTCTTGCTGGCTGATCAGGGCCCATTGCAGAAGAGGGACATGTGTAAGATTGTAAGAACCAATCGCAAGGGCTGGGGTGTTGGAGGAGGTCAGCGAGAGGACGTGACTTCCAGTTCATCCGTGAGCTGGACCCAGGCAATGAGAGGCTCCTCACACCCTCTCCTGTCCTTGGAATGTATACTCTGTCCACCATTCTCACGGTGGGAGCCATGTTCAAGGATGCAGACTTCAGAGAGTAATGTGTTGTTGAGACCATCTGGCTGGGGTATGTGACTGAACCTACTTAAGGCCTCTGTATACTTTTAAGATGCCGGCCAGCAGGTGTGAAGATCTGCTCATCTTGTAGCTACCCAAGACAAGCCTCATAAGTAAGTTCCCTTGCCTATTAAGCTTGCCACATACCAATTTGGAACAGTCTGCCTCTTTCTGTGATCTCTCCTTGCCTTCCATGTACAGGGGCCGGCTGGCAAACCAAAATCATCCCTGGGTGACAAAAAGACGTATAGGAGCTCCTTGCCTGTAGAGTGCTGAAAATGTTCAGGAAAGATTCCTTATCCCTTTTGGACCCTGGAAATAGTCTCTCGCCTCCCAAGGGAAATGGCCAGACTTTGCCAAGATATAATTTGGGCAGCTTTGTTACGTAGTCCATGAAGCTACCCCTTTCTCGGTCTTCAGAGACCCCCCCAAGCCCAAGCAGGTGCCTTAAATCCTGAATCATGTCCTCTTACAATTGATCAAGTTACCAAACCAGACCTGATCTTCACGTTTGAGAGTCTTGGATGGCAGAAAAATCTACAGTCCTCCGCTCTACCGACTGAGCTATCGAAGGAACCACTGGATGGCAGAAAAATCTAACATGGCATAGATGAGTGAGAACTAGGAAGATTGGGGATGGTGGATGGAAGGTTTTATCTGGTGAGAGACTTGACGTGCAAACGACATATCTTTGGTCTTCCTGAAAAGAGAGGAGGTAGGCCTCTGGTGATTATAGGACATGGGCGTGAGCTCCTCAGATTAAATGACCTCTCCACATTCCCGTGTGTGCTCCCCCCCCCCCCCCCAATATTCTTTGCTTAGCTTTGAGAAAGAACCACGCCTGCCTGCCTTTTCCTCAAGATCTCATCCCTGCCTTTCAGCTGGAACAAGCCCTTCTAAGTCATTCTCCCTTTCCCTGGCCTTTGAATTTTCCAACCCTCCAGTTGTCATCAATCCCTTTTCTTATGCATTCAGACATTTATAGATCCGTCCTTAACTTCGTGACCTTTGTTTCTTCTTTCTTCTCTCCTCCTTGTGAGAAGCTTTAAGCTGTTTTCTGTGTCTCCCAGTCAAGTTCCACCCCACCCACATGTAAACTCCTCCTTTCAGGGATCTCCATTCCCTGGCCCTATCCATTATTTGTTCTTCTCTGCGCACACCCCCCCCCCAAATTGAAGCTATGGTGTTTGTCTTCTAGTTGTTGTCAGTAGAAAGAAAAACAATTTGTGTTCTAGCTTATATTTAGCAGCCTTGCAAAATTCACTGAAGTCTAACAATTCATTTACAGATGCTTTTGGATTTTTCTGTGTAATGTCATCTGTAAAAATTGGGGGCTTTATTCCTTTCCAGTCATTCTTTTCTCTCTATCACTAAGTCCTCCAGTACCGCAGGCATCCCAGTCCTCCTTCCGAGTCTCACGAGGAAAGTTTTTACTGTCACCAGTTTTTCTTTTTTAATACACCCTTTATCAGACTAAGGAAGTTCTCTCCTCTTCCTAGTTTGCGAAGAATTTATATTCTGAATGGGTGCTGAATCGTGTGAGATCCCCTTCTTGTTAATTACATTGGCTTAATTGTCGATTTTATTGGCATAAGGTTTTTTTCATAATTCCCTAATTTGTTTAATGTTTATAAAATCTGTAGTGAAGTCCACTGTATCACTCCTAATTTGAAAATTTGTGTTTTCCCTTTTTCTTGATCAGTCTGGGGTTTCTCACATTTATTAACCTTTTCAAAGAACTCCCTTTGATTTTTCTCTTATTGCCTGTCCTCTAGAAAACAGGAAAACAAACGTGATGGAGGAAACTCCTAAGTGTTAAGCACAGATAATAAGCGAGGAGCTTGAGATGTATCAAAACGCATAAGGCGTGAAGTATAGATAATGAGTAAGCAAAGCGCTTTGAAGGCACTGGCAGAATTCGTAAGATGTGTTAAATATAGTTAGCAGGTAAGTTAGTAGGTGATGGGATACGCTCAAGATAAATAGAATAAATGGAATATATGATGGAACAAACAAGAGCGGTACTTAAAGACAGAAAGGAACACAAAGACTAGATCATAAGGTACCCTACCACCCAAACCAACAGCTACATTTTACTTAAATTCACCACCAGTTGGTGACACTCGGGATGGTTCTATTGATAAAACCCAGGACCGTGCAGGAAGCTAACTGGTGAGCTACAGTGGAGGCAAGCAAGGGGATGTCCTTGGCCCTGGGCATCCTCAGTCTGATCGGCCCCTTGTTTAAACTTCAACTCTGGTCCTCATCATCAGCGAGGCTGATGCGAGAGACACAGAGTGAGAACAGAGATAAGGGTGTATGAACATGACATAACAAAGCAGTCAGGAAATGTGGTCCTTCACCCTGTTTGCCCCCTATTTTAAATGTTAACTTAGCCATCTCTTTCCGTTTGCTTCTTGGTGGGTTTTTAAATACATGGATCTTGTGTTTTTTAAGTGACAGTAAGCCACACGACTGGAGCATTTTTATTTTGGTCTGTGAGCCTTCCTATTCTGAGACCTCTGGGACAGCTTGCCTGGTAGCAGACTGGAGTCCATCATTCAATCAAGGGAATTTCTCATGGTAACCATTCCCAACGGAGGAAGTGAGAAGGGATCCCAATTCACAGTTTGGAGATTTTTCCTAAGGAAGACAATAGGAAGTATTTGGTTACAATACTGCGGGTCCAGTGCTGATCTGGGTGGTCATGGGGCCAATCAAGGGTCACAGGGCTGATCTTAGGGATCCGAGGGTAGTCTCGAGGGGTCCTGGGAAACAGGTTGAAGAGCCATCATTATGTATATCATTTTAGAGGTTTTAGCTAAAGCAAGACGACAAATAACTGGCATAAATAATGGGGGACAGGACTCAGGGCTGGCCTATGGGCACAGCAGAGCTGATCTGGGGGTGGTATCAGGGTTACACTTGTGGTGGGGCCTCTCCCTCTCCCAGGATATACAAATAAGGACATGGGACATGGGACATTCATTGAGCACTGTGTCCCAAGCATGGGTTCTTCCCATTCCCATATACCTCTAGTCACCATGAGGTCCTCGGGCCAGCTCCTCTTTATGCAGAAACCCATGACCACCTCCTCCACTCAGTCCTCACCAAACCCTCATTGCTGATACCATGGGATCCTGCATCCCTGAAACCCAAGACTCTCCAGCCCAACTCCACAGAGCACCCTTCACTCCCCAGATCCAGAGGTCTGTCCCACGTCAACCCGTACTCTTCCTCTTCACACCTGCTAGTGCTCTGCCACATTTTGCCACTTGTCTGTTCTTTACTGTCCGCCCCATTCACCACTGTCATTCCCACAATGCTTCACATCCCAACTTACTGTGCTCCATCCACATTTCCAACATGCACTCTCTGCCCATTCACTCCAACTACTCGCTTCCACTTTCCCCAGCATTACTCCCATTGACTTCTACCCTTTCTTCTCCAGCAACTGCCCCCACTGGCTATTTACCCTTTTTCCCTACTCTTCCCTGTTCGCCCTCATTCTGCACCCCCCATCTCCCCCCACCTCCCCCGACTCGGCCCTTCATTACCCTCATCTATTTTCCCCCGATTCTGGTCCATTCATCCACATCCTGCTGTTCAACCCCCACCCTTTCCCCGCCGTGGTCCATGCCTCACTCACTTCCACTCACACACATGGCCCATCAGACTGCCATCTGTGTCCGAGGAAGCCGGTGTCCACAATCAACCTGAAATGGCGAGATCTGACTGCTGTCGACACTGCCCTTCAGGCTGACCTTTGACGGTCCTGAAACCCCCAGGGATATTCTTTATTGGCAGGAAGAGGAAATGCTTCATTTCTGGTGCCTTTGGGCATCCTCTCAGCAGGCTGTCCCAGAAGCAAGTCCTTTAGCCCGACATTTCTTCCCCAAGCTTCCTTCTCCCTGGAGAGGCACTCAGTGTGACCTGACTTACATAGCTCATAAAAAGTGAGCCCACACCTCATTTTCTTGTAGGATAATTTAGGGGAAAAACAAGGCCCGGCAGGAGACAGGAAGGGTCTCAGAGGTCTGACTCACTCACCTGTTCTGTTAAATCCAAACACTGACCCTGCCCTGGTTTTACACAGCTTGGGTTCCCCAGTTCCACCAGAGATCTAGTCCCAGGGAAAAGCTACGGAATCACGAGGGCCACAAATATGGTCACATAGTGGGGCCTCTTACTCTGGGGCAGACGTGCTGCTACCTGGTCTTTGGCTGTGTCCATTCGGGCCGTGGCTCTCGACAGATCACCGGCAGTAGTGTGACCTAGGGGGCGAGCTGCCCAATTTGCCTGGGTATTCACGCTTTTATCCCTTAACAATAAAAATTCGCATACCCACAAGCACAAAATGAAGTAACGTAAATCATTTTGTTAAAATATGGAAAGACAACAGTGGGCTTTATTACAGGATGCTTTCAGAGGTCACAGTGCACACTAAATTAAGAAATGTATTCCAGTCTCAGTTATTTCAGGTTTATGTGATGTCCCAGATGACCTAAGAATCACCTTATTTGGCACCCTCAGGAAAGCAAGGCCTATGTGCCTTTGGAACCGGCTGGATATCAGTTTGTTCTGACAGATGATTCTATTTATCATTCACTCAAAACATTAAACTCCACATTGAACATCTGTGTCTTGAATGTTAGGAAATCCTGTATCTAGAATCTAACTTCATTATCACAGCAATGGAGCAAAACATTCATTTTAAAATGTTTTATTTATTGAAAAGGTAGTACAGCCACAGAGCACAATTTTCGAAAAGTTATGGAAGGACATACAGTTGTCTCCCAATTCCAGTCCCCCAGCCACCCACGTCCCCTGCCCTTTCCCAGAGGTAATCAGGGTTCTCAGCTTTCGTGTATCTTCCCAGAGACAGCTTATGCATATATGCTCAATCATGTACTTGCAATTTGTTCTTTTTATATGCGAATGTTAGCGTATTGTACTCGCTATCCTGCACCTTGCTTTTTGCACCTAATAATGTATGTTGGAGATGTCCCACATCACTACACACATGATGTCCAAGTTCTCTTTCGTTTTGTCTACCTAGGAGGTTTGCTGTAGGAACATACCAGGATTTCAGGATCCAGACCCGTCATCTGGACAGCTTCCAACCTTTGGTTTTCACAAACAGTGCGCCAGTGAGTATCTCTGTGTGTTCATTTTGTACATGCATGAGTATATACATTCCTAGAAGTAGAATTGTGGGCTCCAAAGCCACTGCCTTTGTGGTTTTCATTACTTTGGAATCATTTTTATTTGAATAAGAGTTTTTCCTGGACTTGCTGTTTCCTGGAGGTTCACGTGGGGTAAGAAATGGGGGCCACATTCTAGGCAGATAAAGAGTTTTTCCTACAACTGGTTTTTTTCCCCCATTTGCTATTTCTTTTAGATTTGACTTCTCCAGAGTCCGTAAACCGGGGCAGCTGTCGGGTTCTTCACAAGGAACACTCCCTTCTCTTGCCCCAGCCCGTCGAGTGCTCCTCTCATGAGTGCAGACTACTTTCTACAAATATGGCTTGTCTGAGCGATTCCTTGTAGAGGCCTCTGCCGGTATCTCCTCAGACCCCAAATGGGTCTGGGAGACATCCTCCCTCCCACCTGCCAATGCCCTCTGTTACTGCGGTGGATGTAGTTGGCCTTGCACTCGGGGGATATCCTGAACCTCAACTAAGAGTCCTCGCCAGTGCGGCCCCACGTGTGCAGCCTTGAGCGTTCGCTTCGAAACCTCCTGCCCTGGCGCTCGATCCCCTCTGCCTCCGGCAGTGCGCTCATCAGGGTTTCCGCTATCTCCTCGTGTCAGATACAGAGATTACACTTCCGCTTTTGCTCCTTGTAGTGTTTGGGCGAAGACTGAGATGAAGAGACTGACTTTTACTCCCCATATTTAAACCAGAAATCAGAACGTACTTTTCAAATGTTGTTTAAACGGACAAAACTTTCCCTCCGTGAACGTTGACGGGCACCCTTGATCTACTCTCTAATGTGCAATGAGCTTTGACTTCCGGCTGTGGCCCTTCCCGTGGGCCTTCTTTCCCGTGTGTGTTCTCTGATGTACAATCAGGTTTGATTTTTGGGTAAAGGCCTTCCCACACTCTGCACACTTATAGGGTTTCTCTCCGGTATGAGTTCTCTGGTGTACAGTGAATGTGGATTTTTCTCTGAAGGCTTTGCCACACTCAGAGCATGCGTAGGGTTTCTCTCCTGTGTGTGTTCGCTGATGTATTATGAGCTGGGACTTTTGGCTAAAAGCTTTCCAACATACGGGACATTCGTAGGGTTTCTCTCCTGTGTGAATTCTCTGATGTATAATGAGCTTGGACTTTTCTCTGAAGGCTTTGCCACATTCGTTACATTTATAGGGTTTTTCTTCCGTATGAGTTCTTTGATGTATGATGAGGTATGATTTCTGGGAAAATGCTTTTTCACATTCACTGCATTCATAGGGCTTCTCTCCTGTATGACCCCTCTGGTGGAGCATGAGATAGGATTTCTGAGAGAATGCTTTCTCACATTCATTACATTCAAAAGGTTTCTCTCCTGAATGAGTTCGCTGATGTACGCCAAGGTTTGATTTCTGGGTGAAGGTTTTCCCACACACATCACATTCATAGGGTTTCTCTCCTGTATGAGTTCGCTGATGCACTATGAGGGTTGACTTCTCATTGAAAGACTTCCCACATTCAGTACATTTATGAGGTTTCTCCCCTGTATGAGTTCTTTGATGTATAATGAGAGTTGACTTATCACTGAAAGTTTTCTTACACTCATTACATTCATGGGGTTTCTTTCCTGTATGAGTACTATGATGTATAATTAGATCAAGCTTCTGTATGAAAGATTCCCCACATTTAGTGCATTCGTAAGTTTTCTCGCCCGTGTGGGTTTTCTGATGGACAATGAGGTTTGACTTCTGAGTGAAGGCTTTTCCACATTCATTACATTCATAAGGTTTCTCTCCTGTATGAGTCCTGTAATGTATGATGACGGTTGACTTCTCTCTGAAGGCTTTTCCACATTCTGGACACTCAAAGGGTCGCTCTCCTGTATGACTTCTCAAGTGTATAATGAGCTGAGATTTTTGGCTAAAGGCTTTTCCACATTCAGTACATCCAAAGGGTTTCTCTCCCGTATGAGTTCTCCAATGTACAATGAGGTGTGACTTCTTGCTGAAGGTTTTCCTACACGCAGTGCATTCGAAGGGTTTCTCTCCATTTTTAATTCTCTCTTGTAGACTAAGCCCTTTCTTCCGCCTGAGGGCCTTCCCGCACTCTTTATATCCGTGGGGCTTTACTCCAGGAGTTGTTTTCTCATACTCCGTATGGAAGAATAATTTTGCACATCCATTATCATGTTTCTTTCCTACAGAGCTTCTGGTAAATAAGTCTAAACCATCTACCATATTTCCAAATGGCTCATGTTTATGGGACCTTTGTATTGAAGCAACAAGGTTTGTATTCAGAGGAAGTGCATTTCCAAATTTATTATAGTCATGTCCAGTCTTGGTGATAAGTGCTTTCTTGTCAGGGAATCCAGCTTGCATCAACAGATACCTATCTTGGTCATCCTGGTGCTGTCTCTCAATCTGTTCATCAATTTGACAGGCTGCTTCTAGAAGGAAGTACAATAAACCATTTTTGTAACTTAACATTATATAATGAACCTTCTTTAAAAATGCCCTATCATATGAAAGCTGATACTATTATCTCATTTTATCTGAGCTCCTAGAGAGGATCTTGACCGTCAAATCCTGTTCTTTTACTAAACTCCCACCTGCTAGGCTTTTTGTTACCCTGACACCTCAGTCTTACCTCTACGTTTACATCATCTCTGATTTCCGTCAACTCTGGGGACCTTATCAACCTTTATCTTCATTTGTCATATGAACTCCTAAGTGTACATGACTTATACTATTTCTAACTAAGTAGAAATGCAACAGTGTGGTTAGTGGGCTCAAATTTTACAATCCTGAATCCACATTCTTAGTGAATCAGAGAAAGATCTAGAATAACCTTACAAAAACAAAGAAAAACTCAAAGATCTTTCCCCAATCTGGATTCATCCAAGCTTGCATTCACAGTTCTTCAACACCACCTTCTCCTGTCTACACTATTTTCGCTAAAAACTATGACTGTATTCGACAGATGAATGGATAAAGAAGATGTGGTATATATACACAATGGAATATTATGCAGCCATCAAAAGGAATGACATCTTGCCATTTGCAACGACGTGGATGAACTGGAGGGTGTTATGCTGAGTGAAATAAGTCAATCAGAGAAAGACATGTATCGTATGACCTCACTGATATGAGGAATTCTTAATCTCAGGAAACAAACTGAGGGTTGCTGGAGTGGTGGGGGGTGGGAGGGATGGGGTGGCTGGGTGATAGACACTGGGGAGGGTATGTGCTATGGTGAGTGCTGTGAATTGTGCAAGACTGTTGAATCACAGATCTGTACCTCTAAAACAAATCGTGCAAAATTTATAATGTTAAGAAAAAGGAAGAATGAAGGGGGGGGAAACTGGAGGGGGAGACAAACCATGAGAGACGATGGACTCTGAAAAACTGAGGGTTCTAGAGGGGAGGGGGTGGGGGGATGGGTTAGCCTGGTGATGGGTATTAGGGAAGCCACGTTCCGCGTGGAGCGCTGCGTGTTATGCACAATGAATCATGGGACACTACATCAAAAACTAATGATGTATGGTGATTAACATAAAATAAAAAATTTAAAGAAAAAACTATGTATTGATGCCAAACCCTTCCTTATGTTCTATCACCCACATAGCCTAGTCTCCCATATTTTGCTATATTCAAAATCTAGGTAACTTTCAAGAAGCAATTCAGTCTTTTCATTTCAAAGAAGCTTATTCTGATCTTCCTGTATAACTTTTTGTTAATTTCTAAAGTAGTTATCGATACCACTCATTTAGACAGTTTAAAGTTGCAAAGCTTTGCCTTAAATATACCATATTTCATCAACTGCAAGATGCATATTATTTCACATTTTAACACATTTCTGAATCGAGATGTGACTTATAATCAATGGCATGTCATCAATTGGTGGCAATTTTTCTTAGTGGTATGTATTAAAATCAATTGGATCTTGAAGTCAATAAAATATGGTAAATACTTTTTGCATATATACTGAGTTTTAATCATCTTCATAGTTTACTTTTCACCTTTTCCTAAAATTTTGTGTGAAAAAAATGTACAGAAAAGATGAAAGAGTACAAAAACCACTCATACTACCACTCAGATTTAATAGTGGTAACATTTACAATATTAATACTGAATTTTAAAATGGACCATGTTCCTATGACATCCTTAATATCATTAGCAAAAAAACTAGTTCTTAGGCATGAATATCAGAATCACAGAAAAAGTTTTTACAAAATACATCTGCTGGGACCACCTAAGTTCCACCAAGCATCTACTAAATCTGGACATCGTTAGGTGGTAAGAAGCGGCATGGTTAGGGCCATAAGCTCTCTAGCCCAGGATCAAATCCTGGCTCAACCATTCACTTGTGACCTCAGCAACTTACCTAATCTGTTTGTATTTTATTTCCCACCTGGAAACAGGAATTATAATAGTGCCCACCTAAATATGTTAACAGGGATTAAACGACTTCTAACGGGGCATGCATGACACACAGGAAGTACTTTCAACTGTTTACTAGAACAACTGATGCTACTACTACAATAATCTGGTTAAGAGCCACTACACTACTATAAAAAATAACTCAATATATTTAACATGCTCTTGACCATTAAGTGAAAAAAGGTGAATAAAACTGTACATAGTAGGCTACCATTTTTCTAAGGAAAGAAATATGAATACCTACTTATATAGACCCATCATGTAAACAAGGGAAGAATATACCTTTAAATTTTAATAAATGGTTACCTACAGAAGGAAGGAAGAGAGTGAAATGAAGGGAAAGAAACTGAACTTCTTTAAATATACCTTGTTTTCTAGATTCGACTTTGGAACCAAGTAAGTGTTTTATATATTCATAAAGCAAAACTGAATTTAAAAGGATTCCATAATAATAATATACCCTCATCTGTATTTCCAAACAACCACTGCTGAAAAGTCTTGATTCTCAATGGCACCAACATGATTACCTCAATTGATTCAAACCACTATCGACAGCAGTCTCAGAATAATAACAATATTACCATCAGATGTAAGATTAACAAAAACCTTTAAGCCCAGAATTTGATTTGGAAATACCAATTTTTTAAATGAAGGGGAAGTATCAATTTGAATACATGATATATTTTCTCTTAAAAATCTTTTTTACGGGGGGGCGCCTGGGTGGCTCAGTCTTTGTCTGCCTTCGGCTCAGGTCATGATCCCAGGGTCCTGGGATCGAGCCCTGCATCGGGCTCTGTGCTCGGCTGGAAGCCTGCTTCTCCCTCTCCCACTCCCCCTGCTTGTGTTCCCTCTCTCGCTGTGTCTCTGTCAAATAAAATCTTAAAAAAAAAATTTTTTTACGGGGCACCTGGGTGGCTCAGTCAGTTGAGCGTCTGCCTTTGGCTCAGGTCACGCATCAAGCCCTGCATTAGGCTTCCCCGCTCAGCAGGGAGTCTATTTGTCCCTCTGCCCCTCCCCCTGCTCGTGCACACACACTCTCGCTCCAATAAAATCTTTTAAAAAATCGTTTTTACATGGTTCCTAGCTCTGTCAATTTTTAAAAAGCCTAGAAACAATTCCCTAACATCCTAATTGTGGTCTCAAAACACTATTACCACAAAAAAAAAAAAAAAACACCAAAAAAACAAAACAGGGTTCCTTGGAAAAATGGCTGATTCCAGGCCAGAAATGGGAACTATGTAAAATGAGCCTGGAACATCTTGTAACACCAGAAAGCAAAGCTACCAAAGACTCAGGAGCCAATCTGAAGGGGTTTCTGCTCACCAGAGATAGGGCAGTTTGATTCATAATGAGGATAAGGCAATGTTTGATTAAAACACAAGATACTGATATTAAAAAAATATTAGTCAACTTTTGATGCTACAAAACCAACTCATTTTTAAAAGTGGTAAACAAATGGGCAAACACACATAACTGAAATGGAATTCCTGGAACTAACATATAAGCAAATAACAGATGAGAGGCAATCCTCTTTACAGAAGTATTCCAGCTTATCAACAAGGCACGAGAGAATTCACCATTTTGCAAACATTAGTGCATACAAGCAATAATCACCGAGAACTCATAACTATAACAGACAACCATGCACTGCATGCCTCCTGATGAAAGGATGTCATAGCAGCTAGGAAGTAAACTTGCTAAAAGAAAAAAATAAAACCCTGAATCTGATCAAACTTCAAAATCTAACCACCAATTTACAAGAAAAAAATAAAGGACAGAGGAATATGTTAAATACCATAGGGTACTTAGCAAAGTCCAGAACATGGGAAACTAAAAGACAAATTAACCAGTTACTTAAAAAAAATAAAAGGGGGGGAAAGATAGCTGGGAATCATTTGTAGGTTATGAGAAACAAGAATCCAAGTAGCTATGAGAACACTCAGCACCCAAACCCTGATTTCTCAGTACCATTCCCCATTAAAAGGAATCAAAAATCCTTAGAGAAGCTGCTGATTCTAGGTCTGAAACAGGGAAAGTACAGTGTGAACCTGGAATATATTTTTGTGCTAGAAAGTGCTCAAAGAATGATGGAGTCATGTTAAGAGATGGAGGAGCCAGCCCGAAGGGACTCCTCCTGGACAAATTGAGGACAATTTGAACATCAAAATGAATAATGACAGAAGACATTAATGCATTCTAACACACTGAAAAATAACAATCTGAGTCCATACTGATACTAAAATTAATTCATTAATGGGATGGGGCAAGAGAAGAGTGCCAACTTATAAATGGAGAAGGAGTGAGAGAAAATTCCCCCTTCTTCCAACCATCTTATAAATTGATTCAGGCAAAGAATCCTCTGTGAATGTTAAAACACTGGGTAAAAATTTTTGAAAATGGGATATTCATCATTTGGCAGTTCCACAAAATGTTAAACATGTGGTCCAACAATTCCACTCCTATGTCCACACTCAAAAGGAATTAAAACCTTCACCTCCATAAAACATTCTACATGAATGTTCATAGCAGCTTTATAATGGCCAAAAAGTGAGATCGACCTAAACACCCATCAACAGATAAATGGCTGAAAAAGTGGTGTATCCAGACAGCAGATATCATTCCATTAGAAAAAGGAATGAAGTCCTGATACATGCTACACCATGAATGAACCTTGAAATCATGCCAAGTGTAAGAAACCAGACATGAAAGGCCACATTTTGTATGGTTCCATTTACATGAAATCTCCAGAATAGGCAACACCATAGAGGCAAGAGGGGCGCCTGGGTGGCTCAGATGGTTGAGCGTCTGCCTTCGGCTCAGGTCATGATCCCAGGGTCCTGGGATCGAGCCCCACACATCGGGCTCCTGGCTCAGCGGGGAGCCTGCTTCTCCCTTTCCCTCTGCCTCTCTCCCTGCTCATGCTCTCTCTCTATCTCTGTGTCTCAAATGAATAAATAAAATCTTTAAAAAAAAATCATCTTTAAAAAAAACAAAAAACCATAGAGGCAGAAAGTGGTTGCCAAGGGATGGAGACTGACTGGTAAAGGGTATGGGTTTCTTTCTGGGGTGATGACAATGTTCTAGAATTAGATAATGGTGATGGTTTCATAACTTGGTGAATATACTAAAAATCACTGAATTTGTATACTTCAAAAAGAGCAAAGTTTATGGTCTGAATTCTATCTCAAAAAAGCTACTTTTAAACAAAGATAATCAAGATGTTTTAGGAGAGCAAATCTGATCGAAATATCTAAACTGAATGGAAACAGGTAATCCAATATGGAATTAGAGCAGTAGTGCCTATGGCCTGTGACTCAGGTGGGCCTGGCTTCAGATAAAGCAGTGAAGTGAGAATGGGAGAAGTGGCAGGGCGTAAGCGGGGACTGGCACTTACAAGACACTTATCCACCGGGAAAAGGAGCTATGCAGAAACTTCTGGGTGAGCACCAACTTAAGGGGAGTGGTCTGGTGGGTGTGGGACAAGGGCGAGGGGTGTCAGTCTTATGTCTGAGGTATTCATGTCCCTGTCCAACAAGATCAAAGGGTCACAACCTTTCTCCAGACATTCCTGAAAGCCCTTTCAGAGGTCCTCACCCGTGGCTGACAAGCTGGCACCTCCTGTCCCTGTCGTCTGAGTCCATCCCACTCACCTGGAAAGCTCCAAAAGGAGATTTTTGTTTCTGCTGGGCATGGCTCTTCTACCTCCAATTTGAGGATGAGGTCTGGTTTGGTCACCTGCGGCCCTGCTAATGAGAAATGACAGTGATACGTCCTGGATCTTCAGAGCCTCTGAGAAAGAGGGCAGTGGGGTCTGGGGCAGCATGAGAGACCGATCACTTGACACAGTGGTCCAATGGTCAAGTCGAACCATTTCACCTGGGTTTTGAGTTCACAAACACCCTGTCAGGAAACTTCAATCCCTGGAACTCAATGTCCAACTTTTCAAGCAGTTCAGAGACCTTACAAGTTTTCCAAACCGAGAAAGGAAAGGCCCTCTATCAGACACAATAATCACAAGCAGCAAAATTACCTGAGGAAGCCATTCTTACCCACAGAGACCAGGTTGCTGTAGGTCTCCAGCATCACTTCTCTGTACAGAGTCTTCTGTGGAGGGTTCAGGTACTGCCACTCCTCTGGGGTGAAATCCACAACCACATCCCCGAATGTCACGAGTCCCTGTAATTGCACATTCCTTTTACTCTAAAATACTGACCACTCGGTGATGAGGATGAAATGTAGGGAACTGCTGATTGGGTTCCCAGTTCGTGATGATGACTTAATACAGGATGCCTACCTTGTTGGAAAATCACAAACCATGGCAGAAAAACTATTCCATCAAGTACATGGAATATTCCATAAGTGTACAGAATATATGTAAGACAATGTGGTATTTGCACAAGGATAGACAAATAGTCCAGTAGGACTAAAAAGAGAATCCAAATGCCATATGGACACCTGAGTTATGACAAAGTTGACACTGCGAGGCAGTGGGGAGAGGATGATCTTTTCAAATAAATGTGGATGGATTACTGGATATCCATAGGGGGTAGAATTTAGCCACTAACTCACCACACACAAAAATGAGCTACAGAGAAATTGTAAATCTAATGTGAAAGATAACACAATAAGGTGCCTAGAAAACAGTACAGGAAAATGTTTTCATAGTCTTGGTGTAGGGAAAGAATTCTAAAATAAGATGTGAAAAGCACTACTCATGAAGGAAAAGATTTATAAAAAATACAACAGTCAGGGAAATACAAATCAAAACCACAATGAGAGAGTTACCACCTCACACCTGTCAGAATGGCTAAAATCAACAACACAAGAAACAACAGGTGTTGGCGAGGATGTGGAGAAAGGGCGGTGGGAATGCAAACTGGTACAGCCACTCTGGGAAACAGTATGGAGGTTCCTCAGAAACTGTAAAATAGAGCTACCCTACAATCCAGCAACTGCACTACTATTTACCCAAAGGATTCAAAGATACTGATTTGAAGGGGTACATGCACCCCGATGTTTACTGCAGCATTATCAACAATAGCCAAATTATGGAAAGAGCCCAAATGTCCATCGACTGATGAATGGATAAAGAAGATGCGGTCCAGATCTACAATGGACTAGTATTCCGCCATAACAAAGAATGAAATCTTGCCATTTGCAACGTGGATGGAGCTAGAAAGTATTATGCTAAGTGGAATAAGTCTGTCAAAGAAAAATAAATACCATATGATTTCACTCGTATGTGGAATTTAAAAAACAAAATGAATGAGGAAAGAGGAAAACAAAAGAGCGAGAGAGGCAAGCCAAGAAACAGACTCTTGACTACAGGGACCAAACTGCTGGTTACCGGGGGGGGGGGGGGTGGGGGGATGAGTGAAACAGGTGATGGTTTTAAGGAGAGCACTTGTGATGAGCAGCGGGTGTTGTACGCCAAGTGTTGAGTCACTCTATTGTATGCCTGAAACTAGTAATACACTGTATCTTAACTAACTGGAATTTAATAAAAACAAAAAAATAAAAGTAGAACAGTAAAAAGGCAAGCCTTAAATGGGGAGATTATCTGCAACAATCAAAAGTGATAAAGGGATCTTATCTGGAAAATATAAAACCCCTGCAAATCAATAAGAAACACACAAACAACACCAAAAAACAGAGAAGAGATGTGAATATGTACTTCACTAAAAACAAAACCCAAATGGCCTATGAGTATAAGAAAATGTACCAATCAGCACTCAGGTAAATGAAAATTTAAGCCATGCTGAGACACTCCTATGCCCCCACTAAAAAGGTTATAATGAAGCAGACTAAAATATCATAAGATTGTGGTGAAATGAGAACTCTCACACTTAGCAGGAATATATACTGGCAGAGTCGCTTGGGGAAATTGACAGTGTTTACTAAAGTTAATGATTTGCATACATTATGACGCAGCAATTCTACTTCTAGGTACACAGCTTAAAGAAAATCATGCATATATGCTCTAGAAAACAAGTACAGGATGTTCACAGAAGCACTACTTCTAAAACTAAATTGTGGAAAAAATGCAGATGTCCCTCAACAACACAAAGAGAGGGCAAGAGTGGGGGTTCCGAGGTCCTCGCCCTGTTCTAATCTTGACCTTTATACTTGAAAATTACTTTCGCCAAAAGTACAAAGGCAGTTCAAGGGAAAATGGGAGTTCCCATGTCAACAAACGATGCTGGAACAATTGGATCTACATATGCAAAAACAACTCCAGCAAATACCTCCCACATGTATAAAACTCAAACCTCAAAACAGATCGCAGACCTAAATGTAAAATCTAAACCTATAAAATTTCTAGAAGAAAATACAGGAGGGGCGCCTGGGTGGCTCAGTCAGTTAAGCGTCCAACTCTTGATCTCAGCTCAGGTCTTGATCTCAGGGTCATAAGGTCAAGCCCTGTGTGCTGGGCTCCACGCTGGGTGTGGAGCCTACTTAAACACACACACACACAGGAGAAAATCTTTTAACCTTCGGTTAGTCAAGTATTTCTTAGATGGGACAGCAAAATTCAAAAGACCGTCTTAAGAGAAGAAAAAGCCACAGAATGAAAAAAAATATTTACAAATCATATTCTGGCAAAAAAAAAAAAAATTGTACTGAGACTATATAAAGAACTCTCAAAACTAAAAAAAAAAAAAAAAGGCAAAAGAAAGATATTAAACCAAAGAAGATATACAAATGAAAAATAAGCACATGGAAAGATATTTAACATCTTAGTCATGAAGAAATTGCAAATTAAAACCACAATGGGAGTTCGAGACGGCCCTGTGGGAAGACCAGGAAATCACCTCCTTCCATGGACAAAACAAACTTACAGCTCTATATAGAATAACTTTCCTCCAAAAAGGACCTGAGAACTAGATGGAACAGCAGCGCCTCCACAACAAAAGGCAAAGAGACACAACGAGAAGGCAGGAGAGGCAGTGACAGAACCTCCTGTGGGACCCCACGAGTGGTGACCCCCCACAACTGGAAGAGGTCACAAAAATATGGAACTCTACTCAAAGAGTAAAAGGACTGTGTCCCACATCAGCAACCTCTGACCCTGGGGGCCCGCACCAGAAAGCCCACAAAATGTTTGGTTTTGAAAATCAATGGGGATCAAGACCAGGAGAATCATAGAATGTAGGGAACATAGAGTTCCCATTCTTTTGTTTTTTTTTTTTTAAGATTTTATTTATTTGACAGAGAGAGATACACTGAGAGAGGGAACACAAGCAGGGGGAGTGGGAGAGGGAGAAGCAGGCTTCCCGCGGAGCAGGGAGCTCCATGCGGGGCTCCATCCCAGGACCCTGGGATCATGACCTGAGCCGGAGGCAGACGCCCCTAGAGCTCCCATTCTTAAAGGGCTCTCGCGCGAAACCTACTCACCCTGATATCCAGTGCAGAAGCAACAGACTGAAAAGTGCCTAGACAACAAAGAAGAGAGAGACGCTAATTTTTTTTCCTTATTTATTTGTCAGAGAAAAAGAGAGCACAAGCAGGGGAAACGGCAGGCAGAAGGAGAAGCAGACTCCCCGCAGAGCAGGGAGCCCAATGCGGGGCTGGATCCCAGGACCCCGGGATCATGACCTGAGTTGCAGGCAAATGCCCAACTGACTGAGCCACCCAGGTGTCCCAAATATATGTTATATTTATATAAATGTAAGTGTCCCAGAAATTCTATTAAATTTCTAAAACTCTGATATATCTTGGTATAATGTTATCAATCATAAGTCTAGTTGTTATTTTTTTTTTAAGATTTTATATATTTATTTGTCAGAGAGAAAGAGAGCAGAAGGAGGGGAAGCAGCAGGCAGGAGAAGCAGACTCCCCGCTGAGCAAGAAGCCCGATGCCGGACTCGATCCCAGGACCCCGGATCCTGACCTGAGCCGAAGGCAGACACTTAACTGACTGAGCCCCCCGGCGCCCAGCACACACTAATTTTAAAGCAGCTGCCACAGAGACAGGAACTTACAAGGACTTTATCTGGAGATGGATGTGCTGGCCAACAGCATTTTTGCAATCTCATCCTAATTTGCTGGTGATGAAGCCAACAGGCACCATTTTTGGTGCCTACTAGCACCAGAGGACATGCTCTGCCCACCCCATGCCATGACCGGGCTGGGCTAGCACCCCATGCACCCTGCACAGCGTCCAAGCCACAGGGAGGACAGGTGGACATTCCAAGCCCCATTCGCCTTGCTCAGTGGCCAAGATGCCAGCAGGCCCGGTCAGTGACCTGATCCACACCTTCCCACATAGTGGCTAAGCTGCAAATGGATACAGGGCAAGTGCCCTGAGCCCTGCCCTCCCCATGCAGAGACCAAGCCACAGTGGAAGGGCAAGCAGCTTGAATCCCACTCTCCCCATGCAGCAGCCCAGCCACAAAAGAGCCGGGCAAGTGCCCTGAGCCCTGCCTTCCCCACACAGCAGCTGTGGTCCGATCACAGCCAGCATGCACAAGCAGCCCACACAAGGGACACCATAGAATGCCTGACTCTGGGGGCCAAGGGAGACTTTTGGGCCACATGGAACATTTCCTACACAAGACTGTTCCTTCAAGACTGAGGGAGGTAGCTGTTTTACCTAATACATGTAGACAAACACAGAGAGACAAGCAAAATGAGGACACAGAGGAATATTTTCCAAACCAAAGAAGAAGGCAAACCCTCAGGAAAAGACCTTAATGAAATAGAGATTAGCAGCCTACCCGATAAAGAATTCAAAGTAATGGTCGTAAAGATGTTCACTGATCTCAGGAGAAGAAAGGATGAACACAATAAGAACTTCAACAAAAAGAGGGGACGCCTGGGGGACTCAGTCGGTTAAGCGTCAGCCTTCAGCTCAGGTCATGATCTCAGGGTCCTGGGATTGAGCGTCGGGCTCCCTGCTCGGTGGGGAGTCTGCTTCTCTCTCTCCCTCTCCCTCTGCTCGTGTTCTCTGTCACAAATAAATAAATAAAATCTTAAAAAAAAAAAAACAAAAACAAAGAACTTCAACAAAAAGAAAAAATATGTGGGTACCTGGGGGGCTCAGTAGGTTAAACGTCTGCCTTCAGCTCAGGTCATGATCTCAGGGTCCTGGAATCGAGCCCTGTGTCGGGTTCCCTGCTCAGTGGGGAGCCTGCTTCTCTCTCTCCCTCGGCCCCTCCCCCCCGACTCATGCACACACTCTCTCAAATAAATGTCTTTTGAAAAAAAAAAGAAAAAATATGTAAGTACCAAACAGAAGTTATAACTAAACTGAAAAACACACCTGAGGGGTTCAAAAGCAGAACAGATGAGATAGAAGCACAAATCAGGGAAGCAATGGAAAACATCCAGAAAGAGCAGCAAAGAAAAAAATAAGAACTAAAAAAGTAAGGACACCTTGTGAGACCACTGGCACAACATTAAGCAGAATAACATTTGCATTATAGAGTTCCAGAAGGTAGGAGAGAGAAAGGATCAGAAAAATTATTTGAAGAAATAATGGCTGAAAACTTCCCTAACCTGGAGAAGGATACAGACATCCGGTTTAAGAAGCCCAAAGAGTTCGACATAAGATGAACCCAAGGGAAAACATACCGAGACACATTACAATTACAATGGCTAAAGTTAAGGATACAGAGAAAATCTTAAAAGCAGTAAGAGAAAAGCAAAGTATTATGTACAAAAGAAACCCGAGAAGTCTATCAGATTTTTCAGCAGAAACATTGCAGACCAGAAGGGAGTGGGATGACATATTCAAAGTGCTGAAAGGGAAAAACTGCTAACCAGGAATTCTCTACCCACAAAGGTTACCATTCAGAATTGAAGGAGAGAGTAAGAGTTTTTCAGATAAGCAAAATCTAACAGAGCTCATCACCACTAAACTGGCCTTACAAGAAATGTTAAAGGGACTTCTCTAAGCTAAGAAGAAAAGGCACTAATTTGTATTTTTAAAAAAAGCAATATAACAATACTTGTATCAGACAAATTAGACTTTAAAACAAAGACCATAACAAAAGACAAAGAAGGGTACTACACAATGATAAAGGGGTCTATCCAACAAGAGGATATGACATTTGTAAATATCTATGCACTGAACATAGGGGTGCCTAAATACATATAACAAACATTAACAGAAATAAATAGAGAAATAGACAGCAATACAGTAATAGTAGGGGACGATAACCTCTCACTTAAATCAATGGATAGATCATCCAGACAGAAAATCAGTAAGAAAACATTGGCCTTAAAATACATTACACTAGATGGATCTAATAGACAGATACGTAACACCCCATCCAAAAACAGGAGAATACATATTCTTGAGGGCTCAGGGAACACTCTCCAGGATGGACCACATGTTAGATCACAAAACAAGTCTTAACAAATTTAGGAAGACTGAAATCATATCAAGCATCTTTTCCACCACAGTGGTATGAAACTAAAAACCAATTACAAGACCCAACTGGAAAAACACAAACATATGGAGACTAAACAACATGCTATTAAATAACCAATCAAGAAATCAAAAGATAACATGAGGGGTGCCTGGGTGGCTCAGTCGGTTAAGCATCCAACTCTTGGTTTCAGCTCAGGTCATGATCTCAGGGTCTTGAGACTGGGCCCCAAGTCGAGCTCTGTGCTCAGCGTGGAATCTGCTTGGGATTCTCTCCCTCTCCCTCTCCCTGCCCCTCCCCCCACTTACACATGGGCATGCACTCTCTCTCGCTCTCTAAAATAAATAAAAATCTTTAAAAAAAAAAGATAACATGACACAAATGAAAATGGAAACACAATGGACCAAAATCTTTCGGACACAGGAAAAGCAGTTCTAAGAGAGAGAAGTTCATAGCAATATAGGCCTACCTCAGGAAACAAGAAAAACATCAAATAAGCAATCTGTCTTAACATTCAAGGAAATAAGAACAAAGCCCAAAGTTAGTAGAAAAAAGGAAAGAATGAAGATCAGAATGGAAATAAATAGAGACTAAAAGCACAATAGAAAACATCAATGAAACTAAGAGCTGGTTCTTTGTAAAGATAAACAAAATCAACAAACTTCTAGCCAGACTCAAGAAGAGACAGAGCCCAAATAAAATCAGAAACAAATGAGAAGTTATAACTGATACCACAGAAATAACAAAGGACTGTAAGAGAATACTATCAACAATTATACACCAACAAATCAGACAACCTAGAAAAAAATGGATAAACTCCTAGAAACAATATCTTCCAACACTGAATCATGAAGAATTAGAAAATCTGAAGACTGATTACTAATAATGAAACGAATCAAGGGCACCTGGGTGGCTCAGTCGGTTAAGCGTCTGCCTTTGGCTCAGGTCATTATCCCGGGGTCCTGGGATCGAGCCCCACGTCGGGCTCCTTGCTCAGTGGGGAGCCTGCTTCTCCCTCTCCCTCTGCCTCTCTCCCCGCTCATGCTCTCTCTCTCTCTCTGTATGTGTCTCAAATGAATAAATAAAATCTTTAAAAAAATTTTTTTAAAACTCCCAACAAACAAAAGTCCAGGTCAAGTTGGCCTTCTCAAATTATTCCAACCCTTGAAGAGGAAGGAACACTTCCACACTCATTATACAAAGCCAGCATTACCTGGATACCAAAACCAAAGACACTACAAAAAATTACAGACCAATATCCATGATGAACATAGACGCAAAAGTCCTCAACTAAATATTAGCAAACCGAATTCAATAAAAGGATCATACCCCATGACCAAGTGAGATTAATTCCAGGCATACAAGAATGGTTTAACATCTATAAATTGATCCATGTGATACACCAAAAAAAGCATTTGACAAAATTCAACATTCATTTGTGATAAAAACTCTCAACAAACTGGGTATACAGAGAAGGTATCGCAACACAATAAAGGCCATATATGACAAGCCCATACCTAATATAATACTCAACAGTGAAAAGGTGAAAGAAAGCCTTTCCTCTAAGATCAGAGACAACATAAGGATGTCCACTCACCACTTTTATTCAACATAGTACTGGAAGGCCTAGCCACAGTAATTATGCAGAAAAAAAAAAAAGAAATAAAGGAACTAAATGGGAAGAAGTAAAACTGTCACTATTTGCAGATAACATATTATATAAAAAAACCTTGAAGACTCCACCAAAAAATCATTAGAATAAATTCAGTAAAGTTGCAGGACACAAAATTTATATACAGAAATCTGTTGTGTTTCTATACACTAATACCAAACTATTGAAAGAGATATTTTCTTTTTTTTTAAGATTTTATTTATTTATTTGACACAGAGACAGACAGCAGGAGAGGGAACACAAGCAGGGGGAAGGGGAGAGGGAGAAGCAGGCCTCCCGTGGAGCAGGGAGCCCGATGCGGGGCTCGATCCCAGGACTCTGGGATCGTGACCTGAGCCAAAGGCAGACGCTTGACGACTGAGCCACCCAGGCGCCCCCATCGAAAGAGATATTAAGATAATCAGATTTACAAGTGCATCAAAAAAAACCCTAAAACACCGAGGAGTAAATTTAACCAAGGACATGAAAGACATGTATTCTGAAAACCATGAGCCACAGATGAAAGAAACTGAAGATGAAATAAATGGAAAGATACCATGCTCACAGATTGAAAGAAATAATATTGTTAACATGCTGTAGCTAAAGCAATCTATAGATTTAATGCAATCCCTGTCAAAATACCAAGGGCATTTTTCACAGAACTGTAACAAATGATCCTAAAATTTATATGGAACCACAAAACATCTCCAATAGACAAAGCAATCTTGAGAAAGAACAAAGCTAGGTATCATGCTCCCTGATTTTAAACTATACTACAAAGATATAGTAATCAAAACAGTATGGTACTAGGAAAAAACGGACACACAGATCAATGGACCAAACTAGAGAACCCAGAAATAAACCTATGCTTATATGGTCAATTACTCTAGAACAAAGGAGGCAAGAATCTAACAATGGAGAAAAGACAGTCTCTTAAATAAATGGGTGCTACATGCACAATGGGCAGCTACATGCAAAAGAATGAAACTGGACCACTTTCATACACCATATACAAAAATAAGCTCAACGCCTGGGGAACACGGTAGGGAGATTATTCACTCTTCTTGGAGTGCATGCCTGAGAGGCAGCACTCATGGAGACACCTCCCTGGGAACAAAGAAGCTGGCCAGCGCCATTTCGATTCCCCACCCCTCAGCATACACAGAGCCATCTGTGGCAAGCAGTATACGCTGATGCTAGCTACCTGACTTGCTTACACCAAGCCCCACACCCCTGCAGGCAGGTGGAACTGCCCTTCTCAGTCATGCTTGCCTCAGTCCCAGCATGGCAAGCTCCTCCCCCAGAGACCAGCATAAACCCCTGTCCACACCACAACTCCTAACCAGGGAGTTTTTTCTGCAGGGCCTCAGTTTCAATGAAGTTGGTGAGAGGTCTCATTTAACAAGCGGACCAGAGCACACCTAGTTCAAACTTGCCACATTTCAGGCCAGGGACCAAACACTGCCCACAGCAGGCAAGGAGAGCCTCCACAGATGACTGGCCTGCAGGACAGAGCAGCCAGAACACAACAGCAGAGCTCAAGCAGCACACACTGGAGACACTCCATGAAGTGCCAGGGCCTGGGCACTCCATGGCCTCTTCATAAGGCCATTACTTTCAGAAACAGGAGACATAAATGGCTTCTCTACTGCACAGAAAAAGGCAGAGACTTAGATAAAATGTGGAGACAAAGGAAATTATCCCAAATGAAAGAACAAGGCCATGGCCAGAGATCTAACCAAAACAGATATAAGTAACATGCCTGATGGAGAATTTAAAGCCACGATAATAAAGATACACACTGGGCTTGATAAAAGAATAGAAGACATCAGTGAGACGCTTTCCAAAGAGAGAAAAAAGTTAAAAAAGAATCAATCAGGGGCGCCTGGGTGGCTCAGAAGGTTAAGCGTCTGCCTTCGGTTTGACTCTCACCTCAGGTCTTGATCTCAGGGTCATGAATTCAAGCCCCATTTTGGGGGGGGGGAGGTCTACTTTAAAAAAAAAAAAAAACTGACCAGAGATGAAGAGCGCAATAAACAAGATTAGAAACACACCTGATGTAACAACAGCAGGCTAGAAGAAGCAGAGGAATGAACTAGTGACCTAGAAGACAAAGTAATGGAAAGTATGTAATGAAGATGAAGAAAAGAGAAGAATTATGCAACATAAGAACGGACTTAGTAAACTCAGTGACTCCACCAAACGTAATAACATTCATATTGTAGGAGTCCCAGAAGAAGGAGAGAGAGAAAGGGGGGGCAGAAAATTTATTTGAAGAAATAATAGCTGAAAACTTCCCTAATCTGGGGATGGAAACAGACATCTAGATCCACAAAGCACAGAGAACTCCCATGAAAATCAACAAAAGCAGGCCAACACGAAGACATATTGTAATTAAATTTGCAAAATATACTGATACAGAAAAAAAATCTAAAAAGCAGTAAAACAAAAGAAGTCCTTATTGGCACCCAGCTGGCTCAATCAGTACAGCATGTGACTCTTTATCCCAGGATTGTGGGTTTGAGCCCCACGCTGGGTATAGAGATAATTTAAAAAATAAAATCTTAAAAAATTTAGTCCTTGGGTTGCCTGGGTGGCTCGGTTGGTCAAACATCTGCCTTTGGCTCAGGTCATGATCCCAGGGTCTGGGATCGAGTCCCACATCAGGCTCCTTGCTCAGCGGGGAACCTGCTTCTCCCTCTCTCTGCCGCTCCCCCTGCTTGTGCGCTGACAAAAAAATAAATAGAATCTTAAAAAAAAATTAGTCCTTAACATACAAGGTAAGACCCATAAGGCTAGCTGCAGATTTATCAACAGAAACCTGGAAAGCCAACAAGGAGTGGCATGATATATTCAAAGTGCTGACTGGAAAAATCTGCAGCCAAGAATCTATCCAGCAAGGCTAACATTCAGAATAGGCGAGATAACAAGTTTCCCAGACAAACAAAAAATAAAGGAGTATGTAACCACTAAACCAGCCCTGCAAGAAATATTAAAGGGAACTTTTTGAGTGGAAAGGAAAGACCAAAAGTGACAAAGACAAGAAAGGAACAGAGAAACTCTCCAGAAACAGGAAATAAAATGGCAATAAATGCATATCTATCAATAATTGCTCTGAATGTAAATGGACTAAATGCTCCAATCAAAAGACATAGGGTGTCAGAATGGATAAAAGAAAACAAGATCCATCTATATGCTGCCTACAAAAGATTCATTTTATTTCACTTTTTATTTTTTTAAGTAATCTCTACACCCAGTGTGGGGCTCGAACTCACAACCCCGAGATCAAGAGTCACATGGCTACTGTCTGAGCTAATCAGGCACCCCATACAAGAGATTAGATCTAAAGACATCTACAGATTGAAAGTGAAGGGATAGAGAAAAATTTATCATGCAAATGGATGTCAAAAGAAAGCCAGAGTAACTACTTATACTGGACAAACTAGACTTTAAAACAAAGACTGTAACAAGAGACTGAAGAAGCGCACTATATCATAATAAAGGGGACAATCCAACAAGATATTATAATTGAAAGTATTTATGCACCCAACCTGGAAGCACCCAAATATATAAAACAATTAATAACACGTGCTTTCTTTAATGTTAATAGTGTCCTTGTTTATGTCTAATGTCTGGCCCCCTTGCAAGTTACTTTTTTTTTTAAGATATTTATTTATTTATTTATTTATTTAAAGACTACTTATTTATTCATGAGAGACGGGGGGGGGAGGCTGAGGGAGAAGCAGGCTCCCAAGGAGCTGAGCCACCCAGGCGCCCCCTTGCAAGTTACTTTTATTTGTTGTTATTATTATTTGTTCTTGACTATTAACTGTAAGAGGTAACAAAGTGTCTTTGGTTAAAAAAAAAAAAACAATAACAAACATAAAAAACGAATTGATAACAATACAATAGTAGAGGATATTAACACCCCACTTACATCAAGGGACAGAAAATAAACAAGGAAACGACAGCTTTGAATGACACACTGGACCAGACGGACTTACAGATATATTCAGAACATTCCATCCTAAAACAGCAGAATACACATTCTTTTCAAGTGCGCATGGGACATTCTCCAGAATAGATCACAGATTACATCACAAAACAGGTCTCAATAAATACAAAAAGACTGAAGTCATACCATGCACCTTCTCTGACTGCAACATTATGAAACTTGAAGTCAACCCCAAGAAAAAAATCTGGAAAGACTGCAAACACATGGAGGTTCAACAATATGCTACTGAACAATGAATGTGTCAACCAGGAAATCAAAGAAATAAAAAAAAAAATACGCGGAACAAATAAAAATTAAAACACAATGGTCCAAAACCTTTGGGATGCAGCAAAAGCAGACCTAAGAGGGAAGTATATACCAATACAAGCCTACCTCAAGAAGCAAGAAGAAAATCTCAAATAAACAACCCAACCTTACACCTAAAGGAACTAGGTAAAAAACAAATGAAGCCCAAAGCCAGCAGAAAGGAAATAATGATTAGAGGAGAAATAGAATGACAGAGAAATTTAACAAAACAATAGAACAGATCAATGAAATCAGGAGCTGGTTCTTCGAAAAAATTAATAAAATTGAGGGGCGCCTGGGGGGCTCAGTCGGTTAAGTGTCTGCCTTCAGGTCAGGTCATGATCTCAGGGTCCTGGGGTCAAGCCCTGCGATGCGGAGTCTGCTTCTCCCTCTGCCCCTCCACCTGCTCATGCTCGCTCGCTCTCTCTCTCCTAAATAAAATCTTTTAAAAAAATTAATAAAATTGATAAACCTCTAGCCAAACTTATCAAAAAGAAAAGAGAAAGGACCCAAATAGATAAAATCATGAATTAAAGAGATCACAACCAACATCACAGAAATACAATTATAAGAGAACATTATGAAAAACTATATGCTAACAAATTGGACAACCTAGAAGAAATGGATAAATTCCTACAAACATATAAGCTACCAAAGCTGAAACAGGAGGAAATAGAAAAGTTGAACAGACCCAACACCAGCAAGGAAATTGAATCCGTAATCAAAAAACTCCCAACAAACAAAAGTCCAGAGTGCTCACTTCAGCAGCACATATACTATGAAGTCCAGGGCCAGATGGCTTCATAGGCAAATTCTACCAAACATTTAAACTTTTTTTCTTTTTAGATTTTATTTATTCATTTGAGAGACAGAGACAGAGATAGTGAGAGAGAGCACAAGTGGGGAGGAGATGGAGAAGCAGGCTCCCCCCAGAGCAAGGAGCCCGACGCGGGACTCGATCCCAGGACCCCAGGATCATGACCCGAGCCGAAGGCAGATGCTCAACCGACTGAGCCACCCAGGCGCCCTCTACCAAACATTTAAAGAAGAGTTAATACCTATTCTTCTCAAACTATTCCAAAAAACAGAAAAAGAAGGAAAACTTCCACATTCATTCTAGGAAGGCAGCATTACCCTGATACCAAAATCAGATAAAAAAACACCACTAAAAAAGAGAACTACAGGCCAATATCCCTGACAAACATGGATGCAAAAATTCTCAATAAAATACTAGCAAACCAAATCTAACAATACATTAAAAAAATCATTCACTACGATCAAGTGGGATTTATTCCTGGGTTGCAAGGGTGGTTCAATATTCACAAATCAATGTGATACATCATAGAACCATACGATCATTTCAATAGATGCAGAAAAAGCATCTGACAAAGTACAACATCCATTCACGATAAAAACCCTCAACAAAGCAGGTTTAGAGGGAACATACTTCAACATAATAAAGGCCATCTATGACAAACCCACAGCTAGCATCATACTCAATGGGGAAAAACTGAGTGCTTCTCCTTTACAGTCAGGAACAAGACAGAGACGTCCACTCTCTGAGTACTTTATTTACCTGAGTACTGGAAGTCCTAGCCACCACAATCAGAGAATGAAAAGAAATAAAAGTATCCAAATAGGCAAGTAAAAACTAAAATTTTCACTATTTGCAGATGACATGATACTGTACACAGATGATCCCAGGGTCCTGGGATCGAGTCCCACATCGGGCTCCCTGCTCAGCGGGAAGCCTGCTTCTCCCTCTCCCACTCCCCCTGCTTGTGTTCCTGCTCTCGCTGTGTCTCTCGGTCAAATAAATAAATAAAATCTTTTAAAAAAAAAAAAAGAAAGAAAACCCAAAAGACTGCACGAAGAAACTGCTAGAACTGATACACAAATTCAGTAAAATCACAGGATACAAAATCAATGTACAGAAATCTGTTGCATTTCTATATACCACTAATGAAGCAGCAGAAAGAAAAATTAAGGAATCAATCCCAGGGGCACCTGGGTGGCTCAGTCAGTTAAGCATCTACCTTCAGCCCAGGTCATGATCCCAGGGTCCTGGGATCAAACCCCACATCAGGCTCCCTGCTCGATGGGCAGCCTACTTCTCCCTCTCTACTGCTTATACTCTCCTGCATTCTCTCTCTCTCAAATAAATAAAATCTTTAAAAAAAAAATCAATCCCATTTACAATTGCACCAAAACCAGTAAGATACCTAGGAATAAACCTAGCCAAAGAGATGAAAGATCTGTACTCTGAAAACTAAAACACTAATAAAAGAAATTGAAGATGACACAAAGAAATGGAAAGACAGGGGTGCCTGGGTGGCTCAGTCGGCTAAGCATCAGACTCTTGATTTCAGCTCATGTCATGATCTCAAGGTGGTGATATCAAGCCCCACATCAGGCTTCAGGCTCAGCATGGAGTCTGCTTCAGATTCTCTCTCTCCCTCTCCCCCGACTCATTCTCTCTCCTTCTCTCCCCCTTCTTTTTTTTTTAAGATTATTTATTTATTTATTTATTTGACAGAGAGAGAGAGAGAGAGAGAGCGCGCACACAAGCAGGGGGAGCGGCAGGCAGAGGGAGAGGGAGAAGCAGGCTCCCCGCACAGCAGGCGGAGCCCAATGTGGGACTCTATCCCAGGACCCGGGATCATGACCTGAGCTGAAGGCAGTCATTTAACCAACTGTGCCACCCAGGCGCCCTCTCTCTCTCTCAAAATAAATTAAGTAAAATCTTGAAAAAAGAAATGGAAAGACATTCTGTGCTCATGGATTGGAAGAGCAAATATTGTTAAAATGTCTATATTAAAAATTAGATTTATTACAAACTACAATAAAATACAAACAAAAACTTTCCAATTTTTTCCCAGAATACCAACTGAAGTAAGTAAAGAAAAGATTCCTGAAACTGCAAATGGACCTGAGTGTCCCAGTGCAGTACAATCCTAATTTTTAAACAATGTGCAGGGGTCACTACGAACCCTGTGTCACCAGCAAAACCTGGCAACAATTTGAATGTTTTACTTAAAGTGGAAAAGCAGCTTGCAGTGACATCAGCTTTAGCAAATGAAACATCTGTAAAGCATGAAAATAAATACATCTTTAAAAAAAATTAAAAATGGGCAGAAGACATGAATAGACATTTTTCCAAAGAAGGCATCCAGATGGCCAACAGACACATGAAAAGATGCTCAACATCACTCATCATCAGGAAAATACAAATCAAAACCATGATGATACCACCTCACACCTGTCTGAACTGTTACGATCAACAACGTAAGAAACAACATGCACCCCAATGTTTATAGCAGCATTATCTATAATAGCCAAATTATGAAAACAGCTATATGTTAGCTAACTGGAATTTAAACAGAAGCATAAAAAAAAAAAGCATGGTACTGGCAGAGGCTTAGGTATATAGATCAATAGAACAGAGGAGAGTCCAGAAATAGATCCACAAATATGCCGACTGATTTATGACAAACCTGCAAAAGCAATTCAAAAGAGAAAAATGATCCTTTCAACAAATGGGGTTGGAACAAATGGAATTCCATATGCAAAATAATAACCCTCAACCTAATCCTCACCCCTTATATACAAATTAACACAAAAGAGATCATAGGTCTAAATGTAAAACCTAAAACTATGAAACTTACAGAAAGGAAAAAAAAATCATGACACAGGATCCAGCAAAGAGTTCTTAAATATGACACCGAAATCACCATCCATAAAGGAAATAATTCATAAATTGGACATTTTCAAAATTAAAAATTCTTGCTCTGTGAACAACACTGTTAAGAGAATAAAAAGACAAACCACACAAACTATGTATCTGACAAAGGACTTGCACACAGACTATATAAATAACTCTCAAAGCTCACTAGGGAGAAAACAATCCAATTTTAAATGGGCAGAAGAGTTGATTGAACACTTCATCAAAAAGGATACACAAAAAGTAAATAAGCATATCTAAAGATCTTAAACATCATTAGCTATTCATGAAACCCAAATTAAAGCCATGATGAGATACCAACTATACTGCTAGAATGACTAAAATTAAAAATACTGACAATACCAAGTGCTGACAAAAATGTGAAGCAACTGGAATTCTTATACATTGCTGGTGGAAATGAAAAATGATTCAACCATTCTGGAAAACAATCTGGCAGATTCTTAAAAAGGTAAACATACACTTACCATATGATCCAGCAATCCAATATTTATTCTAGAGAAATGAAAACCTATGTTGACACAAAAACCTGTGTATGAAGGTTTAAAGTAGTTTTACTCATAATTGCCAAAAACTGGAAATAATTCCAATGTCTTTTCAACAGGAGAATGGATAGATAAGCTGTGGTACATCAATACCATGGAATACCACCCAGCAATAAAAAGAACTGACACACACAGCTCGTCTGAATCTCCAGGGAATTATACTGAGTCAAAAATATCCCCAGTTTCAGAAGGTCACATACTATATGATTTGATTTTTATCACATTCTTGAAATGACAAAATTCTAGAAATGGAGAATGGTAATTCCTAGGAGTCTAAGAAGGGGAGGACTGGAGAAAACGGATGGATCTGGCTCTAAAAAGGTAACATAAGGGATCTCTGCAATGCTGGAGCTGAGTCTTTTTTTTTTTGGAGCTATGTCTTGACCACAGCAAAGTCAACATCCTGGTCATGACATTATCCTATAGCTTTGTAAGATGTACTACTGGGGGAAACAGGTAAAGGATACACAGGATCTCTCTGTATTATTTTATATAATTGCACGTCAATCGATTATCTCAAAAGAACGTTTTTTTTTTTTTAAAGGTTACATACCACATGATTCCTTTTATATGATAAAACTGTAGTGACACAGAACAGATCTGTGGTTGCCTGAGGTTACAGGTGGGGAAGGACAGAACCATAAAGGGGTAACATAAGGCATTATTTTGGCCTGATGAAACTATTCTCTATCCTATAGATTAGTTACACGCATCTGTATTCGTGAAATGCCTTCATCTCAGCACTGACCTTAACAATGCCAAATGTGTTCACATTTATGGTACTGGACAACAACAAAATCAGTATTCTTACACACTAATTTAAAAAACCATTTTTTTAGTGGAAGAAAAAAGATGGTTGGCTGTGAGCATCTGCAGGACTCTGTCTCTTGGCCAAATGAGAATCCAAAGCTGGACTGATAAAATTACTTCGGAAAAATGATTTCAAGAAAAATTTCAAGTTCCCTAAGACATTTGATTCCCAAATTACACCTTGACATTATGTCTCCAGCTCACTGAAGAATGCTCTAAGAAATACTGGCAGGAAACCAGGCTGTGGTTGAAGACAATTCCACCATCCACATGAAGACTCAGAAAAGAAATGCCATGGAAGGCAATTCCACCATCCACATGAAGACTCAGAAAAGAAATGCCATGGAAGGCAATTCCAGGAAACCTTTACTTCCCTGAGGACTTGGTGTGCTCTCTCCTGATGAGTAAGGTGAGCCAGCTTCCTAATTAAGTTTCCCTCTGGCAGCCAGAGGCTCGAAGAGAAATCTGTAAGTCAACATTAGTATCTGTCACACCCTAAGTCCTCCGCATGTCTACACTCTAACCTGGCCTTGCTGCTGTCTCTCATTCACCCTGATTCTAATGCTTATTTACAAATGATTTCCTATCTTATGTCAGAAATTCCTACATAGCTCATCACATCCATGGTACCAAAAAAAAAAAAAAAGAGGAAGGAACAGACTACATACTTACCTGGGGTTTGGCCATTTCCTGCTCTTCTTCGGAAAAGGCAGAGATGTGTGAAGCCCGAGCTGGAAGAATGGAGAAGGGTACAGCATATGAGAGAACCCATCAGGCATATCTGCCCAGAATTATCTGCCTAGGAATCCCCTCACATGAGCTGGGCATGAGGCCACCCTGTGGAAGTTTGGGCAACCATGCGGTTTTAACAACCACCTGTGTATTCTTGACTCTTTTCCTCCCCTGACCATCTAACACAAAAAGTTTCTTTTTTTCTATATATACTTGTGTACTGACCCAGAAATTGTATTTCCAGGTATTTTCTTTAATGAAATTATTCTAATATATCACAATTCCTCTATAAGTACCTTCATCTCAGCACTGACTTTATGAATGCCAAAGTTAATCCTATATGACTCAAAATAAGAGACTAATAAGGAAATACAAGGGGTGAAATCCTATATAGCTATTAAAGACACTGTTGTATGGAACTGTGTGCTTTAGTATCTGTGTACTCTTCTGTACATATACCTAAATTAAAAGTTTTTAAAATGTCACAGAATAAATTAAGCTGAATCACAGTAAAACTTCTAAATGAAAAAAAAGGTAGGTTATAAAACTGCAGGAACCCATCTCAAACTATATGTGAAATGTTTAAAAAACACACACCCCTAATACACACCAAAAACTCCAAGAATGGACGTTTAAATGTAGGGGGATAAAATGAATTCCTTTTGATTTTCTTCTATTTTTTTAATTAATCTGTAATTCAAATGTGCTAGTATTTGTTACACGCCAAGAAAACTGAACTTTTAAAAAACTGTCATCCTCCGGACGTTTTAAGCCCGACGATGCCCGCCCCCCCCCCCCCCCCCCGCCCAGACCCTGCAGCACCAAGCCTGGCCCACCCCCCCCCAAACCCCAAGCTCTAAGCTCTGAGGTGAGTCCTCTCAGGTGCCTCTTCCTTCTCCTCACCTCACTGGGGCCGGCTTGCCCAGGAGCCAGAAGGAAGCCTTCGGGTGCAGATTCACTTCGGCTGGAGCATTCACACCAGGCCCCTACGTTGGGGCGTGAGCAAGGAGAGAGGGGCACAGGGAGAGGTGGGGAGCGCCTAAGGAGGGACCTGAGGAGTGCGTATGAACCCTTAGCGCAGGTCACTGTGCTGGAAAATGTGTAGAAGTCAACGTTTAACAAGCCCCACTCAACCCCGACTAGTCCCATAACTTTGTCCACCATCGTGCCCAGAGACCTTCATTCGATCTCCCATCACTCACCCCACAATTCCCCACATCAATGACCGCCCCCATCCCCCTTCATTCGTTCCCCCCAGAACTCCCCATCACTCAACCCACCACCTCTAGCACTCGCCCTCTCAACCCCTCTCCCTCTCTCCCTCTCTCTCTCTCTCTCTCTCACCCTCTCGACAATAGATTTTTCTGCTCACTGCAGAGGAGACCAGTACAAGAACTGGCCCTAAGAAGCACTTCCGCTTCGGGACCAACTCGGGCTCCGCAGCCCAGAGGGCTGCAGCAGCTGGGTGTGCGCACGCTCAGTGGGGGCTTTGAGCCCGCGTCCGCCAATAGTCAACACCGGGCCCCCTCCCGCCCCCCTCCCACCGGCCCCACGCGAACGCGGCGGGGCCGCGGCGCCTGCGCGGAAGAAAGATGGCCGCGCCCGCGCGGTCCCTGCTTTGAGATGGCCGCGCCCACCAGGGCTCTACACCTCGAGGGCCGCCGTGTGGAGCAGGTGTTTACTTTGTTCAGCGGACACCGTCATTCCCGAGACCTCGAAAAGCATTTTGCTTAGGGCGGGGAGGGGAACTGCCCAATTGAGGAAAGTTCTGGCAGGCCGGAATTTGGGGTCTTGAACCCGAAGGGCAGCGTCGGGTTTACAGGTGTAATTGAATAGGAAGACGGGATGCGTGGCCGAGTCGCCCAGCGTGCACAAAGGCGGAGAGGTAGGGAAAGGTCACACTGGCTCCATCCAGTGGCTAGAGCTGGGAGTTTTTTGAAGCACGGCATACAAACAAGCTGAAGGATAAAAATAAACGGGGACCTAGGACGCACACACCCCGGGGTGAAGGGAATGTGTTAAGCAGTGGCTGACGGGTTGCTTTCTCTGGCTGGGCAGAAACGAAATCCTTTCGTCGGAGGTGACCATTTTGCTGACCGAAAGGAGCCGGCCACACAAATAGCCGAAGCAAACTGGTGGAGCGCACGGCTGTTGCAAAGGCCCGGAAGTGGGACCCAATTCGGCGCGTTGGAGGAATGGAAGCTGGCAGTGTGTTTGGGAGCGTAGGAGGTGTGAGGGAGGGAGAAGTGGGTGGGGGGCCAGATGCCGTAGGGCCGCCTCTGCCAGGAACAGAGCTCATGCTTCACTCTAGACAGAATGGGAAGCCATAAGAGGGATAAGATTTTTTAAAGACCCATCAGAAGCAATCTCGCATTCTTGTTTATTGCGAGTCTTGCACCCACTAGAACATGAGCTTCACAGGGATTTGCTTAAGCATCTCCTGTATGACAGACAGTATTCTAGACATTGGAAATATAGCAAGGAAGAAGGCAGAACCAAACAAACATGATGGAGACAACCTGGTTTCAAACCCCCACCTACGAGTTTTGTAACTAGGGCAGAACTCTTCTCTCTGCTGTTTCCTCATCTATAAAATAGGGAGGATGACAAATGAACTGATAATTGTAAAGACTTAGAACAATGCTCGGCACATAGCAAGTGCTACATGTTTTAGTATTATTATTTAAATAAAATTAGGCATCTGTATGTATTAAGCTTTTGTTAATAAAAAGGAAAAAAATTCAAAGATAACCCGCAGGCTGCTTTGGAGAACCACAACAGAGGGCAAGGGCGAAAGCAGGTGAAAAACAGTGTGGCTTCTGCCAACAGGCCCAGCAAGTGATAATGGGGGCTCAGACCTAGCTCAGTATCTCCTGTGTGCCACACACCGTCTGAAGCACATGATATGACCTGCCTCACTCAGTCCCCACTATCTGTGAACAGTCCCATGGCCTCCACTTGTCAGAGGAGGAAACTGAGTCCCAGAGGGACTAAGTAACTTGCCCAAGGTCACACAGTTTCCCAAGGTTGGATCCTTTACTTCTACCCAATAATATTCTTCTTTTGTTTATTCACTATCCCGCAGGACTTCCAGAAAGTATCTGTGGGTCCTCATCCCAGAACCATTAAAACTAGCCAAGGAATGTTTTTACCAGAAATCTAGATGGAGCTTCTGGGCAGACAAAGCAAAGACAGAGCAAAAACAGAGGAATAGCTCCTATCTCTTGCTCCCTGAAGGATAAGCACTTCTTGGGTACAAAACATGTCCGTTCTCTCTGAATGCATTAGAAGGTGGGAAATAGGAAGGGCTGGACCTGTAGGGCTCATCCCAGCCTGGCCTCTTCCATCTTAACAAACATCGTTCCCCCACCACCTTGTGTGTACACACACACACACACACACACACACACACACACACCTGGCCTCTTCCATCTTAACAAACATCGTTCCCCCACCACCTTGTGTGTACACACACACACACACACACACACACACACACCTGGCCTCTTCCATCTTAACAAACATCGTTCCCCCACCACCTTGTGTACACACACACACACACACACACACACACACCGTGTATAGAAAGAATCCTTTAGGGTTGGTGGGTGTTGGGGTAAAGTGATTGCCAGCTCCAGAAATGTCCCTGAGCCAGTGATACAGCCCCTCAAAAACTGTCCCAGGGTTCACAGTGCACATCCAGAAGCTCTGTGAGGCCAGCTTTTCTGCGCTGAGGAGCAAGGACTCCCACTAGGTCTTGGGCATCCTCTGCCATCAGTCCCTGCAGGTGCAATCTCATACAACGGTCTAAGCCGCAGGTAGCTAGGTAAAGGGCTATGGGAGGCTGACCGTAGCGGGTACCACCACAGAGTCTCTACGATGTGACACTCCCACCCAGAGGTCCCCCACCTCACCACTGAGTCATCACCACAATCATTCTTAAGATACATTTCATCGGGCGCCTGGGTGGCTCAGTCGGTTAAGTGACTGCCTTCGGCTCAGGTCACGATCCCGGAGTCCCGGGATCGAGTCCCGCATCGGGCTCCCTGCTCGGCGGGGAGTCTGCTTCTCCCTCGGACCCTCTTCCCTCTCGTGCTCTCTGTCTCTCATTCTCTCTCTCTCTCTCTCTCAAATAAATAAATAAAATCTTTAAAAAAAAAAGATACATTTCATCAAGGGGTATCTGGCTAGCCCAGTTGGTAGAGCATGTGACTCTTGATCTTAGGGCCAGTTCAAGCCCCACACTGCGTGGAGAACTTACTTTAAAATAAAAGATACATTTCATCAAAACTATAGAAGTGTGGCCAATTGTGAGCAGTGAACTTACTTTAAAATAAAAGATACATTTCATCAAAACTATAGAGGTGTGGCCAATTGTGAGCAGTGATTTGGGACCATAAGGCAGCAGGTGAGTTTGTCAGAGCAAAAGCACACGAGCCACTTCTCTGGTGACCTTGAAGGTAGCATGATAGCCCTGAACTACCTGCTTCCAAGAGAGGAATCCACTTCCATTCTGGTATTTGTAGTATATACCATCACTGGTATATGAATCCTGAATAATATGTCAGATTTACTGTCTTGGCCAATGCGAGTGTCACTAAATGGGAGACATATGGGATGGGCAGGGGTGAATAATGGTGAATGAAGGGCAGACTGGGAGTGAATGGGGGCAAGCAGAGACAGAGGGTGATGGGAAGGAGGTGAATGAACAGAGTGGAGTCAAAGGGGGCAGTGTGGAGCCACACGAGGGAATGACCATGCATTCGATTTTGAATTAATTGGAGATTATGGATGAGACTGAGTAAATGATGGGAAAATGAGGCACGGGCTAAAGTGACCAAAAGTGAAAGTGGAAGCAGACTGAGTGAGTGGAGCAATTCAAGGCGGTGAACATGAATGGAGTTGATAAAGCAGGAGAGTGCAAGTTGTTTTGAGCACTAAGGACCAGAGTGCGAATAAACGATGGTTCATGGGGCATGTTAAGAGTGAGAGAGGTGAATTTAGGGGGAGCGTGGGAGCGAATGGAGGTAATGTGGGGCATGGAGGGAAGAATGGGGAGTACAAGGGACAGAAGAGGGACTGAAGACGTACACATGGTAGAATGTGAGTATGTGAATCAGGTTGAGTTCGAGTGGCGACACTCTGAGAGAGAAATGGAGTGGCTAGAGGTGAATGAGGGGCAGACTGGGATTAGATAG
The DNA here is from genome assembly GCF_009762305.2 of Zalophus californianus. Taxonomy (NCBI): domain Eukaryota; kingdom Metazoa; phylum Chordata; class Mammalia; order Carnivora; family Otariidae; genus Zalophus; species Zalophus californianus. The sequence goes on along the minus strand of NC_045612.1, from coordinate 87,693,431 downwards.
GGGGGATGCGGGACTCCAGGCATGTCCAGGGATCCCAGCATCAAGCAGCCCAGGTGAAGGAGCTGCCGCGTGTGCCTGTTGGGCAGAGTGAGAGGGAACAGAAGCAAAGAGAAGAAGGTGAGTCACCGTGGGTATTGTGAGCCAAAGGGAAAGACGAAGGTCACACGGCCCCAAGTGAATAAAGTGGGGGAACATGGGGCCAAGTGAATTCAAGGCAGAGTGTGACTGAATGAACGGAAACTAGACATGAGATCAGGCACAGAACGGGGGTTGTGAGCGGGAACAGGGGTTACACAGGAAATGAGTTTCAATGAATGAGATCATTTCGAGGAACGAGAGGCAGAGTGAGAGTAAATGGAGCCAATGAAGAGAAAGTGAGGAATGGGGCTGAGCAAGCAGAGAACGAGAATCTGCAGGTAACTTGCGCCAGGGTTTGGGTCCTCCCAAACACGGGGGTAAACAAGGGAGCAGCGCTGGAGAGAATAAAGGTGAAGAAGGGGCCGCAAGAGAGAGAATGAGGCCCAGAGTCCACGAAGCAAGCTGAAGAGTGGGCCACGTGACGGTGAATGGGAGTCACTTCATGCGGTGTCAAGAAGCGGAGGGGAGGGCGCCTGGGTGGCTCAGATGGTTAAGCGTCTGCCTTCGGCTCAGGTCATGATCCCAGGGTCCTGGGATCGAGTCCCGCATCGGGCTCCCTGCTCCTTGGGAGCCTTCTTCTCCCTCTGCCTCTCTCTCTCTCTCTCTCTCTCTCTGTCTCTCATGAATAAATAAATAAAATCTTAAAAAAAAAAAAAGCAGCAGAGGGGAAAAGTAGAAAACAAGCGTCTGAGAGTGAATGGAGGTGAAGGAATACGACATGAGAGAATTGGGGCCATGTAAGGAGAGGGTTAAGGAGTTGTGGCACTATGAGGCCCAGCGTGAACGAAGGGTAGTGGCCCAGAGGCAGTGTAAGTGAAGCGGGGGGGGGGGGGGGGGGGGGGGGGGGGGGGGGGACGGGGATGAAAAGCTGGAATAAGAACGGAGGTGAAGCAGCAGTAGGGGGCGCATCTCTGTGTCGTGTGTCATGTATAATATGTAACGGAGGGCAGAGTGTGATTGAATGGGGTGACCATGGGCCAGATTCCAGGAAATTAGGGTGGAACTGTGCATAGTAAGTGAAGCGAAGGAGGTGCCAAGAATGGGTAAATGGAGGCAACGAGGGGCAGAAGGCGAGGGCACGGTGGCCATATTGTGCAGAGTGTGGGAGGAGGCACAATGTAGTGAACAGAGCTGGCTGCTGAGCAGAGTGGGGGGAATGGAGGGGACGAGGGGCAGAGTGAGTGGAAATGGAGGGAACCAAGTGGTAGAGCGTGACTGAAAACAGTGGAGTGGCACCGTGTTAAGGAAAGTGGGGGAATGTGGCTGACTGTGAGGCCCAGGGCCTGAGTCCTATCTCTGTGTCTCCAGCCCCTCTCTTCCTGCATCTCTTTCTGACATCTCAGGGTTTCTCCCTGGTTTTGCCTCCTCCCATCTTTGTGTACAGGTCAGTATCTTTCTTTTCCCTTGTGTGTCCGTCTCCAACAGAGGTGGCACTTGGAAAGACAGTGAGCCCTCTGGCTTCTGTGTTTCAGAATCTATTAGATGGTATTTGCTCATAGAGCCCAGAGGTCCAGAATGCCCCTAGTTCTGAACAGGGCATTTGAGTCCGGAGCAAAGAGTTGGCCAGGAGGGCCTATGGGTGTTATAATGCAGACCTGGGTCACTGTGGCGGTGACTCTGGCCACACTGATGGTCGCCACTGTGGATGCGAAGATCCATAAACGCTGTGAACTGGCAACGAAGCTGGAGAAGGCGGGCCTCAGTGGCTTTAAGGGCTACAGCGTTGGAGACTGTGAGACTCCAGCTGCCCCAAGTCCCACCCACACCCGGAGCTGCCCACCACACTCAGACCCAGGCCCCCTTCCTCATCTATCACCTCCCTAGGCCAGGGCATGATCCTCTCGGCCATCCCCTGACTGACTCCAATGTCCTTACCATCATTGCCTTCACAGCCATCACCCCCATGTCTACCATCAACACCATCACTACCATCAAAGTCATCACGAATACCATCACCCCTGCCATCCCTCATACCTCACCAGAATCACCAACATCAACACCACCACCAAACCAAGATCGTCACCTCCACAGCTGGGATGACAACGACCCCTGTCCCCTCCCCTTATCCTACCATCCCCTAGCTGTGCCTACCCCCTCCCTGCCCCAGGGCTGTGCATGCCACACTATGAGAGTGGCTCTGACACCGTCTTCGTGGACCACGATCACGACGGCAGCACCGGATACGGCATTTTCCAGCTGAGCTCCACCTGGTGGTGTAACAATGGTATTACACCCACCCAGAACCTCTTGTCACATCAAGTGTTGATGTGAGGCAGCACTGGAGACACCCCGAAGCCCTCCCTGCCTGGCCCCACTGCCCAACACACAGAGTTCAAGGTTGCCTAAGCCATAACCTCCAGTAAGAAGCAGAAAAATGACAAGGAAAAGAGCACATTTGCCTGGGCTGTTAGAGACACCATCCATACCGTACCCTTACCGACTACGCTGAGATGTGGTCCAGGTCAGGAGGGCTCAGAAGTCCTACACCTCCCCGAGAATGGAGGCTGCAGTTTTCGGGGACTCAGAAAACCGGAAACTTACCTCCATGTGGAATGGAGGGGGAGATTGTCCTGATTTGGTGTTGAGGTTGTTCAGGCCCTGAGGGAAGAAACACATTATCTGGCTATAGGAACAGAAATAAGGAGTGTCTGTGCAGAAAGGAGAGAACTTTCCAGACAAGGGTGTGGTGGTATTGAGGACAAAATTTAATAGCGGTAGTTGTTCGGGGTTGGCCAAAATGGTGCTTGAGGTTGTCCAAGACAGACCAAAATGGGGACTGAGGTTATTAGGGTCCACGCCAAATGGAGGTTGAGGATGTCCAAGTCCTGCTACAGTAACAGAAGAGGTTACCCAGGATTGGCCAGCTTGAAGGTTGAGGTTGTCCAAGACTAGCCACCACAGAGGCTGAAGCTGTCTAGGACAGGGTAACATGAAGAGTAAGGTTTCTCAAGACTAGCTAAAATAAAGGTTAAGGTTGTTCACTTTGAGCCAACATGGAAGTTGAGGTAGTCCAGGATCAGCTATAATGGAAGTTGAGGTCCTTGAATGGTCAACATGGAGGCTGGAATTATTTGTAACTGGTCAAAATGGCAACTGAGGTTGCCCAGGACTGGTCAACATGGCAGTTGAGATCATTTACCTGTCAGAATGGCAGTGAAGGTCGCCCTGGTTGAGCAGTTGGGATCATCTAGAACCAGGCACCATGATGACTGAGGTTGAATGGAACTAACCAGCATGGAGGTTGAGGTCATTTGTAACCAAAGCGGCAGTTGAGGTTATCCAAGACCTGACAACACAGTGTTTGAAGTCACCAAGACTGACCAACCTTGCAGCTGAGTAGCTTCCCAACCAGCTGACATGGTGGTTAAGGTGATGTCAGACCAGCTGCTGTTGCAGTTGAGATCATCCATAACCACACAAAATTACAATTGAAGTCATCCAGAACTGGCCAACAGAGTTTGAGGTTGTTAGGACCAGGCAGTATGATGGTTGAGGATATTCATAACCAGGCAAAATAAATCAAGATCATCCAGGATCTGGGGGCACCTGGGTGGCTCAGTCATTAGTTGTCTGCCTTCAGCTCAGGTCATGATCCCAGGGTCCTGGGACTGACCCCCACATTGGGCTCCCTGCCCCGCGGGAAACCTGTTTCTCCCTCTCCCACTCCCCCTGCTTGTGTTCCCTCTCTCACTGTGTCTCTGTCAAATAAATAAATAAAATCCCCTAAAAAAAAAAAAAAGATCACCCAGGATCTGTCAACGTGAATTAAGGTTCTACAGAACCAGCCAACATGGCGGTTGAGGTAATTCATAACCAGCTGACAAGTGAATCAAGGTCATCTAGAATCAGTCAATGTAGTGGTTGAAGTTATTCAGGCTCCAAGGAATCCAGAACCCCTGGGCCTACCATACACTGTCACCCTGTCCCCAGTGCACCAGCTCACTATGTCCCTTTCTTCCCTCCCCCCCGTAGACCTGCTCAGCCACCATATTCTGGATGATATCTTGTGTGCCAGGCAGGCGGTGTCCTCAGAGAATGGCATGACTTCTTGGTAAGTTCATAGGGGCAGCTTGGACCTTGGGCAGCAGGGATAATGGCACTACCATCTTATCAGCCTGTCCACTTCACCCTCCTTCTCTCCCTTCATTTCCCAGGGATTCATGGACCCGGCACTGTTCTGGCCATGATTTATCTGAATGGCTCAAGGGATGCAATATGCATGCCAAAGCTAACTCAAAGAAAACTAGTAATTCATGATTCAGTTTCCCAGAAGTAGAAATTTTCTTTTCTTTTCTTTCTTCTGTGGGTTTAATAAAGAATGGTATCTATAAACAATGCAGGAGTCCTCTGATGCCTAACTCTCTTCATTTTTCAGAAGCAGACTCCCCGCTGAGCAAGGAGCCCAATATGGGACTCGATTCCAGGACCGTGGGATCATGACCTGAGCCGAAGCCAGACGCTTAACCCATGAGCAACCCAGATGTCCCTAAATAAAAAATTAAAAAAAAAAAAACACTTTTCCCATAGGAGTCCTATATATAGAGTGTGTGTAATGCAGAAACCACCCAACCACCCATGTGCTCTCAGGAAGTCGGTTTACAAATCCATTATTTTCATGACCTCACTCCTTAGTGACATTTTTCTAATGGATGTAGCTTGCCTCAGGTGTCTATTTTGGTTTTTCTGGTGCCTCTCCAGCTGGTCAACTTGGCAGACTTCTAGAAAGACGAATAATAAACCATTCCCTGTGAATATACCTTTTGTTAGAAGCAGACCTCTGATAAGGTTGACTTATTTTAAGTCTAGATACCAGTCAGAAAGAAATTCAAATTACATGTCTCCTATACTCTGAGCTTGAGGGAAAGAAAGCACAAATTGCTCTGACAGAAATTGGAACAAGAAAGTAATGATAAATATCAGTGACTTTGATTAAGAAAAATACCTTAAAATGGAAGAGAGCAGGTGAAAATAGGTTTAGAGAGCTGTGAGTAGGGTAAAGGGATTTTGAAAAGGTAGTAGACCCAGGATTTGGATCTCAAACAGAAGAGCCTTTCAGGAAGGCTGAAAATGGGGTGCCTGGATGGCTCAGTCGATTAGGCATCCGACTCTTGGTTTCAGCTCAGGTCATGATCTCAGGGTCATGAGATCGAGCCCCATGTCAGGCTCCACACTGAGCATGGAGCCTACTTGGGATTCTCTCCCTTTCCCTCTGCCCCGCCCCGACATGCTCGTGCACGCATGCGCGCTCGCTCTCTCTTGCTCTCTCGCTCTCTTAAAAAAAAAAAAAAAAAAAAGGAAGGCTGGAAACAACTGAGGTGACCAAGAGAATAAGTAGAAGGATGAGGCAGATTGTAGTCCAGTTCCTTATACCACTTCATTCCAAGATTACCACGAGACAGCTCACAAAACTAACAATTTGAAGTTAGCAAAAAAAAAAAAAAAAGTCATATCCTTGAGGAAGATATTTCTCAGCTTTTAAAGACGTCCAGCCCTCACTCGCCCACTGGGGCCTTACTCATTATCTCCATCTGTCCGTTTCTTCTCTACCTGTGTAACTCGAACTTGGAATTTCTCTATGATCTGGAGTCCTCTCTTCTCAAACAGGCGATCACATCTGGTTTGGTAACAGGATACCCTGTAATGGAAATGATAGATGATTTAGGCACATCCGTGTGGGTTTCACAGCCTCGAGGTAATTAGGAAGGTACATTTTAATAAGTATAAATTTCACACGAGAGATGAAAATACAAACACCTTATTCAGTCTAAGAGGGATTAGGAATCTTGAATCCCTGGAACCTGAGGTCAAAGTATTGAAACACTTCAGAGGTGGAAAGTCATCCTATCTGGTACACTGTGAATTACTCAGGGAAGCTGTGCTCACCCACAGAGACCAAATGGCTATAGCTCTCTAGCATCACAGCTCTGTAAAGTGTCCTCTCAGAAGATTCCAGATGATTCCACTCCTGGGTGAAGTCCACAGCCACATCCTCAAATGACACTGATCCCTGTAATTGCATCCTTCTATTCAATCAGTTTGATAGAAATTTAAATGGTGATATATTTTAAGATGAAGGGACTATTCTTCAGCGAGAGGCTGTTTAATAATTTCCAAAAAGTTTTCTCTGAGATATTTGCAATAGCTATCTCTAGCAAAGGACTAAAGAACTCCTCAAAATCAAGATGATAAATGTAGGCAATCTCATAGAAAAACCAGAAAAAGATTTGAACAGATACTTCACAAAAGATGATATCCAATTGGCCAGTAAACATATGAAAGGGTGCTCGAGGGGCGCCTGGGTGGCTCAGTCGGTGAAGTGTCTGCTTTTGGCTCAGGTCATGATCCCGAGGTCCTGGGATCGAGCCCCATGTCGGGCTCCCTGCTCAGCGGGGAGCCTGCTTCTCCCTCTCCCTCTGCCTGCCGCTCCCCCTGCTTGTGCTCTCTCTCTCTCTCAAATAAATAAAAAATCTAAAAAAAAAAAGGTGCTCAACATCTTTAGTCACCAGTTATATATATAGTTATATATAACTATATACCAACAGAATGGCTAAAATTAAGACCAAAAATCCAAATGTTGGCAAGGATGTGGAGCAACTGGAACTCTCATATATTGCTGGTGAGAGTAAACTATAAAATAGTACAGCCACCATGGAAAACATTTTAGCTGAATCTATTAATTAATACTAAGCGTACACCTAACCTAGGACCCAGCAACCCCACTCCTATGTATATATCTAATGGAAATGCACACACATCAAGACATGTACAAGAATATCCATAGACGTATTATTTGAAATTGCCAAAATGGAGACATCCACCAGCCGCAGAATGAATAAACAACTGTGATGTATTTATACAACAGAATAGTACACAGTAACGGAGAGAACGAATGATACATAAAATGACAAGAATGGATCTCAAAAACATTATGATAACTGAAAGAAGCCAGACACAAAAGCATAACGTAAGATTCCATCCATGTGACATTCAAGAACAGGCAAAAATAATCTATGCCTATAGAAATCAGAAAGCATTACCCATGAGGCAGGGGATAGTGATTGGACGTGGCATGAAGGAGGCTTCTGGGTGACTTCTCACTTTCTGTTTCTTGATTCAGGTACTGGTTACACAGGCGTTTCCAATTTGTAATTCATGAAAGTGTACACATTATACACTTTTCTCTGTATGCTATGCTTCAACAAAATGTCAACCCCCCAAATTCTTATCTAAGTAGTATTCCCATAATATTTCCATAAAAAATAGTAAGACAAAGATATAAGAACAACAACAAAAAAAGGATTTATGCACCTACAGGCAAGGGGCACCTGGCTGATTCAGTCAGTAGAACATGGCAGTTGCTCTCAGGGTTGTGAGTTCGAGCCCCACCTTTAATTTAATAGAAATTAAATAATATATTAAAAAAAAAAGAACCCACATGAAAAAGAGCAATGTACGTAAAAGAACAATTCACCAAAAGAGGAAAGAATATGAAAAGATACTCAACCTCGTGGCTAACTAAATAAACACGAACAAAAGAAATGAGATATTTTAACTATCAAATGGCAAGGATTAAAAATATGACAAAAGGATTAGGAAGGGTATTTTCATTTATAGATAGAGCTAGAGTATTATGCTAAATGAACTAAGGCAGTCCGAGAAAGACAAATACTATGTGATCTCATTCATAGGTGGAATTTAAGAAACAAAACAAATGAACAAAGGGAAAAAAAAGAGAAACAAACCAAGAAACAGACTCTTAAGAATAGAGAACCAACTGATGGTCACCAGAAGGGAGAGAAGTGGGAGAATGGGGGAAGTAGGGAATGGGGATTATAGAGTACACAGCTCATGATGAAAAAAATAAAAAAGTGACGCCTGGGTGGCACAGTCAGTTAAGCGTCTACCTTCGGCTCAGGTCAGATCTCAGGGTCCTGGGATCGAGCCCCCCGTTGGGCTCCGGCTCAGCGGGGAGTCTGCTTCTCCCTCTCCCTCTGCCCCTCCCCCCGGTGCGCTCTCTCTCTCTCTCTCTCATGCTGTTTATTTCTCACTCTCTCTCTCAAATAAATAAATAAGATCTCTCAAATAACTAAATAAGAAAAAAGAAAACAAAGTTTTAAAAATAAAGTATTGAAAACAAAGAAAAGAATGAAGAGAATTTTTTAAATAAATAAATAAATGAAACATCTCTTTCTACCAAAAATAAATAAAATAAAAATATGACAGAAGGATTAGGAAGGGTATCTTCATTCATTAGTAGGAGTACAAACTTGCACAAACTTTTCAAAAGGCAATTTGGCAAGGTCTGTGAAGGTTCAAAACGTGCCCAACTTTTGAACCAGAAATTGTAGAAATGCTCAGCACGGTACAAGATAGAGGAGAAGAAAGATTACTGCCATGCTATGCATCGTGGCACATGCATACAAGACAAAAATAAGCAGCTGTTAAAGATATTGGTCTAGGGGCAGCTGGGTGGCTCAGTCGTTAAGCGTCTGCCTTCGGCTCAGGTCACGATCCCAGGGTCCTGGGATCGAGCCCCGCATCGGGCTCCCTGCTCAGCGGGAAGCCTGCTTCTCCCTCTCCCACTCCCCATGCTTGTGTTCCCTCTCTCGCTGTGTCTCTCTCTGTCAAATAAATAAATAAAATCTTAAAAAAAAAAAAAGATATTGATCTTGACAGTGAAATATCTTCTATCGACAAGTATTCACAGAGTGGGGACTGTCCCAGCTATGCCAGTAACCAGCTCTGCAACTCCACGCCACTTGCTTACCCACTCTGGGACTCAGTTTCCACATTAGTAGAATGCGGATATTAAAGGTACCCACTTCTCAGGGTGGTTGTGAGGACTAAGGTGGTCATGTGTATGAAGTACTGAGTAGGGGGCGCCTGGGTGGCTCAGTCAGTTGTTAAGCATCATGTGGGCTCAGGTCATGATCCCAGGGTCCTGGGATCGAGCCCTGCTCAGGGGGGAGCCTGCTTCTCCCTCTCCCTCTGCCTGCCGCTCCCCCTGCTTGTGTGCTCTCTCTCTCTCTCTCTCTGTTAAATAAATAAATAAAATCTTAAAAAATAAAATAAAGTACTTAGTAGAGTGCCCGGTGCAGTGCAGGCTCATTACGTGTTAGCTTCTGTTCCTGCCACTAACATCATCATCATCCCCATCCTCTGTATTATCATTATCATTACTCCTACTACCTTCATCAAATGTAAAGAGAAAACAGGGAATTGCAAAAGTTTGTATATTATGAGCATATGTTAGCAAAGGAAGTTCTGTATCAACAATATGCTTTTACGTGTATGTAAATATAAAGAAGAAGGGACAGAGAGAGGTATAGATGGAAATTAAATTCACCATAGAATTGGTTATCTGGAATGAGTGATGATATGAAACCTGGACGTATTTTCTCTTTTTAGGTTGTACATTCCTAAAAGAGTTTGAGTTTTTGGTGCTACTTCTTTTGTAGGGAGAGAGAAAAAAAATGACAAAACAATATAGACATGTTTAAAAAGGGCAAAAGGGAGAGAGAGGCGTCTAGGTGGCTCAGTCACTGGGCGTCTGCCTTTGGCTCAGGTCGTGATCCCAGGGTCCTGGGATTGAGCCCTGCAGTGGTCTCCCTACTCAGTTCAGTGGACAGTATGCTTCTCCCTCTCCCTCTGCCCCTCCCCTCGCTTGTGTGTGTGTGTGTGTGTATGTGTGTGTGTGTGTGTGCAGGCGCGCTCTCTTTCTCTCTCAAATGAATGAAAGAAAGAAAGAGAGAGAGAGAAAGAAAGAAAAAAGGGCAAAAGGTAAAGAACTGAACATAGTCAGGGACATCATGAATTCTCAGCCTGAAAAGGAAAAACGCAGACCTTTGGATCACTCCGGCTTTGCTGAAACCCCAGATGAGGAAAAAAACCGTATTGGAGGGGAGGTGTGTGGGAGGATGGGTGAAACAGAGAAAGGGGATTAAGAAGTACAAACGGGGCATTCGGCGGCAGCCACTGAGCAGACCGGACTTCACTTGCACGCACACCTCGCTCCGCTTCCTCTGCAACCATGTCTGACAAACCCGATATGGCTGAGATTGAGAAATTCGCTAAGTCGAAATTGAAGAAGACAGAAACGCAAGAGAAAAATCCACTGCCTTCAAAAGAAACGATTGAGCAGGAGAAGCAAGCAGGCGAATCGTAATGAGGCGCGCGCCGCCAATATGCACTGTACATTCCACAAGCATTGCCTTCTTATTTTACTTCTTTTGGCTGTTTAACTTTGTAAGATGCAAAGTGGTTGGATCAAGTTTAAATGACTGTGCTACCCCTTTTCACATCAAAGAATCGAGAAGTACTGACAACCAAGGCGCCTGCCTCTCCCATCTGCCTGTCTGGCTGGCAGGGAAGGAAAAGAACTTGCGTGTTGGGGAAGGAAGAAGCTGGGTGGGAAGACAGTGAAATCGAGAGTAAAAACCAAGCCGGTCCGGGGTGTCCTGCAGGCTGTCAAATGCAGTTTAATCAGAGCGCCATTTTTTTTGTTCAAATGATTTTAATAATTGGAATGCACAATTTTTTAATATGCAATAAAAAGTTTTAAAACCTGAAAAAAAAAAGAAGTACAAATGGCCTGTTATAAATAAGTCAAGGAGAGAAAAGTGCAGCATAGGGAATATCGTCAATAATACTGCAATAATGTCGTCTGGGGACATATGGTGACTACACTTACTCTGGTGAGCATTGCGTAAGGTAGAAAATTGTCAAATCAATATGTTGATTTGAAACTAATATAACATCGTATGTTAATTAAACTCCAATTTAAAAAAATCCTGGAAAATAACTTGAAGGGTATGGGGTTTACTGGTTATTTCTTTTAAGATTTTATTTATTTATTTGACAGAGAGAGACACAGCGAGAGAGGGAACACAAGCAGGGGGAGAGGGAGAGGGAGAGTCCCCACTAAGCGGGGAGCCTGATGTGGGGCTCCATCCCAGGACGCTGAGATCATGACCTGAGCCAAAGGCAGCCGCTTAACAACTGAGCCACCCAGGTGCCCCGTTTACTGGTTATTTCTTGACCGTTAAGGTTTTATCCTTGTACTGACCCCGAACACGAGAGCTGCTTGTGCTGACATGACTTTGGTTTCCTGAAGTGTCACATCCCTTTAGTTCTGTCCCAGCAGGACGCCTTTGGCTGGTATGAAGACATACTTTAAGTCACATGCAGAACAATCGTCTCCCTGTGATTATCACAAGATTGCTGATGAGGACATGGCTGACCCATAAGAGAAATACCTTGAAACCTCAACATCAGGAAATCTTTGCTTCTGAGGGAGTGGCTTACTTTCTCTCTATGGGTAAGATAAATCAAGTGAGTGTTTCTCCCCTTTATGTGACGGCTTCCAGGAAGCTCAGAAAAAGAACTGTAGCTCAACATAAGTATATAGGATCCTATGACCTACATATATACATTTCAACCTTGCTTTGGTATTGCTCTGTTTCCCTAATCCTAACTTTTTATGTGTTTATACATGTACATTTTATGGTATAAATAATAACGTCAAACCCATATATAAAGCTTATTATGTGTGTGCCAGGCTTTGTTCTAAACACTTAATTTTTTTTAAAGATTTTATTTATTTATTTGAGAGAGAGAGAGAGAGAGCACAGAGGGGAGGGAGAAGCACACTCCCCGATGAGCAGGAAGGCTGAGGCAGAGCTTGATCTGAGGACCTTGAGGTCATGACCTGAGCTAAAGGCAGACTCTTAACCAACTGAGGCACCCAGGCGCCCCCTAAACACTTAATATTAACTCAAGTGATCTTCACAACAACCATAAAGGCTTAGGTATCATCATCATCATTTTACAAATGGGGAAACTAAGCTACAGAGAAGTTAGAGACCGCCTAAGCTCACAAAGCTATTATGAGCATTTTGGCCCCAGAGTCTGTGCTCTTTACCACTACACATTACTGCTTCTTTGCTTCTAAATGTTTTCACATTGGTCAGGGAGAGGGGAGCAAGTAAGAACTTACCTGGAAATTAGTCATGTCTGCCTTATGGAGAGAGGGCAGTGGCCTAGAAAAGCAAAGCTGTTGAGAGGGGGGAGAAGAAAAGAGAAGAGGTTGCAATAACATGGAAAAATGGAAAGCTCACCAAATCATCAGGCTAGCAATCCATAAACGCCAACTGGTTAGCTGTAGCCAAGAAAAAACAGGAAAGAACATTCATTTGCCCCACACAGCCCCATCATTCAACAACACCAATCGGTCACGGTCCTCACAGACCTCCCAACACTCACCCTCACCCATCACTGACTCCAGACACCCCCATCACCCCAAAAACCCTCATTATTCACCCCACGGACCCCATGACGCACCCCAGAGATCCCCCGTCACTGACTCCAGAGACCTCCCATCACACACCCCACCCCCTACAGCCCCACTCCACAGACCCCACCACTCACCTTAGAGGCCCCCTTACCTAGCCCCCAGAGACTCTCACGACGCATCTCAGAGCCCCCCTCCAAGTACTCACCCGGCGAATTCGCGTCTTTACAAAGCCCGCACTCGCACGTGCCGTTCCGCCCGCAGACCAGCGCTGTCTCCCTGCCGCTCCGAGCGAACTGTCCGCCCTCCATTCCCTGCTCTCCGGGTTTCCACCTGGATTCTGGCGAGGTCCGCCTGGAGTTTCTCAAGTTCCTCCAACAACCACTTTATTGGTCCTTTACCCCACCGTCGGTGGGGGCCGGCTCTAGTCCTCGCATGCGCAGTTGCCCTCGCTGCAGCCGTCGGGTCAGCGGCCAGTAGCAGCTCGGTGCGTGTGTGCTTTTAGCAACGGCCTTGACCGCACGGGGCGGGGGGGGGGGGGGGGGCAGAGAAATGGCCGCGCCAGTAAACCGGTTTGGCAGGGAGCAGACATCTTTCAAAGGTTCCAATTCCGTACAGCGGAGATCGGCGCCTCTGAAAGTTCAGAAGACATGGGATTTCGGGAGGACTTTGAAAACTTGCCACGAGCGAGGCCCTTGGGGCAAAGGCTAGTGATGGGCGAGTTATGCGCGTGGTTGCGAGTCTGATGGGAACTGATCTGAACCGACGCAGGGCTGAGGACAAGACCAACCCCTCCGTGGGAAGATACCACGGCGGAGTTGGGCATGGGGAGACCGGGAATAGTACAGTTATCCCTGGGAACTATTAGTGGGAAGAAGGGAGGCAAACTGGGAATGATCCCTTCCTCTACCACTGGGGAAATGGGGAGAAAGTGTAGGGGTGCAAGAAGGTAACACTGGGGAGATGGGGGGGTGGAGAACCGGGGGAGTACAGTCCTTCTGATAGATACTATTCAGCTAGCGGTCCTCTGTGGGAGATACCACTAGTGCAGATGGGGGAAAGTCTGTCCTCGGAGAAAGAGACCTATGAAGAAAGTGACAAGGGTAAGCATAAGTGCAAGGAGAGCCAGAGACAGAAGCCTGAGAGATCTGGGGCAACAGGGAGGTCCTAGTCGGCGACTAAATAAGAATCCGAACCTGACAGTGATCCGCCAGGTCCACATTCCATCCCCTTTCTAGGAATCTGCCCCCAGAAAGTTATGGGAGGGTCGAGATGCCAGGGTCCGGAGTCCTTTGGGCCCAGGTCCCAGGCCTCCGGGCCTCAGTAACCTGTGGAGGAACAACCAGCACACAGGGCTCAGGTCCTGGACCTTAAACACTCTACCCTATTAATCACACTCTACCACTTAGTCATGTGAAAGGGAAAATGCACGGGATAATTAAGGAGATAATTTTTTCCCAGGCTATTGCAATGGGGAAAACTCGTTAATGAGGAACATCTCAAAAGCAAGGAAAGGGACCTGGGGTTTTATAGAGTGTTAAATAACCAAACCAAGTAAATTTGAAGATCTAGTTGGTTTTATTAAACGGTTCATGAGTCGGGCGGCAGCACCCCACCCCCAGCAAGTAGCGAGGTGCTCCAAGGAGTTGTAAAAAATGCCAGGTTTGTACAGAAGGGTGGGGGCAAGAAAGTTATTAACAAAAGAAAAGGATTGTTCCAGGCCAGGCCTCGCTCTAGGGGGAAAAGCAAGGTGTCTTATCCTGCAGATTACCTCATCTTTTGGGGGAGGGGTATGGAAAGGGCTCAAGTGGCAGATTCATTGGTGTGGATTTAAAAATTCCTGGCTGTCTGATTAAGACTGTACTTCTGCGGGAGGTTGAAACTGCAATTAGATTATGACTTTGGGGGATACAAAAATGCAGATTTGAAGGGGTACATGCACCCCAATGTTTATAGCAGCATTATCAACAATAGCCAAACTATGGAAAGAGCCCAAATGTCCATCGACTGATGAATGGATAAAGAAGATGTGGTATATATATACGATGGAATATTACTCAGCCCTAAAAAGAATGAAATCTTGTCATTTGTCACGGTGTGGATGGAGCTAGAGTGTATTATGCTAAGTGAAATAAGTTAGAGAAAGACAAATACCATATGATCTCACTCATGTGTGGAATTTAAGAAAGAAAACAGATGAACATAGAGGAAGGGGGAAAAGAAAACAAGGAGAGAGGGAAACAAGCCGTAAGTGACTCCTAATGATAGAGAACAAACAGGGTTGATGGAGGGAGGTGGGTGGGGATGGGCTAGATGCGCGATGGGTATTAAAGAGGGCATTTGTTGTGACAAGCCCTGGGTCTTGTATGTAAGTGATGAATCACTGAATTCTACTCCAGAAACCAATATCGCACTGTGTGTTAACTAACAAAATTTAAATAATAAAAAAAGATTATGTCTTTGGGAATATATTTGGGAACTCAGCCTAAGTGACTCCATTTTGAGCCTATGGGTGTTTTTTTAACAAGAGGCAAATAGAAAAAGTGTCACCCTTGAGTCAGAAAGGACGGAGACAGGTCTTACCTTGAAATATGCAAAGGCATTGGGAATTGCTATGGACTGAATTGTGTACCCCTCAAAATTCATATGTTGAAACCCTGGCCCCCAAAATGATGATATTTGCAGATGGGACCTTTGGGAGGCTAATTAAAGTTAGATGAGTTCATACAGTGGGGCCCCAGTTGGATGGGATGAGCATCCTTAGAAGAGACACCTCTGCCCAAAGAAGAGGTCATGTGAGGACACATTGAGCAGGTGGCCCTCTGCAAGCCTGGAAGAGAGTTCTCCCCAGGAACCAAATCAGCTGGTGCCTAGATCTTGGACTTCCCAGCTTCCAGAACTGTGAGAAATTAATTTCTGTTGTTTAAGCCCCCAGTCCATGGTATTTTGTTATGGTGGCCTGAGCTAATACTGGGAACTCTGCGGTTCTCCATTTCCTGGAATGCAAATAAGTAGGGGTATTTCTTCTCCATCAATGCTTTCCAGAAGAACAGGACTCATTCAGATATAAAGTCTGACTCTGCCAGGCCCCTCCATTCCAGCTCACCTTTGCCCCTCGTGGTTCCCCATTCCTTCCTACGCTGCCAATCATTCTAATCTATTCCCTCCCACTGTGCCCCAGATTTCCCCATTCAGTCCTACTGTTTATTCACTTCCATCCACTCTGCTTCGTGGCCACCATTCACGCATACTGCACCCCATATTAACACCTTTAAAGAAAAACAAAAGGTCCCACATATTCATTACTGAAACAACCTGCTGGTGCAGAAGCACAGAAACAAACAGAAAAATCATTTTCCCAATTAAACATGTCCAGCTGTCCAGGTAGTGGTGATGTTTTCGGCTTGATAAGGTAAGACACAAGTGACCTTGATACAGCATAACTATGTGTGTGAGATCCTGTGCAATTCCTTACACACCTAGCTTGGTTCTTCCCCAGTGTCTCCTCTTGGAGTTGTACCTGATTTTATCACCAGTTTTCTTTCAAACCCAATGAGGAATAAGTTAATTCTGCTTATGTTTCTTGGCCAGGAATCGCTTGATCCTGAAGGTCTTGTGAGAAGACATGATGAGGAACAAAATCAATCACACACACCACAATAGTAGAGAAAGGGAGAGAGAATGAACACCTTTTTTATTGTGATAAATACATATAACATGGAATTTATTATTTTTACCATTTTAAAGTGTATAATTCAGTGTCATTTAGTACATTCCCAATGGTGTGCAACCATTACCACTATCTAGTTGCAGACTATCTTCACCACCCCGAAATGAAACTCCCTACCCATAAAGGAGTCATTCCCCAATTCCCCCCTGCACCCTCAGCCCCTGCCTCACACTAATCTGTTTTCTGTCTCTATGGATTTGCCAATTTGGGCTATTTCGTATAAATAGAATCATACACTATGTGGCTTTTTGTGTCTGGCTTCCTTCACTGAGCATAATGTCTTCAAGATACATCCATGTGGTGTCATGTATCAGTATTCATTCCCTTTTATGGCTAAATACTCTATTGTAGGGATATACCACATTTGGCTTATCCATTCATCCGTTGGTAGACATTGGGGTTGTGCCCACCTTCTGGCTATTGTGAATACTGTTGCTATGAACATCTGTGTACAAATTTTTGTTTGGACACCTGTTTTCAATTTTATTGTGTGTATACCTATGAGTGGGATTGCTGGACCATATGGTATTTCTATGTTTAACTTCTCAAGGAACCACCAAACTGTTTTTCACTGTGGCTACACTATTTTACATTCCCACCAGCAGCGTAGGAGAGTTCCAATTTCTCCACAACCTGCCCAACACTTGTCATTTTCTATTTGTTTTTATTATAGCCATCCCAGTAGGTATGAAGTGGTATCTCATTGTGGTTTTGATTTGCATTTCCCTGATGACTAATGATGGTGAGAATCTTTTCACGTGTTTATGGGCCATGTGTATATCGTCCTTGGAGAGATGTCCTTTCAAATCCTTTGCCCACTTTTTAAATCTTTTTTTTAAGTAGGCCCCATGCCCAACATGGGGCTTGAACGCATGTCCCTGAGATCAAGAGTCACATGCTCCACAGACTGAACCAACCAGGTGCTTTTACCTATTTTTTAAATGGATTTTTGTCTTTTTATTAAGTTGTAAGAGTTCTTTATATATTTTGGATACCAAACCCTTATCAGATATCTGATTAGTAATACTTTCTCCCATTCTCTAAGTTGTCTTTTTACTCTCCTGATAATGTGCTTTGATGTACAGAAGTTTTCAATTTTGATGAAGTCCAATTTACCTATTGTTTCCTTGTTGCTGATGCTTTTGGTGTCATATGTCAGAAGCCACTGCCAAATCAAAGGTCATGAAGATTTACCCCTATGTTTTTGTCAAAGAATTTTATACTCTTAGTTCTTATATTTAGGTCTTTGATATATTTTGAGTTAATTTTTATATGTGATGTGAGGTCAGGATCCAACTGCCTTCTTTTGTATGTGGATATCCAGTTGTCCTAGCACATTGTTGAAGAGACTGTTCTTTCCCCCATCTAATTGTCTTGACACACTTGTTGAAATCAACTGACCGTACATGGGTGGGTTTGTTTCTGGACTTCCAATTTTATTCCACTGACACACACACACACACACACACACACACACACACACACATACATATATATGTGTATATATATATGTATATATACACATATACATATGTCTATCCTTGTGCCTGTACCACACTGTTTCAATTACTGTAGCTTTGTAATAAGATTTGAAATCAGGAAGTGGGAGTTCTCCAATTTTTTTCTTTTTCAAGAATATCTTGACTAGTTGGGGCTCCTTGCAATTCCATATAAATTTTAGGATTTGCTTTTCCATTTCTGCAAAAAAGGCCATTGGAATTTTGATAGGGATTACATTAAATGTGTACATTGCTTTGGGGAGTATTGCCATCTTCACAATTTTAAGTCTTCCAATCCATGAACACTGGATTTCTTTCCATTATTTAAGTCTCTTTCATTTCTTTTACTGATATTTTGTACTTTTCAGTGCACAAGTCTTGCACCTGCTTAGTTAAATTTATTTCTAAGTATTTTATTCTTTTTGATTCTATTATAAATAGAATTGATTTCTTAATTTCCTTTTCGGATTGTTCATTGCCAGTATATAAAAATACAAGTGTTTTGTGTGTTGATCTTCTATTCTGCCACTTTGCTGAATTCAGTTATGAACTCTAATAGTTTTTTTGTGGACTCTCTAGGATTTTATATATATAAGATGATATTATCTGGGAATAGAAATCGTTTTACTTCTGTTCCAATTTGAGTATCTTTAATTTCTTTTTCTTGACTGAAAATTGCTCTGGCTAGAACTCTGAGTACAATGTTTATTAGAAGTGGCAAAAGTGGGCCTCCTTGTCTTGTTCCTGATCTTAAGGAAATGCTTTTGTTCTTTCACTATTGAGTATGATGTTAGCTATGGGTTTCCCATAAATGCCTTTTATCAGGTTGAGGAAGTTCCCTTCTACTCCTAGTTTGTTGAGTGTTTTTTCATGAAAGGATGTTGGATTTTTGTCAGGTTTTTTTCTGCATCACTGAGATGACATATTCTCATTAACATGTGGTCCAAGACATTTTCTAATTTCTACTGTGATTTCTTCCTGACCCATGAGTTATTTACAAGTGTGTGACTTATCTTCAGACATTTGAGGATTTTCTAGTTATCTGTTGTAGATATATAATTTAATTCCACTGTGGCCAGAGAACATACACTGTTAAACTTCATCCTTTGAAATTTGTTGAGACTTTCTTTATAGACCAGCATGGGATCTACTTGGGTAAATGTTCTTTGTGCACCTGAAAAGAATGTGAATTCTTCAGTTGCTGGGCATGGTGTTGTCTATGTACCAATTACATGAAATTCGTTAATTGTGTTGTTCAAATCTTTTATATCATTTCTGATTTTTTTTTCTGCTTGTTCCATCACTGAGAGAGGTGTGTTAAAGTCCATAGCTATTTTGGGGATTTGTCTATTTCTCCTTTTAATTCTATCAACTTTCACTTTATATATTTTGAACCTATGTGATTAGGCGATATAATAGGCAGAATCATGGACACCCAAAGATACCCTGCCCTAATTCCCAGAAACTGAATATGATGAGTTGCCATATAAATGAATATATTTAATCACATAACAAAAGGGATTTTATAGATATAATTAAGATTATTAATCAGTTCATCTTAATGTAGAGAGATTATCCTGGATTACCCATATGGGCCTAGTGTAATCACATGAGCCCTTAAAAGCAGATGTTGGGGGGTGGAGGCAGGAAGATGGCAGCAGAGTAGGAGGACCCTAGGCTTGCCTCATCTCACAAACAAAACTAGATGACTATCAAATCATCCTAAATACCCCAGAAATCAACCTGAAGACTGACAGAACAAACTCTGCAACTAAATGGAGAGAAGAGGCCACCTTGAAGAAGGTAGGAAGTGCAGAGACTTAGTTTGGGGGTCAAAGGGATCATGGGTGCTGCAGAGGGGAGGGAACTATGGTCACAGAGAAAGCCAAGAGAGAGAAGAACACACAAGGAGGTTTCCCCAAAGCCACTGGCTTGGAAAACAAGAGGGGCTGAATTTCACAAGTTCTTGCAACCAGTTACCAAAACTGAAACAGGAAAAAATAGAAAATTTGAACAGAGCAATAACCAGCAAAGAAATTGAATCAATAATCAAAAAACTCCCAACAAATAAAAGTCCAGGACCAGATGGCTTCACAGGCAAATTCTACCAAATATTTTAAAAAGGATTAATACCTATTCTTCTCAAACTATTCCAAGAAATAGAAAAGGAAGGAAAACTTCTACATTCATTCTATATTACCCTGATACCAAAACCAGATAAAAAACACCACTAAAAAAGAGAACTACAGGCCAATATCCCTGACGAATACGGATGCAAAAATTCTCAATAAAATACTAGCAAATCAGGGACGCCTATGTGGCTCAGTCGGTTAAGCGTCTGCCTTTGGCTCAGATCATAATCCCAGGGTCCTGGGATCGAGTCCCACATCGGGTCCCTGCTCAGCAGGGAGTCTGCTTCTCCCTCTCTGCCTGCCGCTCCCCCTGCTTTGTGCTCTCTCTCTGACAAATAAATAAATAAAATCTTTAAAAAAATATTAGTAAATCAAATCCAACAATACATTAAAAAAATCATTCACCACGATCAAGTGGGATTTATTTCTGGGTTGCAAGGGTGGTTCAATATTCACAAATCAATCAATGTAATATATCATATTAATAAAAGGATAAGAACCATGCAATCGTTTCAATAGATGTAGAAAAAGCATCTGACAAAGTACAACATCCATTCATGATAAAAACCCTCAACAAAGCAGGTTTAGAGGGAACATACTTCAACATAATAAAGGCCATCTATGACAAACCCACAGCTAGCATCATACTCAACGGGGAAAAACTGAGAGCTTCTCCTCTACAGTCAGGAACAAGACAGGGATGTCCACTATCACTACTTTTATTTACCTGGGTACTGGAAGTCCTAGCCACCACAATCAGAGAACAGAAAGAAATAAAAAGTACCCAAACAGGCAAGGAAAAAATAAAATTTTCACTATTTGCAGATGACATGATACTGTACATAGAAAACCCAAAAGACTGCACCAAGAAACTGCTAGAACTGATACACAAATTCAGTAAAGTTACAGGATACAAAATCAATGTACAGAAATCTGTTACATTTCTATACACCAATAATGAAGGAGCAGAAAGAGAAAATTAAGGAACCAATCCCACTTACAATTGAACCAAAAACAATAAGATACGTAGGAATAAACCTAGCCAAAGAGATGAAAGACCTGTACTCTGAAAACTATAAAATACTGATAAAAGAAATTGAAGATGGGGTGCCTGGGTGACTCAGTCAGTTGAGCAGCTGACTCTTGGTTTTGGCTCAGGTCATGATCTCAGGGTCGTGAAATCAAGCCCTGTGTCAGGCTCTGCCCTCAGCAAGGAATCTGCTTGAGATTCTCTCCCTCCACCTCTCCCTCTGCCCCCCCCCCACTCGCTTGCTCTTTCTCTCTCTCTCTCTCTCAAATAAATAAATCTTTTTTAAGAAAAGGAAATTGGAGATGACACAAAGAAATGGAAAGACATTCTGTGTTCATGGATTGGAAAAGTAAATATTGTTAAAATGTCTATACTACCCAAAGCTCAATCTACACATTTAAAGCAATCCCTATCAAAATACCAACAGGATTTTTCACAGAGCTAGAATGAACAATCCTAAAATATGTATGGAACCACAAAAGACCCCAAATAGCCAAAGCAACCCTGAAAAAGAAAAGCAAAGCTGGAGGCATCACAATTCTAGACTTCAAGTTATATTACAAAGCTGTGGTGATCAAAACAGTATGGTACTGGCATAAATATAGACCCATAGATCCATGGAACAGAATAGAATACCCAGAAATGAATCCACAACTATATGGTCAATTAATCTTTGACAAAACAGGAAAGAATAGCCAATGGGGGAAAAAATTTCTCTTCAACAAATGGTGTTGGGAAAACTGGACAACAACAAGCAAAAGAATGAAACTGGACCACTTTCTTACATCATACACAAAAAAATAAATTCAACATGGATTAAAGACCTAAATGTGAGACCTGAAACCATAAAAATCCTAGAAGAGAACACAGGCAGTAACTTATTCGACCTCAGCTGCAGCAACTTCTTTCTAGCTTGTTTCCTGAGGCAAGGGAAACAAAAGCAAACTACTGGGACTATATCAATATGAAAAGCTTCTGCACAGCAAAGGAAACCATCAACAAAACTAAAAGACAACCTACAGAATGGGAGAAGATATTTGCAAATAACATATCTGATAAAAGGTTAGTATCCAAAATATATAAAGAACATATAAAACTCAACATCCTAAAATTGAATAATCGAATTTAAAAATGGGCAGAAGATATGAATAGACATTTTCAAAAGAAGACATCCAGATGGCCAAAAGACACATGAAAAAGTGCTCATCACTTATCATCAGGGAAATGCAAGTCAAAACTACAATGAGGTATCACCTCACACCTGTCAGAATGGCTAAAATCAACAACACAAGAAACAACAGATGTTGGAGAGGATGTGGAGAAAGGGGAGCCCTCTTACATTGTTGGTCGGAATGCAAATTGGTGTAGCCACTGTGGAATACAGTATGGAGGTTCCTCCAAAAGTTAGAAATAGAACTACACTATGACCCAGCAATCACACTACTAGGTATTTACCCTAAGATTACAAGAACACTAATTCAAAGGGATACATGCACCCCAATGTTTATAGCAGCATTATCTACAATAGCCAGCAGCCCAAGTGTCCATCAATTGATGAATGGATAAAGAAGAAATGGTACAGGGGCACCTGGGTGGCTCAGTCGTTAAGTGTCTGCCTTCGGCTCAGGTCGTGATCCCAGGGATCGAGCCCCACATCGGGCTTCCTGCTCGGCAGGAAGCCTGCTTCTCCCTCTCCCACTCCCCCTGCTTGTGTTCCCTCTCTCGCTGTGTCTCTCTGTCAAATAAATAAAATCTTTAAAAAAAGAGAGAAATGGTACACACACACACACACACACACACACACACACACACACACACACACACGATGGACTATTACTCAGCCAAGAAAAGGAAGAAATCTTGCCATTTGCAACAACATGGATAGGGCTAGAGTGTATAATGCTAAGTGAAAGAAGTCAGTCAGAGAAAGACAAATATGACATGATTTTATTCACATGTGGGATTTAACGAAACAAAACAAATGAGCGAAGGAAAACAAGAGAGATAGAGGCAAACCAAGAAACAAACTCTTAACTATAGAGAACAAACTGATGGTTGCCAGAGGGCAGGTGGGGAGGATGCGGGAAATAGGCGATAGGGATTAAGGAGTGCACTTGTTGTAAAAATGGGTGTTGTTTTACGCTGCCAAGTTCATGGTAATTTGTTACAGCAGCAACAAAAACATGAATAATACAGGTAGATTGAAAATTTGGGATTGTTATATTTTCCCTTGACTTGGCCCTTTTATTATTATGAAATTTCCCTCTTTATCTCTATCAATACTTCTACTTACAGCCTACTTTGCTATTAGTGTAGCTACAATAGCTTTCTATCAGTGTTCTCATGGCATATGTTTTTCCATCCTGTTATGTACATCCTTTCTATACCTCTTCATTCCTTTCTCTAATTCTTGCTTCCATTTGGGATCAGATTAAATAACTCCCTTTAGTTTTTCTAGCAGTACGAGTCTACTGGTGATCAATTCTCGTAGCTTTGTATGTAGGCTTTATTTCACCTGATTTTTTTGACTACTGGTATAGAGTGGGTATAGAATTTTCGGTTGGCAGCTTATTTGCTTTCAGCAGGGCAACAGGTTGTCCACATGAAGAGACAACATTTTTACCCCTTCCACTATAAAAATACCTGCCACTCTGGTCTCTGAGCACTCTGTTCTTCCCCTTAGGTCCTTTCTAAACAGGAGTAGGAAATGATACAGTCCCTATTGAGATGTTTGTTTATCCTGTGCAGTAGAGACTTAATTCATAAGGCCCGGGCTTCCCAAACCTGACACCCTCCAAATGTCTTCAGGACTGGCACTTAAGCAGCTCCTGAGAGATAACATCTGAGTCCTTGGAATATCTTGCCTGATAAGAGTGTCTTTGTATACCTAAGACCTTGGGCCACACCAGTTAGTCTATGCTAACAATCTGATTTATGGAGAATGTACTTTTTTGTTTGTCTGGGTCTTTAGACCACACTGTATTGGTTTGGCCTCTAGAGGGTTTGGAGACTAAAGAGCTGAGTCACGCAGGTGCCCCATGCCTGAGACTGACCCCCAGTAAAAACCCTGGACTCAAGGCTCCAGTGAGCTTCCCTGATTGGCAATACTTTATACATGTTGTCACACATCATTGCTGGGAAAATTAAGTGCTGCCCATGTAACTCCATTGGGAGAAGAAGCTGGAAGCTAGCACCTGGTTTCTCCTGGCTTCTGCCCTGTGCACCTTTTTCATTTGCTGATTTTAATCTCTGTTATTTTGCTGTAATAAACCACAATCACACATACACAATCACTCTTCTGAGTTCTGTGAGTCTTTCCAGTGAATCATTAAACCTAAGAGTGATCCTGGAGATGGTATATTTGGCATCAGGAGTGATGTTCACTAGAATGACCCTGGTTCACTGAAACATGGCAAAGGTATTGTTGGAGAAAAGGAAAGATGGGGCAGTGGGAGTTAATGAACCTTTGACACCTGGATAGCTACCAAGTGACCCACGGTATAAAACAGCAGCTATGCTGTGATCAGTTACTAGAGGTAAAAGTTACCAGTGGAATTCAGAAATGACAGACCTAACTCCTGAGCAGTTGGGTCACTGGATGTGTCAGTCAGGGTCCTCCAGAGAAACAGAACCAATTATTATTTTTTTAATTTTTATCTATTACTGGTTCTGTTCTATATTATTGTATATATTTCCAAACAGGAGCAGAACCTGTATAAACAGATATGACCTCCATATATATATAATGAGATTTATTATAGAGAATTGGTTTGTGCAATGATAGAGGCTGAGAAGTCCCACAATATATTGTCTATAAGCTAGAGATCCAGGAAAGGTGGTAGTGTAAATTCCAATCCAAGTCTAAAGGCCTAAAAACCAGGAGCATCAATGGTGTGAGTCCCAGTCCAAGGCTAGGAGAGAACTAATGTCTCAGCTCAAAAAGTCAGGCAAAGCCCTTCCTCTGCCTTTTTGTTCTATCCGGGACCTCAATGGATTGGATTATGCCCACCCACATTGGAAAGGGCAATCTGCTTTACTCAATCTATTTAAATTCGAATCTCATCTGGAAACACCCTCATACATGCAACCAGAAATAATGTTTAGCCAAGTATCTGGACACCCAGTGATCCAGTTAAGTTGACACATCGATTAGCCATCACACTGGATATACAAAGAAAAGCAAAATAATAAGAAACAAGCTGAATATACAATCTCTTGGTTATTATTATCTGTAGTAACTAAAATGAAAATAAAGGAGAATGTTGAGGCAGTTCCTGACACCGTGCCAACCTTAGATTTTGGCCTGTTTGAACTACAGCTGCTAGCCTCAGAGCGACTACCAAATGGAAAAAAAAATATGCTGGAATACCAGATAGTACCTCTACAACCTCTGGTCACCAAGAAGGTAGCCCAGGTGGCAGGGGGACAAAAGAAAGAAACTACTGAAACCAGGAGGTATAGTGCAAAAGAGAGTCAAGACTTTATTTTTTTTAAAGATTTATTTATTTATTTATTTGAAAGAGAGAGAATGAGAGAGAGAGCATATGAGAGGGGGGAGGGTCAGAGGGAGAAGCAGACTCCCTGCTGAGCAGGGAGCCCGATGCGGGACTCAATCCCGGGACTCCAGGATCATGACCTGAGCCAAAGGCAGTCGCTTAACCAACTGAGCCACCCAGGTGCCCAAGAGTCAAGACTTTAGCTAAGCTACTCCATGGTATTGTTGCATTGGCATCTATTCTATGTGGACAAGCAGCCTACAGGGGCCTTAAACTGACACCTGGCCACCTCTTGCAAGAGCATGTGCTAGACAACAGCCCACAGAATCATAAGTAAATATAAGTTCCTGATATGACTTCCTCAATGGCCTTTGTGATAAGCAGGTCTTCCCCTACCCCAGGACCTTCTCCTTGCCTGCCCCTTATCTAAGACCCTGTGGAGCTTACCAAAACCTCATTCTTTATGGTTTGATTGACCAATCTGGCCTTATCCCAGAAACCCCAAAGCAGCATACCCATGGACTCTAATAAAGGCATGTGCCCCAGGCCCAGCCTCGCTCTCTGCCTGCACCCTGCCTTGACCTCCCTGTGTGGCCCATCGAGGTGTGCTTCTTCCAGGACCTGAGAACAAGCCACCCTATTTTCAGTTTCTTTGTTGAACCTGGCTCACCATCTGGCTCCCCAGGGCTCTATTTAACAACTGTTAATTTAACAAAATCCTAACAAGGAATTATCTCATTTTTTGGATCAATATCATCAACTTCTTCTGGATCTTACAGATGCTCTACTGACACCAAGTCTTTGAGTTTCCAGACCTAACTCCCATGTTGGGGAAGAGAGCTCCCCCCACACACACACAAACACACACCAAGCAATTCTAGGACACCAATAGGGTGTCTGGGAATTCGACCCAATTCTGATACTATCTACCCAGAGGTAGCATCAGATTCCATGGGTTAAAGGATCAGTCCTACAAGACTATCCCCACACCCACCCCCCAACCTCAGACACCAGTGACAAGCCCCAGGCTGTTACCTGTACTTCTGACTGACCAGCTACAGATTGGAGGTTCCAACAACCTCCTCCTTGGACTTCAAATGCCAGTCACAATTCCAGATTATTACTTGTACTTCTGACCAACTGGCTAGAAATTAGAGGTTCCCAGCACCTTCTTGTGAGACTCTTTGAATTTGCTAGAGCAGCTCACAGAACTCAGGGAAACACATTTACCAGTTTATTAAAGAATACAAATCAACAGCCAGATGAGATACATAGGGCAAGGTATGGGGAAAGAGCACCACTGTCCTCATGTCTCCATGTGTCCACCAACCCAGAATCTCTCTGAATCCAGTCCTTCTGGGTTTTATGGAGGCTTCATTGCATAGTCATGATTGACTAAGTCATTGGCCATTGGCTGATCCAACCTCCAGTTCCTCTCCTCTCCCCAGAGGTCAAGCGGTGGGGCTGAAAGTTCCAACTTTCCAATCATATGGTTGGTCCTCCTGGCAACAAGCTCACGGAGGGTGGGATCCAGAAGTCACCTTCATTAGTAACAAGACAGCCATGTCACCTTTATGTTTCTGAAGCCTTCTTAGGAACTATGGATGAAAACCCAATATATCTGAGAAATATATTGTGGTCATCTGGACCAAATATATATTTCTTATCAATTATGATATCATAGATGCTAAGAAAATTAGACTGATGCACAAAAGAATGGGGAAATACAAAAGGGAAAGTCAAGGGACTTGTCTGAGCAGGGTGGGAATCTTTAAACAGTTATTGAGAAATGGGATTAATAAAGCAGATATTGACGGAGCCAAAACCAAGGCATTAATGCAGCTCTGTTGGAGGTTGGGTGGACTGATGGGCCCTCTGCTGGTCCACCAACATTGGCGTGCCCTAAACAAATACACTCTATTCTCCCTAGTCTGGAGGAATTTTAAAAAGCCAGAAGGCGGGACACGTGGGTGGCTCAGTTGGTTAAGCGTTTGCCTTCAGCTCAGGTCATGATCCCAATGTCCTGGAATGGAGTCCTGATCGGGCTCCTTGCTCAGCGGGGAGCCTTCTTCTCCCTCTGCCTGCCGCTCTCTCTCTCCCAAATAAATAATATCTTAAAAAAAAAAAAAAAAAAAAAAAGGCCAGAAGGCAAAGATGATTGGAAAACTGACCTTGAGTTACCAGGGGTCATGGTTTGGCAAATTAATCAGGATAAGGATTGATGAAGGAGCCACAAGTCCCTTACAGATCCCTGGCCTGGGGACCCAAGGCTATATGAACATGAGTGAGTAAAAAGGCTAGGGTAGGGAAAAACTTCCTGGGACTCCTTGACATGAGATCCCAATGCACAGTTTTCCAAAACCTGTTGGTGAAGTCCTAACAGAGACTACACTTAGATTGGGAGAATATTGGGATGCAATAGTTGATGAGATTAAGATGAAAGGTTGGATGAAAATCGAAATGTGTGAACGGACTTTATGTGAAGTGGTTGCATCTCCCTTACCTGAATGTATTATTGGGATGAGTCTGACTGCAGAACACTTCTCCTACCTAGTACTAGAGAACAGAAGGCATGTAAGTTTACCCTTCGGCCAGTTATTAATTGAACATGCTAAATGGAAACCTACAGAATTGCCAGAGCCCACACAGGTTCTTAATTTGAAACAGTATAGAACAGGCACCTGGGTGGCTCAGTCGGTTAAGCATGTGCCTTCAGCTTAGGTCATGATCCCAGGGTCCTGGGATCAAGCCCCGCATTGGACTCCCTGCTTGGCGGGAAGCCTGCTTCTCTCTCTCCCTCTGCTGCTCCCCCTGCTTGTGTGCTCTCTCTTTTTCTCTGTCAAATCAATAAATAAAATCTTAAAAAAAGAAAGAAAGAAAGAAAAGAAACAGTATAGAAGACCTGGTGGACAAAAGGGAATAGACTGGAACTTATGGCAAAAAGTCCATGAGTGCCACCCAGTGGCGATCACTAAGAGTCTGGACCAGAAAATTTCCAGACACAGCAAGTATAATAGACACTGGTTAAGAAACAATTACTAGCTTGCTATTAGGCATTCATTGAAACCGTCCCCATGACTGAAGGTCACATAATAACCTTGAAATACGAGATACCCATCATGTCTTGGGTAATGTCAGAGAAACACTCCAAGAAGAAAGGCAGTGGCCAGAAGAGTTCCATAATAAAATGGAAATGGTTTATATAGGAACACACTGCCAGAGGAACGCAAGAAATCATATTCACAAGCGGGTAGACCCCTTTCCTGAGGGCTGACTTTGGAATCACCTGAGGAGCTGCCAAATCCTATTGCTACACGGGTGGTGTCCTATGAACAGCTCTATACTGAACAACAAAAAGCTGCTTAGTCTACAGATGGCAGTTCCAATGTGGACAGACAACATCCTGTTTGGAAGGCCACCACATGGCAGCTGACTGATATAAAGAAGGTGAGAACAAATCAACTCAGTGGGCTGAATTGCATGATGTTTTCCTTGCAGTGATGGAAAAATAGAGCAAGAACCACTATGTTTGAGTTTTTACTGACTAATGGGTTGTAGTCACTGGCCTGGCCATATGGTCAGGCAGATGGGTAACAGAAAAGTGGACTATTAAAGGGGTCCCCATATGGGTCACCTGTCCTGTGAAAATCACTGGGGAATTTAAATGGTGCAGTAAAGTAGAGCATGTCAATGCTCATCAGAAGAACCCGTTTCCAGAATGCAAAGGAACTGGCAAGTGGATATCCTGGTGTGCTGGCTTGAGGCAGCCATCCGGGTCTATGAAATGAGTGGACATGGGAGAGATGCAGCAATGCAGACATTTTCCTCTAGCACCCACTGAGACACAAAATGTCAACAAGAACTGTCCTGTCGAGGGATACCTGGGTGGCTCAGTCGGTTAAGTGCCTGCCTTCAGCTCGGGTCAGGATCCCAGGGTCCTGGGATCAAGTCCTGCATCGGGCTCCCTGCTCAGCAGGGAACCTGCTTCTTCCTCTGCCTGCCATTCCCCCTGCTTGTGCTCTCTTGCTCTCTTTCTCTCTCTCTCTCTGACAAATAAATAAATAAAATCTTGAAAAAGAAAAAAAAGAACTGTCCTGTTGAGGGATGCCTGGGTGGATCAGTCGGTTAAGGGTCTGCCTTCACTCAGGTCATGATCCTGAGGGTCCTGGATCGAGTCCCATATCGGGCTCCTTGCTCAGGGGGGAGCCTGCTTCTTCCTCTGCCTGCCGCCTGCCATTCCCCCTGCTTGTGCTCTCTCGCTCTCTCTCTCTCCCTCTCTCTCTGACAAATAGATAAATAAAATCTTGAAAAAGAAAAAGAAAAAAAGAACTGTCCTGTCGAGGGATGCCTGGGTGGCTCAGTTGGTTAAGTGACTGCCTTTGGCTCGGGTCATGATCCCGGGGTCCTGGGATCGAGTCCCACATCGGGCTCCTGGCTCAGAGGGGAGCCTGCTTCTCCCTCTCCCAGCCACTCCCCCTGCTCTCTCTCTCTCTCTGACAAATAAATAAAATCTTTAAAAAAAAAAAAACCTGTCCTGGGGTGCCTGGGTGGCTCAGTCGTTAAGCGTCTGCCTTAGGCTCAGGTCATGATCCTCAGGTCCTGAGATCAAGCCCCGCATCAGGCTCCCTGCTCAGCAGGAAGCCTGCTTCTCCTTCTCCCACTCCCCCTGCTTGTATTCCCTCTCTCGGGAATAAATAAATAAATAATCTTTAAAAAATAAAATTAAATTAAAAATTTAAAAAAAAACCTGTCCTATTGAATGACAAGACAGAAACCTCGGATGACTATGGAGCAGATTCCTTTGGAGAAGGCCCCACACATAAACTGGCAAGTCAATTATGTCAGCCTGCTGCTGGTAGTTCTGGGAAGCTGTAAACAAGTCTTTGTTTTTTGTGTTTTTAAAAAAGATTTTATTTATTTATTTGAGAGAGATTGAGCACGGGCTGGGTGAGGGTCAGAGGGAGAAGCAGACACCCTACTGAGCATGGAGCCCAATGCGGGACTCGATCCCAGGACCCCGGGATCATGACCTGAGCTGAAGGCAGACACTTAACCAACTGAGCCACCCACGCGCCCCCTTTGTCTTTTCACTGAGATATAACAGACATAACGTTATATAAGTTTAAGGTGTACAATGGTGTTGATTTGGTACATTTACATATTGCAATATGGTTACCATTGTAGCATCAGCTAACACCTCTATCATATCACATAATTATTATTTCTTTTCTAAATGGGTCTTGACAGGAATAGACACTCTACTGAGCTTTGCATACTTGGTGGTAGCTACAAATATTCAGAACACTAGTTTTTTTTTTAAGATTTTATTTATTCATTTGAGACAGATACAGAGAGAGCAAGAGCAGGGGGAGAGGCAGAGGGAGAGGGAAAAGCGGACTTCCCGCTGAGCCGGGAGCCCAACGTGGGGCTCGATCCCAGGACCCGAAGGCACGCACTTAACCATCTGAGCCACCCAGGCGCCCCTGTACAGGCTCCTGCGGTGAAGCACTTACGCTGCAGGCAAACCCTGTCAAAGTGTCACCTGATAAAGCTTGTGTGTGCTACTGCCACCTCGTGGTCATATATTTTTCCTTGATCAGCCCCCACATACCTCAAACTCCCGTACACAGTAGCAATGAGCAAGAGAGGATTTCTGGAGATCATTAGGAAATAGATAGGGGGGCCACCCAGTCAGGAGCACGACCAATTGGCAAAAATCCCAGGACAGCCTCAAATGGCTGGGATTCAGAATTTGGAATGCCCACCGCCTCACTTTGGCATGGCATCGCTCTGGGCTACATTACACATTTATCATGGTCTCCCCATGCCTCATTACCTCAGCCAGGCAGTTATACCAGTCTTTGAATGAATCCAAGCCACTGGAACTGACTTTTGAGGTCTAGGGCACTGAGCTGCCCGAGGAAGGAGGTCAGCTCACCTGCCTGGGTGCCCCCCCCTAAACAGGCAATGAAGAATGTTAAGACCTGCAGGCCTGAACAGAGAAGGAGAGGAGGATGTGCCCCCCCCCCGCCCACCCCGCACTGAGGGTGAGCTACCCCTACCCCATCACAGGCTATGGTAGGAGGCACTCCCTGTCACGGGCCAGTCACTCAGGGGTACTCTGAGAGGAGAGGTCATCCTCGCCTCTGGGGACACTCTGGCAGCTAAACAAGTTTATAAGGCAGAGACATCAGGCCAAGGCTGGTCTCCTGAGTGCGGCTGGGGGAGGCACCTTTGCACACACCTGGCCTGACTCTGATGCTGTTGCACCTGCCATTCCAGTTCGTCTGTAGAGGGGTGTCCAGACCCGTCTTGGGTTGAGGTGGCTCAAGCATTACAGTGACCAAAGACAAGGAAGTTTATATTCCTGCTCCTTCCAGGACTCCTAAACTGGGGGCTGTCTTGCTGAACCGGGGCTCCACACAAGGAGAGGCACATCAGGCCGTCCCCTTGGCGGCTTCTTGCCAGGACAGGGAGACAAGATGGATGGGAGGCCCCAGGGGCAGGAGAAGAGGACTGGTGCCCTCTAGAAGAACAGGCAGCACAATACCACCATGGTAGTGGAGAAGAGAACCTACCCTCTCCCCAAGACCACCTGCAAAGTAATATAGACCAAAGAGACAAGTTGGGAGGGTCAAGAAGGAGGGGACACCTCTTCCTCCTCCTTCTCTCTCTCTCTCCCCCTACCCCCACACCAACCCCTACCCCCCACCCCACTCTCTCATTCAGAGTTCCACCTAATAGGGGTTGAAACAAAAACAATTGGCTGCCATAGTACAGGATGGAAAAATGGAGTCCGTACTAAAGGATCCTGCACAATTGGTAGAGAAGGTGAGAAGGATCCCCAGAGGAGGCTTCGGACCCCAGTCCACATATACCTTGTTGATGTGGATTTTTTACGGCTTAGAGGACCACCCACCCTACATTAGGCTTTATATCCACCTGAGCAGACTGTCAACAGAAAATGCTAGCTGAGGCCAAAGATCTCCTCCATCAGCTGGGAATGCTGGAGTGGGCTTATCAGGTAACAGATGGTGTGCTGCATGACTTGGCAAGTTAGAGGAGGCAGAATTGAATCCTGAGTCCACACAGTTGTTTCTCGGGGGGGGGGGGGGCGGGGGCTCCTGACAAATATAAGTCATCTTTCGTGACAATGATGGCTAATGTTAAAACAATACAAGAAACCATAGCCGCCCTGAATTAAATAGAAATTCATGAAAAACAAACTCAGAGCCAAGTATTTAGGCCATCTGACCTAAATCAAAATTACAATCAACAGTGAAGCTGCCTGCCACCCCCCCCCACCCAGCCCCTGAGCCAAACAAACCACCGACAGTCAGGGCTCTGCTTAAGCGTAAACCTTAAGAAAACAAGACAGGTTATACATTAGTCAGGATTATCCAGAGAAACAGAACTAATAGGATGTACACATATAGAAAGAGGTTTATTGTGAGGAATTGAACTCACGTGGTTAGAGACACTGACAAGCCTTAAAATCTACAGTCCTCACTCTGGAGCCTCAGGAGAGCCAACGGCATAGTTCCGGTCCAAAGACTTGCTGGCTCAAGGCCTAGGAAAAGCCAATGGTTCAGTTTGTGTCCAAAAGCAGAAAAAAAATGAAGTCCCTG
The DNA here is from genome assembly GCF_009762305.2 of Zalophus californianus. Classification (NCBI taxonomy): domain Eukaryota; kingdom Metazoa; phylum Chordata; class Mammalia; order Carnivora; family Otariidae; genus Zalophus; species Zalophus californianus. The sequence goes on along the minus strand of NC_045612.1, from coordinate 87,660,489 downwards.
CTCAAGGCAGTTGGGCAAGAAGACATGCCCTCCTACTCATGGGAGGGTGAGCATTTTTATTCTATTCATGCCTTTAACTGATTGCTTGAGGGTCACCCACATTGGGGAGGGCAATCTGCTTTACTCAGTCCACTGATTCAAATGTAATCTCCTCCAGAGACACCCTCACAGACAACACCCAGAATAATGAATGACCAAATACCATGGCACTCCATGGTCCAGTCAAGGTCACACATAAACTTAACCATCACAGATGATATTGAACCCTGAGAAACGAGAGGGTCCCAAATTGGATGTTCTCTAATAAATAAGCGGAGTAATTACAATGCTAGGGTTAGATTACAAGCTACAGCAGGCTTCCCCTTCATAGGCAGCCTCATTTTCAGGACCTACCTGTGATCTCCATCAGTGACCAGGACAGCCCCCATACAGGGATTCAGCAGCCACAGAAGTGAGGACCCTTCTAGAAGAAAATCACCCTTGTATCGTATGATTTGGGGCTCCAAAAAATAAATACACTGACTGGCTCTGTCGGACATGGGTGCTCAAACCTCCCTAAACCCAGGGAGCACTCATGCTTCAAAGGGACCCTCCAAAGGAGGGGACCAGATTGGGAGGAGAATTAATTAAAGGGAAAATTACCAACTTAACTATTAAGATTGGCCCCCCAGGGGGGCGCCTGGGTGGCTCAGTCGTTAAGCGTCTGCCTTCAGCTCAGGTCATGATCCCAGGGTCCTGGGATCAAGCCCCACATCGGGCTCCCTGCTCTGCAGGGAAGACTGCTTCTCCCTCTCCTACTCCCCCTGCTTGTGTTCCCTCTCTTGCTATGTCTCTCTCTGTCAAATAAATAAATAAAATCTTAAAAAAAAAAAAAAGATTGGCCCCCCAGGGAGGGTGAAAGAAATAGAAAATAAAGTTGGCCCAAATTTGCTAAAAGATGTTTCTTTCCTGGTGGGTCCCTTGGAGACTCTACCTGTTCCCAATACTGGAATGGACCATCTTAGTCCGCAGGTAACCTCATGGAACCAACCTAAGGCTTTTACACTATCAATGGATGCCAACCAGTGGGAATGAGTTTCCCCATCAGTGTGGGCAGTAAATACACCACAGTAACAGCTACAGCAAGGCACTAAAGGACCACATCCTGTCGTGGCTGATGTAAAGAAGGGGTATCTACCATCTCACCTTTCAGTTCCCCATTATGGCCTGTGCTTACAGACTCTACTAGTGAGTGGAAGTTAATTATAGATTAGAGAGGATTAAACAAGGTTTTTCCCTCCACTAGAGCTCCTCTACCAGATATCACCACCTCAATGAACAACATTCAAAATAACATGGATATGGCTAATTGAGGTAACTGGGTGATGGGCATTAAGGAGGGCATGTGATGTGATGATCACTGAGTGTCATATGCAACTGATGAATGATTGAACGCTACATCTGAAACTGATGATGTACCATATGTTGGCCCATTGAATTTAAATTAAAAAATTAACATGGGTAAATTGTTTGGAGTTACAGGCTTGGCTAACATGTTCCATTCAGTGAAAATCTCACAGGAGAGTTGACTACAATCTGCCTTCACCTTTGAGGATCAAAAATAGACCTTTTCCTGGTTGCCTCTGAGGGACTTCAATAGTCTTGCCATTGTACATGGGTTTTGCTGACAGGACCTAGATGCCTGCACCCTATCCCACCAAAAACTCAGCTCTGGCATCGTATTGATGACATCCTCTTCACTGGACCTAGCCAAGACTCTGTCTCATGAGCTGTCACAGCGTTGAATGAACACCTCACTGAGAGGAGATGGACAACTGCCCTCCCATAAGATACAAGGGTCCTCCTAGTCTGTTAAATTCGGAGGTTACATTTGGAACTGAGAAGGGCAACTATTCCCAGTCTGATAAAAGAAAAGCTCTAGTGTTCCAAACTCCCACATCAGTAAGGAGGCTCAACATTTGCCAGAAAAATTTGGATTTTGGTGTCAACACATCCCTCACCTTAACTCTTTGCTAGGCCCTATCTACTGGGTAGTCCATAACTCTTCTGTATTCAGTGGGGTCATGAGTAACAACAGGCACTACAAAAATTAAAGGGGGCTTTCACTCCAGCTTTCCCAATAGTGCTCCAAGGACAGGACATACAATTAGAAGTTTCTGCCACCAGGGTGCCTGGGTGGCTCAGTCGGTTGGGCATCCAACTCTTGGTTTCAGCTCAGGTCTTGAGCTCAGGGTCATGAGTTCAAGCCCTGTGTTGGGCTCTACACTGGCCATGGAGCCTACTTAATAAAGAAGTTTCTACCACCACAAAATTTGCTGGGGCCTCTGGACTAAATGGACAGGCAAACTCCTACCCATGGGCTTCTGCTGTAAGCAGCTCCCAGTCTCAGCCCAAATGTATTTGCTACTGGAGAGGCAACTCCTAGCAGCATACAAGGCCTTCCTGGGGCAAAGCCAGTTACCCTCAGACAGAGATTTCTAGTATGCGCTGCATAAAGGAAAAAAGCTCCCCATAAAAATCAGATCAGCAACAGAGGCCTCCTTATTAAAATGGAAATGGTATCTGAGGGTGGAGCTAAACCCAGCCCTACTGGAGTGTTAGAAACTCCATGAGGAAATAGCTACATACCCTGCCACTGAGGCTAACTCACCCAAATCCCAGAAATGTCTCTACTCAATGGGGACAATAGGGAGGATGGTCAATACTCTCAAAACAAGAAAAGCAGTGGTCTTCCTTTAGCAATGGTGTAAGGATAGGATATAAGGGGCCAGCAATGGATAGCTACAGCCTGTCACTCCCATTCAAACAGTCCAAAGTCCATACGGGGGGCATACCAAAGTGCCCAGTGGGCTGAACTATGTGTAATATCCTAGCAAAAGAGTATGACTTTGACAAATGTGCTCCAAAGGCTTACATTTTTACTGACTCCTGGTCAGTGGCTAATGACCTAACTACTCGGTCAGGACTCTGGCCAAATCAGAGAGGACTAAAAAAATACAAGCTGAGACATTTGGGATACAGAGATGTGAGGAAATCACCATATTGGCTCCCACTATCCCATCTGGGTACACCATATCTCTGTTCATGCCAAACAAGTGACAGAGGAGGCACGTTACATTGCCAAACCTTATGCATTAACCAAACCACCAAAGGAGGTAGGGCTCTAGAAAGAGGGGGAGTCTCCAGACCTTTGGGAGGAAACACCCTACCCCTTTTATCAGTGGGCCCATAAGAGGTGAGAGCATTTGGGCAGCATGCGGTTGTAAAAATGAATTGCTTTTTTTAATGTAGTAATAGAGGAGTCTATGCAACAGAGAGATATTTAAACAAAGCCATTAGGGACTGCGCCAGATGCCAGAAATCCAGACAGTGGGCCTACTTCACAGGAAAAAGATTTACAAAGAAGGAGGGCTGCCTCTGAAATAGCAAATCAATTTCATTAGGCCTCTCCCTGCAGGGACAGGAACTGTTATATATGACTTAATAATGGTGGATATTGACATGCGCCTTCTATCCGCACCAACCTGTGCTGATGTTATTGAGGGGTTACAGCCTTTGAGAGTGTCACGAGTTATATAATCAGATCAAGGATCCTGCTTCACTGCAGAGGAAATGCAACAACAAGCATTATAAAATAACATTGCTTGGGTTTTTCACCTACCCTATTGTCCTACAGCAGCAGGTATCATAGGAAGACAAAATGGTATTTTTAAAACAAGGTCTCCTAAGAGAACATGGAGGACAATGGTCCCTCAGGTTCAAAAGTACTGCCCATGGTCCTGATTACATCAAATTCGCACCCCTGTGGCACAACCGCACCATATTAAAATTCACAACAAATGAAGAGACCATTAATAGAGATGCTATGACCTCTGCTAGCGTACACATCTACACTGGCCATAACTCAATTACCAATTTTTTTTTTAAAGATTTTATTTATTTATCTGAGAGAGAGAGAGAACGAGCAGGGGGAGAGAGAAAGGGGGAAGCAGGCTCTCCACTGAGCGTGGGGCCCAATGCTGGGCTCGAACTCACAACCCTGAGATCAAGACCTGAACCGATATCAAGAGTCAGACACTTAACCAACTGAGCCATCCAGGCGCCCCTCAATTACCAGTTTTCACGGACACGGGAGTCCTGACATTGCCACCCACCGCAAAGCCATGTCCACTTTCTTTTCTCCCTTACAGAAAATCCAGAGCCTAGCCACTTTCCCCTCCAACCCAACAGGGCCCAGCCATGGACCACCGATTCTGGGCCCATCCTCTCAGCCTGCTTCGCTCCTCATCCAGCGTAAGCTGGGCCAACCACGCAGCACTGTCTGCAGGGAGAGGCGTCCTCATCTGCTGCCCACGTGCTCCACTGAAAACGCCATAGAACAAACCCAGTAGGACAATTTGACTGATTCCCTTCTCCCCCCCCCACCACTGCTGCCCACAGATGACTTCCGATTTTCACCTCTGCTCTGTCGCTATGCCTCCTCCTTACCTGAGAACTTCCTACCTTCACCAGCGTCAGCTACATACCCACTGATGGATCGCCTAACAGCCTACTGCTGACGAGGTCTGTCTGAAAACAACATACAGCTTGTGACTCACAGGTGTCTTCTAACCCTGTGGGCCAACTTCTACTTCAAGTACGTGGCCAATCATAGTCTGAGCCCATAACCAATTGATTTGACCCAGATGCTGAATATGCGGTGGATAACACACAGGTTTATTTGGTTACACTATAACATTATAAACATCTATTGACACCACCTGGAATTGCATTAAGCCACACAGCTTGCCTTCACAGGAACACGGAATACAGGCAACAGAGGGAGCCTGGTGGGCCTCTAAGGGAATCCCTCGTAAAGGGCTTCCCCTATTACAAGCTTCCCCTTGTCCAACACTGGACACTGGATTTGAGTCAAAATTCCAGTAGAGTTTTCCTCAACAGCAACCCCCCCAGTGACTTGCCCTCAGCAACCACACTAGCCAAGACCCTCCAACACTACAAACAAGCTTTCCAAATATTCCCCTGATAGGGGCACCTGGGTGGCACAGTCAATTAAGCATCTGACTCCTTGTTTCAGCTCAGGTCGTTATCTCAGGGTCCTGGGATGGAGCCCCGTGATGGGCTCCATGCTCAGTGTGGAGTCTGCTTGAGAGTCTCTCTCCCTCTTCCCCTCCTGCTCAGTCTCTCTCTCCCCCTCTCTCTCTTTGTCTCAATTAAATAAATCTTAAAAAAAATATTCTCCTGATACTAACCACTTGAAGATCACTAATTAGAGTAGAAGGGAGCAATAAGAACAGCATATGTACAAGACACCACACAGCAATGAAAAGAGACTCAGATAGCTGTGTCCTAGGCATTATCCACACAAATTAAATAAATTGCCAAGAACTGAAATTCTTGGCCAATCTCACCATACTTTAGCAGACACAGTGTTAGACAACAGCATAGCCCTAGATTACCTATTGGTTGATGAAAGAGAAGTCTGGGCCCTTACTAATACATCTTGCTTCATGTTGGTTGTCAAAGAAAAACAAATCAGGACTTAGTAAGGAGAAACTTTTTTTTTCAAAAGGATTATTTCAAGGGAGGGAAAAGGACCATTTCAATGGTGGAGGGGGGTGGTTGCAACGGGGAGGGTGCTGTGACCATAAGTTTGCGAGGGTCTCAAAATGAAGCAGGAAAAAAAGGCTTTTATTTTATAGGGTAAGGAGGAGGCAACCAAAGATAAGCTGAATATTCGGAGGGGAAAGTTGGAGAAGCAAGGGAAAATGACCGGTGGGATTGTCAGTTCCCAGGAGAAGCTGAGAAGGGGGGCACATTCCACTTTTTTGTGTTTGCTCAGGCTTGGAGACAAGCAGAGTTCAGGAAAAGAGAAGCCTGACTGAAGTGAGGTCAAGACAAAGCAGAGGGTAAGCAATAGGCAATTTTGAACACTTGGTCCCCCCTGTTGTTTAAGACAGACAAAGTCTGCCCTTAAACACTATTAGGGTAGGGGATGGAATAAGACTCATTGGGAAGTTGAGCTTGGTCCAAATAGTTTCAAGAGGGGCTGACCTTCATGTTCTTGTTGTTTCTTTTGTATCATCTGTTGATTGCGCTGTCAGGCTGCCACCTGTTGGAATGTGTTAGAGATTAGGCATTCAACAAGAGATATACCCAGGAATAAAATAAAATCATAGTTATTAAAGGCTAAATAAGTGAATAAAAGCAAGAGTTAAGGTTTAGAGTGATCCAGTCAAGAAGATTCCTAGACATTGGGCCTGTAGCATGTTCAGGTAGTGGAGTGAGGATGACAGACAGTGGTGATCTGAAGAATTTCCTGAAGTGATTGGGTGCTTTTGGTGATGGCATAAACAACAAGGAGGTTTCAGGGAGTACACGCACAGCCGTACCTTCCAACCATTAAGCAAGTGCCCCCTTGAGAAGCCAGGATCGTGGCCAATGCTAGACAATTATGAAGGACCACCGGCTGGAGTTCCTGTAGTTCTTTGGCAATCATCTTGGTGGTTTTGGTAAAATTGTCCACAGTCATGGTTATTTCCTGTAGCAGAGCATGGAAGATTCAGGAGTTCTAGTGAACTCCAGGGTGGCCCACACAGTAGCAGCTGCTCTAAGCATGCAGGTTGCCCATACATGATTTGCTGCAGCAAAATTTTTAGATTTACTCCCAGTCCAGCCTCTTGTTCTAAGGTTTCTTGAGAGCATGATGAGAAAAGAAGGCCACAGCCTCCTTTTGGGACTTGAAGTATGCCTAAGCTTATAGATGTAACATGCTTTTGTAGACCTTTTGGCTCATCTAGAGTCTGGAAAACTTAAATCAGAAGGAATAGAGTACTTAAGATGAAAAAAGAAAGCAATCTGGCTAAGCATAGATTGCCCTTTTTGAAAAGTATTGAGGTTGAAGGAGATTCCTTATATCTAGGGAGAAAAGCCCAGCATAGGGCTCTGCCTTCAACAGGGAGTCTACTTCTCTCCTCCCTCTTCCTCTGTCCCTCCCCCCTGCCACTCATGCTGCTCTCTCTCTCTCTCCTTCAAATAAATAAATAAATAAATAAATAAATAAATAAATAAATAAATAAATCTTTTTTAAAAAAGCTCCTTGATTATAATGGACAAAATACAGAAGCATCATGCCTGATATACCACAGTGTGCTGTGTACAAGTATATATAGCCCTTGTTTTTATAAGCGGAGAACTACTAAACAGAATGGAGCGGGGGGGGGGGAGTGGGTTTCAGTTGGGGAATAAAGCAGTAGGCATTACATGGTCGGTCCAAATTCCCTGCAGGACAGCCCTTCTCTGACATGAAGAAGGCTTTTGGAGGCCTGATGGCATACTCAGACTAAATTACATCTAGATGTGCCTACCACTCATTTAACCCTAGTAGAGGTCCCCAAATTTTGGAGTACAAAACATGTATCCTAACTACACTCAGGCCATTAGTACACAGCGGCAGCAACATGCATGGTGGATTAAAACAACATTAGTGGGACATCTGGGTGGCTCAGTCAGTTAAGCATCTGCCTTCGGCTCAGGTCATAATCCCAGGGTCCTGGGATGGAGCCCCACATTGGGCTCCTTGCTCAGCGGGGAGCCTGCTTCTCCCTCTGCCTGCAACTCCTCCTGCTTGTGCTCTCTCTCTCTCTCCCTCAACCTCTCTCTCTCTTTGACAAATAAATAAATAAAATTTAAAAAATAATAATAAAACAACATTAGTCCATGAAACAAAAAAGGCTTTAGTGAAGATAGGTGCTAGTTTGGGTATCATGGGACAAGCTGAATTCACTTTTAATGAAGAGCAACATTCAGAGGAAAAAGATTAACTAGAATGAGCAGACGAGAGGGATTCTCTTCCAGGAGGAAGGCAGAGGATAGGAGTCAGCTCTTTAGTGAAGTAGGTCAGGCAGACTCAACAAATAATGCTGGATGATGTTAGGATCTAGTACTTGTACCCTAACCTAACAGAATCTCTTGACTGTTTTAATACAGATGGAAGCTGAAATGGCCATTGGGCAGTAGCTCTCCATTCAGCTACTGAGGCTCAAGGGACACACCTATGGTGATGATGTTATGGGTCTCCAAACCCATGGAAGGTCTCTGGGGACCCTTGTAACATACATCAATGTACTATGACTACCATTGCCCCAAGAATAGATCAGAATGAGATATATCCTGTAGGACAGTTAGCAGAGATAGGAACCTGTCCCTGAATACCACCTGTGTTCTTCACATAGGAGGGAAGTAGATCCTGCTGTATAACAGCATACAAAGCAATATACAAAAGAAGCCAGTCCCAGTCCCATGAATTGACATAGGATGACTAATTTTCTCCCGGACCGACTTGGAACCCAGAAATAACCAAATTATAATATATTACAAATCGTAATGTCACGTGTCGAGCATAATATCTGGTATATGGGTAAGAGCTGATTCTGTTGAGAAGGCCTAGTAAATACCTCTGTAATTCTTTTTTTTAAAGATTTTATTTATTCATTTGACAGAGAGAGAGAGTACAAGCAGGGGGAGTGGGAAAAGGAGAAGCAGACTCCACCCTGAGCAGGGAGCCTGATGCGGGGCTCCATCCCAGGACCCTGGGATCACGACCTGAGCCAAAGGCAGACGCTTACCTGACTGAGCCACCCAGGCGCCCCTGTAATTCTTTTTTTTTTTTAATTGTAGTTAATACACCTTTGTAATTCTTACTGACTTGAAATGAATCATACCCTGACCATACTGTAATATGGTATAACACTGGCGCGATTGGTAAGATTCAACTGCCTTATGTAAATAACTCACGTGATACTACTCATATTGATGACAAAATCATCAGGAAATTGAGTTAAAGCCTTTTCAAGATGTAAGATAATGGAGGGCGCCTGGGTGGCTCAGTTGGTTAAGCGACTGCCTTCAGCTCAGGTCATGATCCTGGAGTCCCGGGATCGAGTCCCGCGTCGGGCTCCCTGCTCAGTGGGGAGTCTGCTTCTCCCTCTGACCCTCTTCCCTCTCGTGCTCTCTATCTCTCATTCTCTCTCTCTCTCTCTCTCTCTCTCAAATAAATAAAATTAAAAAAAAAAGAGTAAGATAATGGAGAATGACTAGCCTAAGGAAAAATTGGATTTACCTAATCATGAGCTCATTTCTATGCTAAATAGTTCTATACAAGTTTATGGTAAGGTTCATATAGCAGTAGATCAAGAGGACAAATGAGAAATCAAATTAGTACAAAAACGTAATGGCTTTATAAGAGGATTAGTTGTTTCTTTAAATCTACCCCTACCCCATACTAGTTCCTCCAAATATACAGGAATATTCATACTGGTATTATTGCTGTACCTAATATATGCTGTATTAAATACGACACTAAATGTAGATGCTCAGACAAGTATGATCATTTTGCTGTTACAGAGCCTAGGTAGAAGGCCAGGGGGATGGACTATGCAGTTAAATGATTAACTCAGTCTTATATAAGACTGATGAATCACAAACCTGTACCCCTGAAACAAATAATATATTATATGTTAATTAATGGAATTTAAATAAAAAAGAGAAAAAGAAGCTTATAAAAGGGTTATCATTTCTAAAGCACATCAACTTAACAATAATAAAAGAGTAGGGAGAAACAGAAAAATTAAGAAAGGCAACTCTCATGGAGAAATTATGGATTTTTTTCTTTCTCTTTTTAAATTTGAATTTAATGCCTGTTATAAGATTGTTATTTAATAAACAAAGAGCAAAAAAAAAAAGACTGTTCTCAGGGTGTGACCTTCTCAATGCCTTATTTCTCTTAGTTCTTTCTCTTCTGACCCTGATTCTCCAAACTTCCATTGATTCTGTGTTTCTAGCCACTGCACTGCAAATAAAACCTTCTTCTGCTTAAAAAAAAAAATATATGGGCCTTATTCAGAGGACCCTGAATATGAAAGTGAAGCTATAGACTTACGACCACCTGGTCTCTGTGGGTAAGAATGGCCACCCTCTGTAATTTAATGAACCTTTTCTCTGTCCTTCAGAGCTGTCAGTGCCAAGATCTTTATGTTTTTCCCATAACAGAGTGTTTCTTCTTCTATTACTTTTATGGTTTCTGGGGGTTTTTTAGTGTTTACCTTTCTGTTACATGCCAAATTTTTTTTTAAGATTTTATTCATTTATTTGCGAGAGAGAGAGAGAGGAAGCACATGAGCAGGGGGAGGGGTAGAGGGAGGAGAAGCAGGCTCCTCACTGAGCAGGGAGCCCAATGTGGGACTCAATTCCAGGACCCCAGGGGTCATGACCCAAGCTGAAAGCAGACACTTAACCGACTGAGCCACCCAGGCACCCCCTGGAACTTATTTTTGTGTATGGTATGAGTTAGGGATCCAGTTTTGATGGGAGGTTAATGGGCAACTTTATTATGATGTCCCTGAAACTGCTTCTTTTCTTCATGAATTTTTGAACTGTCAAGGCAAAGACCTTTATGATTTTCCCTTAACAGCATTTCCTGTTTATTAATAGAAACATTTTGGGCTAACGAATTTGAGTACTACTTTAACTGTCTGTGATCAATCCAATGGTATTCCGGTTTTTAATAATTAAATTTAGTCCTGTTATATTTATAGATCTAACAGATCTATTTAGCCTTATATGTGTTAGATATACCTTATTATATTATTTATTTATTTTTAAGACTTTATTTACTTATTTGACAGAGAGAGAGAGACAGTGAGAGAGGGAACACAAGCAGGGGCAGTGGGAGAGGGAGAAGCAGGCTTCCCACCGAGCAGGGAGCCCGATGTGGGGCTCGATCCCAGGACCTGGGACCATGACCTGAGCCCAAGGCAGACACTTAACTGACAGCCACCCAGGCGCCCCTTATTATATTATTTAATTCTTTTCCAACTTTTTTATTATAGATCAATACATAAAATCTCCCATTTTTAAGATGTTTTGAATTTTTTTGTATTTCTTGTAGTTTTTTTTTTTTTAAGGTTTTATTTATTTGTTTGACAGAGAGAGACACAGCAAGAGAGGGAACATAAGCAGGGGGAGTGGGAGAGGGAGAAGCAGGCCTCCCGCGGAGCAGGGAGTCCGATGCGGGGCTCGATCCCAGGACTCCGGGATCATGACCTGAGCCGAAGGCAGACGCTCAACAACTGAGCCACCCAGGTGCCCCCCCTTTTTTTTCAAAGAGGGAGAGGGACAGAGGGAGAGGGAGAAAGAGAATCTTAAGCAGGCTCTGAGCCCAGCACAACCCAAAGGGGGCTCGATCTCACAACCCTGAGACAATGACCTGAGCTGAAATCAAGAGTTGGATGCCTAACCAACTGAGCCACCCAGGTGCCCCATAGTTTTTGTTTTATTATAAATGTTGAGGGGCGCCTGGGTGGCTCAGTCGGTTAAGCGTCTGCCTTTAGCTCAGGTCATGATCCTAGGGTCCTGGCCCCGTGTCGTCGGGCTCCATGTTCAGCAGGGAAGCCTGCTTCTCCCTCTCCCTCTGCCGGCTGCTCCCCCTGTTTGTGCTCTCTTTCTCTCTCTTTCTGATCAATAAATAAATGAAATCTTTTAAAAATACTATTGGGATGCCTGGCTGGCTCAGTCGGTAGGCATGTAACCCTTGATCTCTAGGTTGTGAGTTCAAGCCCCACATTGGGTATAGAGGTTACTTGAAAATAAAATCTTTTTTAAAAACTGTCTATATTTTCTCATTTGTTGCTTATTGTTCTAAACTCAACATTTTCAGATGTTAAGATTCTCTTCTCACTTCCCTTTGTTTGCAATTGTCAAGTGTGATTTTATATTTGCCCTTCTATTTCTAATCTTTCCAAATTGTCTCTTAGATTTTGGGTTTTGCTTTGTATTTCAAACGGAATATATTTGGTCGTTCAGTAGGCAAGGTTACCCTGATTTTGTCTGTACACATGACAGATCTATTTGATCTTAGGTCTCCCAGTCTATTTCCTATTGTTCATGCTGTTTTCATTGCTTTTGTCTTTTAATCTTTTGTCATGTGGTCCTGGTTTCCTTCATATTATTTTGGGCATGTTTCTTCTATAACAAAGGGAGGGACACTTCTGAAGGGTCTGTGGGGAGCCAACATAACTGTAATACACAAATCTGAAAACTATGGACCAAAAAAGCAAGCAATAGATCAGTTTTATTTGCAAATATCAACGCAAAACTACTAATTAAAATACCAGCAAAAGTTTGTCTGCTGTACGCTGGTTTATGTTTATAGCATGAACAAATGAAGTTTATTCCAGTAATGCAAGAAGGGTTCAATACAAGGACATTTGTTAATATAATTTATTATATAATGGATCAAAATGAATAGTCATATATGATCATCTCCATAAATGCTGAGAGGTAATTTGATAAAATTCAACAGGTATTCTTGATTCAAAAAAATAACTCCAATAAAATAGGGACAAATGGATACTTCCTTATCATCATATACTATCTCTCTCTCAACTCAAAGCCTACATATTCTGTGGAGAAACAATGCATATGCCGACTCAACAATATGAGAAGCCCAGGAAGAGTAAGTGCTATTGTGTAATATTGTTCTGAAAATACCTGACAATGTTTTTAGACTTTAATGGTATATAGCTAGATTTTATATCATACAATGTGACAATTTTCTCTTTTAACTGGGGGGGTACAGTTCATTTGTATTTATTATGACTGGTGGTATATTTGTATTTATTTCTGCTGTATTATTTCATGCTTTTTATTTGTAACATTATTTTTCAATATTTTCATTTCCCTTCTTGCTTTCTTTTGGGTTGATTTGTTTTAATCCACCTGTGATAATGACCACCAAAAATGCCCATGCCCTAATGTTCAGAACCTGTGAATATGTTACCTTACATGGAATAGGGGGTCTTTGCAGATATGATTAAGGTTAGGGACCTTGAGATGGGGAAATTATCCTGGATTAGCAAAGTGGGCCTAATCTAATTACATAAGTGCTTAGAAGTGGAAAACCTTCCCCAGTTATAGTCAGAGAGAGATGTGACAACGTAGGAGGAGTAAAAGAGCTGTAACCTGCTGGCTTTGAAGATGGAGGAAGGAGGTCATGAGCCAAAGAATTCAGATGGCCTCCCGAAGCTGGAAAAGGCAAGTAAATGAATTCTCTCTGAAAGCTTAGAAATAAATGTTGCCTTGTAATTTGTTACAACAGCAGTAGGAAAATAATACTCCATCCATTTATTGACTCTATTAATTTGGAAGTTGTACACTCTTTCTACTATTTTAGTGGTTACCTTCGAAATGTTAGCAAGCATTTTAACTTACTAAAGTCTAAATTTGGTCAATATATTTCCTACTAAGTGTCACATGAACATGATATTTCTGTCTTGTTCTTATACACATACTTTATCATTACCGGGTTTTTGTAGTTAGTGTTCATTTAAATTTACCCACATCTTTTTTTTTTTAAGATTTTTATTTATTTATTTGACGGAGAGAGACACAGTGAGAGCAGGAACACAAGCAGGGAGTGTGGGGGAGGGAGAAGCAGGCTTCCTGCCGAGCAGGAAGCCCGATGTGGGCCTCGATCCCAGGACCCTGGGATCATGACCTGAGCCGAAGGCAGACACTTAATGACTGAACCATCCAGGCGCCCCTAAATTTACCCACATCTTTATCACGTTTTTTGCTCATCATTTTTGTATCTCAGATCATTATTTGGGATCAGTTTCTGTTATAGATACATCTTTTAAGATACCCTTAAATATTATCTATGTTACATTAAATTTTTTATTTTATTTTTACTATATTAAAAATACACTTATATATGATACATATTATATAAATGTATTTTTTTGAAGATTTTATTTATTTATTTGGCGGAGAGATACAGAGAGAGAACAAGTCAGCAGAGAGGCAGGCAGAGGGAGAGGGAGAAGCAGGCTCCCCGCTGAGCGGGGAGCCCGATGCGGGGCTTGATCCCAGGACCCTGGGATTATGACCTGAGCCAAAGGCAGCCACTTAACCGACTGAGCCACCCAGGCGCCCCTATATAAATGTATTTTAATATAATATATAATTTTTTTATTGTCCATCTCTCTATGAAGACAGGGACATTTTTGTCTGCTTTGTTCACTGCAGAATCCTTAGAAGAGTGCCTGCCATGCTCAATAAAGATTTGTTGAACATGAAGTAATAATGTCCATCCACACTCTGGGACATTTTTAGGAAATTCCCCATTCTTGCTGTAGCTTGCTGCAAGTAACTGACCCCCTAAGAGACCAGACCCCAGAAGCTTGGCCACACCACAGCAAACAGACATTGCACTATTGCTTATCCTTCACTTCAAGAGCAATCACCAAACCAAAGTTACTCACAGTACAGTTTTCAAAAACATGTCCTGCTCAAGGTGGGCAAAGACTGCTGACACAAATTTGGAAACAAAAAGGCTTTACTCTCTGTGAAAGAATGAGCTAAAAATAATACCATCTCTGCCCAAAGGACTGTAAGAGAAATTATATACCTTAAATCACAGCATTAAGCAGAAAAGTAAAAAAGTTCTCTGAACATTTACGATCAAAAGTTTGCCACCATGCTTCCTTGCAGCCTCAAATCTCATCTCTCAGCTATTATGGGTTATCAAGATTATGGATACCATAATTCTGCTAGCTTCCTGAAAACCTTTTGGAAGTGTAGCTCCCTTTGCTATGCTCTGGAACACAAACACATCGAAAATAGAATAAAACAAATTACAACACATGATGAAAGATTAAAAGACATAAAAGCAATGAAAACAGGATGCACAACAGGAAATATGCTGGGAGACCTAAGACTAAATAGATCTGTTATACCCACAAACAAAATTGGGTTATACAGTAGGACTTACCTACCAAAAACCAGAATACTCTCAGGTTGAACCACAAATAGCTAAAGTAGTTCTCAGATTAAGACACAGCCGAAAATACATCTATAAACAGACCAGAAAGAATGAGATTAATTGACTTACACATTCAACTAAAGAAGTTAGAAAAAAATAGAAAAGAAAATGGAAGGACTAATGAAATAAAAAGTACAAATGAATGAATTGGAAAATAGAAAAATTATATAAATGCAAGAACTGGTCTTTGGCGGGCCATAAAATAAATAAAACATTAGTATTAGTTTACCTGAGGAAAAAAAATCACAAATACACTCTATCAGAAATGATAGTGGAGAAATAACTACATATTTAGAGAAAATTAAATGAATCATATGAGATCACTTTGCTCAAAATGTCACAAATATATTTTTCTTTTTTTTTCAAGATTTCACAAATATATTAAGAACCTTGAGGAAATGGATGATTTTTATGAAAATTACAGGGATTCATATATCTATACCTATATATTGATAGATATATCAACATAAATACATATGTAATCTAAAGAGAGAAAATATAATGAAAGAAATACAGAAAGATTGCCTTCAAATAATGCACCATACCCAAATAAATTCAAGGAGAGTTCTACAATACCTTCAAGGACCAAATAACACCAAAACAGTGCTAACTGTTCCAGACACATTTATTCTGTGAGGGGGGATGGGATACTTTGTGAACAAATGCATTCCATATTTACAGTGTTGAAAATCTTCTGAGAGCCTGACCAGATCATTCTGTGGAAGGGTAATCAGAAATACTTAGGAATTGGGGTGGCTGGGTGGCTCAGTCGATTTCAGCTCAGGTCATGATCTCAGGGTCCTGAGATCAAGCCCCACGTTGGGCTCCAAGCTCAGCACAGAGTCTGCTTGTCCTTCTCCCTTTCCTCCTCCCCACCCCCTCAAATAAATAAATAAAATCTTTAAAGAAAAAAAGAAATACTTAGGAACATATGAGTCTATTCTACAGTTAAGGAGGTGCCACATTTTTTTCATGTCCAACACATCCATAGAATTTCTGTTCAGTGTGAGTTTTTTCGTGCACAGTGAGGTCTGACTTCTGGGAAGACCTTCCCACAATCAGTACATATATGAGGTTTCTCTCCTATGTGGATTCTGATGTCCAGTGAGGTATATATGCTGGCAGAATACCTTCCCACAGTCACTGCATTTAGAAGGTTTCTCCCCTGTGTGTGTTCTCTGATATGTGATCATCTGTGATTTCCGGGAAAAAGCCATCCCATATTCAGCAGATTCAGAGGGTTTCTCCCTAGTGTGAATTTTTTGATGTACAGCTAATGGAGACTTCTCACAGAAGGCCTTTCCACATTCACTACATTCATATGGTTTCTCTCCAGCATGAGCTCTCTGATGTATAATGAGATGTGACTTCAGGGAAAAGGCCCTACCACACTCAGTACACTCATAGGGTTTCACCCCTGTATGAATTCTCTGATGAATAATGAGGGGTGATTTCTGGGAGAAGGTTTTGCCACAGTCACTACACTCATAGGGTTTCTCCCCTGTATGAATTCTCTGGTGTATAATAAGAGGTGACTTCTGAGAGAAGGCTTTTCCACATTCTGTACATATATAAGGTTTTTCTCCAGTATGAAGTC
Source organism: Zalophus californianus (assembly GCF_009762305.2). Taxonomy (NCBI): domain Eukaryota; kingdom Metazoa; phylum Chordata; class Mammalia; order Carnivora; family Otariidae; genus Zalophus; species Zalophus californianus. The sequence goes on along the minus strand of NC_045612.1, from coordinate 87,644,011 downwards.
TTTGATGTCCAGTAAGGTGTGACTTTTGGGAAAAGGCTTTTCCACAGTCAGTACATATATAAGGTTTCTCTCCTGTATGAATTCTTTGATGCCCTATGAGGTGGGACTGCTGGCAAAAGGTTTTTCCACATTCACTACACTTATAGGGTTTCTCTCCAGTATGTGTTCTCCGATGGATGATGAGTTGTGTTTTCCGAGGGAAGGTTTTCCCACATTCAGTACATTCATAGGGTCTCTCCCCAGTATGAGTTATCTGGTGTATAAAAAGGTGAGACTTCTCACAGAAGGCTTTCCCACATTCACTGCATTCAAAGGGCTTCTCTCTAGCATGCACTCGCTGATGTATAATGAGATGTGACTTCTGAGAGAAGGCTTTTTGACACTCAAAACATTCATAGGGTTTCTCTCCAGTGTGGACTCTCTGATGAACGATGAAGGGTGACTTCTGGGAGAAGGCCCTCCCACACTCAGTACATTCATAAGGTTTCTCCCCAGTATGAATCCTCTGATGCACAATGAGGTGTGATTTTTCACTGAAGGCTTTTCCACAATCGCCACATACAAACGGTTTCTCTCCAGTATGAATTCTTTGATGTATAATAAGCTGTGACTTCTTAATAAAGCCTTTCCCACACTCGTTACAAACATTGGGTTTCTTACCAGCTTGATTTTTCTTATACTGAATATGGACTTGTTTATGATTGAGACCTTTTTCACATCGACTATGTCCACAGGGTTTCATGCCAGTGTAAATTTCCTCAGGCACAGAACAGGAATCATTATAGCTAGGTGGTGTCCCACATCCAAATCTCTCAATGAGGTTCTTCCTTGCATGGCTCCTGTTGCATGTCAGTGAGTTTAAATTAGATTTCAAGCTCTTTTCACATGAATCAAAATCACAGAGTTTTTTACTCGAAGGATCAAGGTCTATGCACACACCAAGTATTTTTCCAAATGTATTACATTTGGGACCTTTCTCTTTGGCCAATGTTTCATGGCTAGTGACTGTGACCTGCTTCAAAACTCTGTCTTGGTTTCCTTGATACCTATCTATCTGACCATCAGTATGCCAGACTTTTAAGAGAGGATACAATGAATTATCCTTTGGGGTTTTTTCCAGTATCTCCTTTTGAAATGAAAGCTCTTCAGAAATGATCTGCTGGGAAGAGTCAAGGCTTTTCTCTCTGTCTGAAAGAAGAAAATAAAGATAAAATCAAACAGGGGCGCCTGGGTGGCTCAGTCGTTAAGCGTCTGCCTTCAGCTCAGGTCATGATCCCAGGGTCCTGGGATCGAGCCCCACATCGGGCTCCCTGCTCAGCAGGAAGCCTGCTTCTCCCTCTCCCTCTGCCTGCCGCTCCCCTTGCTTGTGTTCTCTATCTCTCTGTGTGTCAAAGAAATAAATAAAATCTTTAAAAAAAAAAAAAGATAAAATCAAATAGAAACCAAAAAGAAAACAGCAACAAACAGAAGTGCTAGGAAGGTGCTGATGTAGGATGGATGTTATAAAGCAGACCTAATGAATTTTAAGGAAGAAAGGAGGCCACTGATGTCAGAGAAGAAGAAAATGCCCTCTTAGCCGTCTACCCAATTCTTACTTACCTGAGTGGATCCACCTTGACAACTCAGTCTTTATGATCCATGGGTCCTCTTCATGTTCCAACTTGAAGATTACACCTGGTTTTATACCTGAACACCCTGTTAAGGGAAAATTATAATGGTCTTGGCCTTGGCCATTCAGAAATTCATGGGGAGAAGAAGCAGTCTCAGGGGCCTCCCAGGAAAGATGGGTCCTTAACTCACAAAAATAAATTCCAGATATAACAAAAATATGAATGTAAAACACAAACTATAAAAGAAAAGACCCTATTCATGGAAAATCATAAAGGTCATGGTCTTGACAGCTCTGAAAGATGAGGAGGATTCGATTCACTGTTACATGGAGAATGGGCCCTTACCCACAGACACCAGGTGGCTGTAGATCTCCAGCATCACATCTCTGTGTAGGGTCTTCTGAGCAGGGTCCAGGTGCTGCCACTCTTCCTGGGTGAAGTCCACAGCCACATCCTCATATGTCACTGGTTCCTATAACAGTACATTCCTGTACAATCTGCTCATTCTGATCATTTTTTACCACAGCAATATCTGTAGGATACCTAGTTAGCTTTTTGTATAGCATACTTAATGAGAAAAACTTTGTAAAATTTTGCCATTAGCAAGGTTAGTGGAAGAGAATAAACAGTCTAAAACTAGATATAAATAAATATGGGAAATTTAATATATAATAAAGGAGTATTTTAAATAAGTGCAGGGGCACCTGCCTGGCTCAGTCAGTGGAGCACGTGACTCCTGATCTCGGGTTTGTGAATTTGAACCCCACGTGAGGTGTAGAGATTACTTAAAAATAAAATTTATAAATAAATAAATAAGTGCAGAAAAGACAGATTATTCAAAACTGGGTAGCTATCGGAAGAAATGTAAAGATGGACTCCTTATTTCACACTATACACAAAAATAAATTTGGGATATAACAAAAATTTAAACAAAGAAAAAGAGAAGCCATAAAATAAAGACAGGAGAGATTTTAAAAATAATTTTGATTTGGAGAAAACTCTTCTAACTAGGCATGCTACAAAACCCAGATGCCACAAAGGAAAACACTGATAAATTTGACTACTTTATGTATTGCATAACAAAATAGATCAGAAACAAACTCAAAGGACAAGCATCTAACTGGGGAGTAGATATGTGCACAACACGTAAATGGACACAGAGCCAATTTTCTCCTTTATAGAGTTCCTACAAGCATGAAGAAAAAGATCAACAACTTGACCTTTTAAAAAATAATCAGAGGACATGACCATCAATTCACAGAGAAGGAAATGCAAATGGCTTTTAAACATGTAAAATGATGTTCAACTTCATTCACATGAAGAGAAATGCAAATTAAGACAAAACAAAACATCATGTTTTTCTTACATATTATCAAAGATGAGAGTTTGATAAGTCACTAAGTTGGTAAAGATATCAAAAAAAGAGCAAACTCACATTGTGGGCATACCCTGGTACAAAATATTTTGAGGGCAATTAATTTGACAATATCCATCAAAATTTTAAATGTGCACATTATCTGACCAGCAATACCATTTCTAGAAATTATTCAATACATATACCCATATATGTGAGCAAAACAGCATATGTGAAGGTATTTCACTACAGTACTGCTTATAACAGCAAAATAATGAAGACAACCTCATGGGGGATTGGATGAATTATGCTTCAATCCCCATAAGGGAATACCATATACAATCATAAAAAGCAACAAGGATTGATATGCAACAATCTCTACGATATACTGCTAAGTGAAAAAAAATTCATTTATTCAGCAAGCTGTTAGTGAGACCCCACTGAATACCAGGGATTGTTCTAGGAACTGGGGATCCAGCAAAAAAGACACCTGAAAAAAGTATCTTCCCTCAAGCATCTCATAATCTAGTGAGAAGAGACAGCCAACAAGGCTGAGTGATAGATCAACACATAGCCACACACACAAAAAAAGTTTGTAATGTGTACTTCAAAACTCACATCACTCATATACAAAAAGCTCCTAGAAAGCAATAAGCAGGGCGCCTGGGTGGCTCAGATGGTTAAGCGTCTGCCTTCAGCTCAGGTTATGATCCCAGGGTCCTGGGATTCAGTCCCACATCAGGCTCTCTGCTCAGCTGGGAGTCTGCTTCTCCCTCTCCCTCTGTGCTCTCTCTCTCAAATAAATAAATAAAATCTTAAATAAATAAATAAATAAATAAAATAAAAGAGCCCATCAAAAAGGGGCTGTGTTCTACAAACATTAAAAGAATAATAAAAGGATGCTATGAACAATTTTATGACAAGAAATTTGAGAATGCAGATCGTAGGACAGCAGAGTATGGCACACAGGCCAAATCTGGCCCACGAGCTAAGAATGGTTTCTACGCTTTTAAATGGTTGAAGAAAAAAGTCAAAGGAGAATATTTTGTGGCATGTGAAAGTTATATGAAATTCAACTTTCAGTGTCCATAAATAAAATGTCATTGGATTGCAGCCATGCTCATTGGTTTGCATATTGTCTACAGCTGCTTTCAACCTACAAAAGCAGAGCTGAGTACTTGCAACAGAGACCATACGGCCAACAGGCCTAAAATATTTCTATCTGGCCCTCTACAGAAAAAGTTTGCTGACCCCTGACTTAGACAAACTGGACAAATTATTTGAAAATCACAGCTTAACAAACCCAACATACAGGGGCACCTGGGTGGTTCAGTCGTTAAGCGTCTGCCTTTGGCTCAGGTCATGATCCCAGGGTCCTGGGATCGAGTCCCGCATCGGGCTCCCTGCCCAGCGAGAAGCCTGCTTCTCCCTCTCCCACCTCCCCGTGCTTGTGTTCCCTCTCTCGCTATGTCTCTGTCAAATAAATAAATAAAATCTTTTTAAAAAAAACCCAACATACAAAGAAAGAGAAAATCTGAATGGTACTATCTTATTTCAATAAGGCAAATTCATAATTAAAAACCTACCCACAAAGAAAACTCCACACCATAATGACTTCACTGGAGAATTCTTCCAAATATTTTAGAAGGAAATAATACTAATCTTACCCAAACTCTTTCAGAGAATACTTCCCAACTTGTTAAATAAAGCCAGCCTAACTGTTATGCCAAAACATAAACAGGAATACAAGAAAAATTATAGGCCAATATGTCTCATGAACAGAGTAGTAAAAATCCTCAACAAAACATTAATAAAAGACTGGCTTGATGATAATGATGAGGAGGAGGATGACAGGAGTTGGTGAAGATTGACCATAGATAAAACAAAGATTGGCCACCAGTTGATAATATTTGCAGGTGAGTGATAAGTACAAGGGATTCACAAACATCTACTTTTGAGTATGTTCAAAATTGAAATTTTCCATAATAAAATGTATAAAAACTATATTTCTTGGTAAGGTTTTATCGGTACTTTTTTTAAAGTTACAGAAGATACAGTGTGTGTGGTAAAGAAAAATACATGAAAATAATAAAATCACTCACACACATTTATACATATATATCTATACACACAGGGGTTTTATGTATCTGGAAGGATCATCTCCAAACTACATAATACTAGTTATGCCAGGGAAAGGGGCAGAAGTTACATTACAGAGATATTTCCCTTTCTTTCTAGTTTTTACTTTGCAATATTATTTACATTCTTTGCACCATACATACATTACCCTTGCAAAGAGGGGATAAAAAGACATAAAATGGGGGCACCTGGGTGGCTCAGTCGGTTAGGTGTCTGGCTTCAGCTCAGGTGGTGATCCCAGCGTCCTGGGATCTAGCCCCACAGTGGGCTCCCTGCTCAGTGGGGAGTCTGCTTCTCCCTCTCCTTCTGCCCCTCCCCCCCAACTCGTGTTCTCTCTCTCTCATATGGATGGATAAAAATCTTTTAAAAAACTGTTTAAAAAAAGACATAAAATGGAAGAGCAGAGAAGGAACTGGCCTTGAGTTGGGGAATGATCCCACAAACTATGAGATGACAGCAAAGGAGCCATGGAAAACCAAGAAACCACCCACCCTCCAAGCCTCTGCCAGAAATTTTTAACTAAAAATAGCCTCTTTGAAACGACTATCGATGATACCATACTGAGCTGAAAATCACTGGCCTTTAGGAAAATTCAACAATAAATTTCTTAAAGTCCCAGAAATCTTGACTTGCTGAAGAGCTGGACAGATGAACTGATTTCTCTTGATGGAGAATGCAAACCATCTAACATATCCTTTTTGCCAGTTTCACTGTGGCTGCCAGGAAGCTTGAAGGTAAAATGTTTAGCTCAGTTTATATGAAGTAAGGCCAGATAATCTATGTATCTTAACAGCAACTTCATCTGCATCTTGATCTTCTATTTTGTCTAAATTTCTCTAATTCTTATTTTCAAAGTATCGTCCTTTCTCATTTTACAGTGGGAAAACCAAGTGGGAAACAAACAACTTAACTGGGACTCAGTCATTTTGTCTCTCTTTGGAAAGCAATTGGGGGTGCAGTGGGGTACAGAAGAGTCTTCAGAGACGAAGCTGGGTTAACCACTCTTCAATGGCTGAATGTAACACGTGTTGTTTGTTAATTCATTGATAACTTATGTTTATCAACTGACCAGCAATTCCATTTCTAGAACTTTGTTCTAAGGTAATAATCATGGATGTGTGCAGAAATTTAACTGAAAGAACTTTCATCACAGCTTTGTCTTGAACACCATAATTTTGAAAATAACCAAAATGCCCAATCACTGAGGACTGAGAAAGTAATTTATGGAACCTCCAAGGGATGGAAAGGCAGGTGACCATTTAAAATAACACTAGGCACAATTAAGAGGCTCAAAAGATCCAGCAACCAAATGTAAAGTGTGGACCGTGTACGGATCTTAATTTGAACAGACAAAAAAATCTTTGAGATAATCATGAAAGTTTGAGCCCTGACTAGATATTTAATGATATTAAAAATTTTAACCAATGATGATCTGAAGTTATTATTGTTAATTATTTTACCTTGAATAACAGTATTGACCTTTAAGACCTTATCTTTTACAGGTACATGATGAAGACTTTATTATGAAATGATATATCTGGGATTTGTTTCAAAATAATAAGAAGGACTACATATGTAAAGATTCATTTAGCTATACACTTAATATTTGTGCATTTTAGGGGTGCCTGGGTGGCTCAGTTGATTAAGCATCTGCCTTCGGCTCAGGTCATGATCCCAGGGTCCTGGGATGGAGTCCCACATCGGGTTCCCTGATCAGCGGGGAGTCTGCTTCTCCCTCTGCCTGCACCACCCCCTGCTCATGCTCTCTTTCTGTCAAATAAATTAATAAAATCTTTAAAAAAATACTTGTGCATTTTATGTTATCAGTAACAAAGAAAAAACAATCTGGGAGGGAGAAATAAATGGGTGGTCTAGACTAGGGGTTGGCAAACTTTCTCTGTAAAGAGACAGATAGTAAATATTTCAGATTTGTGAAGCCCACAGTCTCTGTGGCAACTACTCAGCGATCGAAAGCAGAGCCACAGACAATACATAAGCCAATGCTGTTTATCGGTTGTGTCCCAATAAAACCTCATTTATGGAACACCTGGGTGGCTCAGTCGGTTAAACCTCTGACTCCTAATTTCAGTGCAGATCATGATCTCAGGGAGGTGAGATCAAGCCCTGCATTGGGCTCCACACCAAGCATGAAGCCTGCCTGAGATTCTCTCTCTCCCTCTCCCTCTGCCCCCCATCCATTGCCCTTTCTCTCTCTAAAAAAGTTTTTAAAATACTACTGTTTAAAACCTCATTTATGAGCACTATAATTTGAATTTTATATCCTTTTCATATGTCGCAAAATATTCTTCTTCTGATTTTTTTCCAAACATTAAAAAATGTGAAAACCATTCTTAGCTTACGGCTGTATAAAAACAGCAGTGGGCCAGATTTGGCCCACTGCCTATAGTTTTCCATCCCCTGGTCTAGGTGAAACAACAGTGGCCATCAGGTGACAACTGATGAGACTGGGTGAGGGGCATGATGGGAGTTTATTATATAATTCCCTCTATTTTGCTGAATGTTTGAAAATTTCCATGGACATAAGCTTAGTAGTATTAGGGAAATAAAGTTAATAGCATGGAAATATAGCTGCAAAATGAAGAGGCACACCACAAGATCACACTCCCAATTGTTTAATAACAACAAACATCTGACCCCTAAGATACCACAACGGTTTGTGGCCCTCCAAAGCTCAATGCTGCCTGACAAAATCTTATTCCTTGGCATTTAATTTCTTTTATTCTATTTTCTCGGGTATTACATGAGTAGAACTGACCTTGAGTTCATGGATGATCCATACAAGGTCAGTGCTACAAAACCATGGTGAATAGATAATAATCAGGTATTAACTCACTTAATTATCATCCCAAGCCTCAAAGGATAGACCCTGCTATTATCCTCATTTCACAGTGAGGAAACTGAGGCCTAAAGAGGTGTAGTCACTTATCCATGATCACACAGCCAGTGACTAGAGGGTGAGCTGGTGAGAAAACAAAAAGCAGAGAACTCCTCCCTAGCTGTCATGGCACCAAAGTTTTCAGAGATGCAACTCTCTATTCCTGAATGCCCTAAAAAGTTAATTCTCGCCCTAAATTACAGAGGACATTGTCTGATTTTTAACTTGAGAATAACAAAACTCTAAATTTACATTGTGCTTTACAGTTCAAAGTTAACTAAAAATCTTAATGCCACAACGAGGAAAAGAGAAGCCAAGAATCCAAGAAATATTTGCAAAACACATACCACTGATAAAGGAGTAGTTATCAGAATATATAAAAACAAGTCCTACAAATCAATAAGGAAAAGGCAGACATCCAGTAGAAAACTGAGCAAAAGATCTGAACAGGTGACTCACAAAAGAGGATCTAAGAGAAAGATATGAAAACGTAGTCATCAGGGAAATACAAAGTAAAGCCTCAATGTCTGTCGCCTCCATTGGAATGCTGACACCACAAGGGCAGGGATTTTTGTTTATTCATGTTTGTATTATCAATCTCAAAGAGCCGCCCATCATGGACCTCACAGAATCCCAACATTGACCCTATGTATTCCCATTCCTGTCCCCATGGACCCTCATCACTCACTCTAAAGACCACCCCAATGCTCACCCCAGATCCCCCATCATTCACCCAACGAACTCTCCATCACTCACCCCTGACCCCATTCACTCACCCTACAAACCCCTTTCACTCACTCCCTTGAAACCCTATCATTCACCCTACAGACACCCTTGCTCACTGCATACTCCATCACTCACCCCAGGCCCCTTTCACTCACTTCCTAGAAACCCCATCATTCACCCTACAGACACCATTGCTCACTGCACAGACTTCCCCCCCGGGTCACTCACTTCCAGAAACTCCTCATCGCATGTCCCACACACAGTCCTACAGACTCCCTTCCCTATCACTGCTCTCCACATCATTCAGCCCGAAGGACCCCCTCATTGGTCCTTCCACGTGTCCCCATCACTGACCACACAGACCCGCATCCCTCAACCGGGCCCCTCACCCTGGCTCTGCTCTCAGGACCCCAAAGCTCCTTCTCAAGACGAGCTTGGCTCCCTGCTTGCACAAACGGGCTCAACATCGCCCAAAATTCCCTTTCCCCTCCAGCCCTCCTTGGTGGGTCTGGATGACGCATTAGCTTATCTTTCGCAGGCTCAGCAACAGCCTCCAAGCCCGAGCTCTACCAGTAACAAAAATGGCGTCATTCGGTCTGCGCCAGGAACTCTGTCGCCGGCCAGGAAAATGGCCAGGGCCTCACACTGCTTCTTGAGGCTCCCATTCCAGCCTGAAGAGATATGTGTTTTAGGGTCCGGGAAGTCCCCGTGATATTTCCGAGGCCGGGTATTCGGATTTGGTGCTTCGAAAGCAGTGTGAGGCTCGGATGTGTAGCGACTGTTCCGGGAGGGTGAATGGGCGTTCCCGGTCCTCAGCAGAGGCCCGGCCTGAGCAAAGGCGTGGCGACGTGCGGGTAGGGGTGTTCGGTGGGAACCGGGACCCAGGGAGGGGGGCGGGGAAGGGGTGGTAAGGCCGGAAGATAGAAGCACCGCCTGGCAGATTGCTCTGCAGAAGCCTCATTTCTAAAACCTCTGGTGAAAGCGAAGAGTCTTCGGACATAACGTATCCTCTCATCCACACTCCCGGCCCGCCTCTCGCAGCCTGGCGTCATAGCCCTCCCGCCTTCCTATTGTTCCTTCAATGGGGCCGAGCCCCCTCCCCGTCTGCCACTCAAGGCTCGGCCTCGCGGCGCTCCTGCTCTTCTATTGGCTCCTTGGAACACAGAAGGCCCTCCCTCTCTTGTCACTCACAGGCCAGACTTTCTGCCCGCCTCTCCTAAAGTGGGCAGATGTGGCCTTTGGCAGCCCATATCAAAGCTGAAAGAAGTAGGAGGCAGAGGTTTAAGGTAGAGCCTAAGGGGCATTGATTTTAGAAAAATTAACAAAAGACTAGATTTGAGGTCAGCCCGGAATGGGATTGAATAGTTAACAAAGGCTCGGATTCTAGATCTACAAAATAGAGTACTGATGGCGAAATAGTCAAGACCTCTACCAAGGTTCATGGATTGAGAAAACTAACAAGTTAAGAGTTAAGAGTCGGCCTTCGGCTCAGGTCATGATCTCAGGGTCATGGGATCGGGTCCCACACGGGGCTCTCTGCCCAGCGGGGAGTCAGCTTCTCCCTCTCACTCTCCCTCTCTGCTCTCCCCCGCCTCAAATAAATAAACACATAAAATCTTTTAAAAAAATCTTACTTCTAGATCAAAGGACACTGAAGGTAAAATAATGACTAATTAGGAAGTGTAGCCTCCTCAAGTCTCTATGACCTTCTGCTTCCTCCATCACACCTTCTTTGACTCTGACCCTCCTCTTTCCTTCTTATAAGGACCCTTGTGATTACATTGGACTCATCTGGATAATCCATAATAATCTTCCCATCTCGAGATTTTAATTTAATCATATCTGCAAAGTCCCTTTTTCCATGTAAGATAACAAATTAGAGGGTCAATGGTGGTGGAAGACTTGATTGAGACACAATGTATTAATAGGGAAAGACTACCAATAGTAGATCAGGTTTGAATTCAAACCAGATGGGTATCAATAAGGGGCCCAGGCTTTTATTTTTTCAGAATTTTTTCAAAGGCCTGGGTTCAAGGTCAGAACAAAGGAAACTGATGGAAATCTCAGTAGACACCCCTGGACCCTAGGTAATGGTCATAGGAGCATTGATGGTGGAAAAGTTAACAGAAGCCCAGGTTTAAGATCTAGAACACAGACACATTGATGGCAGAATACTTAACAGAGCCCTGGGTTTAAGGTTAAAGCTAAAGGTCACTGATGAATAAAGATTTAATAGACAGCCAGAGCCAAGGTCAGAGAAGAGGGACATTGATGGTAAAATCTATAACAGCAATCTGGATTTAATATATAGATCACTGGGGAAAACTAATGTTAATAGCCTTGGATTTCATTCACAGATCGGGTTAGGCATTGATAGAAGTAAAGACTCAGGTTTGCTTTTCATGACAGAGTACATTGATGATAGAATTACTTGTTGACAGAGACCTACATTAAATGCCCCAACAAGTGGAGTATTAGTGGCAGAAGCATTAATAGAAGGCTGTGTAGAGAGAAAACTGAGCAGAGAACCAGGTGCAAGGGCAGACCTGAGTGTCTGTGAGAGTGGAAGAATTAACAGAGGACCAGGACCAAAGTTCATATCTGAGGGATAGAGATTCATTATTATTTCATGTTCAGGCTCAGGGTGAAAGTGTGCTGGTCCCTGGGAGATGTGTTCTCCATGATTCTATGCTCCAGTTCCCTTCTGCAGTAAATGTTTCCAAAGCCCTGATTGCAAATGTCCCTGCCTTCTGGACTCTCGGGGTGTGATGTGTTAAAGGAGATAGGGTTCACCTGAGCTCTTAGTTGTTAGATCGTACAGTCTAAAGACTCAGAAATTGAGGAGTTTCACTATTTTATTTAATTTAGGTTTTAAAAAAAGATAAAGTTTGTCCTGTACACCAGAGTGGCCAATATATTGTTCTCATCTCTAGAGTAATTGCTACAATGGTAGGAAATAAAATGTTACAGAAAATTGTTTTTCTAACTAACAAACATGAATTAAAGTTGTCCTCTAAATAAAGTCTAGTTAATTATGCAAAATATACTTTAAGGTGTTTTTTTTTTTCAAAAACAAGAAGTTTGTAGGTATAAGTAAAGAAAAAAAAAACATCATTATGAAAACCTACAGCGTGGGGAGAGGCAGGGCTGACTAGATGGGCCCTTTCCAGTTCAGGAGTCTTGGCCCAAGGCAGGAAGATGATGCTGAGAGTTCCTCATCACACCCCGGCTGCCTCCCTCGTGGTTGATGCCACATCTTCAGAGGTGGTTTGCGGTGAATTGTTTCATTCAAGGCTGGGAGGGGACTGATGCCCTGGTGACCTCAACAGGGTGTTAGCACTATCAGGGTCCCCCAGGATGTGACAGCAACAGGTGATTAAGGACAATGTCACCGGCCCTGTTGTGGTTGTATTAGGCTTTGGACATCAGCTCGAGATGCTGCAGCCAGCACCTTTAGTCAAGAGGTAAAGAGGAGAGAAGAACAAAAGAGAGAGAGTGTGGGAGAAGGAGAGAGGCCTGTGAGAGATATTTAACTGCCCCCGCCTCCAAGATAAATTCACATGTCTAGTGAAACCTGTGAAAAACAACCCCAAGGAAAAAGGTCAGGAGCTGAGAATTGATGCCTTCCTCCCACTGAAGCGGCCTCAGAAGGGACTTGGGAGGGACTAAAGGAAGCAGAGAAACTGCCTCTGCCCAGGAGTGGCCAGGGTATCCTCAGGGCAGGAGTGAAGAACCTGTATCTGACACCCTTGGTATAGAGCTGCAGGAAGTGTCCCCTCTCTGTGCTGCCTATGCCCCAGCAGGTTGTTTTGTCCAACCCTCTGCCTCCAGGTACCAGGACATACCAGCTGCACCAGTGGATCCAAAGGCCTCAGGGGAGGAGCCTGTCTCCCAGGTTTCTCGGCAGATGGCCTAAGTTACTTTGCTTTGCAGCTCTGTAGGTTCAAAGGAATTAGGGGTCAGGGGCCAGTGGAGCCATGGAACCTCTGGGCCAAAGGGGGAAAAACACTGGATAAATTACTCGGGATTTGATGAGCAGCGGCATCTGGATTTTTGCAGCAGTGTGGATCATCAGGTCCACTCCCATTCCTCCAGTTTCTGGACCAGTCAAGTTTCCCAGAAACACATTTCACAATGGAGAATCTGATTCCACAGCATGACTTTGTTCTAGCTTGATCAACCTAAAAACACCAGAAACAAACCTACAGTCCAACAATGTCAAGTTTGTTGACCCTTTTCAATGAGGGAAACTGCATATCAGAAGAACCGTGGGACATCTCACCAAGTAAAAGAAAAGGTACAGTTTTCACAGGATTTGAGGAAAGGATAAAATTGATATGAAATTTAAATGAGCCCTGCTACATCTATCAACATCGTGTTATCTGCATAAGGACATTTATTGTGAGGATCACATCTGTGTATGTACTGATTTCTAGTGCAGAATTTCTCAACCTCAACACCATTGACATTTTGGGCTACATAATTCTTTGTCGGGAGCCTATCTTGTGTATTATAGGATGTTTAGCATCATCCCTGGGCTCTACCCATTAGATGCCAGTAGCCCCCTCATCCAAGTTGTGACAAAATTTTGCAGACATTGCCAAATGTCCTTTGGGGAGCAAAATCATCCCTGGTTGAGAACCACTGTTCTAATGGTTTACTGATAGTGAGTATGATAGTGAAAACTCAGTAAAAGGTTTTATGGGATGGCTTCTGTTTTCACTTTTCTATACATATTTTAGGGTGAAGTATTAAATGAAGAACACATTAAAATGACAAATCTGTGGTTAAAAGCAAGTTCGTTGTAAAAAAAAAAAGACAATGTCAGAGATGACGTGACCATCTTTGTAGAAAATCCAATAGATTTATTAAAAAGCTACTAGATTTGGGGCACCTGGCTGGCTTGGTCGGTAGTGCATGCGACTCTTCCTCTTGGAGCTTAAGTTCAAGCCCCACATTGGGTGGAGAGATTACTTAAAAAATAAAATCTTGAGGGGTTCCTAGGTGGCTCAGTCAGTGAGGTGTCTGACTCTTGATTTCAGTTCAGGTCATGATCTCAGGGCTATGAGAGAGAGCCAGGAGGCCTGCATTGGGCTCTGCACTCAGCAGGGAGTCTGCTGAAGATTCTCTCCCTCTCCCTCTACCCCTCCCTCCTTCCGCTCACACCCTCTCTCTCTCGCTCTCAAATAAATAAATAAATCTTTTAAAAAATAAAATAAAATCTTTAAAAAAAACTACTAGATCTAATAAGTGAGTTTAGCAAGTTTGCAGGATACAAGATCCATATACAAAAACCAACTGTATGCCTATATACCAGCAATGAACAATCAGAAATTGAATTTAAAAACCAATATCATTTACAACATTATAAAAATCATGAAACACTTAGGGATACATTTAACAAAGCATGTGAAAGATCTATACACTGAAAGTTACAAAATATTGCTGAGAGAAACTAAGTAAGATCTAAATAAATGGAGAGATATGCCTCATTCGTGGATTGGAAAAGTCAATATTGTTAAAATGTCAATTCTCCCCAAATTTATCTATAAATCTAATGTTATCTAAATAAGAACCTCAGCAAGATTTTTGGTAGAAACTGACAAGCTGATTCTACAATTCATAAAGAACAAAAGACACATGAAAAAATGCTCAACCTCACTTGTCATCAGGGAAATACAAATCAAAACCACAATGAGATACTACCTTACACCTGTCAGAATGGCTAAAATTAACAAGACAGGAAACAACAAATGTTGTCAAGGATGTGGAGAAAGGGAAACACTCTTACACTGTTGGTGGGAATGCAAGTTGGTACAGCCAGTCTGGAAAACAGTGTGGAGGTTCCTCAAGACGTTAAAAATAGAGCTACCTGGGCGCCTGGGTGGCTCAGTCAGTTAAGCATCTGCTTCCCGCTCAGGTCATGATCTCAGGATCTTGGGATCGAGCCCCGCATCAGGCTCCCTGCTCAGCAGGGAGTCTGATTTTCCCTCTCCCTCTGCCCCTCCCCATGCTCGCTCGCTCTCTCTCTCTCAAATAAATAAATAAAATCTTTAAAAAACAAACAAATAAAAAAAACAAGGTGTGCCTGTAGAGGGCTGGCCCTGTGGCTTTCCTCAGCTTACTTTAACTTGCCTGTCACAGAATTTTTCCACAGGCACTCGCCTTCATTTGGTAAATAACTTGCCCAGCCTCACCAGATCCCCTAGCTTTATAATACATCTTTTGTATAAATATATATCGATAAATACACTTGCTGACTCATGTATGCATTTCATGTAAGTTCTCTTTTGAAAGCACAGATTTAAATTTTCTAGACTATAAAATATGGATGTTTCTTTACTTTCTAAATTAGGTACTTTAGGGCGCCTGGGTGGCTCAGTTGGTTAAGCGACTGCCTTCGACTCAGGTCATGATCCTGGGGTCCTGGGATCGAGTCCCACATCGGGATCCCCCTGCTCAGCTGCAAGTCTGCTTCTCCCTCTCCCTCTGTGATCTCTCTCACTTTCACTGTCTCTCAAATAAATAAATAAAATCTTAAAAAAAAATAGAGCTACCCTACAACCCAGCAATTGCACTATTAGGTTATTTACCCCAAAATCCAGATGTAGTGAAATGAAGGGGCACCTGCACCCCAGTGTTCATAGCAGCAATGTCCACAATAGCCAAACCGTGGAAGGAGCCGAGATGTCTTTCAATAGATGAATGGATAAAGATGTGGTATATATATATATATACAATGGAATATTACTCAGCCATCAGAAAGGATGAATACTGGAGCACCTGGGTGGCTCAGTCGTTAAGCATCTGCCTTCAGCTCGGATCATAGTCTCAGGGTCCTGGGATCGAGTCCCGCATCGGGCTCCCTGCTCAGTGGGAAGCCTGCTTCTACCTCTCTGACTCCCCCTGCTTGTGTTCCCTCTCTCGCTGTCTCTCTGTCAAAAAATAAATAAAATCTTTTTAAAAAAAGGATGAATACTTACCATTTACATCAACATGGATGGAACTGGAGGGTACTATGCTAAGTGAGATAAGTCAATCAGAGAAAGACAATTATCATTTGGTTTCATTCATATGTGGAATATAAGAAACAGTGCAGAGGACAATAAGGGAAGGAAGGGAAAACTGAATGGGAAGAAATCAGAGAGGGAGACAAACCATGAGAGACTCTTAACTCTGGGAAACAAACTGAGGGTTGCTGGAGGGGAGGGGGGTGGGGGGGTGGGGCAACTGGGTGATGGGCATTAAGGAGGGCACGTGATGGGATGAGCACTGGGCATTATGTGCAACTGATGAATCATTGAACATTACATCTGAAACTAATGATGTACTAGGTGTTAGCTAATTGAATTTAAATTTAAATAAATAAACAAACAAACAAATAAATAAATAAAATTCATATAGAAATGCAAAGTATCGGGGCACCTGGGTGGCTCAGTCGTTAAGCATCTGCCTTCGGCTCAGGTCATGATCCCAGGGTCCTGGGATGGAGTCCCGCATCGGGCTCCCTGCTCCTCAGGGAGCCTGCTTCTCCCTCTCCCACTCCCCCTGCTTATATCTCTCTCTCGCTGTGCCTCTCTCTGTCAAATAAATAAATAAAATCTTTAAAAAATAAAAATAAATGCAAAGTATCTAGAATAGGCAAAACAACTCTTAAAAAAGAAAAACAAAGTTGGAGGGCTTAACACTGACTCAAGAATTATTATAAAGCTACAGTAATTGACACTGTGTGATATTGGTGTAAAGATCAAATAGCAGATAAATGGAGCTAAGTAGATACTCTAGACATAAACCCACACATATATGTGGGTTATAACTAATTTTTTTAAGATGCAAAGACCATGCGGTAAGGAAAGGATGGCTTTTTCAACAAATAATGCTGGAACAATTAGATATAGAAATGCAAAAGAACATACTTGGACCCATACCTTGCACCATATTCACAAATTAACTCCAAATGGATCATAGACCTACATTTAAAACCTGAAAGTATAAAACTTCTGGAAGAAACCACAGGGGAAGATTTGTGACATTAAGTTAGGCAAAGATTTTTTAGATTTGACAACAAAAGCAAAATTTACAAAAGAATAAATTGATAAATTAGATTTCATCAAAACTAAAAAATCCATTCTTTAAAGGACACAGTTAAGATAATGGAAAAACAAGCCACAGACTGGGAAAAGTCTTTGCAAAAACGTGTATCTGAATGTAAAAAGACTCACAAAACTCTACAATAAGAAAATAGCCCGGGTCCCCTGGGTGGCTCAGATGGTTGGGTGTCTGCCTTTGGCTCAGGTAGTGATCTCAGGGTCTTGGGATCAAGCCCCACATCAAGCCCCACATTGAGCTCCCAGCTCAGCAGGAAGCCTGCTTCTCCCTCTCCCACTCCCCCTGCTTGTGTTCCCTTTCTCGCTGTGTCTCTCTCTGTCAAATAAATAAATAAGATCTTAAAAAAATTAATTAAATAAAATAAAATCTAACCATGCACCTACCATATGATCCAGCTTTTACACTGTTAGGTTTTGACCCAGGAGAAAAGAAAATATATGTCCATACAAAGACTTGTGCAATGTTTGCATGGCAAGTGCATTTGTAATAGTCAAAAACTGAAAACAACTCAAATGTCTATCAAGAGATGAATGAATAAACAAATTAGAGTGTATCTATACAACACAACATGGATGAATCTCAAAATAATACTGAGTGAAGGAAACTATTCAAATAAGGGTACATAGTGCATAAATAGTTTCTATTTATATAAAACTTTATAAAATGCAAACTAATTTTTAGTGATAGCATCAGTGGGGATGAGAGAGTGATGAATATGTTTACTACCTTGATTATGGTGAATATATATATGTAATATATAAACTTATCAAATGGTATATTTCTAATATGTACAATTTATTATATGTCAATTATATCTCAATAAAGCTGTTTTTCAATGTCACGGATAACAATAGTCTGCATGGCCAATTATACCAGAAATACATGCAAGAAAGTCTAAGTGGTTGAACCATGAAACTGTCAGATATGTTTTTCTGATCTCATACTCAACAGCAATGATTTACCTTGAGGAAAATTAACACCAACTCTCAAATCCTGAGTTCCCCGACCTCTGTCAAATGATAAAGTTACAATTTGTGCAAGATTCCATCTTTTTTTGTAAAGATTTTATTTATTTATTTGACAGAGAAAGACACAGAGAGAGAGGGAACACAAGCAAGGGGAGCGGGAGAGGGAGAAGCAGGCTCTCCTCTGAGCAGGGACCCCGAGGCCGGGCTTGATCCCAGGACCCTGGGATCATGACCTGAGCCAAAGGCAGACGCCTAATGACTGAGCCATCCAGGAGCCCCAAGATTCCATCTTTATGCTATACTTCAATAGAAAGTTAAATTATTTATTTTTTTTTAAGATTTTATTTATTTATTTGACAGAGTGAGAGAGCACAAGCAGGGGAGCAGTAGAAGGACAGGGAGAAGCAGGCTCCCCATCGAGCAGGGAGCCTGATGCAGAGCTCGATCCCAGGACCCTGAGATCATGACTTGAGCTGAAGGCAGACGCGTAACCATCTGAGTTACCCAGGCACCCTAAAGTTGAATTTTTTTAAAAAGATTTTATTTATTTATTTGACAGAGAGAGAGCACAAGCAGGGGGAGCGGCAGGCAGAGGGAGAAGCAGGCTCCCCACTGAGCAGGGAGCCTGATGTAAGACTCAATCCCACAACCCTGGGATCATGACCTGAGCCAAAGGCAGATGCTTAACAGACTGAGCCACCCAGGTGCCCCTAAAGTTGATTTTTTTTTTAAAGAAGTGGAAATATACTACAGAGTGAAAAAATCTTGGGCTCAACAAACAGTGTTCTTGGGAAATCATGGGAAACTCCCAGAGCCACATGATGCTGGCCTTTTCATCCATTCATCCTGGAGTCAAAAGGTCCACAGCATCCTGGGTCCTGGTTCAGGTTTTGCTCTCATACAGGGGTCTGTCACCACCACTGGTGCAGAGTCTCTTGTTGTCTTTGTGGAAAAGTACTGAGCACAGACATGTACACCATCCTGGTTTTCCACACCAGAGTCTGCACCTGCAAGAGTTGGCAAGTCCCTCCTTACAAATGGCCACAGACTTTCCTGTTTGCAGATGTGTTTATCATTTACATATGCTCTCTGCATGTGCTGGGATTTACAATCCCCTCCTGTGATAGAGACTCGAGTTGCGTTGAAAGATCAGCCATACATGGTCTTCATCTCTTCCTCTGCTATTTGTTGACTGGCTGACTCTGGGCAAATCCTGGCCTCTTGAATCTACATCTGTGACATGGGGCAATAAGGCCATCTACATCTTCCTGGGAGTGTATGTTAAAATCCCTTGTGAACCCAGAAGAAAGTAAACACAGAATAAGTGCATGTTATTATTGTCAACATGCTCCTGATTTAATACGAACAGCTAATGTTTGTTGATCACTCACAATGTGCCTAGCCCTGTGCTAAGTGCAATTTATAACAGCCCTGTGAGAGAGAAGCAGTTACTACCTCATTTCACAGAGGGAGAAATGGAGAGTCAGAAAGGTTGAGTGACTTGCCCAAGGTCATCAGATGTTGCGGCTGGGGAGTGAATTCAGGTCTATCTGACCACAGAACCCACCCTCCTCCCACCAGGTTGCACCGACTTCTGCCCATGTGGCCTCAGAAAGCTCCAGTCACCCCTTTCAAAACCCAGTGATCCTAGAACTTCAGAACAAAAATGTCTGACTTACTCCTTATAGTAGGCTGAATAATGGCCCCAAAGACATTAGGTCATAATCCCTGGAACCTGTAAATGTTACCTTATTTGGAAAATGGTTCTTTGCAAATAGGATTAAATTAAGGCTGTTGAAATAAAGAGATTATCCTGGATTATCTGGGCGGGCCCTAAATGCAACCACAAGCTGTTAGTGAGAGCCCAGGAGCTAAAGAAGCTAAAGGAGGGGGAGAGAGAAGCAGCCAAGGGTTGGAGCCAGAACAGGAGACCCAGCCAGAGTTGGAGGAAAAGCTGCTTTTGCTAAAGCAGCAACTAAAAATATTTAAAAGATGCTGGTTGTCTTGGGACTGCTCACCGCCTTCCTTTCTTTCCTATATGTGATAGCTCTATCCATTAGGAAGCTCTTTGCTGCTGGGGTTTGGAAAACAAGCATGCAGTTTCCCAGGAAGATAGTGGTAATCACCAGAGCCAACAGTGGCATCCGCAAGGAGACGGCCAGAGACCTTGGTAGTAGAGAAACCCAAGGATGCAGTGCCTTCTGAGATATGCTGAAGGGATAATCTGCTGGCCAGTGAAATCCAGGCCAATACAAACAACCCTCAGATGCCAGTTCAGAAACTGGACCCATCCAATACCAAATCCATCTGAGCCTTTGCTAAGGACTTTCTGGCAGAGAAAAAGCAGCTCCCTATTCTGATCAACAATGCAGGAGTGATGGTGTATCGGTATTCCAAGACAGCTGGTGAATTTGAAACCCATCTGGGAGTCAACCACCTCGGCCACTTCCTTTGTACCCACTTGCTCCTGGTGCCACTGAAAAAGTCTGTGTCCTCACAGGTGATAAACCTGTCATCAGTAACCCACCATGCTGGCAAGATTCACTTCCACAGCCTCCAGGGTGAGAAGCACTATAGCCAGGGATTTTGCTCATTGCCACAGCAAGGTGGCCAATGTATTTTTAGTTGGGAACTGGCCAAGAGACTCCAAGGCACAAGGGTCATGCAGTGCATCCAGGCGTCATCCACTACCAGCTGGTCTGGGACTCCTGCCTGCTGTGCCTGCTCTGAAGGCTCTTCTCCCCCTTCATCAAGTCAACATGGTAGGGGGCATAGACCAGGCTTCACTGTGCCTTAGCTGAGAGCCTGGAGCCCCTGTGTGGCAAGTATTTCGGTGACTGCAAGAGGATCTGGGTGTCCCCAAGGGTCTGAAATAGCAAAACCATTGAGTACCTGTGGAATGTCACTGTAGGCTTCTAAAAATACAGTGGGAGTAGAGATGATGGAAGAGTCACAGCTTTATTGGGACCAGTCCAGCCATAATGAAGGGGGACAAAGGAGAAAGCCTTCCCTGAAAGACTGTCCTTCTGGCTGGCTACTGTTGAAAATTCTGCCCTGCTCTGATCCTCCAGACCCTTCTAGAAACCTTTGCATACCCACCTTTCTTGTGAAGCTGGCTCAAGGTACAAGACATTTCACACCTGCAGAGCATTCTTCTCCAGGACTTATAAGAACTGGCTGCTCTCTTGGGGCAGGAGGACAGGGCAGATCCCAGGCTGGTCATGGGGAAAGAAGAAGGGCCTGGGAAACAGGGGCAATTTTCTCACCAATACCAGAAATGCCAGCCAGCATGCTTAGCTGAGGTGACAGGAGCATCAGCATTACGTATTTCCAAGGACTCTAAGACTTAAACTTTTGACTGATCACTTTCGTCTTTGAAATACTAGTCACTCAGGAAATACTAGTCATTCAGGAAATACTCAGGAAATTTTTGGTTAACCTTGGCCAACTTTGATTTCTTCCTCTGAGCATACTGGAGCTACTGCATGAAGCTGGACCTTCCCATTTTCTTTTTCTAGTTTTTTTTTTTTTTGTATTAAAAAGTTTTCGCAGCTTTATTGAGATATAATTGACATATAATATTGTATGAGTTAGGACCTACCCATTTTCAAGCATGCAGATGGTTTCCTTTTCAAAAGAGTTCTCCTTACCTCAATTTTTAGAGAATATAAAGACTGTGCCTTGAAAAAAAAAAGAAATAAGCAGAAGAAGACTTGAATAGACACAGAGGAGAAGGCAATGTGAAGATGAAACACAGAGAGATATGAGGATGTTAACCTTGAAGATTGGAGCAATGCCACCAGAAGCCAAGGAATAATGACAGCAACAAAAGTTGGAAGAGGTAAGGCATGATTCTCCCTAAGAGCCTGTGAGGGAGAACAACCCTTCTAACAACTTGATATTGACCAGTGATACTGATTTCAGACATGTGGCCTACAGAACCATGAGAAAATAAATTTGATTTTTTATTGACCCATTGGTTGTTTAGTAGCATGTTGTTTAGCTTCCATGTATTTTTTCCCAGTTTTTTTCTTGTAATTGATTTCTAGCTTCTTTTTTTAAGGTTTTATTTATTTATTTGAGAGAGAAACAGAAAGAGCGAGAGAGAGCACGAGCAGGGAGGAGAGGGAGGAGAGGGAGGAGCAGGCTTCCCTCTGAGCAGGGAGCCCGATGTGAGGCTTGATCCAAGGACCCTGGGATCATGACCTGAGCCAAAGGCAGACGCTTAACCGACTGAGCCACCCAGGTGCCCCTGATTACTAGTTTCATTCAGAAAAGATGCCTGATATGATTTTAATAATCTTCAATTTATTGAGACTTGTTTTGTGGCCTAACATGTGATCTATCCTGCAGAATGTTCCATGTGCACTTGAGGAGACTATGTATTCTGCTTTTTTGGGATGAAATGTTCTGTATATATCTGTTAAGTCTGTCTGGTCTAATGTGTCTTTCAAAGACACCATATACTTACTGATTTTCTATCTGAATAATCTAACCATTGCTGTAAGTGGTGTGTTGAAGTCCCCTACTATTATTGTATTACTGTCAATCTCTCCCCTTTATGTCTGTTAATATTTGCTTTATATATTTAGATGCTCCTATTTTGTGCATAGATATTTATAATTTTTATATCCTCTTGTCACATTCTTCTTTATCATTATGTTATGCCCTTCTTTATCTCTTGTTACAGTCTTTGTTTTAAAGTCTATTTTGTCTGATATAAGTATCGCTACCCCAGCTTTTTTTCTTATTTTCATTTGCATGGAATATCTTTTTCCATCTCTTCACTTTCAGTCTGTAGGTGTCTTTAGGTCTGAAGTGAGTCTCTTGTAGGCAGCATATAAATGGGTCTTGTTTCTTCATCCCTTCAGTCACCCTATGTCTTTTGTTGGAGATTTTATTCCATTTACATTTAAAGTAATTGTTGGGCGCCTGGGTGGCTCAGTCGTTAAGCGTCTGCCTTCGGCTCAGGTCATGATCCCAGGGTCCTGGGATGGAGTCCCACATCGGGCTCCCTGCTCCGCGGGAAGCCTGCTTCTCCCTCTCCCATTCCCCCTGCTTGTGTTCCTGCTCTCGCTATCTCTCTCTGTCAAATAAATAAAATCTTAAAAAAAAAAAAAAAGTAATTGTTGATAGGTAAGTACTTATTGCCATTTTCTTCATTGTTTTCTGGTTGTTTTTATAGTTCTTTTCTATTCGTTTCTCCTTCTCTTGCTCGCTTCCATTGTAATTTGATGATTTTCTTCAGTGTTGTGCTTAGATTCATTTCTCTTTATTTTTCCTTGTGTGTATCTATTATAAGTTTTTGATTTGTGGTTACCATGAGGTTCAAATGTAACACCCTACGTATATAGCAGTCTTATTTAAATTGATGGTTACAGGGCACCTGGGTGGCTCAGTCGGTTAAGCGGCTGCCTTTGGCTCAGGTCATAACCCCAGGGTCCTGTGATCGAGCCCTGCGTTGGGCTCCCTCCTCAGCGGGGAGCCTGCTTCTCCCTCTCCCTCTGCCTGCTGCTCTGCTTACTTGTGTTCTCTCTCTATCTTTGTCAAATAAATAAATAAAATCTTTAAAAATAAATAAATAAATAAATAAATAAATAAATAAATAAATAAATAAATAAATTGATGGTTGCTTAAGTTCAAACACATTCTAAAAACACTACATTTTTACTCCTTCCCCTCCTGAACGTTCATGTATTTGATGTCATAATTTGCATCTTTTATTTTGTGTATCCCTTAACTACTTACTGTAGATATATTTGATTGTTCTGCCTTTGACTTTTAATCTTCATACTAGCTTTATATTGATCGACTACTTTAACTATATGCTTGCTTTTACTGATTAAATTTTTTCTTTCATAGTTTTCTTACATCTAGTAATGATGCATCTTTTCCATGTAAAGAAGTCCCTTTAACATTTCTTGTAAGCCTGATTTAGCGGTGATAAACTTCTTTAACTTTTGTTTGTCTGGGAAACTCTTTGTCTCTCCTTAAATTCTGAGTGATAATCTTGCTGAATGAAGTATTTTTGGTTGTAGGGATTTTGTGGGGGTTTTGTCC
This sequence comes from Zalophus californianus, assembly GCF_009762305.2. NCBI lineage: Eukaryota > Metazoa > Chordata > Mammalia > Carnivora > Otariidae > Zalophus > Zalophus californianus. The sequence goes on along the minus strand of NC_045612.1, from coordinate 87,620,149 downwards.
GTCAGCTTTAAATATATCATGCCACTTTCTTCTGGCCTGCAAAATTTCTGCTGAAAAATCAGTTGATAGCCTTAAGGATGTTCCCTTGTATGTAACTAATTACTTTTCTCTTGCTGCTTTTAAGATTCTCTCTTTAGCTTTAATTTTTGACACTTTAATCATTATGTGTCTTATGCTCTTTGGGTTCATTTATTTGGGGGATCTCTGTGATTCTTGGACCTGGATGTCTGTCCTTCCCCAGGCTGGGGAAGTTTTCAGCTATCATTTCTTCAAATATGTTTTCTGCCCCTTTCTCTCTCTCTTCTCCTTCTGGGACCCCTATAATATGTGTATTAACATAAAGAATGTTAATATGCTTGATGTTGTCCTAGAGGTCCCTTAATCTATCTTCATTTTTTTAATTCCTTTTTCTTTTTGCTGTTCAGTTTGGATGATTTCCACTATCCTGTCTTCCAGATCACTGATCTGTTCTTCTGCATCCTCCAATCTTTTATTGATTTCCATTAGTGTGTTTTTCACTTCAGTTATTATATTCTTCAGCTCTGATTTGTTATTTTTTATATTTTCTATTTGTTGACATTCTCAGTGAGTTCATTAACTCTTTTCCCAAGTTCTCTGAACATCTTTATGATCATTACTTTGAACTCTTTATCAGGTAGACTGCTTATATCCATTTTATTTAGTTCTTTTCCTGAGGTTTTGACTTATTCTTTCATTTGGAACATATTCCTCTGTCTCCTCATTTTGTCTGACTCTCTGTGTTTGTTTCTATGTATTAGGTAGGTCCACTACATCTGCTGGTCTTTAAGGTAGTAGCCTTAGTAGAAGGCATCTTATGGGGCCCAAAAGCACAATTCCCTCTGGTCACCAGAACCAGGCACTCCAAAGGTGTCCCCTGTGTAGGCTGCATGTGCCCTCCTATTGTGACTGGGCTGCAACTGCTCGTGGGTAGTGCTGGCCCCCAGCATGACTGCCTGAGAGGCCCAGCTGAAGCTGCTGTGGCTGTGTTGGTGGGTGGAGTTATCCCTTGGTGTTGCTGGCTGTGAGGCCAGCCCATGACTCTTGCAGGCATGCTGGTGGATGCAGCTGCCTCTCCCTGTCACAGGAATCACTTTGGAGGGGCAATGGTCCCAACTGAGGCTGCCCACAGGGTGGTGTGGGGCAGAAGCTGCTTTGGAGGAGTATCTGCTGAGATGGGCCCATTGTGCAGGGTGGGGTTGCAAAGGGGTCAAGTGGGGCAAGTGGTGCTAGCAAGGTAGATGGAGAGTGGCAGAAGTGGTACCTGCCAGCTTTGGCCCAGCTAGGCTGAAGGAAGACAAGAAAAATGGTGCCTGCTAGAACTTCTGTTCCAGGAAAAATTTCCTACAGATCTCTACCCCTCCAGGACATGCCTTAGAATTAGTCAATAAATCTTCACATGTGGCCCAGGTACTTTTCAAACTGCTGCCTCTGTGCTGGGGGTCAGAGCAAGTGAGGTTGTGTGAGTCTTTGAAGAATGGAACCTTGGTTTCCTATAGCCCACCAGTTCTCCCAGAGTTAAGCCCCACTGATTTTCAAAGCCAAATTTTATGGAGGCTCATCTTCCTGGTGCAGATCCTCAGGGCTGGAGTTACCTAATGTGGGGCTTGAACCCCTTGTCCTCACAGAGGACCTCCATGCCTGTGATATTCCTTACACTTGTGAGTTATTACACCAGGGCTTTGGTTCTCAACCAGGGTGCATCCCTACCTTTCCTACCCTTCTTTTCTTTTTTTTTAGAGATTGTATTTATTTATTTGTCAGAGAGAGAGTACAAGCAGAGGAAGAAGCAGACTCCCCACTGAGCAAGGAGCCTGATTTGGGACTCAATCCCAGGACCCTGGAATCATAACTTGATCCGAAGACAGCCGCTTAACCCACTGAGCCACCCAGGTGCCCTATTTCCTACCCTTCTTGATATGACTTTTTCTTCATCTCTTTGGCTGTGGAAGAATTTTCTGCTAGTCTCTAAGTCATTCTCAGAAAGAGTTGCTCCAGATGTATTTATAGCCTTGATGTGTCTCTGGAAGGAGGAGGTGAGCTCAGGATATTTCTACTCTGCCATCTTTCCCTCTAAGAGTGATAACTTGATTTCTAGTGTCCACATCCAAAGAGGAATTTTGACCCAAGATGGATGATACCCAGAGTTTAATCCATACCTATTTCAGGTGATGAGATTTGGTATTTTTGAGCTGATAATATTAAATGAGATTTTGGACCTGAGTTCATACTGCAATGTATTGAGAAATTGGGAGATTTGGTGATGTAGTACATGCATTTTACGTGTGCAATGGACATGAATCCTTGGGGACCAGAGGGCAGATTACAGGAGAGTGAATAATCCCCCCCAAAGATATTCTATTTTCTGGAATTTGTGTGTTACCTTACAATAATAACAAAAAAGACTTCGCGGATGTGATTAAGTTAAAGATTTTGAGATAAGGAGATTATCCTGGATTATTTGGGTGGGTCCTAAATGTATCACAAGTGTCCTTATCAGAGGGAGGCAGAGGGAAATTTGACACCAACAGAAAAGAAAGGGGGGGTGTGTGACCATGGAGGCAGAGATTAGAATGATGCAGCCACGGCCAAGGAATGCTGGCAGCCACCAGAAGCCAGAAGAGCAAAGAGCAGATTCTCTCCTAGAGTCTCTGAAAGGAGTGCAGCTCTGCTGACACTCTGATTTCAGCCCAGAGAAACTAATTTTAGACTTCTAACCTCCAGAACTGTGATAAGATAAATTTCTGTTGTTTTATGCCATGGCCTCTCAGCACATCTTCTGTAGAAAATGTTTTCTGACTGCAACAAGAGAAAGCAGAATACGCTATCCCCTGTTATGGAAATGTGACTAGAAGAGAGAGAGAGAGACTGTCCTGAACAAGTCTTAGACCTTGAAACTACCATGAGGAATTTTTCTGGTAGCTGAAGATGCTGTGCAAAACAAATTCTATTACTTGAGCCATCATTACAAATATTGTTAAGAAGTATCAAGTAGTCCCTGCTCAGCAGGGAGCCTGCTTCACCCTCTCCATCTGCCTGCACTCCCCTTGCTTGTGCACTCCCCTTGCTTGTGCTTGCTCTCTCTGTCAAATGAATGAATAAAATCTTTTAAAAACTTTTTTTGATTTTAAAAAAGGGACTCCTGGGTGGCTCAGTCAGTTAAGAGTCTGCCTTCAGCTCAGGCCATGATCTCGGGGTCCTGGGATCAAGCCCCGCATTGGGCTCCCTGCTCAGCAGGGAGCCTGCTTCTCCCTCTTCCACTGCCTGTTGTTTCTCTTGCTTGTGAGCTCTCTCTCTCTCTCTGTCCTTGTCAAATGAATGAATAAAATCTTCTTAAAAATAAGGCTCAGGTCATGATCCCAGCATCCTGGGATCAAGCCCTGCATCGGGCTCCCTGCTCCGCGGGAAGCCTGCTTCTCCCTCTCCCACTCCCCCTGCTTGTGTTCCCTCTCTCGCTGTGTCTCTCGCTGTCAGATAAATAAAATCTTAAAAAAAAAAATAAGAAGTATCAAGATGAATATGGTGTTTACTCTCCCATTCCAAACTTTCAGATCTCTCAAGATTCAGTAGGGAACAGTAATAGGAGTGAAACACTCACCTCTGAGAAACACAGACTTGTCAAGAAAACACAAGTTTTTCTGGGCATCCCACCTTTAAGTGTCCCTTTTGTAAAGATCAAATTTTATCTGACAGCATTTATGGAATCACTGTAACAATGACCAGATAGTTCCTATTTCAGATAGTTCCTGTGATGTGTCCTATTTGTGTGTCTCTTCACTGGGGAGCTCCTAGGCAAATTACTAGAAATTTTGTTAGTCATCTAATCAAAGACATCAGATTGATTATGGATAATTTGTTCATCTTCATCTAGAGTGGGAAACGCAATATCAGACTGCTGTTGAAGAATCTTTTCAAGTAAACATATGAAGACTGGAGACATCTCTGTACCTTCATACCCGCAAGTGCTATCTTTAATGAAACAACTATATGAAGTCACTGTTTCAATAATTTGATGTGTATATTAACAAAAGTAATTCAATCTAAAAAAAGTTTAAAATTTCTTAAGTCGCTAGAAAGTCCTAGAAAAGAGCCCCATATCTGAGGAAGTTGGAGACTGATAGCAAGGATTTGAGGCGGTGGCCTCATATTCACCATTTATTAAAATGAAACAAAAGCAGAGCAGAGAGTAGCGAGATGTACACCAAGGGGAAGGGAACATCTGAGCATGCGCAGGAAGGGACCTACGGAATCTGCAGTGGCCAATTCTTGCAGAGAGCAATCCTGCTTCAAGCTGGAGAATCAACCCGCTTTGAAAAGATGGTCCTGTCCCTGGAGCTGGACTTTTAGACCCCGTTCCTGACTCACTTGCCCCGCCTACTCTCCTAACCCCTGATTGGACAGTTCAAGCTCATTAACTGTTCGGATAGGTTTATTACCCTTGGACAGTGGAATTGTGGGATTTCGCCTCGTGGAGTGACCCTTCAGCGCCACCACTTCGGCTCTTAGGTAAGCGCTTTCTTTGGACGATCTTGGACAGGTTGAAGATAGGCTGGTAAAAAAAAGTGAGGAACCTCTGTAGATCACTCAAGTTCTTGCTGTACCTCGCAAAAGCCTCAAGATCCTTAGGACTGAGAAATGACTAAGCCTTTCGGGGCAATCCCAGTCAGGCAAAGATAAAACTAAAACTATTTTTGGTCTGTGAGACTTTCTAATTGCTCTTCCTGAGGGAAGAAGACCCCCCTCAGCCTGAGAAACCCCCAAATCAGCTAGTTGCCCCTAGATTTCTTTAACCAGAGATAAAAGCCACTGCCTAAGTGACTCTTTTATTGCATTCTCCAGGATAAAGCAGAAACTTTCTTGGCCTCAGAGACCCCTAAATTTCCTCTCCCTAAGAGATTCCCAATGCCGTCAGTGGAGAACACCAGACTGCTCCATTAAAAGCCTCCAAACTCTGGGGTGCCTGGATGGCCCAGTGGGTTGAGTCTGCCTTCAGCTCCAATGGTGATCCCAGGGTTCTGGAATCGAGTCTGGCATCGGGCTCCCTGCTCAGTGAGGAGTCTGCTTCTCCCTCTGCCCGCCCCGCCCCCACCCCGGCCCGTGCTCGTTCTCTCTCTCTCACAAAAATAAAATCTTTTTAAAAAATAAAACTCTCCACATTCTCAGCCTAAGTGAAGGCTGATCCTGTAGTCTTGGAGATTCCAGTTCTCTTCATACTAATAATTTTGTTTTTTTATAAAGATTTTCTTTATTTGCCAGAAAGAGAGAGAGAGCATGCCCAAGCAGGGGGAGGGGCAGAGGGAGAGGGAGAAGCAGGCTCCCCACTGAGCAGGGAGCCCAATATGGGGCTCGATCCCAGAACCCTGGGATCGTGACCTGAGCCAAAGGCAGACTCTTAACCGCCTGAGCCACCCAGGCGCCCTTCACACTAATAATTTTCAAATAACCTAGTAATGGGCTCTAAATCCACTCTATATTAGAGATCCTCATTTCTTTTCAACAGAGCAAAACCCCACATCCTTCTGCCTGAAAACCCAAACCCATCTGTCAGAGACACCATATAATCTATGGGACTTACCTCCCCATTCTTCTGCCTCAAAACACACCCCTTCCCCCTTCATAAAACTACATGTTCACTTCACTGCTTCCTCAACAAGCGTCTTTATATCTTTCCTTCAGGATAAGCCAAACTTCAGGCAAACTACTAACAACAGTAGCCAACTCCCTCTCAAAGTCTTAAGGCTGCTTTGATCATGCTTACAGAAAACCTGTCATCCCTAATCAGTACTTTTTTTTAAAGATTTATTTATTTATTTTTGAGAGAGTGAGAATGAGAGAGAGAGTACATGAGAGGGGGGAGGGTTAGAGGGAGAAGCAGGCTCCTCGCTGAGCAGGGAGCCCGATGTGGGACGCGATCCCAGGACTCCAGGATCATGACCTGAGCCGAAGGCAGTCGCTTAACCAACTGAGCCACCCAGGCGCCCCTCAATACTTTCTTTCATAGATCTCTGGCCCCCCATTTTTTGTTTTTGTTTTGTTTTAATTTTTTAATAGATTTTATTTATTTATTTGTCAGAGACAGAGAGAGAAAGTGAGCGAGCGCATGAGTGGGGGCGCAGAGGGAGAGGGAGAAGCAGGCTCCCCACTGAACAAGGAGCCTGATGCGGGGCTTGATCCCAGGACCCCAGGATCATGACCTGAGCCAAAGGCAGACACTTAACCAACTGAGCCACCCAGGCATCCCTGTTTTTGTTTTTGTTTTTTTAAAGATTTTATTTATTTATTTGTCAAAAAGAGAGAGCACAAGCAAGGGGAGTGGCAGGCAGAGGGAGAAGCAAGCTTCCTGCTGAGCAAGGACCCCGATGCAGGGCTCTGTCCCAGGACCCTGGGATCATGACCTGAGCCGAAGGCAGACTTAACCGACTGAGCCATGCAGGCGTCTTGCCCCCTGTTTGTTTGACTCCCCCCACCCTTGTCCTTTCTCAGGGACAGATTAGCCCAGGATGGAGAAAAGTAGAACCTTGATTCCAGGTGATTGACTGAATGTGACCTGCCCTCAGTGCTGTCTCCCTTCCTCAGGACCTTTGGCCTTGTGGCTGGAGAGATTAGGCTGCGTCCTTTCAAGATCAAACTATTCCCAGCGCCATGAATAAAGGCGGCTCCTTTTCAAAGAACTCCAAGGAGGATACCGAGAAATCAGAGAATAAATGCAAGGTGAGGTGATCTGGAGGGGGTAGGGGAATGGCTCAGGGGATACTCTAGAGGGACTAGATCTTGAGGAGGCAAGGTCAGAGGCACTGGGGAAAAGAAGGAGGGTGTCAGGGGGAGATCCAGAGCCTCCGGATTTTCCCACCTTCACTCTGTCCTCACCTAGCATCTCTGGAAACAACCGGTCTTATGACCTTGCACTGCATTTGGTGACTCTCAATCCATTCTGGAAGGTGACAGAGCATGCCACCAGCGTTATGCATCTACTGCATGCCTGGGGAAAGGGTAGGGAATGTTACCCATGCTCTCTCAGTTAGCCTTGACATTAACCAGGAAAGGGATGATTCTCCCCAGTTCACAGATCCAACATGGAGGTCCTGTGGCAGAGGAAGAGACCCCCGCCGAAGATCAGGCATGTTTAGCTGAGTTGCTGCTCTTTTTTTTTTTTCCCTAGACCTTCAAGGATATTTCCAAATACTTCTCTAAGGAAGAGTGGGCAAATCTTGAATACTCAGATAAAATCACCTATGTGTACATGAAGAGAAACTATGACACCATGACTAGTCTAGGTAAGAGAAAGTTCTGGGTGCAGACAAACCTGGGAACACATGACCATCCCTCAGTCCCTTACATGCCATGGCTTCTCCCTAGACTGCAGTAAGTGCCCTGCATCTTCCTTTTGTGCAGGGAGAAATCCCAGGGCAGTTTTGAGGCACTCTGCTCTTTTATATTCTGTGCAGGGCTGAGGACCTGGAGTGGCCACAAAGAGGCTCAGACCTAGATCCTGCCCGTTTCTCTTCTGGTCACCCTTGTTTGGAGTCCCCCAGCTGATGAGCTTGCCTGTCCCCACTGCCTCCCAGGATTCTACCCCACATATGTCTTCTCAGGCTGTCTCTGAAGGAACAAATATTTTGCTTCTTTCTAGGTCTCAAGGCCACTCTCCCAGACTTCATGTGTCCTAAAAAAAGGGCCAAGCAATTCAGTGGGTGTGATTCTGATGAAGATCAGAACCCCAAGAATCAGGGTGAGTGGAAGGAAGGGCCTGGACAGAGTCTCCTGAAGCCCAATTGCTTTGGGGTCCAAGTGCTTGGGAAGGATTCTCGGGAGTTTGTTCCCTCAAAAGCATCTTGGCTGAGTGAGAAAAGTTGGATTTAGAAGGTTAAGTAGAGTCAGAGGCCATTCATATAAAATCCCAAAACATGCAAACAAGAGGATATATTTTTATGGATAAGAAGTAAATGGTAAATGTATAAACCCTGAATGAGAATAAAACCCATCAAATTCAGGAGTGCAGGGGCGTCTGGGTGGCTCAGTCGTTAAGCATCTGCCTTCCGCTCAGGTCATGATCCCGGGGTCCTGGGATCGAGCCCCACATCGGGCTCCTTGCTCAGCGGGAAGCCTGCTTCTCCCTCTCCCACTCCCCCTGCTTGTGTTCCCTCTCTCGCTGTGTCTCTCTCTGTCAAATAAATAAAATAAAATCTTAAAAAAAATTCAAGAGTGCAGAGGGAGGGAGGTCAGGGATCAGTGAGGACTGCACAGATGGCTTCAGCTGTGACTTGTTTATAGTGTTTGGTTATATTTTGAACAAAGATCTCAGAACAATCTGAAGCAGTTGTGGGATAATGGGAAGTTCTGAGTAGACTCAGTGGTAGATGTGCAAGTGTTTCCAAAATTATTCTCCATAATTTTCTGTACGCTTGAAACATTTCTTTTTTACAAGGAGTTATGGTTCTTGTTAAACACTGTTAATGAATCACAGGACAATTAAGAAAAATTTAATTGAAGTGTAAATCCATGTAGAGCGCCTGGCTGTCAGTAGAGCACGGGATGCTTGATCTCGGGGTCGTGAGTTCAAGCCCCACGTTGGGCATAGAGATTACTTTTTTAAAAAAGTGTAGGGATGGGGGTCCTGGGATCGAGCCCCGTGTCGGGCTCCCAGCTCAGGGGGAGTCTGCTTCTTCCTCTCCCTCTGTTGCTCCCCTTGCCTGTGCTCTCGCTCGCTCTCTCAAATAAATAAATAAATAAATAAATAAATAAATAATATTAAAAGTGTAGGGGTGCCTGGGTGGCTGAGTCGGTTGGGTGTCTGGCTCTTGATTTCAGCTCGGGTCATGGTCTCGGGGTCATGGGATCGTGCCCCACATTGGGCTCCATGCTCAGCTCAGAGTCTGCTTGTGCTTCTCCCTCCCCCCACTTGAGCTTGCTTGTGCTCTCTCTCTCTTAAATAAATAAATAGAATCTTTAAAAAAATAAAATTTAAATTCAAAAAAGTGTAAATCCACAAAAAAACTTCCAGAGTCAATTTCATAATAAGGCATAGGTGTTGGATAAATATCTTAAGAGAGAGCGATGAATGCATTATGAAATGACACACAGCTATTTCCTTATGTATTACCTAAACTAAATAGTCTTCTTGCTCCTCAGCAAACCTGATTCTATGTGTTGAGCTTGAGAGAGGGTTTGGGAAAGTGATCCTCCACACATTAGCTTTTCTCCTTATCAGTGAGCAGAGGTAACATATGGTGAAAAGGGTAGCAGATTCTAGAAATCTTTGTGTATTTGATCAGTTTGTGTACTCACCATAAAGGGGATGAAATGTATTCCCTTGCTTTTCTGCTCTGACAGCACAGCGGTAAGCAGAGACAGAATTGCCAAACTGTCCCCAACAGACCTATGACTCTCCAGGTAAACAGGCCAGATTCTACAAGCTCCCAAAATTGCTGAGAGGGCTGAAAATCCAGTTCTTGAGAATCTACAAAGCTTTTGACACTAAAGGAGTACCTTTTTAAAAAAAGATTTTACTTATTTATTTGTCAGAGAGAGAGAGAGCACGCCCGCAAAGCAGGGGGAGGGGCAGAGGGAGAAACAGACCCCCCCCCCCCGCCGAGCAGGGAGCCCGACGCGGGGCTCTATCCCAGGACCCTGGGAACATGACCTGAGCCGAAGGCAGATGCTTGACGTACTGAGCCACCCAGGTGTCCCTAAAGGAGTATCTTTATACTGGAAATACTCCAGAACCAATGGGGCAAATCACCCATAATTCCTCATGCACCTAACGGCTTTGTTCAAGTATAATTGGCATACTATAAAATTTACCTGGTTTAAGTGGACAGTGATTTTAGTTGCCACATCCCTTTAAGTGAATGCAATCAATTTAATTTAATTAATTCAATCAGTGTAATTCTTTGCAGGGAAAGGTAAGAAATATGTAGTAAAATAGGATGAGGCAGTGATGGGGTTTGGTTCACATTTTATAAATCATCAGAAGGAAAATTACAAATTGGTGCTACAAATAAATGTATAAACCATGATTTAAAGATAATTCAAAAGCCAGTCTCAAAATAACTCTTTGACAATAAGTGGACTCATAACCCTTTCCTGCAGAATTCCCTGATACTACAGGAGTCTCTGGAGTTTGGGACTATTTGCCAACAAAGAAAAATTCCCGTTTATCACTTTCTTTCAGGTGAACCTCGTCAGGGGCCTTCTGATGTGCAAGATCAAAAGCAAATGAAGGTGAGTATCTCCCAAATCTAAAGAACCAGAGACTCTTTCTCCCTCCACGGATGTGAATATCGGTAAGAGTGGGAGAATATTGAATATAGCCTATCCCTCACTGCCTCCCTTTCCTGATCTCTTTATCACAATTCCTGATGTAGCATCAACGGCTTAATAATGAACAGTTGTGATAGTTGATACTACTTTTGTTTTCATAGTGATGTCAGATATTTTAAGCAGTTCACAAGGATTAATTTCTTTAATCCTTCAGAAAACCTCTATGACGTTTTCCTATCATTATTCCCAGATAATAATGAGGATGTTAATAATAATAATAACTAATCATAAAGATGAGGATATTGTGGTGCCGAGATTCTAAGTAATTTGCCTGAGACCACAGAGGCAGTGGTAGTAATCTGTACATTTGAAACATTTCTTTTTTTAAAGCGTTTATTGTTCTTGCTAAACACTGTTAATGAATCACAGGACAATTTAAGAAAAGCCCCGAATGATTTCCCAGCTCATGAAACTTTTCCTGTGTTTATGAAGTTCAAGGGCTCCCCCGCCCCGCCTGCCGCCGCAAGGGCTTTACCCCACAGTAGCTGCTGATGCTTCCAATTAGACACCCACTCTCGAAACAGAAAGTACCAGCTCCCCTCTGCTCTGTGGCAGGGCCGTTCTCTCCCAGCTTGAGAATGGTGGGCTGTCTGCCCCTCCCTGCTATGAGCTCCTTTGGGGCCTTGTCTGCACCTGAGGCATCTCTGAAGCCAACGAAGTGGCCCAGGGGGACCCTCTGAGGTGCCCCAAATTGATCCTTGAGTAAGTGATTCCGCAGTTGTAGATTAAACTCTACTTTAGAGGGTCGAGGACCTGGGGAGTTGGATTGCCAGTGTGGGGACCTTTGAGACAATTCAAAGAAGGATCATAAGAGAAAGTATTCATTTTCATTATTACCACATTGAAAAGTGTTTGCAAGCTCAGAAAGTACTTTCCCTTAGCTTCTTTTACTTTTCCTGTTCACTGTTTCCTCAATGAGGGAGCTGAAGGAAAGGTAGCTTAAGATTGTTGGTCAGTGACGCACCATGACGCAAGCAAAATTGACGGGAACCATCTTGTCTAATTTCCCATTAACCGTTCTTGCCAGGGCAGGACGGAATATGACATCTGGCGCTGCTTTCTTTGCTGTCTATATTAATTGCTGTGAACCATTCCTTTCCTCTCCCCTGCGCTCATCTCCCCTGTACCATTTTCCAGCAGTGTTCTGCCCCCTGTGAATTTTTACATTTATTCTCCCAGCAGCTCTCTACTAGCTTATATGCAATCCCTTATATTTTATAGAAGCCCCTCCTTTCTTCTAGAGACCACGTGGATTCTTAGAAGGCTACTCTTCCCCAAATTTTCTGTATACCACACTCCACTTAGGTGGAGCATTTTGCTGTTTGCAAGAATGGGTGAAGACAGACGTTCTAGTCCTGGAAACACCCTTCATTTAAGCCATTCCTTTTTGTTCTAACCTTACTCATAATTTAGGTACAGGGGATATAATCATCTCCCAGAGTTGTTGAGGCCATTAACCAAGGTATGCATGTGAAGATACTTTGTAAGCTCTAAAGCACTAGAGAAATGTCATTGATACCGTTTACATGTGACCTTCACATTAAAAAGGTGATGCTCGAGAAACAAATAAAGGAAGAAAGTGATTCAGAACCAATACCAATAACACCTGGCTCTGAGCAGCCTCAGAAAGAGCTGTGCCCCCTGGGAAAAGCAAGTACCTCTGGTCAAGAGAGTGAGAACATACCAGGTAAGGGGCGCCTGGGTGGCTCAGTCGGTTAAGCGTCTGCCTTCGGCTCAGGTCACGATCCCAGGGTCCTGGGATCGAGCCCCACATCGGGCTCCCTGCTCAGTGGGGAGCGTGCTTCTCCCTCTCCCACTCCCCCTGCTTGTGTTCCCTCTCTTGCTGTCTCTCTGTCAAAGAAATAAATAAAAAATCTTAAAAAAAGATAAATAAAAGAAGATACCAGGTAAGAGGTAGCTATGTGGGAACAACTATTCTGTCTTTCCTGGCTATGTTCAAGTATGTGGTCTAGGTATGGGGGATGGATCCTGGACAGGCTTGGGCCAGACCTGACTGAGGAGCTCGCCCAGCTCCAGCTGAGATGTTAGAACATGACTTCCAGAGTCATAGACTTGAATTGTCATTGATATAAAAGCCAAGTGATTCTAGGCAAGTCTTCTGAATTCTCTGAACTCCAGGTTCCTAGTCCATAAAACGGAAATAATCTTGGTTCACAAATTGTTCAAAGGCGTTAAGTCTAGAAAGCCTGTACAACATGGAAGGTGGTCAAGTAATTCCATCTGTGATAACCTGGGAACATACCTTACTCACAGTTGTATCCCCAGCCCTCAGCTCAATGCCTGACACACTGTATACCCTTAACAAACATATGCTGAATGAAAGAAGGTCTGAATGAATGTTCTGGTAAGTAAAGAGGTTGGGAATCTAAACCTGACAATGGGAGGAGCCAGAAGCTAAAATTCTAACTGGCATTTGGTGTGTATTGGTGAGGGTCTACATATCAGCCTCTCTGAGCCAGAAGATGTGAAAAACAGACTATGTCGAATGCCTGTGGGCACTCGGGAGGGAAGAGGCATCTCCTCATCTGACAAAACAGAGACTAACCCTCCCCAGCCCATCCATCCCCCATTTACCAACTCTTGTCCACCATAGGACCCAGGAAACGGATGAGTAGTATTTGGGCCTTCAGACTGCGGGAAAGAAAGAACCTAATAGTGTATGAAGAGATCAGTGATCCTGAGGAAGATGACTAACTCCGTAAGTGACCCTTCGCGGTCCACACCTGCACCCCTCTGCAAAATGTGCGTTTCTGTTATGGTACTGGTGTCCCATCTTGTCGCTTGCTCCCCAAGTCATTCCTTTCTCCTAGTCCCTTGAGGTGCAGCATTGAGGCTAAATGATGAGGTTTCCCACGCTCTTTGTGCTCCCTGCTATGTATAGCCAGGGATCCTCCCTACCTAGAATGCTGTGGGCTCCCAAATCTCATGATGTGTAGGCCACACCTTCCTCTAGCCTAGAAACTCATAAGACAGGTAAGGGAGTCACTGTGGCCTGAGCATAAGGTTCTGTTTGAGGAGCAGTGGGAGGTGCTTGGAGATCATGAGTTAGGGCAGAATCCAAGTGCTCGGGTTCCTGCAAGCCCGAAGGAAGAATTTGGTGTTGATTTATCCGGCAATCGGAGCTCACTGCTACTCATGTTCCTTCTCTTTCCTTGCCTCAACCTCAGGGATGTGACAAGTGCCCATGATAAGAAGCAGAACCTGGTGGCCTTTCACGAACATGGGCATGGCTGTGAACTCCTAGCCATCAGGTGTATAGCGAGTAAAAGACAGAGTTCACAATAGTGAAAAGTTGAGCATGATTTCTCTTACTCTGTGACAAATATTCTGTTAGATATTAGAGTTTTGTTAATGAACAAAACATATACCTAATGCATATTTCTTTCTGTTTATCCATGCACTTAACCTTAGAAAATAAGTATTGTTGGGTATTCTCTGCCCAGAACGGCACGACCCTCCTCCCCTGATGTGATTGCTGGAGGGCAGTTCTGGGTGATTCCACGTGTTTTTCTCTGCATTTACACACACACACTGTACCACTATAAGTATCTCCCACCTTCTTTTCCCCACTGCCTGCACATCCTGGACAAGTACCCCTCATTTTGTTCCCATTCAACAGGTGCTCCATGGTGCACACCCTCATTATTCATTTACATTGCAGCAGTCATTGATAATTAATAAACATTTACAAGTTTCTCTCAGTTTGCTCCTCTCGTTCTTGGGCACAGAGCCCTGTACATATATGTGTGAGTGTTTCTTTAGCACACAGTCTTAGAAGTGGAATTGTCGTGGGCGCCTGGGTGGCTCAGTTGGTTAAGCGACTGCCTTCGGCTCAGGTCATGATCCTGGAGTCCCGGGATCGAGTCCCGCATCGGGCTCCCTGCTCGGCGGGGAGTCTGCTTCTCCCTCTGACCCTCTTCCCTCTCGTGCTCTCTCTCTATCTCATTCTCTCTCTCAAATAAATAAATAAAATCTATAAAAAAAATTAAAAAAAAAAAGAAGTGGAATTGTTATGTCAAGGGTTCATTCATTCAAGAAACACCTACTGAACATGTCCTGTGCACCGAGCACTGCTCTAGGTGCTGGGAAAACATCAGGGAACATGACAGACAAATGTCCCAGCTCATGTGGAGCTGACATTCTAATGGGGGATGTTTTCAGTTTTCGTTTTGACGGACACTGTACACCCCAGGCCCGGGCCTGTGCCAGTTGGACACCTTGGCCTTTGTTCTCTGTAAGATCTCCAGGGTCAGGGGCTGGGATGGTCCATTTAGAAGTCTGTGAGACGGGGCGCCTGGGGGGCTCAGTCAGTGAAACATCTGCCTTCAGCTCAGGTCGTGATCCCGGGGTCCTGGGATTGAGCCCCGCATCGGGCTCCCTGCTCGGCAGGGAGCCTGCTTCTCCCTCTGCCTGCCGCTGCCCCTGTTCGTGCTGGCTCTCTCTCTCTGTCTCTGACAAATAAATAAAATCTTTAAAATTCTAATTTAATCTAAATTTAAAAATTTTTTAAAGAATTTATCCTTGGGTGCCTGAGTGGCTCAGTTGGTTAAGCGACTGCTTTCGGCTCAGGTCATGATCCCGGAGTCCCGGGATCGAGTCCCGCATCGGGGGGCTCCCTGCTCAGCAGGGAGTCTGCTTCTCCCTCTGACCCTCTTCCCTCTCGTGCTCTCTATCTCTCATTCTCTCTCTCTCTCTCTCAAATAAATAAAATCCTAAAAAAAAAGAATTTATCCTTAAAAACACTTTTCTTCCCAAATCAATAGAATCTTGGGTGGGATGGGAGATAGACGTTCAGGCTCTATTTGCCATCCTCCTCCAATCATCTGTTTTTAGATATGTTCTATATTTTTGTCACTATATGAATGTGATTTTCCTCCATTTTATTCTCTAAAAGGTTCTTCTTGGCATACAGAAACCCATCAGTTATCGTATATAAGGGGTCCCTGGCTGGCTCAGTGGGTAGAGCATGCAACTCTAAATCTCTGGGTCGTGAGTTCAAGCCCCACATTGGGCATGGAGCCTACTAAAAAAAATAAAAAATAAATTATTGTATATAGTATTTTGTAACCTGACTATGTGCAGGTCCCTTTGGGGGTGTAGTTTTTTGGGGGTTTGGTTTGTTTTGTTTGGCTTATAACAACAAACATTTTATTTGCTCCCGATTTTACGGGTCAGCTCTTGGGGTTGGGCCAGGGAGTTCCTTTGCTGGTCTTGCCTGGGATCACTCGTACGATCACAGTCAGCTAGCAGGCTGGTAGGGGCCTCCGCCAGCATGCGTCTTTGCTTCCTGTGGTCTAATCCTCAAACAGGCCAGCCTGGGCTTCTTCACACGGCCGGCTGAGGTCCTTTGAGACCTGCTCCTGCCCCAGGCTCTCTCTGTAGGCTCCCTTGCACCCAGGCTAGCACAGGACTCCATCTGCTTTATTCTCGGAAAAGAAAATTCCTTTCGCAAGGCAATATCATTCTAAAAGGGCAATCTATTGCAGATTTCACAGAGAAGACTGATGGGGGTGAAGGAAGTATGTATTTTACAGAGCTGAGCAGTTCATTGCAAAAATCACCTAAACCACCTTTTCTCCCCCAAAATATCACCCTTAAGCTATTCGACTACTGGTTCTGTAGCTGGGATGTGGGAGAGCAAGAGCACCTGGCTCTGGGGCGGGGGAGTCCCACACAGCCCAGGTTTGGCCACTCACCACTGACAAAAATCCCATGGCAAAGGACCAAGTGGTGGTGAAATAAATGAATTTATTTCACCAGGAATACTGCGGACTAGTGTCTCAAAGATTGCCTCCAAAGTGCCAGAGAACACTTCCGGGTTTATACACAGAAAATGTGGGGCAAAGGTGGGTGGGTAAGTGCAGGTAGGCCTGGAAGGTCAAAGGGATCATTGTCTTGGGGTCAGTCACACGTGAGCGTCTTGCTGGCTCAGGGCAGTCCTTCTTGCTTGAGGGGGTATTTGTCTGGGGACGCTTTGCCCTGGGGTCTTCGACCTGAGCCAAGAGACAAACTGGAAAGAAGAACCCAACTAGAAAGTCTGAGGTCAAAGTAGATGCAGCTGAAGTCCCCTTTCAGTTCTATTCCTTCTAAGACAGAGAAACTGAAGGGACCCCGTGAGAGACTGCTTTCTTGCTGCTTTTATTCTTTCTTATTTTTTTTAAGATTTTATTTATTTGGGGCGCCTGGGTGGCTCAGTTGGTTGGGCGACTGCCTTCGGCTCAGGTCATGGTCCTGGAGTCCCGGGATCGAGTCCCGCATCGGGCTCCCTGCTCAGCGGGGAGTCTGCTTCTCCCTCCGACCCTCTTCCCTCTTGTGCTCTCTCTCTCTCTCATTCTCTCTCAAATAAATAAACTCTTTAAAAAAAGATTTTATTTATTTGACAGAGACACAGCGAGAGAGGAAACACAAGCAGGGGGAGTGGGAGAGGGAGAAGCAGGCTCCCCGTGGAGCAGGGAGCCCCATGTGGGGCTCGATCCCAGGATCCTGAGATCATGACCTGAGCCCAAGGCAGACGCTTAACCAACTGAGCCACCCAGGGGCCCTAAAATCTCCTCCTTAAAAAAAAAAAGAAAGAAAGAAAAACTTCAGACCCTAAGCGAAGACGAGTCTCTCTCTCCTTCCCTTTCTAGTCTCCCAGACACTCTGCCTGCTGTACTCTATCACATATACTATTCAACAAACTCAACAAACTCTGCTCTCATTTCCTCTTCAATTCTTCATTTCTATTCCTGTGTGAAGTCAAGGACCTTCTTAGCTGGTTCTGGGGGACCCCCTCTAGGTCCCTGGACCCAGCCAGCCTGCATCACTTCCATCTATCCCCAATCCTAATATTTGCCCTTTATCTTGGGACAATTTTACTCTGCTCAGACTTGGGTTGTCCCGAACCAACACTTAATATTGGCTTCACGAGTTCGAATGACCATTGTTCAAGCTCAGATCCCCAAAGAAACAGACTTTGGGGCATATAGGACGTCTCCAGACAGAATACACAGAGAAATCCAGCTCAAAACAGTGCATGAGGAGAGGGAGGGAGGAGAGAATTTACCTGCCTAGCTCACTCCCAGTTCTTTTTTTTTTATTGATCAAAATGCACCCCACAGGCATTAACTCCCCACATTTCTAGATCGCATCACTTGACCCCTTCGGCAGCTGTTTGGGAAGCCAGTCTGCATACTCTTAAGATGCAGTTTCATACAATCCAGCAGTGATGGGAAAAGCCAAAAAGGCCAGGCATGCAGCTCATTGGCCTGGCTTTACGGTGGCATCCAAGGGTGAGAGCTAAATACTCCCAGGCAAGTCCTAAGTTCAGCAAGTAGTTATAATAATAGTCATCTGTGCTAGCTAATTGCTTTTATCCGGAGGAAAGATTAAACTATCTCCATGATAAGCGGGTGCTTATAGCTTGGAGCCAGGTGCCTAGGCTAAACTCGCAGGTGACAGGGAACTGGGCGCTTATCTTCGTTGAGATCCACATTTCAAAGAGACGACTCCAACACTCTTAAGAAAGGCATTCCTGGGTTATAGGCTGGCAACAGGCTTATTTGGGTCTTAAAAAGACGGACATACATATCGAAGGGGCAGAGAAGGATTCACAAATCCTAGGTTTCTCAAGGAAACCTTGAAGAAAAGTACGGGAGGGGAAGTCTCTTTCCTTTTTGGGCAACCGGGAAAATTCACTCTTGTGCTTATTTACCCTAACGGTGTTCCTCTTTTGTTATTCTTTTATAGTGACACTACCATTTTTAAAGGATATCCACTACTGGGGCACCTGGGTGGCTCAGTCGGTTGAGCCACCGAGTCCCGATTTCAGCTCAGGTTAAGTTCTCATAGGCTGTGGGATCGAGCCCCGAGCCAGGCTCTGCGCTCAGCTAGAGGCCACTTGAAGATTCTCTCCCTCGTCGCCCCCCCCCCCCGCCGCCACCTACTTGTGGGCACATGTGTGGTCTCTCTAGATAAATAAATCTTTTTAAAAAATTATCTCCACTGCCATTTCTGCCTTTCTCTGGGAGTTTATTGCTGCCTAAATATTCTGTAAATCCGTAGTAAGATGCAAAGGAAAGCAATCCTCAGAATTACAACAGAATGAATTTAAAAGTTCAATAGAATACTCACCCTTGGTGGCCAAAGGGAAACCTTTATGTCTTACCAGTGGTGAACGGCTAAAGCAGGTTCTTTCTGGGCGCCTGGGTGGCTCAGCTGGTTAAGCGACTGTCTTCGGCTCAGGTCATGATCCTGGAGTCCTGGGATCGAGTCCCGCATCGGGCTCCCTGCTCAGCGGGGAGTCTGCGTCTCCCTCTGACCCTCCCCCATCTCATGCTCTCTCTCTCTCTATCTCATTCTCTCTCTCAAATAAATGAATAAAGTCTTAAAAAAAAAAAGGCAGGTTCTTGCTCAGCAATGTGCAAAAATTCTCCTTCCTCACACATTAATTTTCCTGCTTGTCTTGTTGCCTTTATGGCTTGTGCTTTCTCTCTGTCTTAAACCTTCTGAGACCCTGTATGTCTGAAACTGTTTTTATTCCACCTTATATAAAAGTTCCTTTCTTTCAACACTTTCGAGTTATTATCACACCCTTGTTGGCTTGCCTCCTGTGTGGTGTTTGAGACATCTGATGTCAGTTAAATTATTTTCCTTTGTAAGTGAACTGATATTTCTCTCTAGATGTTTTAAAAATAATTTAAAAAATAAATAAGTAAAATAAAAATAAATGATTTTTCAGGGGCGCCTGGCTGGTCAGTCGGTGAAGCGTGTGACACTTGACCTCGGGGTTGTGAGTTCGAGCCCCACGTTGGGTGTAGAAATTACAAATAAAAATCTTTAAATAATCATTTTTCGTTATCTTTCATAATCTGACATTTCACTGTGTCAAGGGGAGTGTATATATGTGCGTGTCTTATCTATTCTGCTCAGCACCTATGATCCCATAAAATCTGAAGTTGTCTAAGACTGAGATCTTCTCACTCATTATTATTTTAAGCATTCCCTCCTTAAGAGGCTATTAGATGGGTTTTGACACTTATATTTCTATCCTCCCTATTAATTAGCTTTTCTTTCATTTATTCCATCTCTATCAACTCCTGATCACTTTTCTTGCCTTTTCAAATGCATCTGTTTTAATATCCAACCTATCCCACTGAATTATTTGTTTGAGCAATCAATATCCAGTATTGCCAATAGTTCTTTTTTTTTTTAAAGATTTTATTTATTTATTTGAGAGAGAGAGAATGAGAGATAGAGAGCACGAGAGGGAAGAGGGTCAGAGGGAGGAGCAGACTCCCTGCCGAGCAGGGAGCCCGATGTGGGACTCGATCCCGGGACTCCGGGATCATGACCTGAGCCGAAGGCAGTCGCTTAACCAACTGAGCCACCCAGGCGCCCCTGCCAATAGTTCTGTAAGCAGAAAGGGTTGGGGTCCCCAGAAAAAGAAAGACCGACAGACAGACGTAGCTTTCTTGACATAAGAAAAGTTATTTTAGGCGCCCAGCCATTTTGTAAAAAAACATAAGAACAAACAGTCACTATCAGGCCAGGAGATAACCTAATCATATTCAAAACTGAAGACTGACCTTGATGTGAAATGTTGGGGTCCAGGAGCGAGTGGTCAAGAAAGAATTCTTGAGATGTCTTCAATGCAAAAAAAAAAAAAAAATAGTGGTTTTATTAGCGCACAGGACAGGACCCGTGGGCAGAAGGAGCGGCACCGGGGTCATGATGGGGTGACTGATTATATACTTTCAAGTGGGGAGGGAGTTTGCGATAGTCTCTAAGGAATTTAGAAGCAAGGTTTCCAGGACTTTGAGGGGTTAGCTGTTGAAGATAAGGTCATTTTCTACTGTCTAGTACCACCTTAGTCCTGAGACCCTTCAGATGTATATCAGTGGGCCATATGTTTGGAGGGTGATTGCTAACATAGGTCTTGGGCAGGAACGGGGTGGCGGCAGAGATAAAGGAAGTTTCCAAAGGGATTTTTATATGTTAAAGAAGACTTGCAGGATCCTGGAGGTCTGGCTAAAGTCAAGCTAAGTCTACCTTTTGCCTCTAGCAACACATTAACATTGAAGCAGTCATTGAGGAAGGTCACTCTGCTTGTCCCAAGTATTGTCAATGGACTGCAAGCTGTAGGAAGTTTACTTTTTTTCTGTATTTCTTTTGCCTTTGTTCCCCACATCAACCTGACACACACTGAGTTATCTTTAGGATCTAAACCCCTTTAAGCACTCAGATACTGGACCATCTGGAGCCAGAGACCCAGTGATGCTGGCCCTTGCAGGGCCCCCATGACTTTGACCTGGGCCCGTTCACCACCTGACCTTAAGATGACTTTTGCCCCACTTCCATGCTGTATTCCCCATTGTGCAAGCCCCTTCATAAATATTCATGCACTCTTAGCTTAAAACTAACATGGCTCTGCTGTTCAGGGAGTCTGCTTTGGGAAATATTTCAGGTGTTCTCCTTTACCTGCTGCAAGTAAAACCCCTCCTTTTCCTATTCGTTGGCTTGGTTTTGTCTTTTGGCTTGACTCCTACTAAAAAGCAAACCTATTTTCAGGTAACAGTTCTTTTTTTTTTTTAAGATTTTATTTATTTATTAGAGAGAGAGAACATGAGGATGGGGGAAGGGGCAGAGGGAGAGGGAGAAGCAGACTCTCCACTGAGCAGGGCCCCAACATGGCGCCCCCGATCCCGGGATCCTGACCCGAGCCGAAGGCAGACACTCAACCGACTGAGCCACCCAGGTGCCCCTCGGGTAACAGTTCTGTATAACTTCCTGGGAAGATGTGTAGCCTGGACACTCCTTGTGAGTTTGAGGGTTTGGAGGTTGGCATGTCTTAGGGTAGAGAACTTCTAGAGCTGCCCTCTGGGCTCAACCAGTCCTTCTTTCCCCTCCCCAGCCTGTGACTCCCCAAAGATGCTTCCAGGACCTCTGTCTTAGCACCACAGGAGAATGTGGAGAGGCTTCAGGGCCGGGGGTGTCATTTGTTGTAGTTCCTTAGCCCAGAGGGTGATGGGAAGAATGCCTAATTACTGGCCAGCCTATCGGCACATTTTCTATGAGCTTTCCCACCCCACTATGCCTCAATGTGACCATGCCACCTCAGACTGGCACTGAGCCACTGCTGCCACTTTTTTGCTCTGTGGTGTTTACAAGACAGGTGATGAGCCTTCCAGAAAATATAAGGAGACAAAATGACACAGTTAGAAAGCCTTACCCTCCATCTGTGGCCTCTGACCTTTTCCCACTCTGGGCCATCTCATCCTCCACTGGGGACCAAACCATTAAGAGTTTTGTTGCTGGGAACTGTTCTGAAACCTAACCACCTCCTCATCTCTTCTGTGGCTTCTGCGGGGTTGGGTTTGGGGAAGGAAGCCAACAGCTATTGCTGGTTCACCATCTTCATCTAGAGCTAGATATGCCCTTACATTTTTTTTAAAAGATTTTTATTTAGTTATTTGACAGAGAAAGACACAGTGAGAGAGGGAACACAAGCAGGGGGAGCGGGAGACAGAGAAGCAGGCCTCCTGCCGAGCAGGGAGCCCTATGCAGGGCTCGACCCCAGGAGCCTGGGATCATGACCTGAGCTTGAAGGCAGAAGCTTAACCACTGAGCCACCCAGGCACCCCTATGCCCTTAGCGGTTAACAGACATCTTAAGTCATTACTTAACAGCAACAACAACTATAACTGAATATATATAGTGCTTACCACATGACAGGTGCTATTCTAAGTACTTTACATATATTAACTCATTTAATCATCATAGCCGCCCAATGAGTTTAATAACTATCCCCAGTTTACTCTTAAGTAGACTGAGGCACAGGAAGACTATGTGACTTACACAAGGTCACACGGCTAGTAAACTGAGGAGTCAGAATTCGAACCCATGCAGTCTGGCTCCAGAGTTCATCCTCTGAAAGGCAAGTGCTCTTAGCTATTCTACTGGTCTACCATTAATTAACATCTACATTCATCCCTTAAACAACAGAAGAACTTCTCTTTTCTTTCCTGTCCCTGCCCTCATCTCCCATGTTTATATTAGCTGGAATTTCAGTTCAAGATTGTGATTTTTAAAATTTACAATCAAAACTTATTTAGACCTTTCCATGAAGGCTATTTTTCCCCTCCCCATTGCTTATTAGAACCCAATTATTGTTGCTCCTTAATCCATTTTTTCTTCTGCTGGATCATATACCCTAATAATCTTTTCAGAAGGGGTAGGTATGTGATGAATTTTCTGAAATATTTTTCCTTTCATCTGGATTATCTTGGCTGGATACAGAAATACAGGTTCAAAATTATTTCTCATCAGCTCTTTAAAGAACTTCTCTGTATTCTTTCTTCTCTCTTTTCTCTCTGGGACCTTTCAGGATTTTCTTCTTATCCTTTAGGGTTTTATCTTTAACCTAGAAATTTTATTTCTAGGTTGTGGGTGGGTGGGGGGCAGTGTGTGTGTGTGTGTGTGTGTGTGTGTGTGTGTGTGTGTGTGTGTGTGTGATTCATGCTTAGAATTTAGTGGTTCTTTTCAGTTTGAAGATTCATGTCTTTTTTTCAGCTCAGAAAATTCTAGAACGGGGCGCCTGGGTGGCTCAGTTGTTAAGCGTCTGCCTTCGGCTCAGGTCATGATCCCAGGATCCTGGGATTTAGCCCACCATCGGGCTCCCTGCTCGGCGGGAAGCCTGCTTCTCCCTCTCCCACTCCCCCTGCTTGTGTTCCTGCTCTCGCTATGTCTCTCTCTGTCAACTAAATAAATAAAATCTTAAAAAAAAAAAAGAAAGAAAAGAAAATTCTAGAACATTATTTCTTCAAGTCTTGCCTTCTCTCCACTCTTCTATTCTGTTTGGAACTCCTACTAGATGAATGTTGAAACTTCTGGGATCCATCCTCCATTTCCTTTATTTCTTTCATACTATCTACTTCTTTTTTTTTTTTTAAGATTTATTTATTTATTTATTTATTTATTTATTTATTTATTTATTTATTTATTTGACAGAGAGAGACACAGCGAGAGCAGGAACACAAGCAGGGGGAGTGGGAGAGGGAGAAGCAGGCTTTCTGCTGAGCAGGAGCCTGAGGTGGGGCTCGATCCCAGGGGATCATGACCTGAGCGGAAGGCAGACGCTTAACAACCGAGCCACCCAGGCGCCCCTCATGTTATCTACTTCTTAATCCTTTGTAGTGTAATGTGAAATAATGCCATTGCCTGGACATTTTTTTTCATTGAGTTACTCCAGTTTCTCTTATTGATCTGCAAAAGCTTCATTATATATTAGGGATAGTTACTTTTAATTTGTTGCATATTGTAGGAGACCAGAATATGCCGCCCCAAACAAAATATGCCTCTTTGGCATATCAGTGACTTTGAGCTGATTATTTTGAGGAACAGCAGACTGGAGAAGCTCTGGAAACAGTAGATGTTATCCTCCTGTAAGGGAAATTTACATTTATAAAGGAAATTTCCATTTGTAAGGGTGTCTGCCCCCTCTCTGTACTAGGAAGGGAAGGAAGACTAAATCACAAGAAACTCTGATCAATAGAGAAAGCTGTGACCTAAATCTGCACAACAAACCTTATCCTTGTTTACCACACCTCCCCAGGTCACTTCCCCATAACTTGCCTCCCCACCCCAGAAGCCCAAACCTCCTTTTTCCTGTTTTAGCCCAAATTGCTATATAAACCCAAGCTCTAGCCATCCCTTGAGATACTCATCCCTGAGTCCCTACCATCGATATATGAGACACATATTAATAGCCTTCTATTTGTTTTTTTCTTATGAATCTGTCTTTTGTTACAGAGCTCCAGCCAAAAACCCAGAAGGGTGGAAGGAAAGTATTTTTTCCTCCCTTAGAGTGTTTCAACATTTTCCCTCAAATTTACCTTCTCAAATGGTTGTATATGGTGGCTTTTGACTCAGATGAGTCTTTTAAGTTTTATGTCTTTAAATATATCAGATTTATTGCTCACAGCCTTGGTGTCATGCCGAGAAATGCCTAGGCCACCTCAAGATTCATTATAATATTTCCTAGATGTTCTTCTAGTGCTCTATGAATTTACATTTTCACATTTAAACCTCTAATTTTTCTTGACTTTATTATCTTATGTGGTATAAGGTAAGATTTTAATCTTTATTTTTTTCCAAGTGGATAGACACCTGTCAAACCATCATTTGGTATACAATCCATCTTTTGCCCACCATTTGGAAATACATGCTGAAGTTTTGTATATAGATCAGTATGTTTCTCATCCTTCTATTTTGTTTCACTAATTGATCTGTTTCTGTGTGTATTCGTTTTCTATCCCTCTTATAACAAATTACCACATTCTTGGTGGCTTAAAACACAGATTTGGGGGCACCTGACTGACTCAGTTGGAAGAGCACGTTACTTTTGATCTCAGGGTCATGAGTTCAAGCCCCACGTTGGGTATACACATTACTTAAATAAATGAAAACTTAAAACCCACAAATTTATTATCTTACAGTTCTGTAGGTCAGAAATCCAAAACAAGTCTCACTGGATTAAAATCAAGGTGTTTGCAAGCTATGTTCCTTCCTGGAGGCTCTAGAGGAGAAACTCTTTCCTCGCCTTTTGGCCTCTAGAAGCTGCCCACATTCCTTGGTTCATGGCCCCCTTTCTTCCATCCTCAAAACCAACACATAACATCTCTCTGACCCTGCTCCCATCCTCACATCTCTTTCTCAGACCCTCTTCCACTTACAGGGGGTTGTGATGACATTGGATCTACCCAGATAATCCAGGAGAAGCTATTTTAAGGTTTAGCTACCTTAACTCCACCTGCAACTTCAATTCCCTTTCCCATGTAACAACATATTTACAGGTTCCAGGGATTAGGATGAGAACACCTTTGGTGGGGGGCACTTATTCTGCCTACCACACTCTTCCAGCCCCCTTACCATGATTTTAAAGTACATTTCACTATTCGTTAGAGCAAAACACCCTATTAGTGGGACGCCTGGGTGGCTCAGCCGGTTAAGAGTCTGCCTTCAGCGCCGGTCATGATCTCAGGGTCCTGGGATCGAGTCCTGCATCGGGCTCCCTGCTCGGCGGGAAGCCTGCTTCACCTCTCCCTCTGCAGCTCACCCTGCTTGTGCTCTCTCTCTCTAATAAATAAATAAAATCTTAAAAAAATATATTGCTTAGGGCGCCTGGGTGGCTCAGATGGTTAAGCATCTGTCTTCGGCTCAGGTCATGATCCCGGAGTCCTGGGATCGAGTCCCGCATCGGGCTCCCTGCTCCTTGGGAGCCTGCTTCTCCCTCTGCCTCTCTCTCATGAATAAATAAATAAAATCTTTAAAAATATATATATTGCTTAAAAGAAAACACCCTATTATTCTTTAGTTTTCAAAAAATTTTTAATTATAAACTAAGTCCTGGGATGTAGTGTACAGCATGGTGACAATAGTTAATAATACTATATTGTATATTTGTAAGTTGCTAAGACAGTAATCTTAAAAGCTCTCACCATAAGAAAAAATTTTTGTAACTGTGTATGGTGACAGATGTTTAACTAGACTTATTGCGGTGATGATTTCACAATGTATACAAATATCAAATCATTATGTTGTACATCCAAAAACTAATATGTCAATTATACCTCAATAAAAAAAAGTCATACGCTCTACCGACTGAGGCTGCCAGGTGCCCCCAAACCCAGCAATATTGTAAACAAGATTATTCTAAAACTTATATGGAAGGGATGGGGCGCCTGGGTGGCTCAGTCTTTGAGTGTCTTTCTTCGGCTCGGGTCAGGATCCCGGGGTCCTGGGATCGAGCCCCGCATCGGGCTCCCTGCTCTGCAGGAAGCCTGCTTCTCCCTCTCCCACTCTCCCTGCTCGTGTCCCCTCTCTCACTGTGTATCTCTCTGTCAAATAAATAAATAAAATCTTAAAAAAAAAAAAAAGAAAACTTATATGGAAGGGCAAACAAACTAGAATACCTAAAACAATTTTTCTGAAGATTTTCTTTATTTATTTGACAGAGAGAGAGTACAAGCAGGGGAAGCGGCAGGGAGAGGGAGAAGCAGGCTTCCTGCCGAACAGGGAGCCCGACATGGGGCTTGATCCCAGGATCCCGGGATCGTGACCTGAGCCGAAGGCAGACACTTAACTGACTGAGCCACCCAGGTGCCCCTAGCTAAAACAATTTTGAAAAAAAAAGTAAAACGGGAGGAATTGCCTACTGAATTGCAATACTTACATAGCTACAGGAATCAAGGTTGTGATATTGGGGGAAAAATAGACACATAGATCAATGGAACAAAATAGAAAACCCAGAAATAGTCCCACACTGAATTTTTACAGAATACAAAAGCAAAGGGGTGCCTGGCTGGCTCAGCTGGTAGAATATGCACCTCTTAATCTCGGGGTCCTGAGTTGGAGCCCCATGTTGGGCACAGAGCTTACTTAAAAAAGAAAAAGAAAATAATACAAAAGTAATTCAGTGGAGGAGGAGTTGTCTTCAGAAATGGTGCTGGAGCAATTGGGTATCTGTAGGCAAAGAAAAAAAAAAGCATCCACCTAAACTTCATACCTTATACAAAAATTAATTCAAATGGATCATAGATTTAAATGAAAATGTAAAATTTTTTTAAAGATTTTATTTATTTACTTGTCAGAGAGAGAGAGAGCACAAGAGGGGGAGCGGCAGGCAAAGGAAGAAGCAGGCTCCCAGTTGAGCAGGGAGCCCGACGCGGGACTCCATCCCAGGACCCTGGGACCATGACCTGAGCCGAAGGCAGACACTTAACCGACTGAGCCACCCAGGCATCCCGAAAATGTAAAATTTTTAGACTTGGGCATGGTAAACAATTCTTAAACATAACCCATTTTTTAAAAAAAGATGAAATTAGACTTCGCTCTGTCAGAAACCCTGTTGAGAGGATAACCTCTTCTTGTGGGTGTTAAATATGAACACTTGCATTTGTAAGGCCAGGTACTGGAATTTCAAGTTAGCCTTGTTCTTTAAAAGCAGGCTTATTGAACTTTAATTTAGTATTGAGATGAGTTAGAGGCAGTAAGGAATGAAGAGGAGTTAAATAAGGAGCATATAGTATGAATCAACTACAGTCAACTGTCCTATTTCTAAATATGGAGAGGAGAAAGATTATCTATAGTGGCCTGCATATGCATTAAAAATTATCTGGGAAGATAAACGAAAAGTCTCTTAAATATCCAAAAACTTATTCCATAAAGAAATACATGTGAATTTTAACAGCAATACTATTTTCACCTAGTAGGTTGGCAAGAATCCATGTCTCATGACTCAGGCTGTTGTGAAATGGGCACTCATACACATTGCCAGTGGGAGAACAAAATGGCCATGCTGGCTCCTACCTCAGGGCCTTTGCACTTGCTGCTGCCTCTGCCTGCAACACTGTCTAAATAACCATGTGACTCGCTCCTTTTGGCCAATCTAGGACCCAGCTCCTAGTCTGCTTGTGAGGCTTCCCTGATGACCCCCCCGCCATCCCAACACCACACTCAACATCACTTATTTTCCTCATAGTGCATATCTTTTTTAATTTTATTTTTATAATCTTTATACCCAAGTAATCTTTATACCCAAGGGGCTCGAGTTCACAACCCCGGGATCAAGAGTCCCATGCTCCACCAACTGAGCCAGCCAGGTGCCCCTCATGGTGTTCATCTTTATCAGAAATGATTAATCTCTTTTCCTCTCTTCGGCTAG
Source organism: Zalophus californianus (assembly GCF_009762305.2). Taxonomy (NCBI): domain Eukaryota; kingdom Metazoa; phylum Chordata; class Mammalia; order Carnivora; family Otariidae; genus Zalophus; species Zalophus californianus. The sequence goes on along the minus strand of NC_045612.1, from coordinate 87,592,089 downwards.
ATCGGGGATCAGCAAATTTTTTTCTGAAAAGGGCCAGATCATAAATAGCTGAGGCTTGGTGGGCCATGTGGTCTCTGTTGCAATTCCTCAGCCCTGCTGTACTAGCACTGAAGAGCCATAAACAATATGTAAGTGAACAAGCATTATTGTGTTCCGATAAAAGATCTGCAGACACTGCAATTTAAATTTCATCATTTTCAAGTGTCACAAATTATTCTTTTTTGGATTTTTTTTTTCCCAGTCAGTTAGAAATGTGCAAACTATTTTTGGCTCAGTGGCCACACAAAGAGGCAGCGGACTGCTGCCTTTGGCCTGTGAGTCATGGTTTGCCTACTTTGGTGCTAGATCACCATCTACAGGGATTATGGTCTGCTTGATTCACTGTTGAAACCCTAGAACCCAAAACAGTGCCTGGCACCCAGGAGGCTCTCAGTAGATGTTTCTCGAGTGAGGAAATGAACAGAACGATGAGTTGGGTGGCAAGTTACCGAAGGAGTGGAGACGTGAGTGAACATTCGAGAGCCGGTTCAATCCTACGCTCAGGGCTTCAGTTTACCCGTGTCTGAACCTAGGCAGGCTCCCCCAGGAAGATTTATTAGAAAGAGATCAGAAGGCTGAGGCCAGAGTTGCAATTCAGCATCTTTATTCTTCCCCTTTAGCTCGAGGGTGATCCTGACAAACAGCTTCTGCCAGGAGAGGCAGAAAGGACTGGGCTGGGCGGGGATTCCCCAAGGACCTGGTCTCCTCCCGCGGGGTTGGGTTGGGCTTAGGGCCATGATCCAAGCTCAGCATCCCTGCGGAGGAAGGAAGCGGACCACTCTGCAAGCTCTGTGGCCCCCCTACCTCCAAGAGCCATGTTAATGGGAACCAGCCATCTCCACACGCCAGGCTTGAGGGACCTGGAGAGCGGCCCCATCTTCCTCCACATGCACGGGAACATGCATGCGCACAGGGGCCCAGGGCGGAGCAGGGCAAGGTCAGTGTCCGGACACATGGCTCTGGCCTGTGGCCCAGTTGGCAAACATAAAGCCTAGACTGATGGCCATGAAGAGGACCCCCAGGAGACCAAAACACAGAGCCTGTGGACGAGAGGGAGAGAAGATGGGGCTGGTTGGCTCTCCACACCAGCACTCCTGGAAATGTTCCTCAAGCCCTCCATCCCCTCTAGAGTGCCCCATTCATTCCTGACCCTCCTGCTCTCTCCCCTTCCTTAACACCAGCCCCTTCCTAAGAATTCTCCATCTTTCTAGAACCCTTCAGAGAGTATTCTCCTTTATCCTCCTTGAAAGTGCTCCCGACCCTTTTCTAATAGCACTCCTTCCATCTGCCTGTAGAATGCTCCCTCTGTCTTGGCAGACCCCGCTGGTGCTCTGTCTGCTCAGCCCCTTCCTAAGACAATCTCCTTCATTCTTCCAGACCACCTGCCCTCCTTTCCCCCAGCCCCCTCGTGACAGTGTTCCTTTTTATCCCTGGCCATCCTGGGGTGCTCCCTCCTCAGAATGCTCCCTCTTTCCCCAGCCCTCCCCTGGAATGCTCACCTGGATCTTAGGCCAGGAGTACAGGGGCTCCACCTCAGATGGCACAATGCGGAGGTAGAAGATGCTAGGAAGGATGAAGATGAGGCTGGGGGCTGAGGTGGACCCTGGAGGACAAGCAGGAGGGACAGAAATCAATGTAAGTTTGGAGTATAGGGCACCTATTAGGTGGCGTCTGGGACTGGGGCTGGGGGTACTAACCAATAACCCCAAAGATATCCCGGATGGTCGGCACGCAAATGACAAGAACATTGACCAAGACAAGCAGGATCAGGGCAATGGCCACATGTCGTGGCCAGCTGAAGTCCCTGCTTGGGAAGAGCAGCTGCTGCAGGGCCCGGCGGATCTGTGGTCAGAGTAGGGTAGGACACCAGTCAGGGCCCAAGAGCTGCTGCCCCCCTCCGTGTGGTCATCTGGCTTGAACTCCACCCTCTGAGCATCCATCTGTGCCTCCACCCCACGTGAGGTCCCTGATCCTCCCTCCATCTGACTATCTACATGTCTACCTGGTCTGAGCTTCCATCTGTACCTCCACCTTCTAAATGAGCATCTTGCCACCCTTCTGACAATCCATGCCTCTTCCTTCTGTCTGATCACCCGTCGATGCCTCGACCCGCGCTCTGGAATCTCTGCCTCCCTGTCTGACTGCCCTCCTGTCCTTCCTTCCATTCCGTCTGAGATCCCTGCCTCTGTCGCCATCTGACTAACCTCTCTCTCCCTCCTCTGTCTAGTCATCCCACCGCTCCCCCCCCCCCCGCATCTGAGGGCCTGGTCCCTCTTATACCTCACTATTTCTGCCTCCACCCATCCTAAGGGATGCTGTCCATCCCTGTCTCTTCATTCTGACTGTCCATCTCTCTCCGCCTCTACCCTGACTATTCCTGCCTCCCTCTTCGGCCTGGCCCAACACCTGGTGCCTCCTCCCTCCAGCTGACTACCCCTCCCCTCACTCATTCTCTCTGTCCTGCCACCGATGTCCCCTTTCTGTCCGACCCTCAATTTTTGCCTCCTCTGTCCACCTGACAACTCTGCCTTCCCTATTGTCCATCCCTGCCTCCTCCATCCGTCTGTCCGTCCGTCCGCTCCCGCCTCCGCCCCGCAGCCGAACACCCGTGCCTCCACCCTCCACCCACGTCCGTCCGCTCCGTGCCCCGCCCCCACGTACAGGGAACAGCACGACCGGCACAGTGAGAGTCACTGCAAGCAGCACGGCCAGGCGCACGCAGAGGATGAGCAGGTCCTGCTGGCTATACATGTGCAGCATCTCCGCCTCCACGCTATCTGGGCCGCGGGGCACGGGACACAGGATGCACGGTGTGGCGGGAGCACTGAGACCAGCGCCCCGGAAACACACACACACAGACACACACACGGCAACAAAACCCACATGTGCGACGTGTGTCCCCTCTTTGGAAACTGATGGGTCCGGGGCACGGAGGGAAAGAGCTCAGGCTCCTGCCCGAGCAGTCTGCCCAGTCCCCACTCCAGCCCCCACCTGGCCCCAGCCCCACTCACTGTAGAAGGTGAGGTATCCAAAGGTCGCTGTGAGCCCATACATGCAGAACATGGCCCCAATGGACACGTTGGCCACGGCCTGCATTCTGTGCTTGGAGGGCCTGAGTCATAGAGGTTATGGAACTGTCATGCCCAGACCCCTGGACTTGAGGTAGGCCCCTCAAAAGGAGCCCAGGCCCTCCAGAGTCCCCTTCTTCCAGAGCGGATGTCCAGCTGGTACACACTGGGATGCCCATCTCTACTTCCCCTGTGTGACTAGCCAAGCCTCCCTCTGTCCATCCATCTCACCGCATATGACCATCTTTGTCTAGCTCCTCTGTCTGACGACCTCTGCCTCTCCCTCGCATCTGACCCCCATGCTGTGCCCCTATCTCTTCACCCACACGTCCCTCCATCATATCCTCCCTGCCCCCCTGTTGTGTCCACCTGTACCCCACTCTCTCTGACCATCCCCACCTCCTCATCCCCATCCATGCACGCTACCCCCTCCATCTCATCATTTCTGCCTCCCCACACTGCCCATTCACGCTTGCACAGAATATTTAAGCCCTAATCAGTAAAAAGGCTCTGCCCGGCACACCCCCGCCCCCGACAAGGCCACCTCAAACCCCTCTCCTGGCGTGATCTAGCCACGATCGAGCCACAGTACAGGACTGCTTGAGGGATTGTGGGACATTATGACTATCGCACCACCTACGCCCACTTGCCTGCCCACTCACCGGCAGAGCTCTGTGTAGATGGGCAGCACCTCAGGGTGGCAGACGAAGGCAAAAGCCATTATGGGCACTGTGTAGAACATCTGGGGGAATGGCCCACATACCCGAGATTAGAACCTACAGGGGTCTCTCCCCCACCCTTCTTCCCCCTGGCCCCACCATGGAAGCCCCCTGATGTCCGATGCCCAGCTCCGTTCTCAGCAGGATAGGACCAGAGGTGCAAGCTCTATACACGCACCCGCACACCCACCTGCGAGTCCACGGTGAACATCTGGGCCTCACAGCTCCTGTTGAGTCCCTGGATGGGAAGGCCCGGGGGATTCTTGCTCTCCACTGCTGTCTCATTGAGACCTACAGCACAGCCAAGCTGGAACTTCTTGTAGATGACCTGGGGGAGGGTGGGGAAGCGAGGTCACGGGGAAGCCTACGTCCCCATGTTCCAAACTCTTTCTTTGCTTTTTTCATGTCCTTCTCCCTCAGACTCACCGAAATGAGGAAAAACAGCATACAGGTCAAAGAGAGACCACTGGTATACCCCAGGTAGCCTGCAAGGGGTAATACACAGAGCCTCAGAAATCAAGGGACCCCCCCCCCCCGTATAGCAAATATCAAACCCTAGTTTGGCCTTTCAGGCTACCTCACCCCACTTAGGCCACCCTTTTGCACAAGCTTTTACTTCTACCCGGACCCACCTCCCCTCCATAGCAAACTCCTATTCATCTGTTAAAGCCCACCTCACACAAGCTCTCCCCTGGTATGTCACCGCCCTTGAAAATGGGGGTTTTCTCAATCTGGCTCCCCTTCTCTAAATCCACTATCCAATGACCAACACAGGAAGCCTCTTACCCAAGTGTCTCATGAGGGCCAGTGGCAGGATGATTAACACACTGACAATGATGATGAGGAGGTTTCCCTTCAAGAACCAGCCCCTGGGGAGACAGGCAAACACAGTGACTAGCTGCCTGCCAAAGAAAACCGTCAGGCAGGCGCTCATAGAAGACAGCCGAACAGATGGATTTCTGCCTGCAGTCGGGGGAGATGAGTCGACGCCTCAGCTGTGAGAAGTCATTCAAGCCGTCACAGTGACAAATGGCACAACGGGATGGGCAGAAAGAGCCAGATGGATAATCAGACTGTCAGTCGAACCCTGTCAAAGGGACACAGCTAAGAACACACACACACACACAGCCGGACAAAACTGTGCCGTCAGACTCACAAGCGGACATACAACCAGATGGGCAGACAGGACCCCGAATCAGTGAGACTCCCACAGTCCCACACACGGTACCGGACACAGAGTGAGTCCTGACCCTGGTGCGTCTGACGGGTCGAACAACAGTCGGATGATCAGGCAATGGCACAAAGTCAGACAAGAAGTCAGGAAGACACACATGTGGTTGTCTGAACAGCTCAAGGTGTGTGTTGAACACCTCAAAGTAGCTGGGCCACCTTGGCCACACAACCAAAGATCGAAATGAGGCAAAACCAACCAGCTCTTGTTGGGACCCAGCTCAAAGAAAGAGTGGGATCTGTACAGATATTGGAGGGTGGTGCCTAGGCAAGACAGTTAATACAGAACCGGCTGAAAAACTGCTCATTTGTCCAAAAGAATTGTATTAATTGCCTACTATGTTCCAGGCACTCACACACCATCTCGCACACACAGTGACACAGAAACAAACCGACAAAGTACCACTGACCACATAGTCGCTGGGAACTAATTATAGTAATTAGATACACCTCGTCACACAGATGGTCAGCTACCTAAACAATTTCAGAATCAAACCCGAAGATCTAAGAGGATACACAGAGTCAGCCATCATATACAAACAACTGAACAGACTCAGCCAGCAGATGGATGGAAAATCAAGGGGCGCCTGGGTGGCTCAGTAAGTTAAGCGTCTGCCTTCGGCTCAGGTCATGATCTCAGGGTCCTGGGATCAAGCCCCGCATCAGGCTCCCTGCTCCGCGGGAAGCCTGCTTCTCCCTCTCCCTCTCCCCCTGCTTGTGTTCCGGCTCTCGCTGTCTCTCTCTCTGTCAAATAAATAAATAAAATCTTTAAAAAAAAAAAATCAAACATACCGTCAACTAGATGCATACTCAGAACAGTGGTCAAACACACATGGTGGGAACCATAGTCCAGAGGACATATTGTCATAGTTGAGGATCACACACACACACACACACACACACACACACACACAGCCAGAGGGAACTTGCCAGAAAAAAATGGCTGCCAAATTAAACAGAAATGGGAGTCCACTGGCGCATACAGTCAGAGCCAATCACATACACATAGTTGGCACCACAGTACACCACACGCTCACACTGACAGCCAGACAGATTTCGCCAGCCTGAGGGACCCTGAATCAAACAGAATCCGCTGGACGGGGAAAAGTCAGAGTAAGCAAATGTCAGACACACATGGTCGGACTCCCAGCACACAGGACACAGCTGTAGCCAGCTGTGGTCTAGCTGGCCAGAGAGTCTTCCAGTACTACGGTCCAGAACCAAATCCACACAGCTTCGGTCTACTTGATGTGTATAATCACATGGTCAGCCTCAGAGTCGACTGGACATACGGAGTCAGCTACCAGATAGAGTCAGCCAGAACAACAGTCACCAAAACCAACCCGTGGTCTACTAGATAGAGCAACGGTCACACACGCTGTTGGCCTCACAAAACAGAAGCATCACAGTCTGACCCCACTGGCCTGCCCAACAGTCTCAGAACACCTGGGAGTCAGCTGGGCACAGAGTTGAAGAGAGCAGGCAGACTGCACAGGTAGACTCAATGGCCTGCCGGCCAGAGCCAAGGGGTGTTGCTCACTCACCCCTCGGGGTCCATGTCCAGGAAGGTGCCGATAACCAGGGGGAGTTCGGATTTGATGATGAACAGGTAACTGGACATGGCTGGTGCAGGTGGGGGGAGGTATAAGCAGAAGGATTCCCCTCATCCCCCCAGCCCAGCCTGAGGAAGCCCACCCCACCCCACCCTCTTCCCCCAAGCTGATCCCCTACCTCCCAGAGTCCTCACCCCCAACATTGTGCAGACAGATCACCGCAGCCACCACTACCTTCCCCGCGGGCCCCAGAGCCCTCTGTCCCAGCTGCTCATAGGCTCGGATCCCTGGGGTAGGAAGACAGGAGGGAATGGGTTGTGGGTCCAGGAGGCCAGGCCAGGGGTGAGGGGGTGGGGGGTGGGCCCGAGGGTCAGGGAGCTGAGGAGTTGGGACTGGGGGTAATTGGGTCTGATTGATGGAAGCTGGAGGTGAGAGTTAAGCAGTTCGGGGTGGGGTTGAGGTGGAGCCTGGGAGGTGCGATCTGGGACCAGGGAGAAGGTTGGGGGCTGGAGGTGGGTAGCGGGTGTCTTGGGGTCATGGGGCTGGCTTCCACAATTAGGGGGAGCTAGAGACTGAGGAGTGGGGGTTAGAAGCGGAGTGTCGTAATCTGGGTGTGGGGAGGGTCTGAGAAATGAGGTTTGGTGTCAGACTGAGGGTGAGGGATGAGGATTGGGAGGTGGGGATCTGGGAGCCCAGTTAAGTTCTCAGGGCCACTGTGCAGTCTGAGAGCTGGAATCCAGGGAGTTGAGGATGGAGTCTGGGGTCCTGGGTCCGAGATCTGGGGGTGTGGTGTGTTCATAATCTAGGGTTTGGGTTATAAGGTCTAGGGTCTCAGGTCAGAGGGCTGGGTCCAGAGTCTGGGGTCCAAGATACGGGTTGAGCTCCAGGCCTTACCTACAACGCCAGCACAGGTCAGCAGGAGATGGATGGAGTATGAAGACAGAAGAGCAATGCATAGCAACAGGGCCCTGTGACAGATGGCCCAGCTCAGACTTGGCCCCCAGGCCTCCCGCTTGGCCCACACAGCACCCCTGCCCCACCCCACGCCCACCGGCTGCCCAGGACTCACAAGAAGAAGAGGACCCCTGTGTGGGCCATGGCATAGGCCAGTCCCAGGATGCCGCTGCCCATGATGGCGTTGCTGAGATTGAACACTGACATTCCAAACGATGTCTTCCCCTCGAACTGTGGGGAAGGAGCCAGGCCCGGGCACACAGGGGGAGGGAGACCAGGTAAGGAGACCAGGGCTGGGGCCCAGGAAAGACTAGGGGAGAAGTGACTGGGGCGCGGAGAAGCCCAGAAAGGGCCTAGGATGGAGGCTAGGAAGGAAAAGGAGTTGAAGCCAGGGAGAAGCTGGAAAGGCAAGAGCTAGGAAGGAAGAGCCAGGAGAAACTTCGGAGGGGAGAAGCTGGAAGTGGAGAACAGGGGAGGGCGCAGCAGTCACCAGAGGCAAAACAGCTAGGGAGGGGAGCAGCTGGGGACCGGGGAGCAGCTGGGGCAGGAAACAGCTAGGCAGGGAAGCCCCGGGAAGAGGGAACAGGAGGGGAAGAGAGGAGCCGGGCAAGGTGCAGCTGGGACAGATCCTGTGAGGTCACTCACATCCATGAACTCGATTGGCTTCCTCCCTGGAGCAGGAGGATGGCTGGGCAGGAAGCCTTCGCGTTCCTGCCTGTAGCTGGAGAGGGCAGAGAAATCCGGGGTGGGGGGGTGGGGGGGTGAGGGGGTAATCCTGACCCCTGGCCTTGTCCCCTTGGGCCCCTGACTCACCCCAGAGCATCCGCAGGGAGGGCTCCGTTCATCTTTGGGTCCTGCAGCTCCATGCTGTGGGCCAAGAAATGGGGGCAGGGGGTCAGAGATGAGGCAGGGGGGCTACCAAGTGGGGAGAGCTGGATCGAGAGGGTAGGGGGCCAGACAAAGACAGATGGAGAACCAGAGAGATGGGGAGATAAACGGAGAGACTCAAAGACAACAGTGAGAGGCAACGGAGGAAGACATGGGAGGCAGAGAAGGGAACCGGAGGGGGAGAGATGCCAACAGTTACTCAGACAAGCAGAAAAAGAGGGCAGCGAGAGACAAATAGAGGGGGAGGGGGGAGAGAGACAGAGAGAAAGGGAGAGAGAGAGAGGGACCCCACAGCGGACGACATGGCCATCTGGAGCTGGAATAGCCTGTCCTCCCAGACCCCACACTCACTCAGTCTCTCTTGCTGCCTCTTTCCTTGCCGCCCCCCCCCACACACACACACCCCCCTCCCTCCACCCTCACCGCTTGGCCAAGCCTCTCACTCCTTACAGGGACACGTGTCGGCCTGGCTGCCCCACCCCTCCTAACGCCCCCTACCCCCCTCCTCCCAGCCTGGGCCCTGAGCCTGAGCCCGGAGCTGATGCAACCTGTTGAAGGAGCTGGAGGTTGGGGGGAAAGGGGGGGGCGCGGGCTTGGAGACCCTAGCCCCCTCCCCAGGCTGCAAATTGCTCTCTGCCACAACTCTGAATATCCTCACTAGAGGCCAGAGACAATTCCCCAAACTGAGCCTCCTTCCAAGGATACAAGTGACCCGGGGATACCCATTTAATCCCCTTTTTAGGGATTAGAGAAGTATTTTTCCGGGACCGCTGTCGAGTCTTAAACACTCGTTCTCCTGGCAGAAGTAACTTTAGAGACGCTTCCAGACTTAAGATCCTTCCTGGTCTTGGGGTGTCTCAGGAACCTGCCCTGAGCCCTAATTTCCCCTCCTGAGGATGAGCTATCTCTGAGACCTTCATCAAAAGCCCCCTCCCAGGGCTTGATGCGTTTCTTGGGGTGGGGGTGATCCGCAATCCCCAAGCGAGCCTGGAGCCCCGGTTTTCTGGATGGAGTGTCTCCGAAGAAACCCCCAGACCAGAGCTCACTTCCTGGGAGTGCGGTATCTCAGAAACCCCCATGCAAGGTGCCCATCACCGCTAAAAGTGCCTCCGGGAAACCCCCTCCCCAAGCCCCGAATCCCCTTCCCGGGAAGGGGACGCCTCTCAAGGAGCCCCATCCTCAGTCGCGAGCACTCTCTGGAGACTCTCGCCCACTTCTGAATTCACTTCCTGGGAGCAGGGCACCAAAAGGACTCCCCCTCCCATTCAATTCCCCGCTAGCGCTAAAAAGGTCTCCAGGGAATCCCCCCCCACCGGAGGTTCCTCCAGGAAACCTCTCCCGGGATCCCCACTCGTGCGTCGGGGTCTCCGGAGCCCCATCCCGGCCAGCGCCCCCTCCTCACCTCCCTGCTCCTCTCAGCTCCCGAAGCGGCAGTAACTCACTAGGGCTCTGGGACCCCACGGCCGGCGCGGCTCCCCCTCCGCGGACCCTGCCCCCGCCCCGCCCTGTAGCCAATCAGCTCGGCCGCGCTTGCGAGGTGGCTAATCAGCGCCGCCCGAGCCGCATCTGGCCCGCGGATTATTTTTTTTCTGGGAAGAACTTTTAATTTTAATTCAGTTTCCCTCCATCTGGCTCTGGGAGGAGGAAAGGGGGTGGGGGAGGAGGGCGCTTCTCTCCTTCACCTGGACCCACGTGGAGAGAGACAGAGGTGTGTAGGGGCTTTGAGTGGGGAGGGGGGGAGGTGGACAGAAAGATTGAGGGAGTAGATCCACACCTAGAGAGAAGGGCCAGGCAGGCAGGGGCCGCTGACGCAGAGATCGGACACACAGCGGGGAGGGACAGATGGAGGGAAAAGGTGCAGAGAGGAGAGACAGAGATCGTAAGAGAAACAATCACAAAATAGAGATAGGCGGGCAGGAGAAGACAGCCGACAGGAGGACAGAAAGACAGCCGTGTTGTGGAGGATAGGTAGACAGGCAGAGGGGCAGTCGTAGGGAGAAAGAGGGGCACAGACAGACTCAGAGACAGGGTGTAGGCCCCTGGAAGCATCTGGAGGAAGGCAACAGGCAGTCAGGCCCAGGAATAAGCAGGAGAGACAACTGGAAGATAGACAGGTGGACGCAGCCAGACACATCCCCAGAGGCTGGGAACAGACACACCAGCCCGGAGAGACATGGGGACAGAGGGAGTGTTTGAGTCAGGGAGACACCTAGAGGGACAGATGACAATAGGTCGAGAGAGGCTGATTCAGGCAGAGGGGCAGACAGGGTGGATGGACAGGCCTGGGAGCAGCAAGGGGACAGGGACAGGGACAGGCAGAGCCAGGCCACTATAGACTGACCTCAGAGAGAGAGAGAGATAGCCTGGCCTAGCCAAAAATGGACCTTAGATCTTGGGGGTCCCCAGAGAGAGGCGGGGGGAGGGGGCATTTGTGGTTGGGTGGGGAGTGTGGATCTACACTGTCTGCAAACAAGGCACGCCCTAAAGTCCTGGACCCCATCCCAGGCTTTGGGTGGGGCCTGTCCACACCCTAACCGAGGAGCCCCACTGTCTGTGTGTCTGCCTTATATGTGGGTCCGTCTGTTCACTCCCATCCAAGCATGTGACAGGCATGTCTGTCCCAGGCAAGGCATGTGTCTCCTGCACAGAGTCAGGCGGATTGGACTTGGGGTCCAGGCCCAGCTTCCACCAGGCTGCTTGAGGTCCCGGTGGACAAGAGGCCTCTGTCCGGGTCTCTTCACCCTCCTGCCCACACACCCCCACCCCCCCACCCCGCCTACGGGGAGCAGAGAATTCCCGGAAAGGCCAGGGGCTGGCTGGGGCTTCAAAGCTGGCCCAGATGCCCCCACCCTACCCGCAGTCAGTCGGAGGAGGGTAAGGGACGGGGCGTTTACTTCCCCCCAGCAGGAGAGAGCCTCCTGCGCGCTCAGGGATCACAACCCCATCCAGGGCTCAGAATCGGAGGCTGACCCACCACCGCCCGCAGAAGTGCGCGCTTGCGCACAGACCCACAGCCGCACACAGAGAATATAGGCTGACAGATGAACACACAGAGACTGCACCTGGGGCGCCCAGGCCTTGGTACTGTCACATGCTCACAGCTGCACCAAATGACCTCCCACGACAGGGTATCATCACCCACACATGGACACAGGGCAGGCCCACGCTGATTTCCAGCCACTCCAGACTCACAGATATCATCATGCACAGACTTGGCAGCCCTACCCCAGGGAGCACACAGATAGGACTTCACACAGGTGACAACATCAGACGGGGGGTGCGGGGGTGGTGGGGCGGGGGTGGGCGGACATTGTCTCTCGTATGGATGATTCCAGCTTCAAACAATCCTGAAGGCCCATGTCCAGATTCAGGCTCTATGATGATACCTCTGTGCATGGGAACTCACATGTGAACTCGTGACCCCGGGTGACCACACAGGGCTCTCTCGTCACAGAGAGGGGCATTCACGGGCAGGCACGACCATACAGAGAAGCTGCCGTCACACACCCACACACCATCCCGGTTACGCAGACGGCCGCACACAGCCATGAACGCAGACAGCCGTTCGCAAATCAAGTCAGAAGAAACGTGCAGGGAGCGCGTTCTAAATTCACAATAACTACAGGTGCGTGGACAGGGAAAGCAGGGATGCAGAGAGGACACTGAACTGTCGGGATGAAGAGGAAATCCAGAAACTACATCTCAAAGGAACATGAAGAGGAAACAAAGGAACCAGATAGGACACATACAGTGGCCCCAAGAGAAACACCCATAGGGCGCGCGCACACAGTCACTCACCACAACCAGACACAAATATGGCGGCAGAGAAGAAAGACACACAGACACAGGAGACACGCACGTCCGGGCGAGACACATAAACACACTCAGCACCCATGAGCATTACAAAGGAGACACATAAACACCCCAGGGACACACACACCCAGCCCCATGTAGATGAACTGCAGAAGCAGACCGCAGCAAGGCACACGGTTGGCCAGGCAGTCACAGATACAAGATACAACCAGGTAAGCTACACAGGAAGGTATGGGTGGAGCTCACATGTGTGTGTTTGTGGCTGAGAACATGTACAGGCAGATGAGATACACTGAGGATATCCAAACACACACACACACACACACACACACACACACACACACACACACACTTCCCTGTCTATCCCAGCCTATTCTGCTGTCTCTCTCCTCTCATATTTCACCTCTCCCCCCCCCACGCCGCCCAGAGCCATTACACATCTGTGTTACAGACCAGCCAGGGAAAGAGACACCTGTCGGCAGAGGCCTTGGCCTACATGGCTATGGTATGTGTGTTGGGGGGCGGGGGGGGGATTGGCGAGGGGGAGAGGTGGCTAGGCAGGTGTCTAGATTTCAAGAAAAGACGAAGCGTCCTGTCCAAAGAACTAGTGTACCTTGGACAAAAAAACAGATGCCCCCACCCACCACATCCCAGCAGCAGTTTCCTGCCCTGATCATTCATGCCCCTGCCCTCCCAGGGCCTTCTTAGACCCTCCAACATTGCCCAGGGCCAGGCCATCAGGCACACAGCAGGTGCTCAATAAATGCCACGTATCAAGTGTCCTATTATCATCATTTTTATCTTTATTTCTGCCAAGTGACCTCTTCTAGGGGAGGGACAAACCCTCATCCAGCCCCGCGCCCCATAACTTAGCTAAGTTTCAGGGCAAACGGCAAGTGTTCAACATATGCTGGTAGGAGGAAAAACAAAGGGAAAGTGAAATCTGGCTGCGGAGGGAGGGCAGCTTGCTTTAGAAGGAACAGATGTCTTTAAGCTTGACCGAGGCCTTGAGTCTGTGCCAGGGATAAGAAGGCTTTGTTAGTTCATCGAAGTTAAGGTCCTTTCGCGGGGTCATTTAAGGCTTTTGTGGGTTCGGTAAAGCAGACTCTTGTGTGACATTTGGGATTGCGATCGAGTCTATTAGAAGTCGGTTTGGGTTCCTGTGGGTTCTTATAAGCAGATCCCTGCTTTCCATTAAAACAGGTCACTGCTCAGCAGCCTTCAGGGGAGGGAGCCACAGAGCCAAGCAGTTAACAGCGTGAGCTTTCCCAGCTCTCTCACTTACTAGCTGTGTGGCCTGGGGCAAGTTCTGAAACCTCGGGGTCTCCGCTTCCCCCGGGGCAGAATAACATCGAACTCTTAGGGCCCTGGGAAGACTGAATGAATTAATACAGGTAAAGCACTTAGAACAATGCCTGACCCACCATAATTGCTCAATAACATATTTGTGAAAGGAATTAATGAATTCTTCTCCGCCTGTGAAAGCAACCCCCCACTGGGCTCCATTTAGGATTCTAATCTCTCCTTTCATGCAGGCTCCCCACTGAGAGACTCTTCCGTCCCTCAAAGCAGCCCCCGGGCAGCAAGGCTTTTTGAGTCTGTGTCTGGTCCCCTGCACCTGGACCACCCCCGTCTTTCCCTCCCCCGGTAAGATGCCCTCCGCGGTACAGAGCTGGCCTGGCAGCTCCCCGCGCCTTGACCTCCTCAGGAGGCTGAGGGAGGACACCTTTACACTCAGTGGGGTGCCGGGTGGGAGCTGCAGGCCGACACCCTACTTCGGGAAAAGCCTGGGGAGTTCAGAGCCTGGATCCCGTCCCCCAAGTCCTCCAGCCCTGCTGGAGGAAGCAAGTTGCTTTGCAAAAAATTTAAACATCCTCTTTGTGAGAGGCAAGAAAACAGGACGTGGGAAGCATCCCACAGGGTGAACATGGGCCCCCAATGCCTGGCACCCCCTCCCCTCTGTGGAGCAGCGAGCGGCCAGGTGGCTTGAACCCTTGCTTTCTCACCCTTGCTCACCTCCGCAGGGGAGCCGTGTTCCCACCGCCCCCCACAAGGCCCTGGAGCGCTGCTGATCGGCCCTTGCTTCCTCCCCGGCTCTATGGGACTCCTCCGGGAAGTGCTTCTCTTCCTGTCTCTGCCCGTCTGTCTACACCTCCCAGGGCCCCCGCATAAATGCAGAACGCACCACTGAGGAAAGAATAAAGGAACAAAGCAACAAAAGGGTGGATTCAACTTAGGTCTACTGAATGCCACCTGTGTGCCGGGCCCCGTTCTAGGGCCGGGAGGCAGCAGCGAACAAGACGGAACAAAATTCCTGCCTAGTGAAGCTCAGTATTTCTAAGGAATGATGAATCAATCCTTGCAGTTCTTTGAATACTCACCAAGCTTGTTCTCACTTCAGGGTCTCTGCACCTGGTGTTGCCTGTGTCTGGAATGCTCTTCCTCCAAATATTCCTAGGGTGCGTTTCCCTTTAGGTTGCAGCTCAAATGCCACCTCCTCAGAGAAGTCTTCCCTGACTACGCTGTCTAAAAAAGCAACTCAGGGGCGCCTGGGTGGCTCAGTTAAACGTCTGCCTTCGGCTGATCCTGCGGTCCTGGGATCGAGCCCCACCTAGGGCTCCCTGCTTTGTGGGGAGTCTGCTTCTCCCCCTCCTTCTTCCCTTCCCCCTGCTCGTGCGCCGCGCGCTCGCTCTCTCAAATAAATTAATTATTCATTTTTTAAAAAATAAAATAAAAGACGGGGCGCCTGGGTGGCTCAGTCGTTAAGCGTTTGCCTTCGGCTCAGGTCATGATCCCGGGTCCTGGGATCGAGCCCCGCATCGGGCTCCCTGCTCGGCAGGAAGCCTGCTTCTCCCTCTCCCGCTCCCCCTGCTTGTGTTCCCTCTCTCACTCTCTCTCTCTCTGTGTCAAATAAATAAATAAAATCTTCCAAAAAAATAAAAATAAAATAAAAGAGCAACTCGACCCCTCTGTTCCTCTCCATCCCTTTCACCCTACTTTGTTATTCTTCATAGCTTTTATCACCACCTGACATAACATCATATATTTACACATATAATAGTATGTTTAATTTAGTACAGTTACTTTAGTAAGTAAATGTATATAGATGTCAGTATATTTATATATATCAGTACAGACGTTTAAAAGTCATATGCAGGGCGCCTGGGTGGCTCAGTCGTTAAGCGTCTGCCTTCCGCTCAGGTCGCGATCCCAGCGTCCTGGGATCGAGTCCCACATCGGGCTCCCTGCTCGGCGGGAAGCCTGCTTCTCCCTCTCCCACTCCCCCTGCTTGTGTTCCTGCTCTCACTCTCTCTCTGTCAAAAAAAAAAAAAAAAAAAAAGAAAGAAAAAAGAAAGAATAAATAAGTCATATGCATAAGATATGTGTATTTTATATATACTCTATACAAAATGCATAAATATATTTTCTTACATTTACATGTAACAGTATATTTATATTTAATTTCTTACTAACATATAACCTATACACTAATGAATATTATACATCACTATATTTCTACATAATCACATATACATATTAAGCAGCATATGTTTATACACCTAATGTAATATATAGCCTCCCTATATATCTATAAACGGGGGATAGTTACAGTAACTACTTCAGATGGTTGTTATCAGGATTAAAATGAGTTCAAGGAAAGAATCCAGCAGTGCACTGGAGCCTCGCACAGGTTTGCAGACTGCTTGTTCAATTTTCAGGAATTTCGCGAACCGGTTGTTAAAAAGCTATTATTTAAAATGAAATAATATAAACTTACAATTAAATAAATTAGATTATTTAAGGGGCGCCTGGGTGACTCAGTCGTTAAGCGTCTGCCTTCGGCTCCGGTCATGATCCCAGGACCCTGGGATCGAGCCCCGCAGCGGGCTCCCTGCTCGGCGGGAAGCCTGTTTCTTTCCTCTCCTACTCCCCCTGCTTGTGTTCCCTCTCTCGCTGTCTCTCTCTGTCAGATAAATAAATAAAATCTTAAAAAAAAAATAAATTAGATTATTTAAAAGGTGATACTCAAAACTCGTCACTTCCTGATTATTTTTACTGCATTTCACTATTCTCTACGCTCTTGAGGTCATTTACCCCTATTTGAACGGTATGGTAGAAATATTACATAATGCCGCACTACTGCATCTCTTCCAAACTCTGCGTCCCGTGACTACACGTCGGTAATTTAAAATCTGACAAGATGATGGTATGGAAACCACGGAAAATTGGCAAATGTGAGACATCAGGGCTTCCTCCCCACCCCCGAGCCCCCGCCCAAAGAACCGGTTGTTAGCCATTTATTTACCAGAGCACTTAGAATAGGTGCTTGGCACATGGTAAACGCTTTAATGAACGTTTCCATTACTATATTTACTTGCGCACCGGGTCGCGATGCAGTCTTTTTCAGTGGGTCGAAGTTAAAAACGTTTGAAGAACACAGAATTACAAAAGGACAGGCACTGTGCTGAACTACACCTATTCAAATCCTCCCAATAACTCTGTGAAGCCATACTACTTATTATCCCCATTTTACAGAGGGAGAAACTGAAGCTCTGAAAGGGTACTACTCGAGCAGCGCTATCAGTTAGCTGAAGTGGATACGAATCTTGCCACAGACCGGCTTCCGTGCTCTAGCGCACTTAATTAACGCAGTTTCCTAACTCTCACGACGCCAGCTGTAATTTCACTTCGCAGCTCGCGTAAAAGGAACGGGTTCCGCCGTGCCCGTTGCGTCTTGGGTAATGTAGTCCCCAGTGAACACGCCGGTCCAAAAAAGGAGGGGCGGAACAAAAGAAGAGTCGGTTCTGACCGCCTCGCGACGTTTGTGCGCGACTTCAGCAGCTCGAGTCGGGCCCGTTGCATGCTGGGAACGGCAGTCCGCGAGACGAACTACGTCGACACAAGATGACGGGGCCTCACGTTGTACGTTCAGGTCGGGTCCGCGCCGCGCCGGAGACTTCGCGTTCCACGATGACAGGCTCGCCACGCTGCGGGAGTCCGTAGGCATGCGCGACAGGCTTTCGGACTGACTGAGAACACAAGCTGAAGCCTTACGATTTCTGGCGAGTCTGCGCTCTCGCCGCGGCTCGGGCTGCGGCTCGGGCTGCTCACGGACCGGTCTCCTCGTCCCCCTCCTCCCCACCCGGAAAGCTAAGGTAGGCCCTGGGGCGCGGAGGACGAGGGTCCAGGCCGAGACAGTCGAGGCACGCCTGCGCTGTCCCGCTGGCGAGGGAAGGAGGGAAGTTCGCCTTCCGTGCTGCAGCCGCGTAGTCTGGGCGGCTGGTGCCGGTTGGGCTCCAGACCCACGGTTTGTCTGGAAGGGAACCGCTGTGCGGGGTCGACAGGGGGCGGGGGGGAGTGCAGGGTTCCAGATATCGGCGGAGCCTCCTTGAATGGGGTCTGGTGGTCCCAATGGGGACATGGGCTTTGAGTTAATGATGCGAGACCGGGAGCGTGGTCAGAGGGCTGTTAATGGGAGAGGGGCGTGGGTCGCATGAAAATACTGGAGGTCTGATGGGCGTGCTATATCGGGAATCGGTGGGGGCTAATGGGAGTGTTTTAGTCAACATGTTCATGGGGGCCAGGGGTGTGTTCATTGATGAATGAAGGGGTGGTAGAGTGGGCAACTAGAAAGAAGGTAGTGGGAGGCGGATGGGGGCGTGATCCCTGGGGGACTGCTGAGGTATGATATTAAGTTGATGAAGAGCGGTGAGACAGTAGTAATCCAAAGAATAATGGTGAAGCTATGGAGGGAATAAGTGAAGCCAGTGGGAGTCATGATCAAGGAACTAACGGGGGAAGTGATCAAGGAAAAGTGAATGAGAGGTAGGTGTGTTGTAGTCAAAGGGTTTTGGGGAGTCATGGCATGATAATTGAATTAATGGGAACAGGGAGCAAAGAGAAGGTAATAGTAAGCTGCTGGGGTGTGATCATCAAGTGATTATTGAGGGGGCAAGGTGGGCGAACTGATGTGTGATCATCAGGGATTAACATGTGTGGTAATGAAGGGGTTACAGGGGGCTAACGGTGAGATCAGTGAGGGATCAGTTGGAGGGCTGGGTTAATGGGAGCTGATAAATCATAGTAATTGAGAGCTTAATGGGGAACTCATAGGCCATGATTCTCTACGCATTAATGGAGGTTGGTAAGGATGTAGTAATAAAGGAGTTAGTGGGGGACTAATCATTTATTAATGGGGAGTGGGGTGGGGAGAGATTAAGGGGGTGAGGAGTACCATGAGGTAGTACTAGGATAATGGGGGTGAGAGCAAGGCTGATAGGGGTGTATGAATTTAGGGGCCCTGAAGACAGCTGGGGAGATGGTCAGTGAGATGTTAATGGGGGTGAGGTGGGTGAGTGTCACGGGGCTTGATGTGTGGAGTATGGGTGGGCAGCAGTGGGAGGCCCACAGGGTCGGTAATGGGTCATCTGTAAGTGTTGGGTTTGGGGATCTGTGGTGGTGAGTGGGGCAGTCTGTGGAGTGAGCAGGGCGGGTTCTGTGGGGGTGAGCAATGAAGCCTTAGAGCTCAGTGATGGAGTCCCTCCGGCCTTGTGAGGTCAGTGGGGTCAGGGACTGGGCTCCACTTTCCCCATCTGCTGAGTGAGCTGTCCTGGGGGTCCTGGGGCGGTTTGTGTGGTTCTCACTGCCCTGCAGACATAGATGGTAGCCCACTCCCCCAGTTACTGATACAGGGCAGCATCAGCTTACTGTTGGCAGGTCCCTGGGCAGACAGCGTGTGAGATGGGACGGACATCAAAGGACAAGCGGGATGTCTACTACCGCCTGGCCAAGGAGAATGGCTGGCGTGCCCGCAGTGCCTTCAAGCTGCTACAACTTGACGAGGAATTCCACCTCTTCCAAGGTCCCCACCTGGCGGGCGAGTCACTGGGGGATGGGGTGGGCAAAGGGAATAGACAAGTGGGCCATGTCGGCAGAGCTTCCTGTGGTAGGTGGGCTGACTTGGAGGGTCTGCGGGGCAGGGACGGGGCAGGAAGAGGGGCAGGTAACTTGGAAGGAGTTGGGCACGGATAGATGTGGGTGCTCCCCCAAGGGAAAGGGGTGAACTTTGCAGGGCTCAGGGTTGGAGAGATGGGTACAACTGACCACTACACCTTCCTGTGTGTGCTCAGGCGTGACACGGGCAGTTGACCTGTGCGCAGCCCCGGGCAGCTGGAGCCAGGTGCTGAGCCAGAAAATTGGGTGAGTGTGGGGACCCAGATGGGGCAGCTGGGAAGGCAGGCCAAGTCAGGGATGAGCCAGGAGTGACAACTGGGCTGACGTGGGCCATGTTGTCCACAGGGGCCAGGGTTCCGGCCATGTGGTGGCCGTGGACCTTCAGGCTATGGCTCCATTACCAGGTGTGTTACAGATCCAAGGGGACATCACCCAGGTAAGAGCGTGGTTGGGGGTGTTGGGGTGCATCCTGGGCGAGAGCCCCTCCAAACCTGGCAGCTACGGGAAGTGGAAGAGAAAGACAGAGAGAGAGTAACCAAGAGAACCCGGGAGAGTGTAACAGTGGAGAAACAGAGCCAGCCGGTCGTCATTTCAGCCAGCCAGCAGTGATGGGACTGGGTCCCCCGGAGATGGAGCCCGGTGTTAGACCAGTGAAGCCTGAGGGTTTGGCTGCCCCAGGGTTGCTGGCTCGGGCCATGGGCAGGCGGGGTTAGAGGGCTGCGGACGGGGGCGGGGGGGGGGGGGGCCGGGACCATTCGTCTTCCCTCTCTTCTGTAGCTGTCCACTGCCAAGGAGATCATCCAGCACTTTGAGGGCTGCCCGGCGGACCTAGTGGTGTGCGACGGGGCTCCTGACGGTAAGCAGCAGGGATCGGGAGGCCAGGCGGGAGCCCCGTGTGCATCCTTCTCTGTGGCTCCCACATCTGCTGGCTTCTTTCTCTATTTCCTTTTTTGTTTTGTTTTGTTTTTTCTTAAGAGAGGTGGGGGCAGAGGGAAAGGGAGAATCTTAAGCAGGCTCCACGCCTAGCACGGGACGTGGGGCTCGATCTCAGGACCCTGAGATCATGACCTGAGCCGAAATCAAGAGTCGGACACTGAACCGACTGAGCCACCCAGGCGCCCTCTGTTGGCTTGTTTCACCACTTCAGCTACTCCCTGCCTCCCCTCTGCTCTCAGCTGTCCCCCACCTCTCCCACATCTAGCAGTTTCTCCCTGCCCCTGCTTCCCGATCTCTGCCTCTGTCCCCTCCGTCTCCGTACCCTGCCGTTTTGGTCCGGCTGCTGTCTACCCGTCCCTTTGCTCATCTCTCATCTGCAACTCTCTGTTTCTATGGTGCTGTTCATTCCTATTTTTCAGTTAACCGTTCACTCGGTGCACATTTATTGAGCACTTGTTGTGTGTCGGGCACTGTTCCACAAGTGGGGAAAACATCTGTGAATAAAATTCTACTAATCTGACCTCATAGACCTGACGTTCTAGTGGGAGCAGAGGGAAAAGAAACAAATGATGGAGCCACATAGCATGCGATGAGATGATAGGTACCATGGGGAAAATCAGTGGAAAGGAGAAGGAGACAGGCAGTATCTGTTGGAACTTTAAGTAAAGTGGGTGGGAAGGCCCCCATAACCTTAGCACAGAGACTTAAAAGAGGTAAGGGAGTAGGCCAGGGGCATATCTGGAGAACAGTGCAGGCAAAGGGACCAGCCAGTGCAAAGGCCCTGAGGTGGGAGGGCATTTGGCATGTGTGAGGACCCGCGAGGATATCAGTGTGGTTGGATCAGAGTGAGCGAGGGGGAGAGTGGTAGGATGGGAGGTCAGAGAGGTGGCGGGATGGGGGGGGCAGATCTTTGTGTGGGTCCTTGTGAGGGCCACAGTGAGCACTGTGGCCTTTTCCCTGAGATGAGAGCTCAGAACCATGAGAGGGTTGTGAGCAGAGGAGGGCCATGCCTGACTCCGCCCGTGACCGGACCCCTCTGGCTGCTGGGGGCTGTGTGAGGGGCAAGGGCGGGAGGAGGCGGCCACGGCATAGCCCAGGCGAGCGCTGGGCGGGGTGGCGGCGGCGGAGATGAGGGGAGATGAGGCGAGAGGATTGATCCGGGAGATCTTGCGCAAGTACAGCCGACAGGACTTGCTAACGCTTGAACGTGGATGTGAGAAGAGAACGGAGGGTGTCAGCGGTACAGAGGTTTTTGGCTGGAACAACTGGAAGGATCAGTTGGGGGGAAGATGGTGTAAGGAGAGAGGTTTGAACAGGAAGGTCAGGAGTCTGGTCTTGGACGTGTCAGAGTCTGATCTGTGAGTCAGGCGCTTGGAGGAGCAGTCTGGGTTGGAGGTAAGAAATGATAATAATGATACTTGTGTATTAGGTTGTTTTGAAAATTGAAATGAGTGCCTAAGGGCTAGGAGCCCAGAACATGCATCCAGTTGGCAGATAGGAATTTGCACGCAGAACCTTAGTAGTAAGAGAGCCTGGGAAATGTCTGTAGCATCCCGACCTGTCTGGGACAAGGAGCTAGCCAGAACCAGATGGCCTCCCCTAACGCTGTTCCTCTTGCTGCAGTAACTGGCCTCCATGATGTTGATGAGTATATGCAGGCCCAGCTCCTCCTAGCCGTGAGTAACCTTGGCCGCCCCTGCCTCAGTTTGGACCCCTCGTGCCTGTCTCCACCTCCACCTTAGCCATTTGTCCTGCCCACAGGCTCTCAACATTGCTACACACGTGTTAAAGCCAGGAGGCTGCTTTGTAGCCAAGGTAAGCCTTGGAGAACCTGGCGAGGGGTAAAGAGGGGTCCTCCAGGGCCACCCTCACGCCTTCATCTCTGTCCCCTCGCCCTGCAGATCTTCCGAGGCCGGGATGTGACCCTGATCTATAGCCAGCTGCGCGTCTTCTTCTCCAGCGTGCTCTGTGCCAAGCCCAGAAGCAGCCGCAACTCCAGCATAGGTCAGTGGGGGTGGGAGGGCCAGGCAGGCGGATGCCGATCGCGGGCGTGCATCCTCTGCGGGGTGGAGGTAGCAGTCGTCCCTCACCCCACCTTCCACCCACAGAGGCCTTCGCTGTCTGTCAGGGTTATGACCCCCCTGAAGGCTTCCTTCCGGACCTGACCAAACCCCTGCTGGACCACTCTTACGGTGAGAGCCAGAGCCCTGGGCCCCTCCCGGGGCCAGGGGCGGGGGGAGGGGGGGAGACTCTGCCCCTTTCTGGAATTTATGTCTCAGGAGGGCCCTCAGCCCCACCCCTTGGTGGAAACTTACCCTTTATGGAACTTCTGTCCCAAGATGATCCTTAGCCCCACCCTCTGGTGGAAATTCCACCCCTGTATGGATGTTTTGTCCCGGGAGGATCTTCATCCCGGTCCTCTAATGGTTACTCTCGGATCCCGAGTCCTGCCCTAGGGGAGATTCCACCCACCTCAGATTCTAGCCTAGGAAGACTCGGTCATGCCCTCAGGTGGATACTCCACCCCTGTGCGGGAATTTTGCCCCGAGAGAGTCTTTAGCCTGGTCCCTAGTGGGAAAAGGCACAGAGCCTGCTCTTAAGGTGAGCACACTTGAGTGAGACAGGGTTCAGGCAGCATATGGTAGAATCACAGGTGAACATAAGGTGCCGTGTGAGAAAAGCAGGGGAGGGGGATGTTCTAGAACAGGTGATCATGGAGGGCCTCCCTGAGGAGGTGATCTGAACCAAGTGAAGGATTTCAGGTGGAGGAACTGGTAGATACATGGGGAGGACTCCATACCCTTGCTGTAGAAGGAGTCCCGACTGGTCCCAGGCACCCCAGCCCTGTCCTGTCTTATGTCTCCCTGCTTGTCAGATCCAGATTTCAACCAATTGGATGGTCCTACTCGTATCATTGTGCCATTTGTGACCTGTGGGGACCTAAGCTCCTATGATTCGGACCGCAGTTACCCACTGGACGTGAGTGCCCAACCAACAGTAGGCAGGTGGGGGGGGCACTGTCCTAGGTTCCCAGGTCCTCACTGTCCCCCCCACCATGTGTCCCTGCAGCTAGAGGATGGCTCAGAGTACAAGTATACTCCACCCACGCAGCCCCCCATCTCGCCACCGTACCAGGAGGCCTGCACGTTGAAGAAGAAAGGGCGGCTGGCCAAGGAGATCCGTCCCCAGGACTGCCCCATCAGCACAGTGGACACGTTGTCCCAGCCCCTGGCTGCTTCACAGCGCCACACCCTGCTGGCCTCTGAGGTCTGGAAACGTGTGGCCCAGGGCCCTCAGTGCCCTTTCTCGGAGCCCACATGATCCCCTCTCAGTGTACCTCTTTCTGCCCCCAAATCACAAGGTCTCTGGGGCCAAAACACTCCTCGCTGCCTCCCAGTAGCTGTAAAAATCAATGGGTAAGACCAAGTATAATGAATGGAAAAGCTTAGGCAAGTATCTGAGTCATTTTTCTTTTTCTTGGGTAGGTGGAAGACAATGAAATGAATTGTTCACCTTAACACATTCAGGTAAATTTGCCTTTTTATCTAACAGTTTGAGTAAAGGGCATCTTTAAGAAAAAGCTCAGAAAAATTTCACCTTTGGAATTTTTACATTAACTGATAAGATTTCAGTCAGCCAACCATTACTAAGTACCTGATGTCATGTGCCAGGACCTGCTTTAAGCATTTTACGGATTGAGGCATTCTGTAAACGTTTATTAAGCATGTGCTGTGTGCTGGGCATTGTTCTAGGTTGGGAGATAGAGCAAACAAAACAGGCAAATATCCTGGCCCTTTCTAGACTGAAAAAGAGGTAATGAACAAACAGCTTATGGATGCAGGCGTTTCTACACACAGCATACCCACAGGTACACTACGTGTGCATATACGTATACAGTTATAGTTTGTGTTTCACTGTATATAGCTTGAGTCAGCATATTGTGTGTATGTATACACACACACACACACACACACACGGGTGGGGGTGGGGGTGTGTATATGTAAAGGTAATAAGGGATATGAACTTTTTTTTTTTAATAAAGTAGGGTACAGAGGATCAGGAATTCCAGGGGTGGCAGTTTGCAGTTTTTTTGAAAGGGTTGTCAATGAAGGGCTCACTGAGGTAATGTTTGAGCAGAGACCTGAAGGAGATAAGGGAGAGCATGTGTGTGTTCATCTAGGGGAAGAGCATTCCACAGAGAGGGAATAGCAAATACAAAGGCCCTGAGGCAGAACCATGCGTGGTGTGTGAGGGAGCCGTCAGGGGCCAGTTTGCCCATTGCAGAGTGGGCCAAACCTCTCTGTGCTGGAGGACTTTTCATCCTCAGGAAGGCACGTCAGAGAAAGTCCCTTTCTGACAATGGCTTAGCAGGGTTTTTAGACCAAGTCTTCCATTAAAAGAAGTAAAAAGTACCTTTTAAAAAATGAAATGGCGAATCACGGTGGGAAAAGATTATTTACAGACCCTAGATATAGTTTCCCTGATATTAAAAAGTTCCTATAAATCAATAGGGAAAAGAAAATAGGAGATTGGCTAACGAGCACTGAAAAGCTGCTTCTCAGGGAAATGCAAGGTAACACTAAGATGACTGGCAATACCAAGTGTCCGGAAGGGTGTGCAACAATAGGAACCCTCCTATACACTGATGGCCGCTGTGGGAAATGGTTAGGCATTGTCTAGGGCTGCACGCGAGCCAGTGCTGCTCCTAAGAAATAAGTACTAGAATTCCTCACCAGCACTGTTGGTACCCCCAGACTAGATAGGCCCAAACATCCATAACTGCAGAATGGATCGTTAAATCCTGGTATATTCACAGTGGAGAATTACACAGCAATGAGAATGAACATCCTACAGTTATTAAAAATAACACCTTGTCACTCCTTAAACTGAACATATATAAAACATATGTAGATGTTGTGTATTTTTCTGTATGTTATGGTTCACAATAGAAGTAGGGGAAAAAAGTCACAAAAATGTTAGTACCAGGGCGCCTGGGTGGCTCAGTTGGTTGAGCTTCTGCCTTCGGCTCGGTCATGATCCCAGGGTCCTGGGATCGAGCCCCATGTCAGGCTCCCTGCTCAGTGGGGAATCTGCTTCTCCCTCAGCCTGCCACTCCCCCTGCTTGTGCTCTCTCAGTCTCTCTGTGAAATAAATTAAAAAAAAAAAATCTTTTAAAAAAATGTCAGTACCTGAGTGAACAATGATTACAGTAGAAGGAAGTGGGAAAATGTATTTTTAAAACTTTCTTTGTCCTTGACTTTAGGTAGCTGGCAGTCTGATACATCTCGGAAGCTGTTTGCTGTCGGGAAAACGAGAACCTGCGTTGATGAACTGGTTTTCAAATATCTCATCAACGGGTCCTGAACATCCACGCCCCGAGTGGGAACCTGCAACGACCACCGGGAACACAGCAAGGAAACAACATCACACAATGCCTGTCTACACCGCAGAGGAGAGTCTTGAGTGAGGCCTTGCCTCCTCTCTCAAGCTTTCCAAAGGTGTCCTGATTATGTCTAGAGTTTACCCCCAAAACAGGGGATCTTAACCTGGATAGAAATCAGGGGTATCTGTGAACCTGATGGAGGAAAATATTACATCTTTATTTTCACTAATAGAACTGAAATTTCACTCATAGGACCGAAATTTAGCTTTACCCCCCAATAGGAATGCTGGCAACAAATCACAATAGTAAAAGCAGTACCAGTTAGCCAAATCCGTTACTTTTTATGTTCCAGTATGGTTTTTGCAGGCATCTTGAAATGCTGTTCACATTTGTCACTACTTTGAATTATGAAAGATCTTATAATTTGATGTACTAATAAAAAAGTCCATATATTACTTTATCCCAGTGTTGTTTCATTTTAATATATATAGTAATATTTGTTCTCATTAACATAAGATATATCACTTCATATAAATTTTAAAGTATATAACCTAATTCGATATATAGCTATTGCAGAATGATTACAATAAGTTTAGTTAACACGCATCACCTCAGTTACAAATTTTTTCTTGTGATAGGAACTTTTAAGATCTACTCTCTTTTTTTTAAAGATTTTATCCATTTGAGAGAGCAAGGGTGCGAGGTGGGGAGGGGCAGAGGGAGAGGCAGACTCCCTGATGAGCAGGGAGCCCGATGCAGGGCTCCATCCCAGGACCCTGGGATCATGACCTGAGCTGAAGGCAGATGTTTAACCGACTGAGCCACCCACGCGTCCCTCCTGTATCTTTAGAAACACGTTCTCCGTGGGGCGCCTGGGTGGCTCAGTCGGTTAAGCGTCTGCCATCGGCTCAGGTCGTGATCTCAGGGTCCTGAGGTCGAGTCCCGCATCGGGCTCCCTGCTCGGCAGGAAGCCTGCTTCTCCCTCTCCCACTCCCCCTGCTGTCTCTCTCTGTCAAATAAATAAATAAAACCTTAAAAAAAAAAAAAAAAACACATTCTCCGTCAACAACTCAGTTCAGTGATCTCAGGACCACCCACATTCCAGTTGGTGACCCTAGATGTTTCTGTACCTGACCATGTGAACCTAGAAGTGTCCATATTGAGTCTATAATGCCTGATGTTGGCAGAGGGGCACACTATGGAATGTTAAACCAGGAGTCTTCAGAAGTATCTGCACAAAAGCCTATGTGACCACGGGGGTAGCCACACCCATTACCATGCAAATTCAACATGTCCACACTAGAGTCTGAGGTCCCAGGAATATCCACCTAAATCTCCAGGAGTATAAACACACCAGCCTTTGGGACCCAGCGAGTATTCGCATCTCAGGCTCCGTGTCCCTAATCATGTCCACCCCCATCTGTGTGACATCCGACACACACATGTCCCTGTGATGGGAGCAGGTGCCCAATCCCCAAACTGTGTGACCCAGCGATGTCCACATCCCTGAATGTGTGGCCCCGGAAGGACCAGCCTAACCCAGGCTCAGGCTCCGGCTTCGGGAGCACCCTGTCTGGCCCCGAGTGTGGCTACCCTAGCCTTGCAACTCTAGGAGCGTCCATACACCTCTAGGTGACTCCACACCAAAGTCAGGGTCCAGAGGCAGGTGTACCCCATACCATGTGTCCCCAGTTGAGCATTTACCTTAGTCTGAGTACTTCCACCCAGTCTGTGATGACAGTTTATTTTCCAGGCTGTGACCCTAGGCTTTCCATTACCCAGTCTGTGTTGGCCCAAAAATGTACACACCCCAGTCAGTTTGACCACGAGTTTGTCAGTTCGTTCTTTTTTTTTTAAAGAAAGATTTTATTTATTTATTTGAGAGAGAGAGAATGAGAGACAGCACAAGAGGGAAGAGGGTCAGAGGGTCAGAGGGAGAAGCAGACTCCCTGCTGAGCAGGGAGCCCGATGTGGGACTCGATCCCGGGACTCCAGGATCATGACCTGAGCCAAAGGCAGTCGCTTAACCAACTGAGCCACCCAGGCGCCCCTCTCAGTTCTTTAGACTGCGTAACAACAATGGGTGTCCCTTCCCCAGTCTGTGTGACCTCAAGGGTTACCACACCTCGGTCATGGTCACCCCAGGGGTGTCTACAACACAGATCATATCACCACAGGAGTATATGCCCTCCAGTCTGTGTGACACCTGGCATATTCAACAACAGTCTCTCTGAGCCTCCAAGTGTCCACATCGCAAAGCTTGTCACCACAGAGTTGTGAAAACTCCAGTCTGTTTGACCACAGGAAGTGCCCACCACCAAGTATTTTAGCCTGAGGCAGTGCGCACACCCCAGAGACCTCACCAATGGCCTTATGTCAGCCTTTGTCACCACAGGAGTGTCCCCCCGCTCTGTGTGACCCCAGGAATCTCCAGACCCCCATGGGTGTCCTCGGGAGTGCACCCCTCATCTGTGTTACTGCAGAATCGTTCACACTCCAGTCTGTCACCATGGGCTTTCCACCTCCCCCAGTCAGTGTCCCCTAGGAGTCTCATTCCTCAGACCTTGAAATGCCACAAGTGTCCACGCCCCAGTCTGTGTAACCCCAGGAGGGCCCACAGCCAGCCTGTTTCTCCAGAAGTCTCCACACGATAGCCTGTCTGTGTAACCCCAGGATGACCAACTTTCAGTGTAACCACAAGAGAAGCCACCACCCAGTCTTCGTGTCCCCAGGGTGGCATGTCCTTAGCTGTGTGATTCCCGGAGTTTTTACACCCTCGGCTGTATGATCAAAGAAGTCTCCACGCCCCAAGCTCTGACCACCGGGGAGTCACTCCCTGGTCTGCAACTTTCAGGGAGTTTCCACACCTCAGTCTCCGTGGCCTCAAGTTCATTTGCTCCATTGCCTGCATGGCCATGGGAGGGTCCATTTCCCAGTCTGTGTGGCCCTAGGAGCAGCCAAACTCCGGTCTGTAGGATTCCAGGAGTGTCTACACCCCAGACAGTGTGAGCAAGGGAGTGTCTACACTCCAGTACAAACATGTTCTCTTCCTTGTCTCTATGACCACAGATGAGTCCTGGCTGCGTCCACATCCCAGTGTCTCTGACTACAAGAAACCTCCACGGCCCAGCCCATGGGACCCCAGGAGCGCCTACCCCACAGTCAGAGTGAGTCCGGAAGTGGCAACAGCTCAGTCTGTGTGACCACAGAAGTCTCCACACCCCAGTATCTGCAACGACAGGGGAAGACAATGTCCCATTCAGTGTGACCAGAGGAGTGTGACCACGGGGGCACCCACCCCCCATCTCTGTGTCTCGAGAGGCATCTCTGCTCTGGTTGGTGCGACCTCAGCAGAGTCCACACCACAAGCTGTTCGACCACACGGGTGTCCATGGCCGAGCCCATGACAATCCAGGAGTACCTGTGCCACACCCATTTGACCAGAGTAGCATCTAGTGCCCAGTTTGTGCATCTTCAGCGATGGCCTTGGTCTAGACTGAGACCCCAGGCGTGTCCAGACTCTGGGATTTGTGACTGAGGGTGTCCAAAGTGGAGCCTGTATAAAACCAGAAGGTACCAGCTCATAGTCCGTGTGGCCCCAGGAGTGTCCATATCCCAAACGAGGTGATCCAAGAGGTGTCCAAACTCCCGTCCGTGTGACCCCACTGTTGTTGTCCACACGCCGGCCTGTGTGACACCAAAAGTGTCCACATACCATCCATAGGACCCTAAGAAAACACATCTCAGTCTGTGATACTTCGTAGTGGCCACGCCTCTTTCTGTGTGACCTCAGCCATGTCCACATCCCAGTCTGCGGGAGCCCTAAAGCCTCCACGTCCTACTGTGTGACCCCAGAAGTGTCCAAAACTCATCTCTGTGATCCTGGGAGGCCCACCCCCAATTAGTACATCCCCAGGATTCCTTATACCCAAATCTAGTGACTTCATGAGTGTTTACACCCCCATCTGTTTGATCCCAGGAGGATCCACACCCCAGACTGTGTGACCCTGGGAGGATCCATACACAAACCAATGTGACCCCAGAAGGAGTTATGGCTGGAGGACGAGTGATCCAGACAAAGGGAAAAGCCAGGGCAAAGGCCCTGAGGTGGAACAGTGAGACCAGTGCGGTGGAAGCAGAATGAGCGAGAGGACCAGTGGCAGGGGGTGAAATCAGAGAGGTGACAAGGGCCTGGTCCTGTAGGGCCTTGCCGGCCACAAAAAGGACTTTGGCTTTTTCTCTGAGAGATGGAACCAGAGCAGAGACCAGAGCAGAGGAGGGCTGAGGGCTGGCTTGGGTTGTAACGGAACACTCTGGCGGCTGCTGTGAGGACAGACTGAAGCCCCTGAATCAGATCAGAGATGAGGCTGATCTGGGGCGGGGGGGGCGGGGGGCAGTGGCCCCAGGGGCCCAGCACCATAACCACTTGGCAGGTTTCCCGAGGAAGCTGTGCTTTCTCTCTGGGGTACATGGTAGGGTTCCAGCCCTCCTCCTGTCCTCCAGAAAGGCAGCACATGCTAGGAGGA
This sequence comes from Zalophus californianus, assembly GCF_009762305.2. NCBI lineage: Eukaryota > Metazoa > Chordata > Mammalia > Carnivora > Otariidae > Zalophus > Zalophus californianus. The sequence goes on along the minus strand of NC_045612.1, from coordinate 87,562,026 downwards.
AGGCATGGGGATTGAGCGAAGTTGGCCTCAGTGTGGGACCTTAGGCCAGTCCTGCCTTTCCCTAGGTCCCGGGTTTCCCCCTTTGGCCGATGAGTGAGCTAATCCCTGCCCTACCACTTTCTTCAGCGTCTCTACTCGCCAACTGTCTCCAGCCACACCAGCCCCCTTGATGTTCCTCAAATACGCCGAGCATTATTCCACCTCAGGGCCTTTGCATCTGTTGTTGCCACCGCTGCTTGGACACTCTTTCCAAGATAAGTACGTAGTTCAGGGTTACATGGCTGCCCTCTTCGCTTTCTGCTTCTCTCTGCTTCTCTCTGCTCCTCTCTGCTCAAACGTCATCTCAGGCAGCCTTCCCTGACTGTCCAAAACAGCGCCCCCTCCCTCTCTACCCCCGCATCCTGCCTTGTTTTCTTCATGGCGTTCGCACTTCCCCATAATACATATTTACTTGTTGAGTCAGCCAGGGGCCCTGAGCGGGGCCACCGGGGAGGCGGGGTACACAAGGCACACGCAGGTGGGATTTCGAAGAGCCCTTAACGAAGGGACCATTTACAGAGACACAGGAGGGCTCGGCAAACCAGCATCGCTGCTGGGCTCCCCTAGGACTAGCACCAGGGCGGGTGCTGTCACCATTCCCAGGCGGGAAAGGGCGGGAAAGGAAACAGTGTTCCTGAAACCCAGGGGAAGCTGGAGCCCAGCCCTGGCCAGTGAACACCCAGCTTTCTCTGTCCTCCCACTGCCCAGGTGCCTCGCAGGGCTTCTCATGGGCCCGGCTCGGCCGGAAGCCAGATGCGGCAGAGCCCAGTTGATGAAGTTCACACAGTCAACCTCCTGGGACACAGAGTGGGTCAGGGAAGGAGTGCGAATGGACTGGAAGACACATAGCATATCCAGCAGGTTGATTTAGTGTTTTCCACTGTCTATCCAATAATACCGAGTATGGGAAGTCCCTGAAGGCAGGCATCCGTGTCTGTTGTGTTCCCTCCTGTGTTTTTAGTGCCCAGAGCAGTACCTGGCACATAGGAGGGTCTTAGTAAATAGTTATTGAAGGAATAAATGACATAAAATAATAGATATAAAAGTATAATGCAAAAGTGAAAGGATAGGGGCGCCTGGGTGGCTCAGTCAGTTAAGCGTCTCTTTTTCTTTTAAGATTTTATTTATTTATTTGACACAGAGCAAGCACAAGCAGGGGGAGTGGAAGGCAGAGGGAGAAGCAGGCTCCCCGCTGAGCAAGGAACCCAATGCAGGGTTCTGTCCCAGGACCCTGAGATCATGACCTGAGCCGAAGGCAGATGCTTAACCGACTGAATCACCCAGGCGCCTCACGTCTGACTCTTGATTTCAGCTCAGGTCATGATCTCAGGGTTGTGAGATGGAGCCCTGCATTGGGTTCCATGCTCAGCGGGGAGTCTTCTCTCCCTCTCCTTCTGCCTCTCCCCTGGCTTGTTCTCTCTCTCCCTCAAATAAATAAATAAATAAATCTTTTTTTTTTTTTTAAGTGAAAGGATAAACCACAGCTGGGGAGAAAATATTTTCAAAATGCATTATTTGACTAAGGATCAGTATCCAGAATATATGAAGAATTCCCACAATATTGTAAATCAGTGCAGCCACTGTGGAAAACAGTATGGAGTTTCCTCAAAAAAATTAAAAATAGAAGTATCATACACTCTAGTGATTCCACTACTGGCTATTTCCCCCCAGAAAATGAAAACCCAAAAAGATATATCAAAAAGATATATGCACCCACCTATGTTTACCGCAGCATTATTTACAATAGCCAAGACAGGGAAGCAACCCAAGTGTCCACCCACAGGTGAATGGATAAAGAAGATGTGGTACATATACACAATGGACTATTACGCAGCCATAGAAAAGAATGAGATCTTGCCATTTGCAACAACATGGGTAGACCCAGAGGGTATTATGCTAAGTGAAAGAAGCCCATCAGAGAAAGACAAATACCATATGCTTTCACTCATATGTGGAATCTAATAAAAAATGAATAAACAAAAGGCAGAATTAGACCTATAAATACAGAGAACAAACCGATGGTTGCCAGAGGGGAGCAGAGTGAGAGGATGGGCAAAATGGGTGAAGGTGAGTGGGAGATACACGTTTCCAGTTATGGAATCGATCAGGAGAATAAAAGGCACAGCACAGGGAATACAGTCAATGGAATTCTAACAGTGTTGCCTGGTGACAGATGGGAGCTACACTGGTGGTGAGCACAGCATAATGTATGGAGGAGTTGAATCACTATGTTGTACACCTGAAATTAATGTCTCATTGTGTGTCAACTCTACTTCAATTCAAAAAATAAATAATAAAAAAGGAATTCCCACAATTCAGTAAGAAAACCAACAACCCAATTTTTTAAATGTCCAAAGATTTGACCAGACCCTGAACCAGAGAGGAAATACAGACGGCCTTAACATGTGAAAAGATGCCCTGCATCAATAGCCGTTAGGGAAATGCAAAATAAAACCGCAATGAGGGGCACCTGGGCTTCTCAGTTGGTTGAGTGTCAGCCTTCGGCTCGGGTCATGGTCCCAGAGTCCTGGGATCAAGCCCCGTATCCGGCTCCCTGCTCAGCGGGAAGCCTGCTTCTCCCTCTCCCTCTACCACTCCCCCTGCTTGTGCTCTCTTCTCTCTCTCTCTCTTTCTCTCTCTCTCTCAAATAAATAAAATCTTAAAAAAAAAAGTTAAAAAATAGGGGCGCCTGGGTGGCTCAGTCTTTGGGCGTCTGCCTTCGGCTCAGGTCATGGTCCCAGGGTCCTGGGATCGAGCCCCGCATCAGGCTTCCTGCTCCAAGGGAAGCCTGCTTCTCCCTCTCCCACTCCCCCTGCTTGTGTTCCCTCTCTCGCAGTCTCTTTCTGTCAGATAAATAAATAAAATCTTTTTAAAAAAGTTAAAAAATAAAACCACAATGAGATACCATTGTATACTTACTAGAATGACTAAACTGAAAAAGATCGACCATACTAAGTGTTGGGGAAAGACAAAACTCTCCCACAATGTTGGTGCGAATGTTAAATGGTAGAGTCACTTTGCAAAACAGCTTGGCCGTTTCTCAGAAAGAGAAACATACATTTGCCACATGATCCAGCAATCCCAATCCTAGATGTCATTTATCCAAGAGAAATAAAAACTATGTCCACACAAAAAAAGTATGCCAATATTTATAGCAGCTTTATCTGTAATCACTCCAAACTGAAAACAACACAACCCAAATACCTTTCTTTCTTAAAAAAAAAAAAAAAAAAAAAAGATTTTACTTGGGTGCCTGGGTGGCTCAGTCGTTAAGCATCTGCCTTCGGCTCAGGTCATGATCTCGGGGTCCTGGAATCGAGTCCTACATCAGGCTCTCTGCGCAGCAGGGAACCTGCTTCTCCCTCCCCCTCTGCTGCTCCCGTTTGTGCTCTCTAGCTCTCTCTCTAAATAAATAAGTAAAAATCTTTTTTTTAAGATTTTATTTATTTATTTGACAGAGAAAGACACAGTGAGAGAGGGAACACAAGCAGGGGGAGTGGGAGAGGGAAAAGCAGGCTTCCCGCCGCGCAGGGAGCCCGATGCGGGGCTCGATCCCATGACCCCCGGGACCATGACCTGAGCCGAAGGCAGCCACTTAACCGACTGAGCCACCCAGGTGCCTGCAATAAAGAATTCTGTGTCTATAAAAAGGGCACTTGTTGGGATGAGCACCAGGTGTTGTATCGAAGTGCGGGATCCATATATTCCACCCCTGAAACTGATATAACACTGTATGTTAACTGACCGGAATCCAAACAAATACTTTTTCGGGGTGCCTGGGTGGCTCAGTCAGTTAAGCGTCTGACTCTTGATTTCGACTAAGGTCATGATCTCAGGGTCCTGGGATCGAGCCCCGTGTCAGGCTCCCCACTCAGTGGGGAGCCTGCTTGTCTCCATCTCCCTCTGCTCGCTCTCCATGTCTCTCTCTCTCTCTCTCAAATAAGTAAATAAATCTTTAAAAAAAAATGAAAACTTTTTCAAAAAAGGGTGGGGGGCAGCTGTGATCATTCCTCTTGTTATGCCTCCTCTCCATGTGGTTTCTGCACAGACCTGTCTCAGGAATGCACCTGAGGAAAAGGAGGAGCTGTGGTCAGACTAGGTAGTGTTTTGTTGACTATTAGGACCTGAATTGTGTCCCCTCTACCAAAAAAAAAAAAAAAATTCATATGTTGTGCCCTAATAAAGGAGATAAGACCTATAAAGAGGTAATAAAGATTAAATTAGGTCATAAGGGTAGGCCCTCATCTTAGAGGACCAGTGGCCTTATGACGGAAGTGGGAGAGATACCAGTGCACTCTCTGCGCACGCGTGCACAGAGGAAAGGCCAAGTACACCCACAGCGAGAAGGTGGCCGTCTGCCAGGAAGAGAAACTTCACCAGACATCAACCCCCATGGCACCTTGATCTTGGACTTCCAGCCTACAGACTGTGAGGTTATAAATGTCTGTTGTTGAAGCCCCCAGTCTGGGGGCATTTTGTGATGGCAGCCCAAGCAAACCAACGCACTGCTTCTCAGTTTCAGATCTGACTTCAGGAGATTCATCTTGGCCACAGCTGAAGGCAGCAGGGTTCCAGGGGGGAAAAGAAGAATTTGGCGCATCCTCCTCGTCCAGGTGAAGGGGGCGCTCAGAGAAGGGCCACGCAACCCAGGGAAACCCCGAGCGATGCAATCCGCTGCACTCCTGAAGGTCAGCTTCCGGGAGCTGTGTCCACACTGCAGTATGAGTAAGAATTGTTTGGGAGATTTCAGAACTGCCCCAAGTCTCCCTCGAAAGCCCCACCCAAGCCTGGTTCATGCCAGACTGTTCCCCCACGGAACACGTAGGCAGTTTTCGAGCTGTCAGTGCCTTGCTTCAGGAGAGGATCTATAATGGTGTAATCTCAGGCCCAGTGGCAGCCCCAGGGAAGGGACAAATGTCTGCGTCTCCCTGGATGACAGGGGCTGGGGCAAGCTGGAGTGAATCATGGGTCACAGCCCACATCCCGTGTGAAACTTCTGCCAGATGCAGGATCTGGGAGCAATTACCAGCCAGGCAGGGGTGGTGAATGAGAGGTTCCAAGGGTAATTGGGTGTGTGCGTGCCTGCATGGCCGTGTGTGTGCACGCATGTACATCTCAGCATGTGTAAAGTTAGGTGCTTCTGCCTGCGTGTGCATATTTACAGTGCATTCTTACATGCGTGCATATGTGGTACGTGTGTGTGGCCAGGCTTTGCTAGGTTGGTTGCAGGTGTGTACGTGTGCTACACAAGAGCAAGTGTGTGTTCTCCCAGAGATGCTCGGGTGCAGAGGAGCCCAGCAGGTGCGAAGGGGCCTGTACCCTGGCAAAGGTGTTTTTTGAAAAGTAATCGTGCAGATGCATGAGGGTGTGCTCATGCACGAGATTCCAGCTCAAACTCCCGTGGCCACGGATGCAAGCCTGAGTGTTTGTGTCTGGGTGTGTACGTGTGTACCCCAGGGTGCATGTGCATGGCTGGGTACGAGTGCACAGGTACAGGGGAGCCCATTGGCCCATGCTTATGTGTTGAGGCTCTGTGCATGTATATACCCTGGGTGCCCAAGTGTGTGCAAGTGTGAGGGAGCAGGTGCACACATGGGGATGGGAGCGGATTGGTGATACACATGTACCCCTGGGAGCCTGGGCGTGGGCATGTAATCGGTGCGGCTGTGTGCATTTTTGTTGGTCCTGGTCTGGGTGTCTGTGCTCATGTATCTTTTGGTGCCCATCAATGCATACATGTGTGCAAAGATACCACAAATGTCTAGGAGCCTGGACCGTGATGTCTGTGAGGGGTACCTCTGGGCACCCATGAATAAACGGCTGCATGCACGAGTGCAGGTGGGTCCATGGGCTCAGGCCCAGGCGTCTATGAACGTGTACCCCTGGGTGCCCATAAACACGTGTGTGCACAGGTGCATATTTGCCCATGGGCCTGGGCCTGGGGGTTTGTGCACATGGACCCTGTATAAATGTGCATGTGTGTGCATGGTTTCGGGCGCAGCCATAGGCTTGGCTCGGGGCATGTGTGTATGTGTATCCCTAGGGGCCCATGTATGGGCACGCGCACATGTTCAGATGTGCCTATGGCCTGGAGCGTGCTGTGTGCACATCTCCTTGGGGGCCCATGTACGCCATCTATGAGTGCCTATGTGGCCATGTGGGGAGGATGGGTCTGCAGCTTCACTTCCACCTACATCTGGTGGGGGATTGTAAGGGAAACCGAGGAATGTGCTTTCTAGAGGAATCCAGGTTTTGGCAGAGCCAAGGGAGTGAAATTCAGGACCATTTTGCTTTTCTTAAACCTGGTCACTTGGGGGCGCCTGGGTGGCTCAGTTGGTTAAGCATCTGCCTTCGCCTCAGGTCAGGATCCCCAGGTCCTGGGATTGAGCCCCTCATCAGGTTCCCTGCTCCGCGGGGAAGCCTGCTTCTCCCTCTCCCACTCCCCCTGCTTGTGTTCCCTCTTTCACTGTCTCTCTCTCTGTCAAATAAATAAGTAAAATCTTTAAAAAACAAAACCTTGTCACTTGGGACACAGCTAGAGCTTGGAAAACGCCCCTTCCTTCTTTCAGCCCTATGCTCCCAAGTTGAGAGCTATGCTGGGCTCTGTGGCAACCCCGAGAGTGACTCCAGCCAGACTCCAGACTCCGGGAAAGATGAGCAATGCTTATAAGCCACCACGTATGAAGCAGAAGCACCAGGAAGCCACTCAGAGCAGGGAGAAGAGACTCAGGTAAGGCTTCCTAGAGGGTGGGGTAGGAAGGCGCAGGAAAAGGGGAGCCCATGGCAATGGGGAGGACCTGGACGCGCAGGGATGGGAGTAGGGAGAGAGAAGTCAAAGTAAAGGAAGCTCAGAAGGCAAAGGCCTGGGAGTGAAATGGTAGTATTCGTTTGGTCAGGAAGATCCTCCTGGCTCTCTGGTCACTTGGAATCCATGTGCCCAGGCCTAGGAGGGGCCCAGGAGTGATTGGCGGGTGGGGGAAGCTGTCTATCTGTTCCCAGAACAAGCAGCTTACACTTAGGAAGCAGGTTAGGGTTCCATGGGCCCCTGGAACCTAGGGTAAGCCGCCTGCCTTTTCCGAGCCTCAGTATTCTTCACTGTCAAATAGCTTGCCTGTCTGCAGCCCAGGCCCAGGGAAGAATTTAGCCTGAAAGAGTAGCCCACGGGCAGTGAGCAGGCAGCTGCTCCCCAGGGTTGGGCCACCCTCCTGTCCCCGTGCCATCTCTGTGTCCTTCCACTCTGCCCCCAGGGTCAAGGCTTGGAAATGGGCTGGGGAAGCAGCAGGGAGGCCAGGCCGGGTGGGTGCCACACCGCTGGGCTAGGAAGGCGTGCGTGCCTACACCAACAGCCCTGGTTCCCCACCACCCCACCCGAATATATCAGGGGAGGCATACGGACCCCGATACTCCTGGCTCTGGTTGGACGAGGAGTGACCGCCGCTCCTGAATTCCAAGTGTGGTCCAGATGGAGAGCAGGGTCTCCCTTTCCGCCTTTCCAGGCTCAGCCCCCCCAGCCCCGCTAGCTTCCCCTGCAGAAGAGCCCCTCAGGCACGGCATCAGGACCTTCCTGTGCTCCCACGTCAACCCCAAGCCCATGGCTTTCTTCTAGACCCTCCAGGGGGTCACCACGACTGACTGGGGAATGTCAGGCAGCGGCAGGCCACGGAGGGAAGCGGGGACAGAAATGCAGCCTGGGCTCCTCTGGCATCCCCGGGTCCTGGGCTTGGGGCTGTGCCCATCAGGAGGCAGGAGCGTCCTTGTCTGAGGTTCACAGAAGCACTAGGCGAGCTAGTGGCGCCCCTCAGTGTCCGGGGCTTTAAAGGCAAAGTCGGGGGCGTCTGGGTGGCTCACTCATTAAGCGTCTGCCTTCAGCTCAGGTCATGATCCCGGGGTCCTGGGATCAAGCCCCGCATCGGGCTCCCTGCTCAGTGGGGAACCTGCTTCTCCCTCTCCCACTCCCCCTGCTTGTGTTCCCTCTCTCGCTGTCTCTCTCTCTGTCAAAAAAATAAATAAAATCTTTAAAAAAATAAATAAAAAAATAAAGGCAAAGTCGGGAGACGAGTCCCGAATGTGGACGCCGCTCCCCGGGCTGGAAACGCCTTAGCCCAGGGATGCCTCTGAGCTGGAAAGCGTCTCAGCCGTTGTCTGGTCCAGCCCCTTACATTGTCAGGAAAAACCTTGAAAGGCTCTTCAATGGACAAAACTATTCCCAGGTGTCCTTTCAAGGAACGCTGGTGTCTTCGAGCAGACCTTTATGGCTTATCTGATCTACAGGGGGCAGCAACCTCGTCTGGGCCTGGGCCATTTCGAAACTCTATAAAGACAGGAGTTAACATGTGCGGGGCTGATATCTGCTCATAAACATGCAAATGGGTTTTGTCCTGTCGAATTATCACTGACGGCTGCCCTGAAGAAAAGATGAGTCCAAATATAATTATAGATTCTAGCGCATCTCTTGGCAACTTCTACCCCCACCACTAGCCCTGATCCCCACCCCCACCCCGCCCGAACCTATCAGGGGAGGCACAGGGACGGCAAATTCGTTTCAGTGTCCCGGGTAGCCTGTATATGTCGGTTCCCCAGACTCTCCTTTGAGTAGATTGCAACGTCTCACCAGTTCTGTCCTTCCCAGAAGACCTAACTAAAATCTTTGACACGTGTTGACTTTATATTTGTGTGAGTCATGATATTACCATTTGGGAAATTATCCTTTAACTGCATCTACCAGCTCCTAGCACAGATGAGGTCACCCGAGGGGGGAGGGGAGGCACTTGCCCGAAGTGACCCTCAGGGGCTGGGGCTGGGAGACAGAGCTGGATCTAGGCCATTCTGAGCTCTGTCCTGCTCCCCGAGTGGGGGTGGGGGGGTGTGGGAGGGGGTCGCGCTTCGCAAAGGGTGTGGAATGGGGGCTGTGACACATCCCCTACTCTGGGGATGTGGAATGACTCTCTGGGGTGAGGGCCACTCCCCGCCCCATTGGTTCCCACACTCTGTGTTGGGCCCTGATGCAAATCTAAGACTCAGCAGCTCCCCGACCCCGGGCCATCCTGGCTAACTGCTGTTTGGGTGGGTTTATTGAGGACTCACAGGTGCTGAAATGCACCCCCCCTTGCCATTCTGGACTGTAGTGCTGCTGATAACCCTGGGGGAAAGACTTTATTCTTGGGTGGGTTGTTTCGACTGCTGGGCTTCAGCTTCCTTATCAATAAAATGCAGGTAATTATGGTTCCTGCCTTCCGGCGGCAGCGTGAAGATTAAGTGAGATAGTGGATACGGAAGGTCTTCGGAATAGTCCGGTGCAGAGTCAGCGCTCGATAAATCTCAGCTGTCAGGCATTCAGTCTGTTAGCTTTGCACAACTTCCAGGGGTAGACGTTTTTTAAAAGATGCTTCGAGACGCCTTCCAGATTCTGACCTAGCAGGACCTCGTTCCCCTATCCTTGGCTCAGATCCCCAGTAAGGGCTCCCTGGGTGGTGGATCGGTGAGTCAGAGCCCTGGCCGGCAACGACACGCCCGGCTTGCTCTCGCAGGCGCCCCCATGCCGCCACCCAGGAGATCCCGGGGCCCAGAGGACACAGCGGGAAGAGCACAGGGAAAGGTGAATACCTGCCAGGTAACTGTGGGGTGCCCTGGGGCAAGTCACCTGTCAGGGCCTCGGTTTCTCCCTCTGTACAATGGGCCTGTTGGAGCTGGGACTTTGCTGAGGACCTTGGCAGCCACCGCGTAGGGAGAAACAGATGGTCTCTGAGAGCATAACAGCTAGAAGTTGAGGTTCTCCCAGGCCAGGGCTTGCTTTCAGTTGACAAAGCCGAGCAGACAAGAAAGGGAGAGGCACTCCCACGCACACCACAGGAAGTGGCCCAGCAGGTTGATTGGGAGAGTTGGCTGAGAGCCCAGGTGGCCAAGTTTCTTGGCCTTAGTAAGGAGGAAAATTTGGTTCAGCTCACTCCTGAGGCCTGCCAGGGGAACTTAAACAGAGGCCAGGGGACGGACTCCATGGCCTGAGGGGGTCCAAGTTGGACGTATTCTTCGGGGATCTCTGGGCTGTGTCAGAAACACAAGCCAAATCAGCTGAAGGCAAAGGGACTTACTCAAATGAAGAGACCTGGGCAGGGGGTGGGGGCGCGAGGCATGCACCCCGCGTCTCACCGGGAGTGGGCTCTGTGTTTGATAGCTTCCTCCTCAGCGGGCTCCCCTCATGTGGTGGTCGCCTCGCCTCCACCTGAACAGGACCGAGAGACTTCGTCCCCTGAAGTCCCAGCTTTAGGTCATGTGGTGCGGCTGGGGTCACACGCCCCTTCCTCACCCTCTGGTCAGGAGGACAGATGGCTCTGATGGATCAGGCTAGTCGTGGATCTACTCTTGGAGCTTTGGGCAGGGTGGGGTCAGGGGGAATTAGGCCCATTAAAAACCACATGCCCTGGGGTGGGGTGGGGGGTGTTAAAGGAAGAGTGAAGGGGTGCTGAGTTTGACCAAAAGAATGCCTGCTTACTGCTGCAGGCCACCACCGAAACCTGAAATGGGATCCCTGGTGGCCTTGGTCCCTCTCTGCCCACCTTTTGGAGATCCTGGGGTTTATGCAGTAAAGCCACCTCATTTCTCTCAGCCACCAGAAATTCTGCCTCCCGTGACAGATGAAGAGGTCGTTTGGATTCAAATGTCAACTATCTTCCACAGTGTTTTGTGACAGAGGCTGTCCAAAGCACAGGAGAGGATTCGATCTCGTGGTGGGATTTAGGGCAGTGGGGTGGCCAAAGGGCAGGGGAGATCTCCGGGGAGATATCCAAGGATGCAGTGCATGAAGCAACATAAAGGTGGCCCGGGAGGAAAGAGAAACCTTACCGTCTTAGGTCTCCGTGAAAGACAGATGGTCCTCCAAGGCATGTCAGAGTGCTAGGCTCTTCTGCTCCCTTCCTCTGAGGGATCTGTCTGTCCAGCTGTCAGCTCTGCTCTGAAGCTGTTAGATTGGTGTGTATTCGGGGTGCCTGGGTGGCTCAGTTGGTTAGGCGACTGCCTTCGGCTCAGGTCATGATCCCAGGGTCCTGGGATCGAGCCCCGCATCGGGCTCCCTGCTCGGCGGGAAGCCTGCTTCTCCCTCTCCCACTCCCCCCGCTTGTGTTCCCTCTCTCTCTGTCTCTCTCTCTCTCTCTGTCAATTAAATAAATAAAATCTTTAAAAAAAAAAAAGATTGGTGTGTATTCATCAAGCAACAATTTCTAACACGGAGGAAGTATCTTTTTAAAGAGGGAGAAGGTCTATTCTGGATGATTATGGATAGGTTCTGTATGGGAGGGCCAGAGGGGAGACTCCTGGAAGCAGATAGGACAGGTTAGAACATTAAAATAGTCACGGTCTAGCCTTCTGTCTGTCCACCCACTCACCCATTGCCCAGCCACTGACCCAGCCTTGCACCCATTCATCCACCCATCAGTGACCCACCTACCCATTCTTCTTTTCATTCATCTACCCACCCACCCGTACACCTACCCAACCGTCCACACATCCGCCTACCCACGTGATAACTGGTGACTGCTATGGTTCCATCTTGTGCCATTCAGTGGGAACACGGAGATGAGTCATGTCCACCCCCTGCTTTTTTAAGCCTCCCAGTGTAGCTGGAGAAAAATCCTCGGGCATATCTCACTTCATGATTCTCTGATCAATGCTGTGGAAACCCCAAGGAGCATTTAATCGTGACAATGACACTTTAGCTGGATGTTGATAGATCCGTTGGTGTTTGTCAAGAGAGAGGAGGAGGAGGGGCATTCTGGGAAGCAGGAAGAGCATGGGTGAATTCTGAGAGGTGTAAGAGTGTTTGAAACATAGGGTAAATGGAGGGCTGAGGCAGAAGTTGACATTAGAAAGCTGAGCAGGGACCTTTAATTCCTGGCCCCAGGAAGCCAGGGGCGACATCTGAGCCAAAGAGCCAGCCCACAGAGAGTGTGGCCAGAGACCTGGGAGTGGCCAGCGCACTCTTGCTCAAGGACTCGATGAGACATGCCTGCCAACCCACAGTTCAAAGAAACAAAAGACTCCAAACCTCAGGAAGGATGCCGTTAAGGGAACGGTCCCTGAAATGGACAGACAGAGGGACGGATAGATGCACAGACAGCTGGTTGGTATGCAGCTGCAACTAAGAACTCTGGTCCAGGGACACCTGGGTGGCCCAGTTGGTTAAGCGTCTGCCTTCAGCTCAGGTCATGGTCCCAGGGTCCTGGGATCGAGCCCCACATCGGGCTCCTTGTTCAGCGGGGGAACCTACTTTCCCCCTCTGCTTGCTGCTCCCCCTGCTTTTTTTATAAAAAAAAAAAAGATTTTCTTTATTTATTTGACACAGAGAGAGAGACACAGCGAGAGAGGGAACACAAGCAGGGGGAGTGGGAGAGGGAGAAGCAGGCTTCCCGCGGAGCAGGGAGCTCCATGCGGGGCTCGATCCCAGGACCCTGGGACCATGACCTGAGCCGAAGGCAGATGCTTAACGACTGAGCCATCCAGGTGCCCCTAAATAAATAAAATCTTTAAAAAAAGAGAGAGAGAGAGAACTCTGGTCCATGCCACGCACTCCGGGTTCATGTGCCAGGGACCCAATAGGGTCCGAGGCATTAGGCATGAGCCCCCCAATGGAGCTCGCTCTGCAAGGCTGGGGGACTCACAAGAGACATGGCCACATTGCCGAGGGAAGAGAAGGGAAGTGGGTCTGAAGGCCGTGGCCAGGGCAGCCGTGCTGCTGAGCGTCCCTCCCCAGAACGTGGAGGCCTTGCCCAGCTGGGGCTCTAAGAATTTCCTTGAGCGAAGCAGCTCCTGGTTTTTCCTGAGCATAGCTGAAGTTTTATCTAAAAGACCCATCCTAGGCCTCTCGTCGGCAGCATCCCCGATTCTGTCGGATGGCACTGTCTTCCACAGGGAGCACGACAGGAGGACAGTCGAGGATGTGCCCCGGGGATGACATCCCTGGCAGGGAACCGGGCTCAGGGGCCAACAAAACCCCGTGCGGCAGACTTCCAGGGTCAGGCCCAGTTGGGAAAGGGCCACAGTGTTAACAACTTGATGTGAGGTCGGTGCAGTCAGCTCTTGGGGCACTGGAGGGACCTGGGGCAGGGAACAGGAGCCGTGGAGAGGCCCATGCTGGCTCTGGAAGGAAGGAAGCAGCGGCTTGAGGGTGGGGTGGCACAGGAAGCTGAGGGCAGTAAAGCTGCAGGGTGAAGAGGAGCCTCAGTTTCCCCCCCAATCCAGAGATGGATTTGGGGGCCTCATCCCAAGTACAGAGGCTAGCAGCAGCCACCCCTCCCGCACTTCCGCTCTCCGGCTACTTGATGGAGTCCTGTCGTCAACACTTGCTTGACAGGGCCCGGAAGCCCAGCCCGGCCCAGTGCAGGCACTAGGATCCCAGGTGGGGACATGGACACTTCTGTGTGATGAGGCTTTTGAAGAGAGGGTCTGTCAGGGTGTGGGAGTCACAGAGGCAGGAGGCGGGGAGGGCTTCCCCCCCGCCCCGAGGTAATACTGAGCTGGATCCTTTTTTGAGATTGTATTTATTTATTTGAGAGAGCGAGAGTGAGAGAGAGTGCTCACAAGCAGGGGGGAGGGGGAGAGGGAGAAGCAGACTCTCCACTGAGCAGGGAGCCCCATGCGGGGCTCGATCCCAGGACCCTGGGATCATGACCTGAGCCCAAGGCAGACGCTTCACCGACTGAGCCACCCAGGCGCCCCACTGAGGTGGATCTTGAAGGAAAATGATCAGAGCTCAAGGATGAGAAGCAGAGGGCATTCCGAGCAGAGGGCATGGCATGGGCAAAGGCGGGAAGGTATGCAAAGGTAAACAGAGACAGGAATTCGGTGTACTCCTGATGACAGGTTCTGTGAGGGACCCGACTGTAGGACACGGAAGATGGAGCCTCTTTGGGCTGAGACCTCACTGCCTGAACCTCCTTGAGGGCAACCCAGGTGTGGGGGTTCCCTTATTCCTCACCTCAACCTGGAATCTTATTGCTCTACAGAAAGAAAACAAGGCAAGGAGGAAAAGAAGCCATGCTTCAGAGATGGGCATGTGTGTGTCCTGCAGAGACTTCTGTGGCCCATGCACGAGGGACCACATGTTCGAGCTTGCCTGGGCCAGAATGGGCTCGGGGATAGGCCCTGTGTCTGCTGGACAGACCTCCCCTTGGGGTCAGCCACCATGGTTGTCAGTTCCCACCCAGCTACCAGCTCGTGGTGGGGCTTTGAGGAAGTCACTGTCTGTCTAGACCTTGGTTTCTCAGTCTGTTTAAGGGCATTACTGATGCTCTAGGCTCAAGGCCACTTGATTAGGAGTCTGTGGACTAGTGGCTCCAAAGAGCCCTTGAACTTGCAGCAAACTCCGTAAGTGCCACCAAAGCCCTCCAACCAAAGACCCCCAGGAATACATCTGTGGTTCAACAAGTTGGGTTGCTTGCTTGTTGCAACAAGAGAGAGAGCACACTGTGGGCAACCATGGGGTGTCTCAGTCTCAGGTGTTGGAGAGAACTTCTTCTAGGATTTGGGCTGGTGTTAGGTGATTTGGTGGCAGGTTTAAGGGAGCAGTGCTTTGCTCTGTATTGGAAGAAGGGCATTCTATGATTGGGTATCTTAATAAATCTTATCTAGAAAGAGGGAAGACGAAAGTGAGGCTAAAGTTGAAATTGGTAAAGGGGCACCTGGGTGGCACAGTCGGTTAAGCATCTGACTCCTGGTTTCAACTCAGGTCATGATCTCAGGGTTGTGAGATCGAGCCCTGTGGCAGACTCCACGTTCAGCACAGAGTCTGCTTGAGTTTCTCTCCGTCTTCCCATCACCACCACCACCCCCACCTGCACTCACACATGCGCTCTCTCTCTCTCTCAAATAAATAAATCTAAAAAAAAGAAATTGGCAAAGAAGCAGCCCATTAGCCAGGTTAGGGGACTATTTGGTCACTTTTGTGGCTTGGACAATGCTCATGTTCCATCTGTTTTCAGAAGCAGTTACGGAGTGGTCTTGTTTTTGTCTTGATCGACTGCAGTTGTAGAGTGGCCTTCTCTGAGGCTGATGTTCTATGAAATTGTTCATGTTCAGCAGGAGGACACCAGGGGCTGGCTGTGTGTGCAAGGCCAGCTCCTGGATGTGAGTTTGTTTCCTCTTTCTCGGTGTGTTCCTAAGGAGAGAGCTTTGATCAGATTTTCTGGGATCTCACAAAAAAACAAATGCTTAATCTCTAAAATCACCTATAGCCCAGACAGGCTTTGCATCACAGATATCTGTTCATTGATGGCGCCTCCCATGGCTTATCACACGTGACCTCAGTGGCTGCCTCTATGAACTGGGTGGCTCCTATGACAACATCACGTTGTGTGGGGCACGGCACAGCTACCCACAGAGGCTTCAACAATGCTGGTGAAATTAGATCGCTCTGGAAAAGCCACTTTTTGTGAAATTAAATCCCTCAATCTTAAAACCAACATGGACTATTGAATGGCAGCAAGGAAGTCTGTTTGGTTTCTCTTATGAACAGTAGCTTTTCTTCTGTGTGTGTGTGTGTGTGTGTGTGTGTGTTTAAGATTTTATTTATTTATTTGAGAGAGAGAGAGAGAGAGAGGGTGAGCTAGCAGGGGGAGGGGCAGAGGGGGAGGGAATGAGAATCTGAAGCTGACTCCGCACTAAGCGTGGAGCCCACGGAGCCCGACTTGGGGCCCAATCCCATGACCGCAAGATCATGACCTGAACCGAAACCAAGAGTCAGACACTTAACCGACTGAGCCACCCAGGCGCCCCTCTTCTCTGTGCTTTTATAAATGTCCTTTTTACAACCCAAATGGAAGGGAATTTGGCATCTAATAAAAATGCATACGTGTTTCTCTTTTGCCCCAGCAATCCCACTTCCAGCAATTTGCCCCTGAAGATACACCTCCAACAATGTGAAAATATGTAGGCACTGAAGCATGGTTAGTAACTGCAAAATATTGGCAACAGTATCAGTTCCTATACATAGGCAGTGGTTGAATAAACTGTGGTACATTCATTCATTCATTCCATAGAGTCCTACGCAGCTCTAGAGAGATCAATGCTATGAATTGATGAGGAGTGATTCCAGGACATATGTTAAGTGAAAAAAGGAAAGTGCACAGAAATATCTGGACCTAGAGGGTATTATGCTAAGTGAAATAAGTTCCACAGAAAAAGACAAATACCATATGATTTCACTTATATGTGGAATCTGAAAAACAAAATAAACAAACAAACACAGAAATAAACTCATAAATACGAAGAACAAACTGGCAGTTGCCAGAGGGGACGGGGGTGGGGCAGGTGGGTGAAATAGGTGAAGGGGATTAAGAGGTACAAACTTCCAGTTATAAAATAAAGAAGTCACAGGGGTGAAGAGTGCAGCATAGGGAACATAGTCAATAATACTACAATAACTTTTTATGGTGACACATGGTATCTACACTCACTACTACAATAACTTTTTATGGTGACACATGGTATCTACACTCATCACACTACAATGTGAGCATTGTACAATGTATAGAATTGTTAGGTATGTTGTATACCTGAAACGAATATAACATTGCATGTCAACTATACTTCAATTAAAAAAAGAGAAAAGTGGGGCATGTGGCTGGCTCAGTGGGTAGAACATGGGATTCTTGATCTCGGGGTCATGAGTTCAAAGCCCCACACTGGGCATAGAGCTTACTTAAAAAAATAAATAACATTTTTTTAATTTAAAAGATTTTATTTTTATTTATTTGACAGAGAGAGAGGGAACACAAGCAGGAGCAGAAGGAGAAACAGGCTTCCTGCCTAGCAGGGAGCCCGATGTGGGGCTCGATCCCAGAACCCTGGGATCATGACCTGAGCCGAAGGCAGACGCTTAACAACTGAGCCACCCAGGCGCCCCATAAATAAACATTTTTTTAAAAAAGAAAACTATCTACAGTGTGCAGTCCTTCATGTAAGAAACAAGAGCATTTAAGGAAACACGTATATTTGCATATCTTTACAAAAGGAAACATAGGAAGGATAAACCAGCAACTATTAAAGTTGGTTGTCTGGAGGGGCTGGGAAGGAGCCGGCTGGAAAGCATAGAATGGAGAAGTGATACTTCTCTGAGCATACTTGTTGGTATAGTTCTGACTTTTGAAACCACGTTAATGTTTTACATACTTAAGAAATAAATAAAATTAGGGGTGCCTGGGTGGCACAGTTGGTTAAGCGTCTGACTCTTGGTTTCGGCTCAGGGTCATGAGATTGAACCCCATGGCGGGGTCCGCATTCAGCGCAGAGTTGGCTTGAGACTCTCTCTCCCTCTGCCCCTCCCTCCCCCAAATAAATAAATAACTCTTTTTAAAAATTAAAATAAATAAATAAGTAAAATTAACTTATTTAGGATGGGGAGGATCCTAAAAAGGAATACAAACAGAACAGATTAACCTTCACTGTATTTCAAACACAGCCTCACTGAAGGAGAGCAGGAAGAACTAACCCAAGTAGCTTTTGAATATAGTATCCATAAGGCTAAAAACAAAAATGACTATGACAAATATTGACCTCTAGTTGGTAGGCTTGTCTTCCACAGTAGTATCAGTTAGTGAATCTGAAACTACTGAATGTGTATCTTGGGACTGAGATAAGTAAATTCTCTTGGATGAAGAGAATCGGGATTCTCACTGCTGGAGAAGGGAGTTAAAAATACAGAAAAGGAAAAGGCTAGGATGAACACTCTGGTGTTGGATTGGTATTGTAGATGTCAGTAGGAACTCATAGATTTTAATATATAAGCAGGAAGATAGATGTGTGTATGGACTTATATATGTATGTGTATATGGATTCACTACATATATGCATCTATATTTATATCCTACCTCTGTCCTTTGAGAGGGCCTAGAATCAGCAACACTATTAGAAGCAATGAGCACTTCTAGTGCCCAGATCTTGGTTTCCTAAATGCCGTTCTCCATTAAAAGGAAACAAGGCTTCTTGGGGGAAATGACTGAGCCTGAAACATCCTGATGTGATCCGAAGGAAAGATGTACTCAAAAAAATGATGGAGATAGGTCAAAAGGACATAGGAACCAACTGGAGGAGACTCCCACTGGCCAAATCTAAAACAGTCAGAGCATTAAAATAAATGAGAGTTCATTTCAACAAATGGTGCTGGGCAAACTGGATATCTACATGCAAAAGAATGAAGTTGGAATCGTACCTGACACCATGTACAAAAATTAACTCAAAATAGATCAAACATCTAAAATATAAAGGACTTCTTAGATGAAAACATAGGGGAAAGCTTCATGACATTGGGTTTGGTAATGATTTCTTGGATATGATACCAAAAGCACAGGCAATGAAAGAACAAATAAGTAAGTTGGCTATGTCAAAATTAAAAACTTCTGGGGCACCCGGGTGGCACAGTCAGTTGAGCATCCAACTCTTGGTTTTAGCTCAGGTCATGATCTTTGGGTTGTGGGATCGAGCCCCACATCAGGCTCTGTGTGGGCACAAGGTTTCTTTTTGGGGTGATTGCAAGGTCCTAAAAATAGACTGTGGTGAACTTTACACAAGTCAATAAATATACTACCATTGCATTGTACAACTAACAGGGGTGAGTTTTTTTTTTTTCCCATGGAAAATAACATCACTTTATTTTATATAGTAAAAATTTAAAGGCTTTATAATGTTTGCATATTACCTCAAATATGTAGATTTACATTAATTTACTTTTCTCCTCCTCTCTTACAGGAAAATATACATGCAAGAGTAAGTACTTTTGTTTTAATAATAGAAATCAAATGTAAAGATAATGGGGGGGAGATGGGGTAACTGGGTGATGGGCATTAAGGAGGGCACTTGAAGTAACGAGCACTGGTTTTATATGCAACTGATGAATCACTGAATATCTCTGAAACTAGTAATACACTATATGATAATTAAATTGAATTGAAATAAAAATTTAAAAAAAAGATCATGGAGGAAAAAGCTGTTGAGTATTTCTGAAAATTAGAATTTTTGGTTTTTCAGGGGTGAGTTTTATAGCATGTAAATTTTATCTCAGTTAAGCTACTTTTATAAATAAAGATAGGAACTGACTTTAACCTTTAAATTAAAAGAAGAACCCATGAGCCCTATACTAATACAAATAAACAAATGAATAAATAAAGACATGGGGAGGAAGGGAAAACTCTTCCTTACCGTAAAATCCAAGTTATACATGTAAAAGAAAATCATCATTTGGCCACCATCATAGTGGTAATTGTTTCAGGTAAGAATCACCAACGGATGCTAAATTAGTAAGTGGAAATTCGAGGAACAGTAGCAGAGTTATGTAATCTCAAAGTATGTCCCTACAAGATACACATTTTTTTAATGTTCTTTATTTTTATTTATTTATTTTTAATTAACATGTAGTGGGCGCCTGGGTGGCTTAGTTGGTTAAGCGACTGCCTTCGTTTGGCTCAGGTCACTATCCCAGAGTCCCAGGATCAAGTCCCACATCGGGCTCCCTGCTCAGCGGGGAGTCTGCTTCTCCCTCTGACCCTCCCCCCTCTCACGCTCTCTCTCTCTTATAAATAAATAAATAAATCTCTAAAAAATAAACAAATTTAGGGGCACCTGGGTGGCTCAGTCGTTAAGCATCTGCCTTGGGCTCAGGTCATGGTCCCAGGGTCCTGGGATCGAGCCCCGCACCGGGCTCCCTCCTCGGCGGGGAGCCTGCTTCTCCCTCTCCCACTCCCCCTGCTTGTGTTCCCTCTCTCGCTGTGTCTCTGTCAAATAAATAAATAAAATCTTTAGAAAAATAAAAAATAAACAAATTTAAAAAAATAAAATAACATGTAGTGTATTATTAGTTTCAGAGGTAGAGTTCAGTGATTCATCAGTCTTATATAACACCCAGTGCTCATTACATCCCATGCCCTCCTTAATGTCCATCACCCAGTTACCTCATCCCCCCAACCCCCTCCCCTCCAGCAACCCTCAGTTTGTTTTCTAGAGTTAAGAGTCTCTTATAGTTTGTCTCCCTCTCTGATTTCGTCTTGCTTTATTTTCCCCTCCCTTCCCCTATGATCCTGTTTTGTTTCTTTTTTTTTTTTTAAGATTTTATTTATTTATTTGAGAGAGAGAGAGTACAAGCTGGGAGAGAGGCAGAGAGAAGGGGAGAAGCAGACTCCCTGCTGAGCAGGGAGCCCGATGTGCAGCTCCATCCCAGGACCCTGGGATCAGGACCTGAACCGAAGGCAGATGCTTAACCGACTAAGCCACCCAGCCTCCCCTCTCTGTTTTGTTTCTTAAATTCCACATATGAGTGAAATCATACGATATTTGTCTTTGTCTGACTGACTTATTTCACTTAGCATAATACCCTCTAGTTCCATCCATGTTGTTGCAAATGGCAAGATTTTATTTTTTGATGGCTGAGTAATATTCCAGTGTGTGTGTATGTGTGTGTGTGTGTGTGTGTGTGTGTGTGTGTGTACCACATCCTTTTTTTAAAGATTTTATTTATTTATTTCTTTGAGAGAGAGAGCACAAAGCTGGGGGAGAGGGAGAGGGAGAAGCAGACTCCCCCTGAGCACAGAGCCTAATGCAGGGCTTGATCCCAGGACCCTGAGATCATGACCTGAGCCAAAGGCAGCCACTTAACCAACTGAACCACCCAGGCACTCCCACATCTTTTTTATCCATTCATCTGTCAATGGACATCTGGGCTCTTCCCATAGTTTGGCTATTGTGGACATTGCTGCTATAAACACTGGGGTGCATGAGCCCCTTCAGATCACTATGTTTGTATCTTTGGGGTAAATACTTAGTAGTGCAATTGCTGGGTCGTAGGGTAGCTCTGTTCTTAAGTTTTTGAGGAACCTCCATACTGTTTTCCAGAGTGGCTGCACCAGCTTGCATTCCCACCAACAGTGTAGGAGGGTTCCCCTATCTCCGCATCCCCGCCAACATCTGTTGTTTCCCGACTTGGTAATTTCAGCCATTCTGACCGGTGTGAGGTGGTATCTCATTGTGGTTTTGATTTGTATTTCCCTGACGTGGAGCAATGTTGAGCACTCTTTCATGTGTCTGTTGGCCATTTGGATGTCTTCTTTGGAAAAATGTCTGTTCGTGTCTTCTGCCCATGTCTTGATTGGATTATTTGTCTTTTGGGTGTTGAGTTTGTTAAGTTCTTTATAGATTTTGGATACTGGCCCTTTATCTGATAAGACATTTACAAATATCTTCTCCCATTCTGTCGGTTGTCTTTTGGTTTTGTTGACTGTTTTCTTTGCAAAAGCTTTTTATCTTGGTGAAGTCCCAGTAGTTCATTTTCGCCTTTGTTTCCCTGGCCTTTGGAGACGTGTCTAGCAAGAAGTTGCTGCAGCCGAGGTCACGGAGGTTGCTGCCTGTGTTCTCCTCTAGGATTTTGATGGATTCCTGTCTCATCTCACGTTTAGGTCTTTCATACAAGATACTCATTTATTTTTTTTTAAGATTTTATTTATTTATTTGAGAGACAGAGTGTGAGCAAGAGAGTATAAGCAGGGGGAGCAGCAGAGGGAGAGGGAGAAGCAGGCTTCCTGCTGAGCAGGGAGCCCGACGCGGGACTTGATCCCAGGACCCTGAGATCAGGACCCGAGCCGAAGGCAGACGCTTAACCAACTGAGCCACCCAGGCGCCCCACAAGATACTCATTTCATTACAAAGGGGAAATAGTGCTTTTACAATGGAGAAACCTGGAAGGCACCACCTTAATCAAATGATCAAAGCTAACACCAACAATTTTGCAATTAACCAGTACTTTGAGCTTCCGGATACGCTGAAAAGAACACAGTCACTTCTGTGGAATTCCTGCCAAAAATGCATAATGCAAATCAAATCCTGAGGAAACATCAGATAAACCCAAATTGAAGGACATTCTTCCAAAGAACTGCCCTGTGCTCTTCAAAAACATTAAGATCATGCAAGTTAAGAGAAGACCGAGACATTGTTCCAGATTGAAAGAGATTAAAAAGACCAGATAACAGAATGTATCTTGTGACCTAGGATTTCCTTTAACTATAAAAGGACACAGTGAAAGAGGTGAGGGAAATTAAGAGGTACAAACTTCCAGTTATAAAATAAGTCAGAGGGATGAAAGGTACAGCATAGGGGATATAGTAAATAGTATTGTAATAACATTGCATGGTGACTACACTTATAGAATAGTCAAATCACTGTGTGTACACCTGAGATTAACCGTAACATTGTATGTCAACTATACTTCATTTAAAAAAAAAAAAAGGACAGGGCGCCTGGGTGGCTCAGTTGGTTAAGCAACTGCCATCGGCTCAGGTCATGATCCTGGAGTCCCGGGATCGAGCCCCGCATCGGGGCTCCCTGCTCAGCGGGGAGTCTGCTTCTCCCTCTGACCCTCCCCCCTCTCATGTGCGCTCTCTCTCTCTTTCTCGCTCTCTCAAATAAATAAAATCTTTAAAAAAATAAAAATAAAAAATAAAAAAGGACATTATTGACACTCACTAGGATGGCTATAATCAAAAAGTCAAATAACAAAGTGTTGGTAAGGATGTGGATAAATTGGAATATTCATACTTCGCTGGTAGTAACGGAAGAAAATGTCCTTGTTCTTAGTAAATTCATATTAAAGTATTCAGTTGAAAGGGTATCACGCTTGCAACCACTATTAAATAGTTTAGAAAAGGGAAGCCTGGGTGGCTCAGTTAAATGTCTGCCTTTGGCTCGGGTCACGATCCCAGAGTCCTGGAATCGAGTCCTGCACCGGGCTCGTTGCTCAGCGGGGAGCCTGCTTCTCTCTCTGCCTGCCCCTCCCTCTGCTTGCGCTCTCTCTCTCTCTCTCGCTGACAAATAAATAAATGAAATCTTAAAAATATATATAAAAATGGTTTAGAAAAAATATAGATAGAGATGATAGAGATATAGAGGCAGAGACAGAAAGAACCAGAGAGATATGTTGTTATTATTATGAGACTTGGCATTTTTTTGCCAATCTAATAAGTGAAAAATGGGATCTCATTTGTCTTAATTTGCATCTCTTTAATTACGGGAGACCATTTAAAATGCCCCAGGAACCATAATCTGGAATGACCGCAATGACCACAAAGGCTAAAAGATTTGACAGATAACCCCACCCTTTACTAAGCTCCAGTGATAAAAATATGAAACACCAATCTAGTAGATGTGAAATGGTATCTAATTGTTGTTTTAAATTTTTTAAGATTTTATTTATTTATTTGACAGAGAGAGAGAGAGCACAAGCAGGGGGTGTGGGAGAGGGAGAAGCAGGCTCCCCACTGAGCAGGGAGCCCAATGTAAGGCTGGATCCCAGGACCCTGGGATCATGACTTGAGCTGAAGGCAGACACTTAACCGACTGAGCCACCCAGGCACCCCTAATTGTCATTTTAATTTTGCATTTCACTGACAACTAAAGAGATCGGGTTATCTTTTCATATACTATACATGTTGGTCATTCCAGGTGTCTTCTGCTCTGAATTACCTACTCGTGTCCACATTCCACTTTCTAGTGTGTTGTTTGTCTTTCTCTTATTGATTTGTAGACGTCCTTTAGATGTCCTAGAGTCTAGATACTAGTTCTTTGTCACACACATCAAAAGACTAGATGGAAACAATTAAGTCTGTGAAGCTCAGGGTCATCCACAGTGAGGATCCTCCAGTTTAAATGCTAGGTCTTACAACTAAGGGAAATATTTCTGGCATATGGTGCCGGTCATTCTTGACTCTACTTGAGTATGTTTGAAAACTGAGAAAAAAATTAAAATGATAATTCAAAAAATGTATGGTCTGTATTCTGTTAAGGAAAGGAATTAGTGTTTGTGCATCTGGACCATGTAATCATTCATTATATATATGTGTGTATATATATATATATATTCTTACTGTGTTAAATATTTTTCATTTGTAATACATGAATACTAATTTTATGAGTTAAATGCCTATTTAACTTTATGTTAACTTTTTTTTATTTTTTAAAGATTGTATTTATGTATTTGACAGAGAGAGGGAGAAAACAAGCAGAGGGAGCAGCAGAGGGAGAAGCAGGCTCTCGGCTGAGCAGGGAGCCCCACGTGGGGCTTGACCTCAGGACTCCATCCCAGGACCCTGGGATCATGCCCTGAGCCGAAGGCAGACACTTAACCAACTGAACCACCCAGGTGCCCCTATGTTAACATTTTTTAAGGAGATGAAGCATTCATTTCTCTTCAACTGCCATTGGTATTTCCAAGCAAAGAAGAGGCAATGCCACTCTTTTGTTTAACAGAAAGGGACACTGAAGCCCGGTGTTTTATCAATCTGATTAGACCCTGTTTTCCTTAGTCCCTCAGGTCACGGTGAGGTCCAGCTTGACCTGGGCTTCCTTCTCTCTTCCAACTCCTGCTAAACATGCAGTATGTGCCCAATAAATGCCCCCCTTTGTAATAATAAACACTTCCATCAGCCTAGGGACAGAGTGGAGTGTCAGACACTGCTGGGTAAGGGAGGTAAACACCAGGTGCAGCATAAATCCTCAGTGTTGGTGCCGATGGAACCCAAAAGAAATCATTGTTGAGGGGAACTGTTAAGTGCTTTTTAAACATGCTCCCGGATCGATGCTGTGTACTAGCCTCCTAGTTCACAGGGAACACTCACTACTAGTTGCTGGGGTCACCCTCAGGGCAGGAGTGAGTCCAGTAGGGAGTTATGCAGGCATATCAGTTCTCAACGACGAGCCAAGTGCTCACGAGGAATCCCTAGGGGAAGCACAGGCGCCTAATTCGTGCTCCTAGGTGACACAGTAATTACGCTTCTAGCCCGTCTCTGCGGGTGGGTAGGGCTGGAGATTCCTTTAGTTCCCTCACCGGATGGGGAAGGAGAGATCTCGATTTATTTTCCCATCTGTGAAATGGGGGGGGGGGTGACAAAAGTGGCCAGAAGTCTTGCGCGGGTGGGCAGTCTGGCCGGGTCGCGGGAGCGGGCTTTCCTTCTCCCTCCCCCATCTCTCGCGTCTCAGCTTCTTCAAGGATTAGGAATCTGACGACTGCAAAGTTTGTTCCCGGGCCGCCAAAGGACCTCCCGGCGCGAACCTTCAAGGGGCTGGAACGGCCCCAAGAAGCCGGATAGGTGCGGGCGCGAACGTTCCGCGCGCCGACGTCCTCCCGCGCCCCGCTCCTCTCAACCTCCCGCTCCTCCTTCCCTCGCTCCTCCGGCTCCCCTCCTCCTCCGTCCCCGCCCCTCTCCTGCCCTCTCATTGGCCGAGCTGGCCGGCCGGGCCTCCCCGGGATTTAAAGGGCCCGCTCTCCGCGCCGCCCAGGGAGCCGCAGCTGGTCCCGGCCTTGCGGCCTGCGGGGGAGGCTGCCCGGAGGAGGCGGCGACGGTGGCGGCGGCGGTGCGTCCCCGGGCCCCAGGACCGCGGCTTCCTTCCTGCCAGGTAAGTCGCCAGCAGTGCGCGTGCGGCTGCCCCGCTCCCATCCTGAGCCGGCCTCCCCGCGCGGGTCTGCAGCGCGTGTCCTGGGGCCCCCTCTCCATCACCTTTCCCACTGCTCCAATTGCTACATCCCCTAGTGCCAACTTCACCTCCCTGCAGCTCCCGGGCTTGGGCAGAGCTTTGTTGGCGGCTGCAAGAGGCCAGGTGGGGGTGAGATGGGGCGCGCGGGGGATACAGGACACCCCCCACATCCGTAGAAGAAGAGATGCACACGGCCCCCAAGTGTCACAGGATCTCCCTCTTTGCCCTCCACACACAGTGACTCTACCTTGGAAACCAGGGGGGCCCCGCATTTGATACGTGGGCCTAGAATGTACACCGTTCAATTACATCGGACCCGGACTGTTCACAGCATACGAGAGACCCGGGTCCTTCATTCACCACAGGTCATGGGCTGTGTGTGTGTGCACCCAGGACGCCCATTCACACACACAGTTGGTGGCTCTGTCTGATGTACCTGACGTTCACACCCTCCCTCAGCCCTCCAGGACCACGTCTCCACACGGACAGCCCCAAACTGAAATCTGAGTGTTCAAGTCCATCCCTTGAGCATGGTCTGCCCCATGGACATCCTGGCTCCCTCTCTGT
Source organism: Zalophus californianus (assembly GCF_009762305.2). Classification (NCBI taxonomy): domain Eukaryota; kingdom Metazoa; phylum Chordata; class Mammalia; order Carnivora; family Otariidae; genus Zalophus; species Zalophus californianus. The sequence continues at coordinate 87,535,926 of NC_045612.1, read as the reverse complement.
CCCCACTTTGACAGGTCTATCCATCTGTCCATCCATCCGTGGGGGTCCGCAATGGCCACCTTCAGCCGCCAGGAATTTTTCCAGCAACTGCTGCAGGGCTGTCTCCTGCCTACTGCCCAGCAGGGCCTTGACCAGATCTGGCTGCTCCTTGCCATCTGTCTCACCTGCCGCCTCCTCTGGAGGCTTGGTAAGTGCTTGCCACACCAGGTGCCGCCACAGGAGGCCATATCACACATACCACATTTCATCCATCCCAAGCCACATTTTATCCTGCTACATCTTGCCATGCCAAGCCGGACGCCAACGTGTCTAGCCCACCACATCCCACCAGCGCAAGTGCCATTCCATTACACCACGTCCCGCTATGCCCAACCACCCCATGCCACACCACACCAAGCCACGTCCTGCCATGGCAAGTCATGTCTTTCAGTACGCCTGGGTTCTGGGATTCTAGAAAGATGAGCTTCTTGGATCTTGGGATCCTGAAATGTCTCCATCCCAAGGTTACAAGATTCTGGGATGCTGATGTCAGCTATAGAATCCCAAAGTACCATGTTACAGGGTTTGGGCATTTTGACAAATTGAAATTCTCACATTCTAGCCTTCCAAAATGCTGGCATTCTGGATTTCAAGACTCCGGGCATGATGAGATTTCTGGATTGTAGGATTCTGGAATGTTTCCACAATCGTGGCAAGCCTATATCCAAACGATAAGATTCCAAGTTCCCAAATTTCCCATGGGATGCTGAGAATTTTGGAAATCTGAGATTCAAAGGTTCTATTACTTTCTTTTTCTTTTCTTTTTTTTTCAAGTTTATTTATTTATTTTTTTTAGTAATCTCTTCACCCAACGTGGGGCTTGAACTCATGACCCAAGATCAAGAGTTGCACGCTCCCCTGACAGGTCTATCCATCTGTCAGGTGCCCCCCCTTTTTTCTTTTATTTTAAATGGATTTTTTTTCCCCAGGTTCATCATTTTGAAATATTTCGAAGTTACCGGAAAGTTAAGCTGAGAGAATAATGTTATGAGCACCTATATATGCATTACCAGATTCTCCAACTGACATCTTGACACGTTAGCTCTTTATTTATATATCTGTCTACCTATCATCTTCCTAAATCTTGTGAAGAACGTGCTGACACTTCACCCCAAACCCTTCAGTGTGTGCATCCCCCAAGAACAAGGACATCTTCCCCCAACAAGCACACCCTCCACCCTCACGCCTCAAGAAATGTAATCTGGGTGCAATAATAATTATCCAACAGAAGTTGATATTCACATTTCCCCCAGGGTTCCCAAAATGTCCTTTATAGATGTTTCTTTCCTTTAAACCCAAGCCCTGCCACCTCTCCTGCTCCCCTCTCAAACTCACTCGCTTCGGGGGGGGGGGGGGGCTGCAATCTCACCGAACATTCCAGCCTCTCTTCTGCCCTCTGCCCACTTGCCCTCCCTTCCTCCCAGCCCACCCAACTTCCCTTTCCTGTTCTCTTTCTCTCTCTCTCTCTCTCTCTCTCGCCCCTGAAGGGTTGCCATCCTACCTGAAGCATGCAAGCACCGTGGCAGGTGGGTTCTTCAGCCTCTACCACTTCTTCCAGCTGCACATGGTTTGGGTCGTGCTGCTCAGCCTCCTGTGCTACCTCGTGCTGTTCCTCTGCCGACATTCCTCCCATCGCGGCGTCTTCCTCTCGGTCACCATCCTCATCTACCTACTCATGGGGTATGGACGCGAGTCCTCCTCCCCGCGCCGTTGGCCAAGGCGCCAGCGGGGCCCCCAGGCCACTCCTCCGTGAGGCTGTCCAGGACAAGGAGTGCATAGGGGATGGGGGGGGGGGCAATCTGGGAGACTGGTGCTTTCTGAAGGCTACGGTACCGGACAGGCGGGGCTTGGGCTCCCCCTGGAGGAGGGAGTCCTGGAGAATTATTTCTCCAGGAGATTGTACGGGACGGGAGGGGGGAGGGATATATAGCCTTCTCTGCACCTTGGTTTCCCCCACTTTGTGGTCTCTGAGACCATGGGAGTCATGGAGCCAAGACCACCTTTTTTCCGTAGTGAGATGCACATGGTGGACACTGTGACATGGCACAAGATGCGAGGTAGGCAACCCCGGCCCTCTCGCCTGCCCTGGTTGTCCTGCCCCACTCCACAGCTCCTAATTCCCCCAACTCTGTCTGTCCTTCCCCGCTTTTCTCCCTCATCTGCCCGCCCCAGTGGGCATGTGGGCCTCAGATTCCCCTGACATCTGTGTCTCTCCCATGCCTCCCCACCCCACCGCCGTCCGTCTGTCCTATCTCATGTACGCACGTGCCTGACACTTGAGTCAGGGCGTCTGCTGGTCCCGGGCCCACCTGCTCACCTGCCTGTCTGACACCATGCCCACCTGTTCACACTTGACCTCCTGTTTTCCTACCACCTCTCACCCGGTGCTCCCCGTTCCCCCACGCGGACCTGCTCTTTGCCTGTCCACTTGACCATGGGCGCCATACATAGGGGCCCAGATGATCGTGGCCATGAAGGCGGTGTCTCTGGGCTTCGACCTGGACCGGGGCGAGGTGGGTGCAGTGCCCTCGCCCATGGAGTTCATGGGCTACCTCTACTTCGTGGGCACCATCGTCTTTGGGCCCTGGATATCCTTCCACAGCTACCTACAGGCTGTCCAAGGCCGCCCACTGGTGAGGTCCTGGGTGGACAGGTGGGCAGGGACTGTGGGAGCCACCGTGGGGCAATGTTCATGGAGCCTTGATCCCCACAGAGCCGCCAATGGCTGCAGAAGGTGGCCCGGAGCCTGGCGCTGGCCCTGCTGTGCCTTGTGCTGTCCACCTGTGTGGGCCCCTACCTCTTCCCATACTTCATCCCCCTTGATGGTGACCGCCTCCTTCGCAAGTGAGCACAGCCTTCGAGGCCTCTGCCCAACAGTGAGGGGGTTGGGTAGGGACTTGGGGTCTCCCCGGCTCTGAGCCTGTCTCTTAATCCTTCTGTCTGTCTTCTGTTACTACAGCAAGAAACGCAAAGCCAGGTAAATGAGGGCAGGTGCTAAGGGCGAGTGGGGCTGACTGGGGGTTGGGGGGGTCGCAGTCTATGGCCGGTTTGTTCTGTAAGTCCGAGACTGTCTAGCAATCTATCCCACGACTAGACAGAGACTGAGTGTCTATGGCTGTTGTTTGACCACGATTGGCTCTGTGACTCTATATGACTGACACTCCAACACATAACTGTGCCTGGCTGTCCATCTAGTCCACAGCTAGGAACAAATCATGTGACGACAATGGGGAGTGACAAGTATGTATTGGTGGGTGACGCCGACCTGCCTGTGACGCTGGCTAGGGGTGTATATGGGTTGTTTGCCTGTCAGCCACTCACCCTCCGTGTGGGACTGGTGTTCCGACTGTCTCGCTGTGCCATTTTCAATGATGGGATGTGTGCCTGTCCCTGGATAAGATAAAGCGGGGTCGTCCATAACTCTGGCTGGGAATGGGTCTGTTGTGTGTCTGTCTGTGATGGATTCCGCCTGTGAGTCTGCCTTCTCTGGCCGCCTGGTGCTGTCTGGCTGAGGGCTCATGACCGACCGTGTGTCTTTGCCTGTCTGTGGGACCGACCATCCACCTCTGGTGTGACTGTAGGATTTCATCCAACTGTTTGATTGTATGACCCAGTGCCCCACTCACTGGCTGCTGATGGTGGCTGATGCTGAATGAAGCTCGCAAAGGGTGGAGGGACTTGCCCAGTGTCACCTAGCTAAGCAGCCGGACAATATTCCCAGGCCCGATTCCAGAACCTACACTTTTTCCGGGACGCGGTCTCTTTTTCACCATGTCTGATTGTTCAGCTGACAGGATGACTGGATTGAGCGTAGTATTGTGTACGTGTGCAAAGCAGGATGCTTGGTGGTGTCTGTGCCTGAGTAAAGGACTCTGGTGTATCTTCCGGTCACTGGGTCAGACTGGAGAGCTGCGAGGCTGGGAGTCTGAGAGCGTTTGTGCCTGGCCCCGTGGCTGTGTCGGTGTGTAGCATGGTGAGGTCGGGCCTCTGACAGTGGCTGGGTCTGGATGTCTGGCCCCAGGAGGCTACAGGACCGTGTCATACTGTAGGGCGGCTCACACTTTTGTTTGGGGCGCGTGAAACTGACGGCGTACGCATGCGTGTGACTATCTTTTGCTGCCATATTTCTGTCTTGTCTACAAACAACTCCAGCCAGACTCCAGGTCCTCTCTGACTCTCTTTCCTTTCTTCTCTGCTGCCTTCCTGACCCCTGGGGGCCCTAGGGGCACCATGGTAAGGTGAGTCTGCAGAGTGGGGCTGGGGATGCTGACACATGGCGGGGTGTCATGCCGGGGGCCTAGGAGTGATCCCTCTCTCCCCACTACTTTCTCCCCAGGTGGCTGCGAGCCTACGAGAGTGCTGTCTCCTTCCACTTCAGCAACTATTTTGTGGGCTTTCTGTCCGAGGCCACGGCCACGTTGGCAGGGGCCGGCTTCACTGAGGAGAAGGATCACCTGGAATGGTGGGGAGGGCTGGGGGGGCCCCCCCTCTCCCACAGGGTGCTGCCTAGAGGAGCTGCAGGGAGGGGGGAGGGAGTCCTGGGGGGAGGGAACAGCCAAGACGAAAGTATGGAGGTTAGATGGATGGGTTGAGACCCCAAATGAATTTGCAGGTCTCTTTTGCCTACAGGGACCTGACGGTGTCCAAGCCACTGAACGTGGAGCTGCCCCGGTCCATGGTAGAAGTTGTCACAAGCTGGAACCTGCCCATGTCTTATTGGCTAAATAACTGTGAGTCACCAAGTCACCACTCCAAGGGAGCTGGGAGTCCTCAACCCAGGCCCTTTTCCATTCATATAACAAACATTTACTGAGAACCTATTGTGTACTAGGCACTGAAGATACTGCAGGGACGAGGAAAAAAAACAAAACCAAAGTCCCTGGCCCCTGTGGAGTTGGCATTTTTGTGGGGAGAGCAGACAGAGAAAAAAAAATACGTAATAGTTCAAGTAGTGACAGGTGCTATGGTAAAAAAAAAAAAAAATGAAGCAGGTAAAGATGATCTGGGAGTGTTGGCAGGAGTCCGGGGGGGGAGTGTTGCAATATTAAATAAATTAGCCAGAGCAAGTCCTGAGGTGACATTTGAGCAAAGACCTGAGCAAGGTGAAAGAACAAGCAATGCCGATATGTCGGGAAGGAGGGGAGCAGATGGCGGGAACAGCCAGTGCAAAGGCCCTGAGGCAGCATACTGGGCAGGTGTCTGAGGAACAGGGAGGAGACGGGTGCAGTGGGAGCAGAGTGAGCGAGGGGATCAATGGCAGGAGGGGAGGGCAGAGAGGTGACAGGGGCCTGGAGGGAGGATTGGGGCTTTTTCTCTGAGAAATGGAGCCACAGCAGGGGTGTGAGCAGGGGAGGGCTGAGGGCTGACTCGGGTTGTAACAGGGCCTTCTGGCTGCTGTGAGAGCAGACAGGGTGCAAGCTGTAAGGAGGCCATGGCAGTAGTCCAAGCAAGCTACGGCGGTGGTGGCAGGGAATGTGGAGAAGAGAGGGCAGATTCTGGATACATTCTGAAGGTGGAACTGACGGGATTTGCTGAGAGTTTGCTTGTGGGAATATGGGGGGGGGAGGGCAGAGCGAGGGTGATTCTAGGATTTTGCCCTGAGGACCTGGAAGAGTCTCTTGGACATTGGCTGAACTTGGGGGCACTATGGGAGGAGCAGGTTGGGAGGGAAGATCAGGAGCTAAGTTTTGGACATGGGACGTTTGGGCCCATTATAAAGATTTTATCCTGGGGGTTCCAACAGGTCACGGGTTCCTCGCCTTGCCCTCTGGCCCCCCGGGGAAGGGCAGAGGGGACCCCAGGAGACTCTTGACCCACATCTCCCCCTTCCAGATGTTTTCAAGAATGCTCTCCGCCTGGGGACCTTCTCAGCGGTGCTGGTCACCTATGCCGCCAGTGCCCTCCTGCACGTGAGCAGGGCAGAGCAGGGATGTGGGGTGGGGAGAGCTGGGTGGGGAGGGGGGCAGGGCCTCCTCCTTACTCACCTCACTGCCCCCTGGGCCCTCCAGGGCTTCAGCTTCCATCTGGCTGCGGTGCTGCTGTCCCTGGCGTTTATCACTTACGTGGAACATGGTGAGTGCCGAGCCCAGCCCAGCAGATGGGACGGAAGGTGGGGGCAGGGCTAGAACCACTGTCCCCTGAGGCTAACCTGACCCCCCCCCCCCCCCCCCCCGCTTACCTTCCTGGCATCCACCCCAGTCCTCCGGAAGCGCCTGGCTCGGATCCTCAGTGCCTGCGTCTTGTCGAAACGGTGCCCACCAAACTGTTCGCACCAGCATCGCTTGGTGAGGGTTCAGCCCGGGCAACCTCATGCCCAACACTCCCCCTCAAAAACGTTACTTCCGTCTCCATCTTAATCTGTCTCGGGGTGCCCAGCTTCCTCTTCTGGTGCCTGAGCAATCCCCAGAACCTCACTTCTATTCACTGGCATCCATTTCTCTCTCAAACATTTATCAAGCCCCTGCTGTATACACACCTGGCATCTGTCCCCCCACCCCCCCGGACATTTATTGAGCACCTGCTGACATCAGGCACTATTCTAGGCACTGGAGACACAGTGGTGAACAAAAGAGACTAAAATCCCAGCCCTATGGGACAAGCATTTTAACAGATGAGACAGTAAATTTTTAAAGTCAGTAAAGTATAATAGTTTCTTAGATTGTGATGAATGCCAAGGAGAAAAGACATGAGGGAAAGGGGAAGGGAAGTATGGAGGGGGTGAGTGGTTCCAATTTTAAATAGGGAAGTGACTTTTGAGTTCTTTAACTGAAGGAGATGAGGAAGAGAAGCATTCCAGGCAAAGCGAGAACAATGGGTGTAAAAGCTCTGACATGGGAGAGAGCCTGGAATATTTGAGGAACAACAAGGAGGCCAGTGTGGCTTGAGCAGAGCGAGTGAGGGGGCAGAGTGGTGGGTCTCGTAGGTCATGGTGGGGATTTGTTTCGGTTTGTTTTTTCATTGTTTGCAGTAATATGGACAACCTCAGGTTTTTCTCCCACCCTGCAACCGATGTTTATCACCATAAGCCCCCAGCTCAAGCCCCTCCATTCTTCCTCCTCTGCCTGAACACTCGCATCTCCCCCTGGATGCCCTCAGGCTAACAGTACCCTCATCCTTGGGTACCTCTGGAGCTCCCATAGGAAGTTCCAAACCATCTTTTTCCTACCCCAGGGGGTGCCCTGTGCCCTGGACATCCTCATTCCTGGGAACCACTGGGCCTTGTGCATCTCCCTGGGCTCCCCTGCCCAGGTGGGGCTGGGGGACAGTGAGTAGATCCAGCTGCCAAGCATATCCATCTGTCCCCCACAGGGCCTGGGGGTGCGAGCCTTAAACCTGCTCTTTGGGGCCCTGGCCATCTTCCACCTGGCCTACCTGGGCTCCCTGTTTGATGTCGATGTGGATGACACCACAGAGGAGCAGGTGAGGTGGGGCCCTGGGCTGGAGGTTACTTAGGGATGTGCTACCTGCTCATGGGAACCATGAGAACAAAGGTGAAGAGGCTGAGGCATTGAGGACCTTGTGTCATGTGTCTATCTAGCTTGCAAAGCTAGTGCTCCTCGCTCCTTCTTTCCCAGGGTCCTTCTGGTTGATTTGTCCTGTTGGGGCTTTTATTAGGGTGAAGTGCAAACTATGTTTATTTTACTTATAAAATTTATTTTATGGAGATGGTGTGCAAAATCCCGGTTTTATCTTTTTTTTAAGATTTTATTTGAGAGAGAGAGAGAGAAAACAGGAGCAGAGGGAGGGGCAGAGGGAGAGGGAGAAGTGGGGTCCTTGCTAAGCAAGGACCCCAACGCAGGGGCTTGATCCCAGGACCTCAGGATCATGACCTGAGCCGAAGGCAGCCCCTTAACCAACTGAGCCACCCAGGTGTCCCCAGGTTTTACTTTTCAAAAAATTAATTATTTCATCATATTTTTGTCTGGGTAGAATTCGCAAGGTTTCTTTCTTATTTAATTAAGGAAGTATTTTTACTCAGATTGAATGTGCAAACTCTGGATTCTGCTTTAAAAATGCACATTAAAATGTATGTACTATTTTTATTCATGTGGAGTATGCACATTCCAGATTTTACTCCTTTTTAAATGAAAGACGATTTTAAAAATACTGTTTCTTCATATGGCTCTTGCAGGATCCAGGTTTTGCTTCTCTCTTAGTTGAATTTTTAATTTTTAATTGAAAATAAAACTTATTTTCTATTTTGTCATTAAAAACAATTTTTAATCGTCATTCAGGTTGAGTGTGCAAAATCTGGGTTTTTATTTTTATTAAAACATTTAAAAATAGTTCATGTATATATCACAAGGTTCAAAAACAAAACAGTATTCAAGATGTTCAGGGAAAAGTCTTGCTCCTACTGTCTACTTCCTCCCCTCTTACAGGTAACTACTTTTAATCATTTTATTAAAATATCCTTCTAAAATATAAGCGCAATAGTATATTTATAACATATTTTAATTCCCTCCCTCACCCCAGGTTTTACCCTAAAATAACTCATGAATGAAACTGTTCTGCATGTCGCTGTTTTCACATAATAGTTCTTGAAAATCTTCCACATAAGTACATGGAATGTCCTCATTCGTTTTCCATTGCTAGGATATGACAATATGACACAGTGTAGTTTGTCCCTTATCAGCGAACACCCAGGCGATTTCCAGCCCTTTCCTATTGCACATGGTGCTGCAGCAAGTAATCATACCCTCGTACCCATGTGGATTCACACAGGTGCAGACAGAACTATAGGATCTAGCCTCCATAGTTACAATGAAAAAGTTTCTTTTTTGCCTCCCCCGCCAGCCGTGTGTGACCATATCTGTTGCCCTACCAACAGAGTGCCTCTCAGACTTCCTGGATAGGTTTGCCTGTTTGAGAGGAGGAAGATTATGAGTGAAGCTGAGTATCTTTTCATATATTTAAGAGCCAGTGGGGTTTTTCCTTAGTGAGAATGGCATACTCCCCTCCTTTGCCAGTTTTTTTTTTTTTTCTTTTTGAAAAATCGCTTTCTAAGAGCTCCTGTATTAGGGAGAGTACAGGGCAGAGGATGGAATTGCCTTGTTTTGTTTTTAAAATAATATTTGAAGAAGAAAACATCACACACACACACACACACACACACACACACCCACACACCCACACACCCCCCGGAATCTGCTTACCTTTTATATGTACCCAGTCTCTTCTCTGGGGCCTCACCTAGGGTTACCATGGAGTCACAGAAATGTCCTGGAACAAAGGATGGGTTTTCCTGAGACCTTTCTTTGTTCTTGCCAAGTGGGACTGTCACCTCTTTCTCTCCCACAGGGCTACGGCATGGCATACACTGTCCACAAGTGGTCAGAGCTCAGCTGGGCCAGTCACTGGGTCACTTTTGGATGTTGGATCTTCTATCGTCTCATAGGCTGAGGCACATCTGTGGACCCTCATAGCTCCCTCAAGACCCCTCCTCAGGGTGCCAGCTCTGATGGGGGATGAGGGAAGGCCCTATCTCTAATTCTTGACCCCTCTCCATCCTTGACCCCCCGACGCCCCTACGCACACACACACACACACACACACACACACACACACACACACACAATTTCCATGCCTGTCGATCCCCACTCCACCACAAGGCGGGAAGGGGGTGGTCCCTGCTGGGGCCTAGGGGTGGAGGATGCTCGGGGAAGCAGGGAGGGGGAGATCCAGGGCCTCCCCGCCTTCCTTCTCCCTTTTTATATACAGTTTGTTATTGTCAAATAAAAGTAGGAAAGATACAAAAGGCTCTTTCTTCACTGCTCAGTGGGGAACAATTGAGTGAGGAATGGACACAGCACGGATAAAGGTTTGGAAGCTGTAAATCCTCAAGAGGGAGCAGGTCGTGATCGGTTCATGATTAATTTATTATTGTTCAGGGTTGGATGATGAGCCCGAGGACTGCACAGCCTGATTTGAGTGGAGCCAGGACAGCCTGGATAGTTGGATGTGGAATGGGGTGGGGGGGGCGGAACCTAATACTAGCTGGCTGGAAAACTGATTGGTTATTCTGAGTAGGACAGGGAGGGGGGAAACAAGACAGATTGTGGGTTCTAATTGGATAGGAAGGTCTGGGATAGGTCTGGGTTTTGACTGATTGCGCAGCCTGGGGTGCCCGCGGGCTTAGGGTTACGGAGTTCGGGTTGGCCCTTTAGAGTTGGCACAGGGAGACTAACGGTCTCCATGCCAATTGGCCAGCAAGGCTGAGGAGCCTGGGTTTTGACTAGTTCTTCTGACTTAAGTCGGGAGAGGTGGAGATCCCCGCTGAGGAGTTCTGAGCGCCCAGGGAGAGGGCAGAGGCACAGTGTACAAGATGTGATCTGCCTGTCATATTAAGTTTCCTTGCCGGTTCGAGCATTAGGATTGAGATTGGTCCGGGAACTCATTGACTGCTCTGCCTAAAAAACGAGGGCAAAGGTGAGCGAACACAGAGCAATGCTGACTCAACAGGAGATGAGGAGGGTAAACACCCAGTTTCCAATACGACTGACTGACAATGGGATAGGGAAATTGAAGCTAGGACTCACTGCGGACGGGGTTCAGCCCCAAAACGCCCACCAACCTTGGCGGGTCCCAGCCTCGCAACTCCTGACTGGGTCTCAACCAACAGCGAAAATGGCACCACGCATGGGGGCGGGGCCGGCGGCACCGAGAGAGCTCCTATTGGTTAGGAGCGGCACTGGCCGCCTTCCCAGCCCCTCCATTGGCCAGCTCCGTAAGGTGAGGAACCTGTGAGGGGCTAAATCGGAACGAAGGCATTTATGCAGCCAGCGCGCTAGCTAGGGAGAGCCCGCTGCCTGCGAGCGAGGCCGCCGCGACCACGCCGCTGGGTGAGTGTCCTCCGCCCAGCCTGCCCACTCCATCCCCTAGCTCTCAACTGCTAAACAGCCGGCCCTCGACGCCTGCGCTCGACCCTTCCTCTCCCCCCACCGCGCCTCCCCGTCCCACGCCGACACACACACTCCCACAGCCCACCCTACGCGCCTGCGCGAGACCCCCAGCTACCGCGCGGTTGTCCGGACGACAGAAGATCTGCCTTCTCATTGGGCAGCTGGCCGAGAGGCTTCTAGTTCTAATTGGTGGTCTCTGAATTTGACCCTCGTTTTTCCTGTTTAGAACTGCGCCCAAGACCCTTGCCTTCCGCTTTCCTCCTCTCTCGCAGGTCGGTGGCCTTATGCACGATTTCAGGAGGGTTTTGGCTTTCCACACACTGAACCTGAGGGTTGTAGTTCTGATTAGTTTCCTCTCTCCTGTCCTGCAGTTTCCAGGACTATGGGGGAGGGAATAGCTTTCTGTGGAAAGATGCTAGACCCTGACCCCTGCCGTGGAACCCAGCCTGGTCTCTGTGCCTCCCCCAGCCGACTGTGACCCCTGAGGGTGGGGACCACGCCGGGCCCCTGTGTGTCCCCTATCCGGGCATGACCAATGAGAGCTGGGACCTAGTCCGGTTCTTGTGTCTGCCCACCAGACTGTGACCAATGAAGGCTAGAACCTGGCCTGGTTCCTGTATCTTCCACATCATAGGACTCTTGGAGGACTTAAACAGCCTTATAGTCATGATTTCAAAACAGCATATAATTAGATTATTTTTAATCTAGTCTATTAACTGATAATTTTAGTCCATTTACATTTCTTGTGATAATAAATTATTTGGATTTGATTTTATGATCTCATTCTGTGTGTTCTATTTGCTCAGGTTTTTCTCTTTTTTTTTTCCTCTCCTTTCTACTTATCCACACACAGCCATCAGCCTACAAAGACATGACCACCAACGCCAGCCCCTTGCACCCATACTGGCCTCGGCATCTGAGGCTGGACAACTTTGTGCCTAATGACTGCCCTACTTGGCATCTCCTGGCCGGCCTCTTCTCCATCTCTGGGGTCTTGGTTGTGACCACATGGCTGTTGTCAGGTCGTGCTGCGGTCGTCCCCCTGGGGACTTGGCGGCGACTGTCCCTGTGCTGGTTTGCCATATGTGGGTTCATTCACATGGTGATTGAGGGCTGGTTCAGCCTCTACCACGAAGACCTTCTTGGAGACCAAGCTTTCTTGTCCCAACTCTGTGAGTCCTGAGTTCTTTGATGTGCTGTGGGAGGGAATTTTCTGGGCACAGATTGGTTTAGATGTTTATTCCACCCACCAACTCTAACGTTAATTTATTTTAAAAATGTATGCAACTTTTTTGTTGGATATATATTCATATGGGTCAAAAAAAACACCAAACCATTTAAAGAGGTGTGCAGTGAAAATCTACCTTCTGTCCACCAAGTTTCTGTAGTTATTAACCAATGTTAATAATTGTGTATGGTTTTTTCCAGGGTTTATTTACACAAAATTACACGGATAAGCCTCAGTTTACTATTTGTAAAAGAGTGATAACGGTAATACCCAAATATATGTAAGTCACTTAGAACAGTGTTGGCAGGGGCGCCTGGATGGCACAGTCGGTTAAGCATCTGACTCTTGGTTTCGGCTCAGGTCATGAGATCGAGCCCTGTGTCAGGCTCTGAGCTCAGCATGGAGTCCACTTGAGATTCCCTCTCCCTCTGCTCCTCCTGCTCATGCACACACACACTCTCTCTCAAATAAATAAATCTTGAAAAAAAAGACTTGAAGAACAGTGTTGGCAGATAGTAGATGCCATAACTGTTTATCGTCATCATCATCGTTTTTTTCCCTTCTATGCAAACAAATAGTAATATGGTATATACACCTCTGAACTTTGCTTTTTTTCAATGCGGTCACTCCTCATCAGTTCATAAAAAGCTTTCAAAGCATGGATGTTACAGAATTATTTGACTTGTCCAGTATTTTGGGATATTTCCCGCCAATCTTTTTTTTTTTTAAGATTTTATTTATTTATTTGAGAGAGAACAAGCAGAGGGAGAGGGAGAAGCAGACTCCCCGCTGAGCAGGGAGCCCAACACGGGGCTCGATCCCAGGATCCTGGGATCATGACCTGAGCCGAAGGCAGATGCTCAACCGACTGAGCCACCCAGGCACCCCCAGTCTTTTGCTATTATAAATAATATTCCTTTTTGGCCTCATGAATAAATTATTTTTTTGCTATTCTTTTTTTTCAAAGATTTTATTTATTTGAGAGAGAGCATGTGCGCACGAGCGCACAAGCAGGGGGGAAGGGCAGAGGGAGAGGGAGAAACAGACTCTTCACTGAGCAGGGAGCCCAATGTGGGACTCCATTCCAGGACTCAGATCATGACCTGAGCCGAAGGCAGATGCTTAACCAACCGAGCCACCCAGGTGCCCATAAAACTGCTATTCTTATATAAAACTTTGATCTAACACAAGTCTGTGTGGAGATCTTTCATTTCTCTTGGGTAAATATGGAAGAGAAGAATGGTAGGTGTGTGTTTAACTTTATGAAAAACTGCCAAACGGTTTTTAAAAATGGCTGCACCATTTTATTTTCCCACCAGCAGTATGTGGGAGTTCTAGCTCTTCCACAACTTCACCAACACTTGGTATGGTCAGGTGTTTCTTCAATTTTAGTCGTAGTGGATGCAAGTGATATCTTATTATGGTTTTAATTTGCTTTTTCTTAATAACTCATGAAAGTTTGAGCATGTTTCATATGTTTATTGACCATTTTGGAATCTCTTTTATGAAGAACCTATTGTTGTCTCCTGTCTGTTTTTATGTTGAGTGGTCTTTTTCTTATTAATTCTCTGTTCATTTTTCATTCACTCATCTGTTCACCTTTGTGCTTTCTCGCTCGCTTGTACGCGCTCTCTCTCTGTCTCTCATGCTCTCACACTCACTCACTCACTGGCTACTTCACTCACCCCATCACCTACACTTGCCTTCTTTTATTCCACATTTATTGAATACCAGACATTCACAGCATTACTTATTGTTCTATGTCAGGTCTGCACACATTATCTTATATACATATGTTCACTCTAGAATCCAGACAGCTACCCCATTTCTCAGATGAGGAAACTGAGGCAGGGAGAGGTTATGAATCCCACCTTACATGGGCCCTCAACTCTCACACATCCGAGTTCCTTTTCTTGCCTTTATTCTTCATGTATGTCTCTTATCTTCTTCAGGGAAAGAGTATGCCAAAGGAGACAGCCGATACATCCTGTAAGTGTTTGCCTCCATCAAGGGAAACCTCCATTGATTGGGGTGGGGGGTGAGTCGGGGAGTACTCATGGGGTGCCCTGTGGGTAGAGCACAGTGATGCCAGTGTTCCCCAACCCTTTCTCCCCCCACAGGAGTGACAACTTCACAATATGCATGGAGACCATCACAGCTTGCCTTTGGGGACCACTCAGCCTATGGGTGGTAATCGCCTTTCTCCGCCAGCAGCCCCTCCGCTTTGTCTTACAGCTCGTGGTCTCTGTGGGTGAGGAGAGGGCCCACAGTGGGTGCTGGAGGGGTTGATGGGGGATCCACAGACACAGGGGTATCCCTGCAGGGAGCATTGCTCAGTTGTGCCCATCCAGGGCTGAGTCAGGCTGAATGACATCCTCCTGAGGTTCTGGAACAGCCATGACCCTCTCAGTCTGTGTTCTCGAGTGGGAAATGTTCATTTCCCCCTCCTCCTCCTTCATCACAACGTCTCCTGTGAAGGTTACATGAGGTGGCGGGAAGCCCCTGGATCCTCCAGGGTTAGGATTCTGAGCTCCATTCATCTGGCATTCAGTCCTCTTGTGTTCTTACATTGCTAGCTTTCTTTAGTTCTGGAATCATGGCTGTCTTGAATTAAAGGATTTTGAGCTTCCTTAAATTCTGGAGATGGGAACTCTCCTGAGTTGAGAAATTCTCAGCTTCTGATTTCTGGAATTCTTACTTTTCTAATTCATCAGATTTTCAGCTGTATGATTTCAGAATTCTTAGCTCTTTAAATTTGGGGATCCTGAGCTCTGAGACCTTGAATGATGACTTAGAAAATGTCTTGGAATACCTTTTCCTCCTGACTGGGTTTCCCCTTCCCCTTCTGCCTCCCACAGGTCAGATCTATGGGGATGTGCTCTATTTTCTAACAGAGCACCGGGACGGATTCCAGCATGGGGAGCTGGGCCACCCACTCTACTTCTGGTTTTACTTTGTCTTCATGAATGGCCTGTGGCTGGTGCTGCCTGGAATCCTTGTGCTCGATTCTGTAAAACAGCTCACTCATGCCCAGAGCATGCTGGACACCAAAACCACAACAGCCAAGAGCAAGCTGAACTAATAAGCAGTAGGCTGGGCTTGAACACTGGCCGATGAGGAACCCTCCACCAGGAAGAAGAGTCCAGTCCGATAGGTTGGAGGGACAAAGCAAGTTGATCTGTCAAACTCGGGTTAATGGGTAAGCACCAGAAGGGCCAGAGGCAGGGGCAAAAAAGGAGCTGTGTGGAGCTACAGCCAGGAGCCACTGGGACAAAGGTACAGAAGAAACTAGAAGGGCCATAATGGTGGCAGTTTTTAAAATCAGGAAATAAAAGATCTTGACCGTAACACTGAGAGATCTTTAATTACTAACCCCAGAAATGCCCTATGACTGACCCCATAGACCCCCTCCATTATCATCACTTAGACCTCCAATCTATAACCTCACAAACCCCCTATCACTGACCCCACAGAGTCCCGTGATGACTAATTAGGTCCACGAGATGCCCATTATCTCTCTTAAGAAGTGATCATCTACTCACACCCTCGGTTTTCTCTCCAGAACACACTTTCTCATTTTTTGTAATATGGACAGGCTGAGAACTTGTGTCTACTGATCAGGTGCCCCACAGACACCCCATCAATAACTCCACAGATCTTTCCTCACCTCAGACTCCCCCATTACTCCAAAGACCCCACCATCACTTAACCCACAGACACCCATCAGTACCCTAAAGATCCCCATCTTTGGACCCCAGAGACCCCACAAAACTCACACAAGACCCATCACTCACTTCACATACCCCATAACTTACCCCAAGAGGCCTCTAGTCATACACCCTACAACCCCATGACTCACCCCATAGACCCCCCCCATCATGTATAACACAGACCCTCTCAGTCTCCCCACAAATCCCCTATTACCCTATAGGCTGTCATTACTTACCCTACAAACCCCTATAACTCACCTTGCAGAATTTGTCACCTCATACCCCACAGGTCCCCAATTACCCACAGATCTTCCATCACTCACCCCACATCCTATCCTGCAGACCACCTACCTATCATGTATCCACAGATTCTCATCATT
Organism: Zalophus californianus; assembly: GCF_009762305.2. Lineage (NCBI taxonomy): Eukaryota > Metazoa > Chordata > Mammalia > Carnivora > Otariidae > Zalophus > Zalophus californianus. The sequence continues at coordinate 87,519,668 of NC_045612.1, read as the reverse complement.
CACCCCACAGATTCCTCTCACCCTATAGACCCACCCCCGTCGCTCCTCCCTTAGTCTGTCATTAACCTCACAGACCTTGAGTCATAAAACAAATGGGTACTTGAGGAATTTTGAGGAGATGACAAAGAATGAAAAAAAAACTGCAGATACCTGTAGACTGGCTCCTGGTGACCTGTACAGAGCAGGACTTCAATTCAAATCCTGGTTCTGCTCAAGCCTCCAGTATAGCTTTTGAGAAATGCCTCACTGTTAAAGCCAACGCCAGGCACAGCCACCTTCTGTCCATTGCACCTACTCTCTGTGCCACTTACTATCCCCTTGACCTTGAGCATGTTTCTCCCTGACCTTCAGTGCTCCCATGTAAAATTCTAATTAGAGTACCTACCTCATTGGATTTTTATGCAGAGTAAATGAATTAATATATGTAGACCACCTGGTATACACTTTGTATTTGTTGAATGGAAGAATAAATAAATGAAAGAGAAAGTTCTCCCCAGGACTTGTCATAACAAGGACCTCCTTTTTTGTCTCCTTGCTTCCAATTTTAAGCAGTCTTTCCATCTAAGGCCCTCTCCACAACCAAGACAGGCATCTGACCACATTATACCCCCATTTAAAACCTGGGCTCCAGGGCCATCAGGATTGAACTCCAGGCTAGTGTTTTGTTCATCCCACCCTATGTTAATTGTAATGAGAAGCAGACTCTCAAATTTCTAATTTCCTTCGGAAAATCCAGCAGAGCCATAAGAATTGTTGTTTACTCAAGCACATGGGTTGGAAGAAATGTGCCAAAAATCCTTCTCTGGCTTTCAAAAAAAAAAAAAAAAAAGTCCCCATTATCTATACCATCTAAAAAATTGACATCTATCTAATATTAATATCAAGGAAACAAATTATTTAAAAATATACCAGAATAGGGGCATCTGGGTGGCTCAGTTGATTAAGTGTCTGCTGGGATCGTGATCCTGGGGTCCTGGGATCAAACCCCGAGTTGGGCTTCCTGTTCAGCAGGGAGTCTGCTGCTCCCTCTCCTTCTGCCCCTCCACCCCAGCTCGTGCTGTTGATCTCTCTCTCAAATAAATAAAATCTTTTTTAAAAAAGATACCAAAATAGAATTGCAGACTTCTCTAAAAAGTTAATGTTAAGAGTAGCATTCATACAACACTGCAATAATAACTCTAGTCCAGGCATTTTTTTTTTAAGATTTTATTTATTTATTTGAGAGAGAGAGAATGAGAGATAGCACGAGAGGGAAGAGGGTCAGAGGGAGAAGCAGACTCCCCGCCGAGCAGGGAGCCTGATGTGGGACTCGATCCCGGGACTCCAGGATCATGACCTGGGCCGAAAGCAGTTGCTTAACCAACTGAGCCACCTAGGTTCCCTCAAGTCCAGGCATCTTACAGGACTCCTTTGTTAGAAATTACACTTGTAAGGGCAGTCTGTATTTTGTCCAAACCAGATGGGTATGCAATGAAGTGAGTAGAATGCCTTCATGTATTTTGTGATTTAAGGAGTCTAAAATGTTCAATCATCCGGCTGATATTTAGTAGACATACACTGTTTAATAACAGGACTGACCTCAACGTGTTGCGAGGATTAAATAAAATGAAGGCAAACTTAAAAAGCTAGGACCTCCAGAGAGCATAAAAATAGTTTTTAGTAAGTTATTTATTGAAAGATATCATGCAGGGGCGCCTGGGTGGCTCAGTCAATTAAGCATCTGCCTTCAGTTCAGGTCATGATCCTGGGGTCCTGGGATCGAGCCACACGGTAAGGCTCTCTTCTCAGTGGGGAGTCCGCTTCTCCCTCTTCCTCTGCCCCTTCCCCTGGCTTATGCACTCTCTCTCTCGCAAATAAATAGTCTTTTTTTAAAAAGGAATATGCAGACAGAAACTGCAAAAGTCATAAATGTGCAGCTCCATGAATTTTCACAAAGTGGAAACTATTTTTAAGAGATTCTGGAAAAGGATTATTTTCCATTCAGCGGACTCATTTGAAGCAAGGGCCACAGGCTTTTGAAATAGATGACATCATCTGTTAAGCAGAGGCACGAGGGAACTCGGGGCGGGATGTGGGGCCTGACGTCATCGCACAGCAGGTTCTTTTCCCCGCCCACTTCTCTCGCCTGAGTAAAACGTCACAGTAACGCGTAGGTGAATCGGGAATTGAGCTGCCAAGACAACCGAACCGCAGGCTCGGGGAGATGGGACCTCAGTAGGCGGCTGCGCACTGGTGGAAATGAGGCACAATGCACCGCTTTTGGGGGCGGGATAGCTGGCAACAGTATCTCAAGCGCGTGCGCAGAGGCCAACTCCACCCTGTGTTGGGTGGGAGGGGCAATGGGGGGGCAGGGTCGCACAGCGCCCTCTGCGCCTGCGCCGGGGCGCAAGGTGGGGCCGCGGGCGCCCGTACTCTGGAGTGCGCACAGAGGTGGGGGGCAACGGTCAACCGTCGCCCTGAGGCGGGTGGCGGCGGGATGGCGTCGGCCTCTGGATCCTCGGATTTGGCCGGCTCTGGAGCGCCCCCACCTGGTGGGGGAGCCCAGGCGGCGGCGGCTGAGGAGGAGGAGCGAGAGGTGGTACGGGTCCGAGTCAAGGTGAGGCTGACAGTTGGTCGGCCTGCCCTCCTGGGGTGCCCAGGGGAGGGGAAGGCGGTGACTCTCCCAAGTTGGAGGGCGGGACCCGAGATCTGGGGTGTTAACCTGAGGGGCGAGGCTTGAGGGCAGAGTGATAGTGGTGGGGACGAGCGGGGGGGGGGGCGGAGGCTGGACCTGGACATGCCGGGCAGGGCCTGAGGACGTAGGGACTGAAGATGGAAGGGTAGGGGGCCTAAGGAATGGATAGGTGGAGATTATGGGTAGAGAGGAGGGGCCATAGGGCTGGAGGAGGGGCCTTAAATAGTTAAGGAGTGAGGTCCTGAGGAGTGAGGGGGGCTGTTGGTGTCTGAAAAGGAGGTGCTGAAGTCAATTAACATGTATATTGAGACTGCGCTTGTGTGCAGATTTACAGTCTCACCCAGGATGAGCTGACCTGCTTGTCGGGAAGACAGCTAAATAAATGAGATGCTTTGGACACTGGTGAATGTTGTGAGGAGATAAGGAAAAAGCTTCTGAACTAGGGAGTTACTTTAGCCAAGGTTGTAGCGGGAAGTCCCTAGAGAGGTATTGAGGAAGCAGAGACCCAAATACAAAAGGAATCAGCCCTGTGTGTATTGGAGGAAGAGTGGAAGCAGAGAGAACAGCAAGGGCAAAGGCTGGGAGCTGGGGATGAGTTTGGCATGTTACCTTAGGTTCCCACATTGCTGGAGCGAGAGAGCAAGGGCAGGAGTGGGTAGGGGGTAAAACAATGAGGCAAAAGAGGGGCAGATTGTGAAGGGCCTTTGCCATGTATTCTAAGAAAGCTGTTGCCATAGCTCCAGCAAGTGGTCATGGTGGCTGGGACTAGAGTGGTGGCACTGGTGTTGGTGAGAAGGTAGATTCTGGAAAGAAGTAAACAGATCGCCTCAGGGTAATGGGTTTGGGAATTCAGAAAAGAGATGATGGCCAAGCTCTGGGTAAGCCAGCTGGAAGAAAGTGGGAAGGACTTTACAAACAGGGGGATCAGCACAGGCAGAGTCCTGGAGCCAGGATGTGTTCAAAGTAACTTCCAGCAGTTTGGTGGTGCCAGAGTGTAAAGTTCAAAAAAGCTGACTGAAGAGAGGCTGGCTAGCGTCCTATAGGCCCACCTTCTGGGGACCCGGGGGTTGCCTTTGAAGAGATTTAAGCAGGATAGTATTGTAGATAGATGTACTAAATTGATGCAGCATGGAGTATTGATTTAACGGGGGCCAGACTGGACATGGTGATCCTGACAACCATTGTTGAGGGAACAAAGAAGAAGGACTAGATGCTTGGACCACTGCAGTAGCCTCCTCCTCACTGGACTGCTGCTTTCTCCCTTGCCCCCCACAGTCTGTTCTTCTAGGACCAGCCAGAAGGATCCTGTTAAATCCCGAGTCAGATCACATTCCTCCTCTGCACAGAACCCTCCAAGTCTTACTCCTCACTCAGAGCAAAAACCATGACCCAGAACACCCACCTCCATGTGCCCCTGCCCACACCTTGTCTGACCTTGCCTCCTATCCCTCACTCCGCTTCAGTGTGGTGATGTGGCACCTGATGGCCCACCCTGTGTCTTCTCTCCCCAGAAGTGTGAGAGCTTTTTGTCACCTGAGTTCCGCTCTTTTGCTGTCGACCCCCAGATCACCTCACTCGATGTTTTACAGCACATCCTCATCCGAGCATTTGATTTGAATGGGTGAGTTATGGGATGCTGGGGGACTGACCATGGGGCCACCTACCTCAACAGTGGTTGTTGGGCTTTTTTGTTGTTTGTTTCATTATTACAAATAATCCCCCAGTGAACTGCCACATTTGAATATCCTGGGATATTTGGGGAAATCTAGTCATAGGATAAATTCCTAGCGGTGGTATTGCTGGGTTAAAGGGTGTATGCTTTTTAAAATTTCAATGGATGTTTCCAAAATGCTCTCCAGACAGGTTTTTGCCAATTTACAATCTCCCCAGCAGCATATAAAATGCCTGTTTCCCTCAGAAGCACTGGTTACTAGAAAACATTGGAAAATTTGCTGACCTGATAGATGAAAAGTGGTGTCTCTTGGGGACAGGTGTGATGCTTATTTTGTTGTGGTTGTTATTTTGGAGGAATACATGCATATAGTAATAAAGAGTACACAAGTGATGTCTACTTAGGATGTTTCCATGGTTACAGTAGTTACACCACATACTTCATCACACAATTGCTCAAGTGTATCTGAGGAACAAATTCTTAGTTGTTATTTGACTTTTTTGCATAAACATTTTTTGTTCTGAAAAATAACAAACACACAGCTTGCTTTATTTTTTATGCAGCAGGAAGGCTGCTTTCTTCCCACTTCTATCCCTCAACTACCCTGTCACCCTCCCTAGAGGGGATCAACATTTTAAGTGTTCAGTGTGCCCTCTAGATATAAGCAGGTGTGTACCCATTTCTGTGTTTGTGTAACAAAGTAGAGGTAAACCATCTGACCTCAGGCAGCCCAAAATCCTTGGCACAGTACCCAACACATAGCAGAGTTGTTCAGCATCATCTCTGCCTTTCCTGGCTTTTTGTGGAAACTGTCCCTGGGGCCTCCAGGGCACTGGGGGCACTTGAGAGCTGCCACACCTCCTCTGTACAGGAAGAAGAACTTTGGCATCAGCTACCTGGGCCGGGATCGGCTGGGGCAGGAAACTTACCTCTCACTCCTTTCTGACTGGGACCTCAGTACAGCCTTCACCACAGCCTCCAAACCTTACCTGCAGCTGCGGGTAGACATTCGGCCCACCGAGGACAGTGAGTACCTGGCGCCCTGGGGGCACTGCTCTGGGCCGCACCCTTTCCCCAGGGGATGACTTCACCCCCTTACAATACACTCCCTCTCAGTGGGCTTGAAAGGAAGAAGGTATCCTAGGTTCACATCCTAGCTTGGCCACTGGGCCTCGATTTCTTTACCTGTAAAGTAGAAATAATGGTATCTTAGGACCATCGTGAGGATTAAGCAGGGAAATTCACGTAAAATGCCTGGAACAATGCATGGCTGCATAGTGAATGCTCAAAAAATATTAGCTCTAGGGGAGCCTGGGTGGCTCAGTCGGTTGAGCATCCAACTCTTGGTTTCGGCTCAGGTCATGATCTCAGGGTTGTGAGATCGAGCCCTGTGTTGGGCTCTGCGCTCACTGCAGAGTCTGCTTGAGATTCTCTCTCTCTCTCCCCCCTGCCTCACCCCGCCCAAAATAAAAATATTAAAAAAATATTAGTTCTAACAATAACTTATATTATATTTACTATTATATAATCTAGTAATACAAGTTATAATTATATAATGCAGCATAACAATGGAAATGTAGTATTGTATGTTCCCATTATAATAACACCTAACTATATAATGCTGATTATAATAATGATGGTTGTATTCATTCATTCATTCATTCATCATGCACTCATATTTGTTTGTACTCTTGCTCACTCATTCATTGTTCCCTTGATCTCTCAGCCACTTCCTCTCTTCTCATATTTGTTCCCTGACACTTACCTGTGTTGGTCCCTGGGAGCACACAGATAAATTAAGACATGGGCCCAAAAATTTGATTACAAACCATACATTAGATGATAATATTGTATCAGTGTTAAATGTCCTGGGTATTGTAATGGTATCATGGTTATTGAAGGAAGATATCCTTGTTCTTGGGAAAAACAGTTAAGTACTAAGGGGTAAAGTGTCATGATGTCTGCAAATAATTCAGCAAAAAAATAGTATGTATTGGGGCACTTGGGTGGCTAACTCAGTTAAACAGCCAGCTCTTGATTTCAGCTCAGGTCATGATCTCAGGGTCCTGGGATCCAGCCTCACGTCGGGCTCCACGATCAGTGGGGAATCTGCCCAAGCATTCTCTCTCCCTCTGACCCTCCACCCGTTTGCTCTCTCTCTGAAATAAGTAAATAGATCTTTGAAAAAAAACAATATGTATCTATAGAGAGAGAGCAAGATGAAGCAAGTGTGGCAAAAAATGTGAATAATTAGGGGAGCTAGATGAAGGATGTATGGGTATTCAATGAATTCATCTTTTTTTAAATTTTTTATTGTTATGTTAATCACCATATATTACATCATTAGTTTTTGATGTAGTGTTCCATGATTCATTGTTTGTGCATAACACCCAGTGCTCCACGCAGAATGTGCCCTCTGAATTCATCTTTTTTTTTTAGATTTTATTTATTTATTTGAGAGAGAGAGAATGAGAGATAGAGAGCATGAGAGGGAAGAGGGTCAGAGGGAGAAGCAGGGAGCCCGATGTGGGACTCGATCCCGGGACTCCAAGATCATGACCTGAACCGAACGCAGTTGCTTAACCAACTGAGCCACCCAGGCGCCCCGGAATTCATCTTTTTAACTTTATTGTAGATTTGAAATTTATTTCTTTATTTGACAGAGAGAGAGAGAGAGAGAGCATGAGCAGGGTAGTGGCAGGGAGAGAGAGAAACAGGCTCCCCGCTGAGCAGAGAGCCCGAAGTGGGGCTCATTCCCAGGACCCCAAGATCAGGACCTGAGCTGAAATCAAGAGCTGGCTGCTTAACTGAGTTAAGCTCAGGTCATGATCCCAGGGTCCTGGGATCGAGCCCTGCCTTGGGCTCTGTGCTCAGCGAGGAGTCTGCTTCTCCCTCTCCCTCTCCCTCTGCCCCTTCCCCTGCTCATGCTTTCTCTCCCTCTCATTCTCTCTCAGACGAACAAATAAAATTTGGGGGCGCCTGGGTGGCTCAGTCAGTTAAGCGTCCAACTCTTGGTTTTGGCTCGGGTGATAGTCTCATGGGTCATGGGATCGAGCCCCACATTGGACTCCATGCTCAGCGGGGAGTCTGCTGGAAGATTCTCTCCCTCTGCCCCTCCCTCCACTCTGTCCCTGTCTCTCTCTCTAAAATGAATAAATAAATCTTTTTAAAAAATAATAAAATCTTAAAAAATAAATAATAAAAGTCGTGGAGTGGAAAACATGGTTCCCAGCCTCAGGGAATTCATATACTCATTTGGAATGACTGAGGTCTTTTATGAACGTCATAGTAACATATAAATAGCTAATATATGTTGAACACTTAGGACCATTCTACACATGTAATATTTATTCATTGGATTGTCAAAACAACCTTACAGGGTAGGCATGATGGTCATCCCTATGTTATAGTTGAGGAAACCGAGGCCCAGAGAGGGGAACAGGACTTGCGCATGTCACACAGACAGTAAGCGCAAGAGCAGGATTTGAACCCAGATGGTGGCTCCAGATTCCTTGCTTTTAACCATTTGATTCTATGAAATTGTGGGCTTGTTAAGATTGGCAGCCTTGAGAAAAAGAGCAGGAGGTGGAGAGAGGGAGAGAAAAACTGGAGTCAGGGAGAAAGATAGTGACAGAGATGGGCAAAAGACAGAAACAGGTTTGTTTACCAAATGCAGGAATGTAGTAAATGAGAGAACAGTAGGAAAAGAATGGACTCATCAATAACTGGAAAGTTGATTCTCTAAAAAAATAACATTTAAATGTCTTTTTGTCAAATTGAGAAGGGTCCGTCTCTCTGCTTTATTTGCATTCCTCTCAGTTCTTTTTAATTTTTAAAAAAGATTTTATTTATTTATTTGACGGAGAGAAAGAGAGAGCACAAGCAGGGGGAGTGGCAGAGGGAGAGGGAGAAGCAGGCTGCCCGCTGAGCAGAGAGCCTGATGCGGGGCTCAATCCCAGGACCCCAGGATTGTGACCTGAGCTGAAGGCAGACGCTTAACCCACTGAGCCACCCAGGCGTCCCTGCATTCCTCTCAGTTCTTATGCAGTTGGGGTTTTCTTCATGTTTATTAGCTGCACAGATTTGATTTCTTTCCTTTTTTTTTTTAAAGAAAGAAAGAAATTTTTATTTATTTATTTATTTATTTATTTATCAGAGAGAGAGAGCACAGGCAAGGGGAGGGGGCAGAGGGAGAAGCAGGCTCCCTGCTGAGCAAGGAGCCCGATGCGGGACTTGATCCCAGGACCCTGGGATCACGACCTGAGCCAGGGGCAGATGCTTAACGACTGAGCCACCCAGGCGTCCCTGCACAGATTTGATTTCTTTACTGAAACAGTGCTACTGTGTCTATTTTGCAGGTGAGGAAACCAAGGCTTGGGCAATTAGTTAAGTGACTGAGCTAAGCACACAGGGCTACTCTGGCAGAAGTTCCTATCTCTGGCTATCTGTCTTTGCCATTCGTCTGAATTCCTGGTCTTCTTATAGTTGATCTCTTTGTTAAAGCCAAACCAGTTCATGTTGTTTCAATCACATAGCTTTATGATAGATTTTAATGTTTTCCTTTTTAAAAATTTTTCTTAAATATTCTTGTGCACTTACTGTTCTTTTCATCTAATAGAATTAGCCTATCAGTTCATTAAAATCCTAATGGGAATTTGATTTAAGTTGCATTTTTTTAAAGAAATTAACTTTTTAGTTACCTAGTAAATAAATTTTCCTGGGGCGCCTGGGTGGCTCAGTCGTTGAGCGTCTGCCTTCGGCTCAGGTCATGATCCCAGGGTCCTGGGTTGGAGCCCCACATCGGGCTCCCTGCTCGGCGGGGGGACTGCTTCTCCCTCTCTCACTCTCCGAGCTTGTGTTCCTTCTCTCGTTGTGTCTCTCTCTGTCAAATAAATAAAATCTTTAAAAAAAATTAAAAAAAATAAAAAAAATTTTTCCTTATGAAAAATGAAAACATTTCAAATAGTACTGAAGTCTCCTGGAACCACTGTGCCTAACCTTTTTTTAAAAGAAAATTTATTTATTTGAGAGAGGGAGCAGGAGCCTGGGGAGAGGGGCAGAGGGAGAGGGAGAAGCAGCCTCCCTGCTGAGCAGAGAGCCCGATGCGGGGCTCAATCCCAGGACCCTGGGATCATTACCTGAGCCCAAGGCAGCCGCTTCACTGACTGAGCCACCCAGGCACCCTGCACTGTGCCTAATCTTGATCCCCTACCCTTTTGCCCTACAGGAACCACTTTGATTAGCTTGATGTGTAATTTTGCAGTTCCTTTACTTATTCGTACAAGCACACATATTTATCCACATATAAACATAAGTATATTTGTATTTGTATATATACACAAATGGTATGTGTTTAACATAAATGGTCTCAGACTCTTAAGTATCCAATAGATGCGGCTGTCATTATAAATATTAATGATGTTCTTGTGATCATGTTCATGACTGTGAAAGCAACAGGCTTGTTGTGACAACGTGGACAGCCAGTCCCTCTTTCTGGGAAGAAGCCCGTTTCTGCCACCTCTACAGATGGAAGATCACCCAGCCTAGACCTTCAACCACTGTGTACAGCTGGGATATGGAATCCTCTTTCTGTCATATGTACTGCAAACATTTTTTCCCAGCTTATCATTTGTTTTATGACTTTGCTTACAGTGTCTTTTTTTTTTTGTCCTACTGAAAACTATAATCTGTATGCAGTCTTATACATAATACCTCTCTCTTCCTTTATGATTTGAGTATCTCCCCTTACTTTGGAACATCTTCCCCATCCCCAAGCTTATGCAAATATTCTCCTACGTTTTCTTCTAATGTGCTTATTATTTTCTTTTTTTACATATAAATCTCTATGCTGTGAACATTGTGATAAGTACACCTGGTTCTTCAAAAAAATTCCAGATAAACAGTTATGCCAGGATCATTTATTAAAGAACCACCATGTTTACACTGATTTGAAGTGACACTCTTATCATACACTGAGTTCCCGTGTGTACTTGGGATTTATTTCTGGGCTGTTTACCACATTCCACCGGTTGACTCCATTTGTCTATTGCTGTGCTAACACCATATTTTTATCACCGTGGTTTTGTGGTTAATTTTAATAAGGCAAGCATTGCCATCCTCCCACTGTTCTTTTCCTGGCTCTTTTTTTTTTCTTAACTCTTCTTAAATGTGAATTCTTCCATATAATCATTAAAATAGTTTTTATCCAGTTCCAGGAAAAACCCCATTAGATTTCTGATTGGCATTGCACAGAATTTATGTATTAATTTAGGGTTTGGGAAGTTTGACAATTTTAGGAAAATGTAGTATGCATAGCATCTATTATGTAATACCACAAGTAGGGCCTGGGACGGCACCCCATAATGAGACATTTGGATGCTTCTCCAGGGAAATGTGTACGCATTCACGCTTAGTAGGTTATATAAAGACTTTATATAGTCTTATGGCAGTTCAGATCAGGCTTTGCCACTGGATGAGTTTGTGCTTATAGAAATCCCTTGCCCGTCCTATTTATGGGTTCTCTCTTTTTTTAATCAATATAGAATGTCTTTCTTTTCCTGTAATACTTCTGGCCTCGAGCGGTGCTTTTTCTGACATTCACATGGCTGTGCTTGCTTTCTGTTTGTTGGTGTTTGCCAGGAATACCTTTAGGTTTCTTCAGCTTTCAGCCTTTCTCTGTCACTTAGTTTTAGGTATGTCTCTCACAAAAACCCCATACTAGGATTTATGTTTTCTTAAGCAAGTGACAGTGAAATCTTTTTCCCTCCAGTCTCTCCCACCCTCCCAGGCCCTTGAAATGGAAGCTTCAGAACACTTTTAATTCTTATTTTTACTCTGATCCCTAACCTTTAACTTCTGGGTTTTGGTTAGGTAGTAATTTCTTTTTGTATAGATAGATAGATAGATAGATAGATAGATAGATAGATAGATAGATAGATAGTAATTTCTTTTTAAATTCCAGGCTGTCATATTTTCTTTATAGTAGTTCACTTATGTTTCAGGAATCCTACAAACTCCCAATCACAGTACCTTTGTCATTTCATGTTTAACTACACATATTAAAAACTTGTGGCCTGTCGCCATTTACCCTCCCTTTTGCCTTTCCCCACTTGGAGCCCTGGTAGTCATTCAGGAGTCATTTGCTTAGAGAACTTCTTGTTTTCCAACAAGATGCATGGATTGGATGTACTCCAATGATCAAAAATGTCTTTCTTTGGCTACGATAGATATGTACTGTCTTGGCTGGGCGGGGGGGCTTGCATCTCAAGGCTTTCCTAACAGTGCTCCATGGGCGCAGCAAGCCACTGTCTTCTTGCTTCCAGAGTTGAGGAACAGCACTACTTGCATCTTAAGTCTCCTGGACTTGTCTTCCGGGTATCTCTACATTTTCACTCAAATCATCAAGCTCTAGCTCTGTACTTTGAAGGGGTTCTTCTATTTGGTCTTTCAGACCATTAGTTTGACCTTCTCTCTTTTGCCTGTTAAGTGTTTTCATACTTTGTTTCCAAAGTATATACTTTCTTTCCAAAGTACCACTCTGGCAGCTGTTGGGAGAGAGTGGAGAGGAGCAAAGAGGCAGTTTCAGGTGAGAGATGTGGTGGCTCAGGTGACAAGGCAGAGATGAGAGAAGAGGTGGAACCGAAGTATGTTTTGCGTGCAGAAGCCATGGGGCTTAGCGACAGTTTGGCCCTGGGAGTTGAGAGAGTGGGAGGCGGCAAGGACGTCTCTCAGGTTTCTGGCTCAAGCAAATGAACAGATAGAGGAGCAGAGGAGGAGGTCACGTCCAGAGTGGATCTTTGGCTCTCCTTTTGGACTCTGTAGGTTCTCAGTGCTCTATGAGACATCCAGGGAGAGGCAGTGACATCCAAATATGGCCTAGGGTTTGCTCCTCCCTCGGCTCTGTGGGAGAAGGTACAGTGGACTCTATGGACAGGCTGCTTAGGGACAGCATCGGCCTGCAAATGACGATGGCTTAAACAAAGCTGATTTGTTTCATATAGCAGAGCTTGAAATCCACTGGACATTGCTGTTGTCATCTTAGCAGCTCTGTGGTGCCGGGGCTGACATCTCTTAATAAGTCTCTCAAACTTCCCTGCACGTGGCCACTGTCACTTCAGCCATCACATCACATTTGAGGTGGGAAGAAAGGATGTGAGGGCAAGTAAGGAAGAGAGGGAAGGGATAGACTTCTGCTGATGTTCCAAGGGCCAGAACTGGGTAGAGTGACGACAGCACTGTTTCCTCTGTGTAAGATACACGAAATTGCTGTTCCACAAATACCTCTCCTTAAAATATGTCTGGGCTCTGGAGTAAGGTAAACAAGGTACAGATCTAGCCAGCCCTACCATTTCCCAGCTGTAGAATCTTGGCTGACTGTTAATTGTCCCAACCTTTTTTGTCATCATCTACAAAATGAGAATGATATGGTAACCTGTACCAGTTGTGGGATGGAGACTAGCGTGAATATAAGATTAAGAGTTTGGGCTCTCGAGCTTTGGGCCTGGGCTTCAAATTTAGTTCTTTCACTTGCTTAGCTATGAGGCCTTAGGCAACTATCTTATTTTTTTTTAAGATTTTATTTATTTGACAGAGAGAGAGAGAGACAGCAAGAGAAGGAACACAAGCAGGGGGAGCGGGAAAAGAAGAAGCTGGCTTCCCGCTGAGCAGGGAGCCTGACGTGGGGCTCGATCCCAGGACTCTGGGACCATGACCTGAGCCGGAGGCAGACGTTTAACAACTGAGCCACCCAGGCGCCCCAGGCAACTCTCTTATATTGACTGTGCCTATTTCCTCATAGAAAGAATGGTGTTAATAATAGTGCCTAACTGGAGGCGCCTGGCTGGGTCAGTCAGCGGAGCATGTGACTCTTGATATTGGGGTTGTGAGTTCAAGCCCCATGTTGGGTGTGTGGCAGTTACTTAGACATAAAAATATTTATAATAATAATAATAATAGGGCACCTGGGTGGCTCAGTCATTAAGCGTCTGCCTTCGGCTCAGGTCATGATCCCAAGGTCCTGGGATCGAGCCCTACATCGGGTTCCCTGCTCGGCGGGAAGCCTGCTTCTCCTTCTCCCACTCCCCCTGCTTGTGTTCCCTCTCTCGCTGTGTCTCTCTGTATCAAATAAATAAATAAAATCTCTAAAAATAATAATCATAATAGTAGTAGTACTAGTAGTAATGGTGCCAGATGCCTGGGTTGGCTCAGTTGTTAAGCATCTGCCTTCAGCTCAGGTCATGATCTTGGGGCCCTGGGATCGAGCCCCGCATCAGGCTCCCTGCTCTGTGGGGTATCTGCTGCTCCCTCTCTCTCCCTTGGTGCTCTCCCTCCCTCTCTCTCTCTCTCTCAAATAAATAAATAAAATCTTTTAAAAAAATAGTGCCCAGGGGCACCTGTGTGGCTCAGTTGGTTTAAGCATCTGCCTTCAGCTCAGGTCATGGTCCCAGGGTCCTGGGATCGAGCCCCACATCAGGCTCCCTGCTCCGTGGGAAGCCTTCTTCTCCCTCTCCCACTCTTCCTGCTTGTGTTCCCTCTCTTGCTGTGTCTCTCTCTGTCAAATAAATAAAATCTTAAAAAAAAATCGTGCCCAACTTATAGAAAGGATGTGAATATTAAATGAGTCAGTATTTGCAAACGGCTCAGAACACTTCCTGGCATAAAGGGAAGCCCTTGTCACAGTGCTCGGCACATAGTAAGTGCTCAATAACTATTACTTTTTTTTTTTAATTTCGGTTTGGGTTTTTTTTTAAGATTTTATTTATTTTTTTGAGAGAGAGAATGAGATAGAGAGAGAGAGCATGAGAGGGGGGAGGGTCAGAGAGAGAAGCAGGCAGCCCGATGCGGGACTCGATCCCAGGACTCCAGGATCATGACCTGAGCTGAAGGCAGTGGCTTAACCAACTGAGCCACCCAGGCGCCCCACAATAACTATTACTTTATACCATTAAAGTACTGCTTAGAGTCTGCCGAGCCATTTTGTGGGACAGTTACCACAAAAGAATTATTCACGGTTTTATGTTTTGCCTGATTTAGATGACATGGGAAGAGAGAGCGGGAGTCATTCATTGCCCCGGCGGGGGGTGCGGTGGTGGTGGCCTGGCCTTGGTAGGAGAGGAACCCAGCTCTGAGGTGTGGGACTCTCACCCTGTTCTTGTAACATGTCATTCTGTGTGCCTAGGCCCTCTGCTGGAAGACTGGGACATAATCAGCCCCAAGGATGTCATTGGTTCTGACGTGCTACTGGCTGAGAAAAGGTCATCGCTCACGACAGCTGCCCTGCCCTTCACACAGTCTATCCTCTCTCAGGTGGCTTCAGGGACCCCTGTGGCCGGCTGCAGGGGGAGGGCAGGCCTACCTGGCACCCCCGATTCTGAGCATGCTGGTTGGCACCTGCCCGTAGCCTGCCCAGCTGACTGGTGGCCTTTCTCCCTCCTTCTTTCACAGGTGGGCCGCACCTTGTCTAAGGTCCAGCAGGTGCTAAGCTGGTCATATGGGGAAGATGTCAAGCCCTTCAAGCCTCCCCTGAGCGATGCCGAGTTTCACACATACCTAAACCACGAGGGCCAGCTCTCCCGCCCTGAGGAGTTGCGCCTGCGGATCTATCACGGTGGTGTGGAGCCCTCCCTGCGAAAGGTGAGCCTCCTCGGTCACTCATCGGATCTCTCACTCCTGCAGTCCATGACTAGCTCACGAGACACAGGCAGCGGACCACGCTGTCACGGGATGGCGTGGCGCCATTCCAGGACAGCCAGCTCTCCTTCAGGAGGGGCTGGGAGGCAGAGGAGGAAAGGCCGACTTTTCCGAAGGAAGACAAAGGCCCCAAGGCAGCAGGGTGGGTGGCAACGGATAGCCACTGGGATGTGGTGGCTCATTTGTAGAACCTCAGCCTTATCCCTTTTGTCCGTGGCCAGGTGGTGTGGCGGTACCTGTTGAACGTGTACCCAGATGGGCTGACGGGCCGCGAGCGGATGGACTACATGAAACGCAAGAGTCGCGAGTATGAACAGCTCAAGAGTGAGTGGGCACAACGAGCGAGCCCTGAAGACTTGGAATTCATCCGCAGCACAGTCCTCAAGGATGTGCTGCGGACGGACCGGGCCCACCCCTACTATGCAGGGCCCGAGGACGGCCCACACCTGCGGGCACTGCACGACTTGCTCACCACCTACGCCGTCACCCACCCGCAGGTGTCCTACTGCCAGGGCATGAGCGACCTCGCCTCGCCCATCCTTGCCGTCATGGACCACGAAGGCCATGCCTTCGTCTGCTTTTGTGGCATCATGAAGCGCCTGGCCGCGAACTTCCATCCTGATGGCCGCGCCATGGCCACCAAGTTTGCCCACCTCAAGCTGCTGCTACGACATGCCGACCCTGACTTCTACCAGTACCTACAAGAAGCCGGTGCTGACGACCTGTTCTTCTGCTACCGCTGGCTGCTGCTGGAACTCAAGCGCGAGTTTGCCTTTGACGATGCCCTCCGCATGCTCGAGGTCACCTGGAGTTCGCTGCCCCCCGATCCTCCTGAACATGAGGTAGAGCTCGTCGGACCCCCCAGCCAAGTGGCAGACCCTGGCTTCAGTGGCCACAGGGGGCGGCCCATGCGACAGAGGCACATGCTGAGGCCTGCTGGGGGAGGGGGCAGTGCTTTCGAAGATGCTGTTGACCACTTAGTGACGACCGGCCAGGGGCCTGGTGGCGGGGGCCGTCTCCTGAGACAAGCCAGTCTGGATGACCTCCAGCAACTCAGGGATAACACGGGCTCCAGGAGGGACCCTCTGGTCCAGCTGCCCCACCCAGCTGCCCTCATCAGCTCCAAGTCCCTCTCCGAGCCCTTGTTGAACTCCTCAGACCCACTCTCCTCCTCTTCCCGCCCTGATTCCCCATCCTCCTCATCTCCGCCATCCACCCAAGAGGCCTCTCCCGCTGGTGATGTGGCTGCGGGATCCCCCTTGATGCCAGAGTTGGGCTCCCCACAAGAACCTGGAAAGTCCCTGCCACCCCCACCCCCACTGGGCCTGCCCCCGCCCCAGGAATTTGGCCGAGGGAACCCATTTATGCTCTTCCTCTGCCTTGCCATCCTGCTGGAGCACCGCGACCACATCATGCGCAACGGGCTAGATTACAACGAGCTGGCCATGCACTTTGACCGCCTTGTGCGAAAACACCACCTGGGGCGCGTCCTTCGCCGGGCCAAGGCTCTCTTCGCTGATTACCTGCAGTCAGAGGTGTGGGACTCAGAGGAGGGGGCCGAGGCCACAGCCCCGTCGTAATCAGGCTCCTTGCAGCCCACCACGAGCCCCACCAGACCTCTGTTCTTTACCACGGGGGCCTACACGAGACCCCAGCTCCCTGCCTGCCAGCCCTCAACCTGTTGGAGTGCAGGCCCCTTTCTCCCCAGGTCTGAGAGTATGGGGCTCTGCCTTGGCACTGGTCCATGGAGGCCACGGCCTCCTTTCTCAGTTTATGTTGTATTGTTTTTAACAACTGGACTTTGCACACATGAAGGTCACTGTGGTCTGTGTATTTCTCTGCCCTCTCTCTGGGTTTTGTTATAGACAGGAGTCCCCAGGGGCTCCTGCCCTGAGGGAGTGGAAACGCCTCACATGGTGGAGGGTGGCCCCCGCTTCCCCAGTGGCAGGAGAGTGGGTGCTGAGAATTGGTTCTAGAAGGTGAGCGCAGGTCGAGGACTGCTTGGGGGAGGCCTGAGGCCATTTTGTGGTACATTTGCCTGCCGGTAAGGGTCTGGATTATGGCTGTGAATGGACGTTTTCAGGACAGGTCCCCAAATGAGGCATGAGAGAGGGAGTTCCTGACTCCAAAAGGGCAAGTCTCATTACACAGACAGGCTACTTAGAAATGTTGGGCCAGCCACTTCTGCCATTCCACGTGTCACCATTTCTAGGATCCAGACCCTCCCCTGTGAGTCTCATGCACTAATGCTGGCGGTCCTGGGCAGGGGTTTGAGGTGCCTATTCTTATCACTTGCTCTGGGACCAGTTCGAGGGACGGTGGCCTTGCCATGTCTAGGGCTCTAAGCCCTAACTTGGGTCTGTAGCTCATGAGGGCCTGTCTTAACCATGTTAGCAACAGAAACCATTTCTTAGCCTTCTCCATCCCACTTATGTTGGCACACAAATCAAGTACTGATAAAACTCAGGCCCTAAAAGATGTCACCTACTTACTGGGAAGATAATGATCAAAAGAAGACCCTTTTCCCCACTTACCTTCTCAGAAGGTGGATTCTTCCATGGGCCAGGTGCCGTTCTCCACAAAGATGGCAGATGATGGGTTAGGTAACTGGGTTCCTTCAGGTTATGGCCTGGCTATACCAGGTTCTGGCCGGAAGTTGCTGCTGCACTAGGCACAGAGATGAGAGGCATTGGGGCAGCCATCCTCTCATCTGTCTCCCCCAAGAATGCCATATGAAGCTGGAGAGAAACCCTTAAAAGGTTCCCATCGTGCCCCAGTTTTAGAGGGGAAGCTGACCACTCCTCCGATGAGGGCTCGCTTCACTGGAAGAGCAGGACAAGACCATCCTGTGTCCAGGGTACTCCAAGGCTACCGGTCTAATGAGTACGGAAAGGTGCTCAGACACACACATCCCATCCAAGGGCCGTCCAAGATAAGAGGGTATCTGGCCCTCTGAGGACCTGAACTGGCCCCTTTATCAGGCACCAGCTGATACCCTCTGGGTGCATTCTGTGATTGATGAGCTCAGATATTTGAGGGGCCAAACACGTCAATTCTGTGTATGGCAGCTTGGGACCTCTGAGGGTCAAAGGAGTCCTTTCTGTGACTGGGAAGCTCAGAGACGCTGAAGGGCAGAAACCTCTTATTAGTCCCCGAGAATACTTGGGGCTTCTAGTTCCTGCCATAGTGGCAAACAGCACAAGGCACTGACTCCCTTGCCCAAAAGCAACCCTGGAGAAACTACAGAGGGAAATGTGAGTTCCAGAAACCGCAGCACAGCTATGGAGACCTATGGGAAAATGGAAGGCTGTCTCTAAATGGCCTACATTTTGAGTGGCAATGGCTGAAGGCAGCAAATACAGGATAGCTTTAAATTCTGGCTCTTAACCTCTCCCCCATGTCGTGTTGGGAAGGTCCTTGTCTGCCCCTCACTGCAGACATCATCCAAACCACTTACAGTTGTCGGGGTGGCGGGGGGGCTACTATCAGGGCAGCAAGAACCCTGTTGAGGGGAGGAAATGAGCAGCCAGAGGCAATCATTCTCCCACCCGCCCCCCTCCAGACACCAGGGCTGCTGGTGACACTTAGGGAGATGGCCTCCTCTTGGAGTTTAAAGAAGAAACTCCTATCAGAGGAACTGCCAAGCGGTGCACTAGCAGATGAGAGTGGTAGCTCTCCTGTGGTGCCCGGGGCTGCCCACCCTCTGGCTCATCTCCCCACCCGTGTCTTTACACTTTTTTTTTTTTAAAGATTTTATTTATTTATTTGAGAGAGAGAGAACGAGAGATAGAGAGCACGAAAGGGAAGAGGGTCAGAGGGAGAAGCAGACTCCCCACCGAGCAGGGAGCCGGACGCGGGACTCGATCCCGGGACTCCAGGATCACGACCCGAGCCGAAGGCAGTCGCCCAACCAACTGAGCCACCCAGGCGCCCCGTGTCTTTACACTTTGAACTCCTGGGGGTTTAGCAGAGTCCAGTCTGGCCTTCAGCCTTCCCTCAATACATTGTACATGCCACAGTAGCTGCTCCCATCCGGGGAACATGAGCTCACCACCGAAACGACTAGACACCGGGGCAGCATAACCGCCTCCAGAGAAAATTAAACTGGAGGTATTAGGTATCTACTGCCATATAACAAATGATCCCCAAACTTGGCAGCTTAAAACAACAAACATTTATTTTCTCAGTTTCTGGAGTGTCAGGAATCTGGGAGCCACTCAGCTGGGTGGTTTTGACTCAGTCTCATCTGAGGTTTCAGGCAAGTTGTCAGGACTGAAGACATGACCGCTTGGCTAAAGGACCCACCTCCAACATGGCCCACTCAGGAGGCTGTTGGGAGGAGGCTTCAGTTTTTCACCACCTGAGCCTCTCCACAGAGCTCCTCACAACACGTGGTCCCAACAAGCAGGCAGGAGACCATGAGCAAGACGGAACTGTAGCATCTATTATAACTCAACCTCAGAAATGACATATCATCACTACTGCTATATTTCCTTGGTCACACCGACCAACCCTAGGACAACATGGGAAGGAACTACACAGGACGTGAATACCAGCAGGCAGGGATCATCAGGTGCTATATTGGAGGCTGGCTACCATACCGGGTGACATATAATATCCAAAGCAGAAGTATTGGGACACACATGAAGAATTTGAAGTAAATACAATAAGTAAGAGATAAAAGTAGAATATAAAACCAGAACAAGTGATATAAAAGGGACCTAAAGAAAATATTAGGTGTGAGTATGATAGGAAAAAAGGGAACAGAAAAATGCTATAAATGGAGAATATGAAATGGGATGTCAGAAGTTTTACTATAAATAGCAATCACAAAAAATATTTAGAACGGGGTGGGGGGATGGGTTAGCCTGGTGATGGGTATTAAGGAGGGCACGTATTGAATGGAGCACTGGGTGTTATATGCAAACAATGAATCATGGAACACGACATCAAAAAAAAAAATTTAGAACACCGAGACCCTCAATGGATTAAAAAAAAAAAGGTCCAACAACACC
The DNA here is from genome assembly GCF_009762305.2 of Zalophus californianus. NCBI lineage: Eukaryota > Metazoa > Chordata > Mammalia > Carnivora > Otariidae > Zalophus > Zalophus californianus. Next base: position 87,499,618 of record NC_045612.1, on the reverse strand, counting down.
CACGCAAAGATTGGGAAATGTTGAAAATGAAAGGATGAAGAGGGGATAGAGCACATTAATAAAAGCCCAAAGAAAGCTGGGATAGCCATCCCAATAGTTAATAAAATTTAAGATCACAAAAGACAAAGAAGGACATACACTCATTGACAGGAAGATATGTCTACCACAAACATATACACCTAAGGAGCACTGAACAATAAATTTTTTTAAGATTTTTTTATTAGCGCACAAGTGGGGGGAGCAGAGGGAGAAGCAGGAAGCAGACTTCCTGCTCAGCACTGAACCTGACACAGGCTCGATCCCAGGACCCCAGGATCATGACCTGAGCCAAAGGCAGACACTTAACCAACTGAGCCACCCAAGCACCCATGAACAACACATTTTTAAGCTTGATATTTCATATATATGTATAATATATAATACATAATATATATGATTTATATATTAACATATATATATAAGAACACATTCCTATATAACCCACACTTAACAAACGGAGACTACTTTTTTTTTTTAAAGATTTTATTTATTTGACAGAGAGAGAGAGAGCAAGAGCAGGAACACAAGCAAGGGGAGTGGGAGAGGGAGAAGCAGGCTTCCCGCTGAGCAGGGAGCCCGATGCGGGGCTCGATCCCAGGATCCTGGGATCATGACCTGAGCCGAAGGCAGATGCTTAACGACTGAGCCACCCAGGCGCCCCTGGAGAAGACTACTTTTATGCTTACACTTAAACAGTTACAAAAATAGACCACGTTAGGGCACTAACGCCTCGGTGAATTCGAAAGTATCAATATTAAGCATTATCTCTGACCATAATACAATGAAATTAGCACAGCAAAAAGCTAAAAAAAAAAAAATCTTTGGAAACTAACATTACTAAATAACCCTTAGATGAAAGAAGAAATCATAAAGGAACTTTAGAAATATTTACAACTAAGCAGCATCTGGGTGAGCATCTGCCTTCAGCTCAGGTCATGATCTTGGGGTCCTCCGATCGAGTCCCGCATTGGGCTCCCTGCTCGGCGGGGAGTCTGCTTCTCCCTCTCCCTCTGCCTCTCCCCCCTGCTCATGCACTCACTCTCTCTCAAATAAATCTAAATAAATAAATAAATAAATAAATAAATAAATAAAAATATTTAAAAAAGAAAGGGGGCCCTGGGTGGTGCAGTGGGTTAAGCATCTGACTCTTGGTTTCAGCTCAGGGATCTTGAGGTCTTGAGGTCAAGGGTCTTGAGGTCAAGCCCCGAGTAGGGCTCCAAGCTCAGCAAGAAGTCTGCTAAAGTTTTTCTCTCCCTCTGCCCCTCCCTGTGTTTGTTCTCTTCCTCTCCCGCTCAAATAAAACTTTAAAAAAAAAAAAGATTTACAACTAGGGGTACCTGGCTGGCTCAGTCCGTAGAGCATGGGACTCTTGATCTTGGGGTCGAGAGTTCAAACCCCATGTTGGGCATAGAGCTTACTTTAAAATATAAATAAATAAGGATGCTTGGGTGGCTCAGTCAGTTAAGCATCCGACACTTGATTTCATGATTCAGGTCATGATCTCAGGGTCCAAGTGTTGAGCCCCACATAAGGCCCCATGCTTGGTGGGGATTCTCCTTGGGATTCTCTCTTTCCCTCTTCCTCTGCCCCTCCCTGCCCTGCTCCCCCCGCCCCCATGCTCTCTATCCCAAATAAATAAATACATAAGAATCTTTAAAAAAATGTTAAAAAAGGAAATATTTACAACTAAATAACATAAAAACACTACATGCAAAATTTGTAGGACACAGCAAGATCAGTTAACACAAGAAACCTGTAGCTTTAAATACATTTATCAGGAAAGAAAGGTTGAAAAAAGTACACGTTAAACCCAATAAAATGGTTAGCTGTGGAAGGAAGAGAACAAAAGTTGGGTGCAGGATTAAAAGAGAATAAATAAAATGAGGGGCTTTTCATGGAACAACAATGAGGATGTGTCATGAACTGTCGGGTATGATCAGAGCTCAGACACTTTGAGAGGCAAGCGCGTACTTCTTTTTTGCATGGGGGCTCAGATTCTCCAAAGGCTACCTAAGACCATTATGCATATGCACAATGTGAAATCTAATCATGTCCATCCTGGGCATAGGAGGCCTGGATATGGCAAAAGTCAGACAAGTTCATTTTGTGGATGCATACAATTGTGTACTCCGAAAGTTAACAAATCTAGTCTGTATTTGGAGGGCTGACCCTTAGAAAGCTGGACAAGTCCATCCTATGGATAAGAAATGTAGAGTTTCTGAGAGCGGACTAACCCAGTCTTCCTTGACGGGGAGCTTAGACACCCTTTGAAAGCTGGACAAGACCAAATCGTGGGCAGTGAGCTCAGCCCCTCCTTGCTTTGGGTAAGTCCACTGTGTACTGTGAAAGTCTTTTCTGTGGATCAAGGGCTCAGGAACCCTTGTTCTGTGGATTGGAATTTACTCCCTCTGAAGATTGGAGCATCCTGTTTTGTAGAAAGCATCTCGGGCAGTCTACTGGCAGGGAAATCAAGAGACTGGCTTCAGGAGGCTGTCAGATAAGGAGGAGGGCTGAAGTCAGAAATGAGAAGGAATGACGCCAGGCAAAAGGATCCCAGAACAGGCGGCTAGATGCTGGGCAGGGAAGAAAATGTAGGGATCGGCATCAGACACTGAGAAAATGCAGGATCTGACGTTAAGGACTGTGAAGGGTTAGGACGACAGGGAAAGTGGGGAATAAAACATCGGGCCCTTGAGGGATATGAGAGGACTGGGAGGTGAAGGAGGTTGCAGTAATTACGTCTTGGGGACCTACAGGAAAATGACTGAGACGGTGAGGAAGACGCCAGAACCAATGGGGGAATATGACGTCAAGGATGGCGGGGTGATGTCAGGGCCGGAAAGGGGCGTGAGAGCGAAAAGGTTCATGCGCATAAGTGAGAAGATGGTTGGGCCAGCGAACGTAGACGACCCCAGGGTGCACCAACCGCACAAGGCTCGCCTCCATTCCCGGAAGCATGCTGAGCTTATTGGTCCGTTTCCTCTGCCGTCCCTTCCTCCCACCCCCCTTGCTGGCTTCAGCCAATAAGCATGAACGCTGGTGCGCGCGGGGGGGACGTTTCGTGACGTGTACGCTACGTACGCTTTATCAAGCGTCTTCCCGCGCGGCAATCTTCCCAGTCTCTGCGCTCCTCGACCGTAGCTCTTCTTCTGGTCTTTTTGCTTAATTTGCAGGTAAGCAGCACATGTCTTGTGAACCGGCTGCTTCTCGCCTCACTGATGTGCGCCGCGCCGGCCAGGAGCTAGGTGCGCGAGTGGGGAGAGCAGCGGCTTCTGACACGTAGGCTTGGGCTTCTCCCGAGTGGGCGGGTCCCGTGCTGAGAGGTGACACTTTTCTGTTGGTGGGAGGCTGGCGCCTTATATCTGAGTGCGAGGAATGCTGGGAAGGACTGGCGACGTCGGTGGCGGGAGTGACCGCGCGACAGCCGAGATTTGCGGGCGCCCTTCCCCCCCCCCCACGTGATCGCCGCCATCTTACTCTGCGGGAGCAGAGAGAACGCGAGGGTGTTCTGGACTTGCGCAGCGGCACAAAATGACGGGCGTGGTGGTGATGATGATATGGGCATGCGCGAAGGTCGCCCCCAAATGGCTGCCTCCCTGATGCGGCACCTCCAATTCCCGCCTTTTCTGCTTTTCTTTTTGGTCTGCAGTCGCCTCTTCGTTTCTTTCTTTCTGTGGTCTTTAATTTCTTAATCCTTTCTTGCTCCTGCTTTTTTCTCTCATCTCCACGGTTTCTCCCACCCCTTTTCGTACTCTCTCAGCAGTCCTCGAATTCGCTGCCATGTCTTCTGAAGAAGGGAAGCTTTTCGTGGGAGGGCTCAACTTCAACACCGATGAGCAGGCTCTGGAAGACCACTTCAGCAGCTTCGGTCCTATTTCCGAGGGTGAGACATGGGCCAGATGTATGATGATCTGGGTATTGGTGAAAGTCTGGGGCCCTTACGTTTCAAGAAATGGAAGGAGAAAAATCAGGACCCTAGGCTTTCACATATTCCTTTTTCTGTTCCTAGGTCTAAGGTGTAGTCTTACGAGAACCCCGTAACTTTTCAATTGAGGATTGGTGGGAGGGGGTCCGTCCTCTATCTGACACCCTTTGTCACTTATGTTCTTCTTACCCACATTCTCTCTTTTATCCAGTGGTCGTTGTCAAGGACCGGGAGACTCAGCGATCCCGGGGTTTTGGTTTCATCACCTTCACCAATCCAGAGCATGCCTCAGATGCAATGAGAGCCATGAATGGAGAGGTGAGGTCTCCTACCTACATAGGGGCCCTGCCCCCATCTGCCACTTCCACCATTCTTTCTGTTTTTCCCTCTGTGTCTGCTAGGGGCAGCGCGGCCACCAAACCCCGCAGTGCCCACTCACAGGAGCATGACTGCCTTCTGTTCTAGGGGGTGGAGGGCAGCGGCAGACAGAGCCGGGCTGCCTGGGAGGCGACGACTGGTCCTGCATGAGGCCGAGAAGCCACCTGTGGATGGTTGACCTGCCCTGGGCTTAGGTAGTAGAGTCTGCAGACCTGCGGGCCTGGCCCGGAGAGGACCTCGTGAGTCTTCTGGGATGGACTCTGAAGTCTCAAACCAAGAGAGGTGTCTATCTAGCCCTAATAGTGGGGCAGCTTATAGGAGTGGGGAGGAGAACTCAGCCTGAGTTCAGTCAAGATGTAAGTAGTAGCAGGGGGAACACGGTGGATTTAGGTCATTTTGTGGGATTCTGTAGCTCCTGATAAAACCATTCTGGTCAAAGGAGCTTGTTCTCGAACGTGGCACCCAGAACCTGGTGCCCAGCAGCAGTTTCTGGGCTCTTTTGCCCACCTGCCCTACCCATTCTTCCCTTAACTACTGCCCTGTTTGACCACTAACCCATCCTCCTTGTGTCTCCCCACACGTAGTCTCTGGATGGTCGCCAGATCCGTGTGGATCACGCAGGCAAGTCGGCCAGGGGAACTAGAGGGGGTGCCTTTGGGGCCCATGGGCGTGGTCGCAGCTACTCTAGAGGTAAGTGCAGTGGTAAGTTTGGATATGGGGGAAAGTGGCTTATTAGTGACTTACATCTGGGCAGCTGCCTATAAACTTTTTCTTAATTTGCTGTAGGTGGTGGGGACCAGGGCTATGGGAGTGGCAGATATGACAGTCGACCTGGAGGATATGGGTATGGATATGGAAGGTCCAGAGACTATGGTGGCAGGTGGGTAGCCAAGGGATTGGGGTACTCTGGTGGTGCTGCTTTCTTTTTAAGAGCTCAGCTGCCTAAGAGTTCATACATATCTCATTTTGGTGTTAGTGTTAGCTTTTACAAATTATAATGGAACTTTAAGTATGTCACTCAGTACGTTTTGAGTTCTGTATAACGCACTAGTAAATTGTAAGTTAATGAAGTTGTAATATGGTAGATGGTAATAACATGTTTATCGTGTCGAGTTGGTTTTATGTTTATATTGTTAGTGTTTAATGTGCTGTATGTGAGTTACATGTCATGTAATTACGTGATTTCTGTACTGCATGTTTGATACATCTGTTTTACACGTTAAAGTACGTATAATAACATACAGAACACGATAGGATGTGTAAATGCGTATGGCTTTTTTTTTTTTTGTGTGCGTATGGTTGTTAATACTAAGGTGTCTAGGATATATCCGTGCTAACTGCTGTGTCTGTTTTCTCCCAGAAGCCAGGGTGGTTATGACCGCTACTCAGGAGGAAATTACAGAGACAATTACGACAACTGAGATGAGGCATGTGCACCTAATGTAGGTGAGGCTTAGATGTTGCCACTGAGCGGACCTCTGTCCACCAGCCCTGTCATGTTCCACTCAACCTTTCCTCCTGCCTGCACTTAGTTCACCTGGCCCACCTGACACCATTCCTAGGCCTCCTTTGCTCTCAGGTGCCTGTCAGAGCTAGTCTGCTGTTGGGAGGGGATGTCTAAAAACTTGTCTCCCTTGTAATCTCTTGCTGGGCATGGAGGAGATGAAGCGGCATTGCTCAGCAATCCTTATCAACCCTGGGAGGTGAGCATGTGTGCCTCTGCCTTCCCAACATTACAATTCTCCCCCTTCTTACTGTTCTCAGATACACAAGGAATAAAACTTCTGGTCCAGGATCATCCTTCCAAATGGCTGTATTTATAAAGATTTTTGGAGCTGCACTGACACATCTGTTTTAGTACATCAACTTCTATTTTTGAACTGAGCTCCCAAGGTAGCTTGTCACAAAGACCTTTTAGAAAGCTCCATGTGTTTTCTAAAATTTTCTCCCTTTTAAATACTAATCCTGGGACGTTTATAGAGTCTGGGTATTTTTTCCTTTCACCAGTTTTTCAGTTTGGACTCTCAGGATTACTGATCATGGCAAAAAATGTTTGTTCAGACTGCTTTTAAAAAAATAGGCATTTAAAAGCCTGTATACAATGTTTATCATGATTAGGAAGAAATTTCCAAATGCAAGTACAAGAAATCAAAGTAATTAGAGGTGGGTTTTTTTATTCAAGGTCACCACCCTAAGTATACAGAAATTTCTTAAAATACTCACTGTGAATGTCCTTTTTTTAGTACTGGAAGAAAAAATATTCTGTTGTGTCTCATTTAGCATTTTAGGATGTCCACGGAGCTGATTAAAAAGTTGAAACATGAAAACAACTGATACGTGTTTTTTCCTTGCTCAACCCAGTTTTCAAACTAAAAATGGAAGATCAAGAAAGGGGGGAGACTTTTAGGAAAGTAGTTGGGGGTAGGCAGCAGTTGCCATAAGAGTAGACCTCTCCAGCTCAAAGTTTGGTTGCATTTGGGTATAAGTGAAATGGGGTGGTAGGGGTTACAGAGGAAATAAATACTCTTGCTGGAATTGGGTTTCCTGAGATGGCCTCTTGGTCCCATTGTTTTGATCAGTGTCAGCTTGGGAATTCGACCGCTTGGGGTTGAGTCTTCCCCAGCTTCTCAGAGCATCAGTGGGTGCCCTTTGCAGGATTGTTCTGAGAATTCAAGCACCTGGTGGAAGTTAAATTCTGTCATAAACAGTATTTCCAGTTTCTTCTGACTCTGAAACGTTGGGAGGTGGAGGAAGTGTACTAAACTCCCCTTTGAGGAACATGGAAGAATCCTGGTTTGAAAACAAGGTTCTAAGAGCTCTGGATTCAGATTCCCGGATTCAAACAAAGTCTCTGCTGCTCTCCAGCTATATTTGACCTTGGGTAGGACACTTAACCTGTGCGCCTCAGCCTCATGGGCATTTTGCATTTTTTGAGGGTTAAGTACATTTAATAGGCATGTACAGTCATTGAGAATAGTTAGCAAATATCTTAGTCATAGGGATTCAGTCTTTGGTGCTATGAGGGTCTTTGGTGGTAGGGTAGTGGTAATGGTTGGGCCTGCTTTTGCACGTGTAGCTGGTCTTCGTTCCTCAGTCCTACTGCTACTCTTTGGTCCTGGTCCTGGTCCTGGTCCTGGTCCTGGTCCTGGTGGTTGCAGTGGAGTCCTATTAGCTTTGTCCCTCCTTTTGGAATTTAGATCTAATCAGTTGTGTCAGTGGCTTCCACCTAGTTGATGGAAAAGTCAAGTACCACCAGATCGCCAGTTGCAGGACATTTTTAACGGCCTTACTTCCTCATGGAGCGTGTTAACTCAAGGTGTTCCCTCAAAAGTCCAGTATTGAAACCCCAATATGATGGTATTAGGAGGTGAGGTCCTTGGTGGGGGGCGGGGGTGATGAGGATTAGATAAGGTCATGAAGGGTGGTGCCCTCATGAGTCAACAAGAAAACTTCCCCTTTCTGTTCTCAGCCACATGAGGATACCAGAAGTTGGTAGTCTGGGAAAGCACTCACCAGAGCTCAGCTACACTAGCACCCTGATAGACTTCAGCCTCCAGAACTGAGAAATTGATAAGCCACCCAGTCTGTGGTGTTTTTACGGTTTCCTGAACTGACTGAAACTATAGGTTCCTGTTTTTGAAGAGTCCCAGTGTTAGAAGCCTACCTCCCCAGTCCCAGCTAGCTGGGGCAGGCTGCAAGGACCCTTCCACCCAAGTAATCATACATCTGCTTTGGCAGGTGGGTAGAGACTAGAGAACTTTTAACAACTCACTGGCCCAGGAAAAGGGGCATTGTGGCTACCACGACTGGTTAGGTATTGGGTACTTTGAGGAGGCCCTCTGTGCTGGGCCTTTGGGGAGCCAAGGCAATGGGGCCTGGCAGGAGGAGCACCATTACCACGCTGCAAGTAGGCCATGGTGGGGGGTACCTGCTCCCTGCCTGTTGAGAAGTGAAATGCCCTCACCCTTGGTGTGGCTTGAGGCAAGATTCCATAATCAGCTGCAGAGTTCCTGCAACAAAGTGATCCCTAAGTGATGTCAATGAAGACCACAGTGTTCTACACCTGCTCTGCTCTCCTGATGTTAGGTGCGTTGTAGGGGTGCCTGGCTGGCTCAGTTGGTAGAGCGTGTGATCCTTGATTCTCCCGGTTGTGAGTTCAAGCCCCACATTGGGCATAGAGTTTACTTAAATATAGAAGATCCCTTGTAATCCAGCCCAGAAAGGCCCAATCTCTTGCTGATTATTTGCTTTAAAAAAAGGCTTAGAGGATCTTCTCACTGCAATTGCTGAATCAAAATTTTCAGATATGGGAGTCAAAGCCCCCTTAAAATACTTGTCCTCTGCTTCAGTTTGACCAGAATTTCACTAGTGTGCATGCCCGTCTCTTAACCCACGGAGACCAGGAACTCCATGCAGAGGTTCCTAAAGAACCTCTGTCCCAAGGCCTGCGAAGACCAGATCCCTGGTCTGCAAATACTTGTATTTTCAAGCCCTGGATCTTGCCTAGACCAAAAACTTTGACCCAAACCTTTAAGACACCCCACCCCCTGCCCATTTCAAGAATAAATCCAAGGGCCTAACCCCTCCCACCCCATGTGGGTTGAAAACACAGATTATACATCCTGCTTCACAGTTTCATTTCTCTGCCTCCGGTTCAATGTGTAAAATGGGAATAATAGTACCCACCAGATGGACGTTTTAGGACATGGCAAATTACTGATAGTACACCCATACCCTTGCCCCACACACTCCTGGATTTGGGGGTGTAGGAAACTTGGAATAAGCTTTTCAAAATAAGCTGCTGTGAATACTGAAGGTATGTAAGAAGGCATATTGGGTAATGATCAGTAGCCAGTGTTCCACGACAGCTTCTCAGGACAAAACCTGTCCCTGCCCAGCTGCTTTCTTCTGCTGCCCGCCGGCTAACTTAAAGGCCGTGATCCTTTTTTTTTTTTTTTTAAACTTTTTTTTTTAAGATTTTATTTATTTGAGAGAGAATGAGAGAGAGAGAGAGAGCATGAGAGGGGGGAGGGTTCCGAGGGAGAAGCAGACTCACTGCTGAGCAGGGAGCCCGATGCGGGACTCGATCCCGGGACTCCAGGATCATGACCTGAGCCGAAGGCAGTCGCTTAACCAACTGAGCCACCCAGGCGCCCCAAGGCCATGATCCTTTATAATTCAGAGTGCATAAAGATATGAGAAACTGGAAACGTTTTTTTCAAATTGGGTACAAGACCTGACATGGAGCTTTTCATAATCTTTTTAAGTTTATTTTTTTTAAAGGTCTTACTCATTCGTTAGAGTGTGCACATAAGCAGGGGGGGAGGCAGAGGGAGAGGGAGAAGCAGACTCCCAGCCAAGCTGGGAGCCCAACATGGGGCTCGATCCCAGGACCTGGAGATCATGACCTGAGTTGAAGGCAGACACTTAACCATCTGAGCCACCCAGGTGCCCCTTAAGTTTCTTTTTTTAAGTAATCACTACACCCATCGTGGGGCTCAAACTCACAACCTCAGACAGTCACATGCTCTTCCGACTAAGCCAGCCAACACCCCAGAGCTACTGCAAAAAAGTGGTTATGGCAAGCTGCCCCAGATCCTAATGGGTGGTCTTAACATACAGAGAACGCACAAAAGAAAGTTAAGGCTTCTAAATTGTCAAGGACAGTGGCATTCTGTATAAACGTTCCTAGTACAATGTCGAGTCAAATTTTTTTAACTCAATTTTAAGCTTCCTTTAGGTAAAACTCATCTTTGGAATTTTGCTTTGCTTTTTCTAGTTCTTAATAGTTGTCAGCACAAGATTTGCAGTCTCTGTTTTTAACCCTTATGATTGTAATCCATAGTAACAGGTAGATTTTTCTTCACTGGAGTCCAGTCCACCCATTTGTCTATGTAAGTGGAAGAAAGGCTTAATGAATGAAATGGGCAAAGTGCCCTGGTGTTTCCTACTTCGTTTTATCTTTTTTTTTTTTTTAAGATTTTATTTACTAGGGGCTCCTGGGTGGCTCAGATGGTTAAGTGTCTGCCTTCGGCTCAGGTCATGATCTTCAGGTCCTGGGATCGAGCCCATATCGGGCTCTCAGGTCAGCAGGGAGTCTGCTTCTCCCTCTCCCTCTGCCTTTCCCCCTGCTTGTGCTCGCTTGCTCTCTCTCTCTCTCTCAAATGAATAAAATAAACTATTTTTTTTTAATTTTTATTTACTTGACAGAGCACAAGCAGGGGCGTGGCAGGCAGAGGGAGAAGCAGGCTCTCCACTGAGGGATGTGGGACTCGATCCCAGGACTTGGAGATAATGACCTGAGCCTAAGGCAGATGCTTAACCGACTGAGGCATCCAGGCGCCCCCACTTCATTGTACCTTAACAAAACAGCTGGCCCAAACCTCTCAAATGCTTGTGAAGCCTGCATTTTGAAAAAATGCTTTGTGTTTATAATTGTTGAATCTCTGTGATAGATACATGAAAGTTCATTATATCAACACTCTTGTAAGTTCGAGATTTTCTATAACAAAAGTGTGAGGGGTGTGGTTTGTCAGACCTCAGCATTGGCATGGGAGGTGGGTAGCCGTCAGCTATCTTCTGCTAGCCTACCCTGTCCCCCAAAGGCCTCTGCATAGTCACAGGCATTTCTACTCCAAAGGCCTCAAGAAACCCCGTCCTATAAATGCTAGCTTCTCTTTCTTGGCATCTGACACTTATTTTCCAGATACTGGCCCTAGAATCCCATCCTGCTTCTCTGCCCCCATCACAGATCTCAGGGCCCCTCTGGCTTTTCCAGGCAGAAGGACTACCCTTTGCCCGGCACTGGAGGTCCTGCCTTCCAACCTCCATACCCAGGACCCCTTAACACCTCTCTCCTGGCCTATAAAAAGGGGGATAATAAAGGCAGTAGCCCATTAAATGAGTTAAAATATGGGAAACACCTGGAACAGTGGTAGTTTCATGTGGTCAATAAATGGTAGCATTTGTTTTTTTTAAGATTTCATCCAGGCGTCCCAAATGTTAGCATTTGTTATGTGTGACATAATTGTAGGGACAGCAATGGATACAACATTTCTTTCCCTCAGGAGTCATGTCATGGTGGGGTCTAAAGACAGTAAAGTAATAAATTGGTGTGTAACGTAATGTTAGGGAGTGACAAGAACTAAAGCTGGGTGGGGTTGTGGAGAGCGATGGATGTGCTATTTTATGCAAGCTGGTTAGGGAAGGCTACTCGGGAGGTGGTCTTTCAACAGAGTCTTGAAGTTAGTGATAGCTGGGGAGAGCAAGCAAGGAGGATATCTGGTGCAGAGGAATGGTTCTGCCATGGCACTCTGGCTGCCTTGCACGTCCCCACAGACCACGTGGGCAGGCTGATCTAGGTATGGGCAGAACACCCTGGGATCCTCAGAACACAGAGCACAAGAGGCTAGTGAGGAACTGCTGTGAGGCCAATTCTCACTCCTTGTCTACCAAAGAGGCTGTCGTGAGGCAGTTTTGCATCACCCATGGATCTGGTCAGGTATGAGGCTTTCTGTCCCTTTCCTCCCCTGACCTACGGCTGTAGAACTGCATAGCATGGCATTAGCTCCTTGGCAACGGGATGTGCTGCCATCCGTGCTGCAGTAATCCGGCCCCTTTCATTTTGGTGTTACCCAGAATGTGGGACATGGGCTGGCATCTGTGGCTGGTCCTGCTTTCACTGTAAGTAACAAACCTCTCGATCGAATGAGGGCTCTTTTCCTTCCTGACCAGATCCGTCAGCCTAACCTTGCCTTGCTGTCTGGCAGAGAATTGGAGGCAGAAGGAAAAGCAAGCAAGTGCAAAGGCCCCGAGGTAGGTGGGAGCTTGTTTGGTGTGCATGAGGAACAGCAAGAAGGTCAGGGTGGCAGGAGGCGAGCTTGGAGACGTGACAGGGGCCTAGTCCTATGAGGCCTCACTGGCCACAGGGAGGACTGTGGGCTTTTCTCTGAGAGGTGGAGGCAGGACGGGCGTGAACAGAGGAGGGCTGAGGGCTGCCTTGGGTTGTAGCAGGACCCTCTGGCTGCTGTGAGAGCCGACAGGGAGGGCTTAGGGTGGTTGAGGCGGTGGTGGCAGTGGACATGAAGAGGAGAGGTTGCATTCTGGATGCGTGCTGAAGGTGGGACTGACGGGACTTGCTGACGGGTCAAATGGTAGTGGTTAAGAGCAAGGATTCCCAGAGCCAGGTGGCCTGGGTACAAATCCAGCCCCAGCGCTTACTGACCGGCTTTGGGCAGGTCACTTCAGCCCTTTCCCTCCATTTCCCCATCTCTGATGTGGCATAATAGTAACCCATTTCATAGGGTTGCTGTGAGGATTAAAGGTTTTCCATGTCCGTGAAGTGCTTAGGACAGTGCCTGGCACAGAGCACTTGTGATTAGTAGGATGAGCAGAAGTGTTTGCTGAGAGCGCATGGGAGGGAGCGTTCCAGAGCCCAAGAACAGTTTGTGCAGCTTTCAAAGGATGTGCGAGAAACCCAGCATGGCTGGAACCTAACTGGATTGAGTAAGAGCAACAAGGGGGTGAAGTTGAGAGGAGGCCCGAGAACTCCTCACCGCAGCTGGGAGCCATTGTGAATTTCGGGGTGGACCTGCCAGTGCAGAAGGTCAAAAGACAGGAGGGGAAATGGATCTGAGACTCGGTGCTGGGGATGTGTAGAGAAGAGAGGGATGGAGCACTATTGTCAACGCTGCTGGCTGGTTACCGGGGCTTGGTGGTTTCTGGTGTCCAGGGTAAGAAAATGAGTCTAGTTCCACTTCCAGCCTGAGTCCAAATGCTAGTTCTAATGTCTTTTGCTTCTGTGACCATGGGTGGTAAACCCCTCCAGGGCTCACTTTCCTCATCTTCACAGCGGGGCTAAGTGTCACACCTACCTCACTAGGGTGGTTTGTGACAGTCGCAGAAGACGGATGTAGTAAGAGCCTGGTAAATTCAGGCTGATCACAGGAGGACCAGGCAAGGCTGATCTCAGGAAAGCAAGGGCGCCTTTAATATTCGAAGAGCAGTGAGATGTAGTTCAGTGTATTAGCAGAAAAAAATGTGAAGAATCAAGGGCTGTACTGCTGGGGAATGAGGTACCAAACCCAGGGTCCAGTCTTTCCCAGGGCCACAATCTGGCCCCAAATCCTTCACTGAGTAAATGGAATTGAGATCTTAGGAGCAGAGCAACCCCAGTCCTGCCCTGTGAAGTGATTTCATCCCCCTCTCTGAGTCACTCCCTGACCAGCTTCATTGGCCTTAACCACACACTCAGCATCCAGAGCTGTGTGTATCTGGCCCCTTTTCATTCAGGTTCCAACTTAAATTTCTTTCTCATCCCTCCTCCCTTCCCCCACAGCTCAGCAACACTAACCAAACTTCTATTTTAATGATAGTAAGTACCAATTTCTTATATGATCTTACTGTTTATCTTTCCAGTTACAGTGGCAGCTCCGTGAGAGCAGGAACTGTTTGTTTCAGTTACGACTGTTTTCCCAGTGCCTGGCACCTAGTAGGGGCTTGACAAATAAATACTGGTTGGAAGGCTGGCTCTCTGTTTCAGCTTGCTGGGGGCTGCTCAAGTGGTCTTGAGGCTTCTCCCAACTGCAGGAATCTTGTTTCTGATTCAGGCTATGGAGAGTTATTACCATTAGGACTTAAAGATTAGGGGGCGCCTGGGTGGCTCAGGTCATGATCCCAGCGTCCTGGGATCAAGCCCCACATCAGGCTCCCTGCTTCTCCCACTCCCACTCCCCCTGCTTGTGTTCCCTCTCTCGCTGTCTCTCTCTCCCTGTGTCAAATAAATAGATAAAATCTTAAAAAAAAAAAAAAAAAGACTTTGGAGATTAGGAGAACTGTGGCTTCAGAAGCAAATGTTTTCCCATCAGGAAATGGTAAGATTTCAGTTACGACCTTATGTCCCAACCCCCACTTGTCCCATTCAGGAAGAAACTTCGGGGGTAATATAAGTGAATAAGAACTCTACACTCCACTTACACCTCAGCTCCATGTCTCCCATTTTGCTCTTTGGTCTTGATTCTCAGCATACCCTTGTCACCCCAAGCCACCCAGGCTTTCCCTCAAATTACACTGCTTTTTGTTCCTGAGGATGGGGCCCAACTTCAGGCTTGGTGTCAGCCTGTCTTAGTAATGGAAAGTGGGCACAGCTAGTGTGGTCCAGTGCTTGCCTTTGCATTTCTAAATTAGGGGGTGCCGAATGGGCAAGAGGCACATGAAGGAAGGAAGAGTCCAGGAAAAACATAGCCCCTGACTGTTTCTGCCACGACTCGAGTCGCTATTGTGATGTGGTGTTACCTTCAAAGAGCTCTCGCTTACCATCTTTTCTGTCATCTGGCTAGGACCCTTAACCTTAACCATCAGTCTGACAGTAAAATAGCCCAGGTCCTGTTAGAGTGAGTAGGACTTGTGGTTCCCCCATGGGCTTCAGCTTTTTTCTCTAGATGACATGTTTGCAACCAAGGTCATTCCCAGCCTCCACGAGCTGCCTCTGATGACTTGATATCCCCAGACCTGAGACCCTCCTGTCCCTACCCACTGACCTGCTGCCATTCTTGCAGATAAATTCTGCAACTTTCTCGCCAAGCTCCCAGCAAACTGAAAGTGCCTTCTGTCACCAACTTGTTCAAAACACCTTTTTTAATCCAGTGAGAGTGTGTAAATATTTTAGAAAAAAATGCAAAACACAACAAATGCAAGAGGTGGCTGTGGTTGTTAATTCACATTATTTCTGCACCATAACTACCTCTGACAGATGGATCTGTTACTGGGAAAAGTTCTTAAAACAGCTGACAGTAGATAACCTTTAGTGGGTATTTTCTCTTCTCCAGATGCTCGTCTAAGCTTTACAAGTATTAACTCATTTAGTCCTCCTTATAACCTTATGAAGCTTTTTTTTTTTCAGATGAGACTCAGTCACAAAGGGATTAAGTGATTTTCCCAAGATCATAGCTCCTATTTGGCAGAGCCTACAGAAGTGGCCAAGTTATACTGCCTTCTTAAAAGTACTGTAGTACTTCTCAGAAAAACAGCAAACATTCACGCAACAGGTGTTGTGAACACTTTCTATGCATTAGCTCATTACATCAACCCTGTCATTAGGTTTATCTAGTCTAGCATTACAGGGGTGAAATTTTAAAAAAATTTTTGAAATTTTAACATACAGAATATTGTAAAAACAACAACAACAAAAATCAATTGCAGCAGTTTAAGAGGGTAAGTCTCACTGGCATCCCTGACTTTCCTGTACTTTTTTTCCCCACCATGTTTTTTGGAAGCTGAGTGGTGGTATGAAGGGGTGGGGCCCCATCCAGGGAGGGTCAAGGTGTGAATGGGAAAGGCTTCATTGGTCATAGCATTCTTTATGGCAAGAAAAATACTTGAAAATAAACCCGATGCTGGTCACAAATAGGAGACCAGTTCAATAAAATGTCACCCTTGAACTCCCTGAGCTTCAGCTTTCTTCATCTGTAAAATGGGGGTAGTAAGGGAACCCACAACATTCAGTTATTAGGATTAAATGGATTAATACATGTAAATCACCATGTGTCCAGCATATCCAATAAATGTTCATGGTTACACGTTTGTGCAAACAGTTTATTCTTTAGCAATCATCAAACAGAAGATATTTAAAAACACACCCATAGGGGCCCCTGAGTGGCTCAGTCAGTTGAGTGTCTGCCTTCAGCTTGAGTCATGATCCCAGGGTCCTGGGATTGAGCCCCACATTGGGCTCTCTGCTCAGCCGGGAGCCTGCTTCTCCATCTCCCTCTGCCTGCTGCTCCCCCTGCTTGTGCTACCTCTGTCAAATTAACAAATACAATCATTAAAAAAAATTTAATATACTTTATATTAGTTAAGCGTCTGCCTTCGGCTCAGGTCATGATCCCAGGGTCCTGGGATCGAGCCCCGCATCGGGCTCCCTGCTCAGCGGGAAGCCTGCTTCTCCTTCTCCCACTCCCCCTGCTTGTGTTCCTGCGCTCTCGCTCGCTCTCTCTCTCTCTCTCTCTCTCTCTGTCAAATAAAATCTTTTTAAAAAGACACCCACAGCTTAGTTACACGGACAAGGGAGGTGCTCTGTCGATACGAAACAGAGTGGTCTATTTTTGTTAAAACACACAAAGCGCAATACATGTTTTGGATGTGTCTCCTCATTTCAAGTGGCTTTAAAACTGTTCAGATTATTGTATGTTATAAAATAAAGTGTGAAAAAAAGTTTTGAGAATTGTGGCAGTTAATTAATGTTAAGATCCAATAGGAAGCTACTAAACTTTCGTATCTCAATTTTGTAAGTTCTGTTAATGCCTGACCACATTAAGATGAATAGTTAGAGGGGCACCTGGCTGGCTCATTTGGTAGAGCATGCAACTCTTGATCTCAAGGAAATAAGTTTGAGCCCCACATTGGATGTAGATTACTTTAAAAAAAGAGATGAGGGGTGCCTGAGTGGCTCAGTTGCTGGGCATCTGCCCGCGGCTCAGGTCATGATCCCGGGGTCCTGGGATTGAACACCACATCGGGCTCCCTACTCGGCGGGAGGTCTGCTTCTCCCTCTCCCACTCCCCCTGCTGTGTTCCTTCTCTCGCTGTTTCTCTCTCTGTCAAATAAATAAATAAAATCTTAAAAAAAAAAGATGAATAGTTAAGAGTTGCAACTTCCTGTTAGAGTTGAAGTAAGGATGGTTCCAATGGCCTCTTGGGATCCAAAGCCTGTTGTGCCTACTTAATGTCTTCTGCTTTTCGAGACTCACGCCCAGACCAAGCTTCCTGGGACCCTCCAACCCCCCCCCCCACACACCCCCATCACAAAACAGACTCTTCTCATCCCAGGGTTGTATGGAGGCCTGTCAATCACTTTAAGAACTGGAGAACAGGGGCACCTGGGTGGCTCAGTCGGGTAAGCGTCCGCCTTCGGCTGGGGTCATGATCCCAGGGTCCTGGGATGGAGCCCCGGGTCGGGCTCCTTGGGGGAGCCCCCTTCTCCTCCTCCCTGCCAGTACTCTCTCACTGTCTCTCCTCTCTCTCTCAAATAAATAAATAAAATCTTAAAAAAAAAAAGAACTGGAGAACAGCCTAGGAGCCTCTGCATATGTGATTATTTTTGATGCTATGGCAAGCGATCGGATCGGCAGTGATGATGGGGTCCCTCCTATGCTTCAGATCTTGCTTGGCCAAGATTGTGCTCCTAAGAATCAGTTTATTCCACGGTTTCAAAAGAAAGTCGTATTTCTTAATTTTTAGTGATTCGCATACTCTTCCCTGTCTCTCTGGCCCTTGGATATTATTCTTGTGTATACAAAAAATGCCATTAGGGACTGGGGGTGGGTAGAACTTAAGGGGTGGAGCCTCCATCCTGTGCCGGAAGCTACTCTCCCATAGCGCGCTTGCGTGGTTCTCCCACGCCCTGGGAAGGGTTCCTATCCATTCGCTCTGTGCTTGGCAGCTCTTCCTGGCAGCAGGCGGCCATCTTGCCTGGAGCCTGAGAGAGGGAGCAGAGAGAAGGAAAGGGCGACACTGGTCTCAGGGCCGCCCCGGGGGCCTCAAGAGCCGGAGGCAGCCCCGGAGGTGGTCTCTGATCCCGGGTCCTGCTCTTGAACCCGAGAAGGGAAGGCGGAGGGCGGGGGGAACAAGATGGTTGGGGAATGCCAAGAAGGATTGCTAGACGGGAGGAGGGGCGTCGCTATGGTGACCGGGGAGGGGCGGGATCAGATCTGAATCGCTGTTGTGTCTTCCGGGAACTGCCCGGGAAGGGCAGGGCTGGGGTGATGAACATGCTAGCTGCCGGGTGGTATTTCGCGACGTCCCGGCGTCGAGGGACTCGGTGTCTACGGCAACGATCGCCTGGCGGAAGGGGAGAAATTAAATCCCTTCACTTGAAACGCTGACATTCCAGGCCCTTGTCCTGCAGGCTCCCGCGGGGGGACACGCCAGAAGAGGAGGCCGGGGAATGGCCGCGGTGTGGCAGCAGGTCTTAGCAGTAGACGCGAGGTGAGGCGTGGGGTCGAAGCCCATGGGAGCGGAAGTTACTGTGGTGCATGCGCAATGGAGATAAGTGAGGCTGGGCGGAGAACTTGCCTTATGCGGCTGCGTGGGCATGCCGGAGGTGAGCATGCGCAGCAGCAGGGTGTGGGGGCTTACCTGCAGAGACGGGCTGGCAAGAGGGTCCTAAAGAGCATGGTGGGAAAATGCAGTCAGATCTGGGCATGCGCAAAGAGGCTGTGCTGTCAGAGCCTTTGGGAGGGGGTGATGGAGCTCAGGCTGGTGACATCCTATTCCCCACCATTGCCCCCCCCTCCGCAGACTTCTCTTACCATCATCACTTCCCCAATCTGACCCCATCACCATCCCATACTGACTTCCACCATTGCCCCACACTGACCCTCATCACCATGTCACCCTGAGTCCTACTATTGTCTACACTGACACCTCATACCAACAACCGCAAAGCTGCAGACGGCCTCCATTGTCCCCACAGTGATCTCATCGCCATGCCTTTTATTACTGTAGACCCACCCTCATCACAGCACCAGAGGGACCCCAGTCACCACTGCTGATCACTTGCCATCCTGACCCCTCACTGCCACACACCTCACTCTCTTTCCCCATCCCCTGAGCTGATTGATTCCCTCTATCCTGTGCCTGCTGCCCACCCTGCCTCCCGCCATCATAGGTACAACGCGTACCGCACACCAACGTTTCCACAGTTTCGGACACAGTACATCCGACGGCGCAGCCAGCTGCTGCGGGAGAATGCCAAGGCTGGGCACCCCCCAGCACTGCGTCGGCAGTACCTGAGGCTGCGTGGGCAGCTGTTGGGCCAGCGTTACGGGCCCCTCTCCGAGCCAGGCAGTGCCCGTGCCTATAGCAACAGCATCGTTCGCAGCAGCCGAACTACCCTAGACCGCATGGAGGTGAGCTCCTCCCCACACTGCCTGCCACGCACGCCACCTGCCTGCATATACATTCACTCAGCAGACTTGTCGGGCACCTGTTAATGTGCAAGGCACTGTGCCAGGCTCTTAGGATAAGCAGGGGGCAGAAAGAGATAATATATGCTAAGTCAATAAACGGACAACAGACAAGATGAACAGGTTGATAAATAGGCAATAAACAAGATAAATAGGTCAATAGACAAGCGAAACCAGATAAATAAATCAATAATTAACACGGCTTATAGCGAGGAGTCCTAAGATGGAAAAGTAAAGCAGACTTGGGATAAAATGAGACTCGTGGGGGCAGAGGGAAGTTATGTCTGATGGGGATGATCAGGAAAGGCCTCTCCGAGGAGGTGACAGTTGAGCTGAGACTGCAATGAAGCAAGAGACGGTGCTGAGTGGTTTTCAGGGGGAAAGTGTCCGTTCTTTCTCCACAGAACGTTTATTGATTATCAGCCGAGTGGGGAGCTAGTGCAGAAACTACGGCAGTAGTCCAGGCCATGGTGGTGGTGGTGGGTAGGGTGAGGAAGGATCTGGTTCTGGGTATATATATTTTTTTAAGTTTTTATTTATTTACTTGAGAAAGAGAGCATGAGGGGGGCGGGTCAGAGGGAGAAGCAGACTCCCCGCTGAGTAGGGAGCCCGATGTGGGGCGTGATCCTGGGATTCCAGGATCATGACCTGAGCCGAAGGCAGTCGCTCAACCGACTGAGCCACCCAGGCACCCCTGGTTCTGGGTATGTTTTGAAGACTCCAGACCTCACAGGTTCTGGAGGACTATTTTCAAGATGTGCCCACCCTGACCATCTGTTTGCAGGACTTTGAGGATGATCCTCGGGCCCTGGGGGCCCGTGGGCACCGCCGTTCCGTCAGCCGAGGCTCCTACCAGCTACAGGCACAGATGAACCGTGCTGTCTATGAGGACAGGTATGCACAGGGGCGGCTGTGAGCCGGGGACTTGTAAGGGGGAGAGGGGCCGTGGGGGCCTGAATGCTAGCACCTACCTCATGTTACCTGCCCCCCACTCCTGTTGGGGCCCAGGCCCCCTGGCAGTGTGGTGCCCACATCAGCGGCAGAAGCAAGTCGAGCCATGGCTGGGGATACGTCGCTGAGTGAAAACTACGCCTTTGCGGGCATGTACCATGTTTTCGACCAGCACGTGGATGAGGCAGGTAAGCCAGCAGGTTAGCGGGTCCCCTCACCACTCATTTGCCTAAACTGTGATAGCTACTCAGCGTGTCCTTTCCTGGAACGCAGAGTCTCTGGCCCACCTCCGAAGGAGGAGTTGCCATCCCTAAACCTTTCCCCAAGCCCACAAGCCCTCCGCAAAGTAAAGCGGTCTGCAAGATCTCAAGTACTTGGGCTATCGTAAAAGGGCTCGGCAGCTCAAAAGAGGGCTTGGCAGGAGGCTTCTGGGGTCGTGAGTTGCTTGGAAGGGTTCAGAGCCTTCGCTACAGAGAAATCCCCTTACAACAGGCAGCGCAGGTTTTGCAAACCGCCAAGATGTTGGTAATTGTAAAGCGCTGGCTACAATTTAGGGAGCTTTTGGCAGAGGGCCTTCTCGGGTTCTCACTCCCGTTCTCAGCCAAGGAAAGCCCTTGGCGCAGGCCCCTGTGCTTGGTGCAGTGGGTCCCAGCCCCCAGCCCCCGCGGCAAAGCCTCTTATAAACGAAAGCGCCCGGTGAGCGTGCCGAGTCGCACCGATGGCTTCTTGGCATTGCAGTCCCAAGGGTGCGCTTCGCCAACGACGACCGGCACCGCCTGGCCTGCTGCTCTCTCGACGGCAGCATCTCCCTCTGCCAACTGGTGCCCGCCCCGCCCACGGTGCTCCGCGTGCTGCGGGGCCACACCCGCGGCGTCTCCGACTTCGCCTGGTCCCTCTCCAACGACATCCTCGTGTCCACCTCGCTCGATGCCACCATGCGCATCTGGGCCTCTGAGGACGGCCGCTGCATCCGGGAGATTCCTGACCCCGATGGCGCCGAACTGCTCTGCTGCACTTTCCAGCCGGTCAACAACAACCTCACTGTGGTCAGGCTCCGGGGTGCCCGCTCGCCGAGGGCGGGGCTGCTGGGCCAGGAGAGCTGTCCCAGGGAGTCAGTATAGGGGTGGGGTGGGGGGGCTCCCCTCTAGTCCCTCACCACGGTCTTCCTGTGGTCAGACTCAGAGGGAAACGGGTCAGAACAGGGACACCGTGCTTGGTGGGGTGGGGGGGGGCTTGCTGTGACAGACTCCACGGGGGGGACTGGTCAGGAGGCAGGGTCCCGGCTCTGGTACCCCTTGGGTCCCATCAACAGCAGTGCTGCCGTCTTCCAACCCCAGGGGCTGCTGGTCGCCAGGCAGGATGACTTAGTCGGAAGGCTTGGCTCATCCCAGTGGCACAGCTCCACTGTGGTCCGGCCCCAGGATGGAGAGTCGGAGGGCGGGGGAAAGAAGTGAAAATCTGGCCTGGCCCTGAGCGGGAGAGAGGGGACTGGCTGAGTGAGCCTGTGCTCTGGGATCCCTCCTGCTGCAGCACCGGCCCCAGTATAGTCAAGCGTCTGGCAGGGACCAGGCAGGAAGGAGACCAGCTGTCATTACCAGCCTAGGATGGCCCTGTGGTTTGCCTGTCATGGGGGGTGCTGGCTAAGGGGCAGCTGGCCATCCTGGTTAGATGGCAAGAGGGGCTGGCTCTAAAGGATCACAGGCCTCGGTCACCTCCCAGTCTACCCGCCACAGCCCACCCCCCCCACCAGGGTTAGACTCTAGTAGGAGCCCGCCAGTTCCATCGATAGCAGCTCCATTATGGTCAGACCTAAGGAGGGACTGGCTGAGAGCAGGATGATGGTGCACTGGTCTCGCCCACAGGTGGGGAATGCCAAGCACAACGTGCACGTCATGAACATCTCCACGGGCAAGAAAGTGAAGGGTGGCTCCAGCAAGCTGACGGGCCGGGTCCTCGCTCTGTCCTTCGATGCCCCTGGCCGGCTGCTCTGGGCAGGCGATGACCGTGGCAGTGTTTTCTCCTTCCTCTTCGACATGGCCACAGGTAGGCAGGCCCCAGGCCTGCATCTGGGTTTTGGCGCTGCCACCGTCCCAGCACACAGCCCCCCCGCCCCCCCCCCCCCCCCCCCGCTTATTTTGCCTCCTCTCCCCGTGTTGTTCCAGGGAAACTGACCAAAGCCAAGCGTCTGGTGGTGCATGAGGGGAGCCCTGTGACCAGCATCTCCGCCCGCTCCTGGGTCAGCCGCGAGGCCCGGGACCCCTCGCTGCTCATCAATGCTTGCCTCAACAAGCTGCTGCTCTATAGGTGGGTCTTCCCTGTCCGGGCCGCCTGGAGAGGCAGGGCCCGCCGCCTCCATCAGACTGGGATGGCAGCCCTGGCTCCTCGTCAGAGGAAAACCTGTAGGGCCTCAGGGCCGGTCTCCTCCATCAGGTTAATTTGAGTGAGCAGGGAAGTCGGGTCTCCTTATGATAGTGCTGGGTATCAGTGGGAGGGGTGGTGACAGGAGTAGCTGATGGTTACATAGAAAGGGCTGCTACCAGGCCCCGTGGAAGCACCTCGTACAGAGCACTCCACTTAATCCTCAGAACAGCGCTGTGAGGAGGGGGCTGTGATCATGCCCATTCTACGGATGAGCAACCTGAGGCATAACATAGACTAGGGCCTTCTTGGAGCAGTGGTCCTTCCTTCCTTCCTTCCATCCATCCATCCATCTGTCCTTCCTTCCTTCCTTCCATCTATCCTTCCTTCCTTTTTTTTTTTTTTTTCCCTTTTCTGGTGTTTTTAAATGGAGGAATTTACTGTCCCCACTCACCTATGACATGTTACCCAAATGCAGTTTTCAGTCTGGGCTGCATGCTGGAATGACCTGAAGGGTTTCACAAGATCATGGCCAGGCCCCGCTCCAGGCCAATGAAGCCCTGCGACGGGACTGCGCACCTTGGTATATTGAAAAGTTCCCCAAGTGATGTCCAGCCAGGCCTGAAAACCACTGCCCGACAGGATGCTTTCTATTCTACTATTTTGTTTTTCTACTCTTTAAAAAAAAAAAAAAAAATCACACACGCACATAGACATATGTGTAATTTTTAATTTAGGCGTACTCGCAGATGTGGGGCTACCTCCCCCCCGAATCCTCTCCCTTCTTTCCTCCTCCTTCCTGCCACCTCGGCCAGCAACTCTGTATGTTCCTTCCTACATTTTGTTCTCTCCCCTGGAACCCGAGGCGTGCGCACCCGCCCCCACACGTCGGAGGGAGGGTCATTGTCTCACGGAAGCAGGCTCCTTCTCCATCCTTTCCCATGTCTCGCTTTCCTCACCAGACGGCGCCTGTTGAACTGCTCCCACGTCCCCTGCAGTGCTGTTGGCTCAGTCGTTCTTTTGAACAGCTCGTCACTTTCCGCATTACAGGCGCGTCCAGTTTGGTCGGCCCTTTCCCCCCCTTGTGCCCGTTTTACCACCAGGATCTCTAAGAGACCCCTAGAAAGAGAAACTAGTGAGTCACGCTGCAGAGGCTCCCCGTTTCCATCAACAGGTAGCTTCCAAACTGTCATGAATGCACACACCAGCCCGTGCTTGATAGGTATACGCAGTCGTCTCAGAACCAGACTTTGTGAACCTTGAAAAGAACTCGGGCGCCGGGGTGGGGACACAGACCAGCCCGCCCCTCATTCATTGCCGTCTGGAGCTGAGGCGACGCCCCAGCCCGCTCTCGTCCTTCCCTCAGGGTGGTGGACAACGAGGGGACGCTGCAGCTGAAGAGAAGCTTCCCCATTGAGCAGAGCTCACACCCCGTGCGCAGCATCTTCTGCCCCCTCATGTCCTTCCGCCAGGGGGCCTGTGTGGGTGAGTCCCGCAGAGTGGGGGGTCTGGGTGGCTTGGGGAGGGGCAGGGAGCGGGGCTGGTGCTGATCCGGCTTGGACAGCACAGCCCCCTGGTGCCCAGACTTCATGGGCCTCGAGAACTCCCACACCCCAACAGCCTCCCACTTTGAACAAAGACCCCCAAGAGTCCAGAAACCTCCTAACCTGAGACACAGCCTCCCCACCCCCCAAACAGCTCAGAGACCTCACACTCTGGACGCGGGACTAAAACAGCTAGGTGACCCAGGTTCAGGGACCGTCCCTCCCAGACCTCCCCACACCCGGGCCCCCCCTCCCCCCGCTGCTTCCGGCAACACCTCCCGAGACCCCTCTGTCTCTCTCCCCCGGGCAGTGACCGGCAGCGAGGACATGTGCGTGCACTTCTTCGATGTGGAGCGGGCAGCCAAGGCCGCCGTCAACAAGCTGCAGGGCCACAGCGCCCCCGTGCTGGACGTCAGCTTCAACTGCGACGAGAGCCTGCTGGCTTCCAGCGACGCCAGTGGCATGGTCATCGTCTGGAGGCGGGAGCAGAAGTAGGTCCTGCTGTGTCCGCCTTCCCTCCCGCCTCCCGCTCCAGCCTTGTGTTTGTAAATAAAGTTCCTGTGGTTGTGCCTGTGGCTGGCTCCCAGGTCTCCTGGGGGTGGGCTTGGGGAGGGGGTGGCTCTAGCCCCCGAGTTGGACTGGGATTCACTTCCGCATTCGTGCATTCCAGCATCGATTTCTTTACTTAGCAACCGGTCATTGAATGCCTCCCGCGTCATGGGCCCCCCCGTAAGTGTTTGGCTCAGTCATGCATGGGACAGACATTATTGAGCACCCACTGTGCACCAGGAACTGTTCTAGGTACTGGGGGTAGAGCCATAATCTCAACTGACAGAAATGCCTGCCTTCGTGGGGCTTGCAGTCTATCGCAGGGAGATAATAGACAAAAATATGTCACAGGTCAGCTAAGGTCAGGGTTGGCAGGACAGGAGGTAGAGGCACGGGAGTGGGAGGTTGCGCTCTTTTTGGTGCAGTGATCAGGGACGACGTACCTGATGGGGACATTGAAACAGAGACCTGAGTGAAGTGAGAGGGACCTGCAGTGTGGGGGAGAGAAGATTCTAGGCAGAGAGGAAAGGCAGTGCAAAGGCACTGAGGCTGGAGTGTGCCAGAAGGCTCGTTGAAGAGGCCGGTGTGGCTGGACCAGAGCGTGGTAGGAGATGAGGTCGGACAGGCCCAGTCCTGGAGAGCTTCATGGCCACAGTGAGGACTTGGGCTTTTTCTGAGTGAGAGGTGAGTTGCCCCCTTGAGCGGAGGAAGGACACGATCCCATTTGGTTGTAAGAGGACCCCTCTGGGTGCTGTGAAGAGAACAGACTTGGAGCGGGGGCAGGGGCGGGAGCAGGGGGACCAACCACGAGGCCCTGCAGGAGTCAGGGTGAGCAGTGATGGGTACTTGTGCCAGTGTAGTAACAGTGGGGGAGTTGAGGAGGGGAGTACTGGCTTCTACCCCAGGAATTTCACGTTGTTAGTCTGCTGCTGGGCTCTGCTGGCTCCTTGGGAAGGCTGAGGCTCCCAGCCTCCCCCCCCACCCAAGGCTCTTCCCCACAAACAGGGAGCAGGCGAGTTGAGGACGTGCAGTAGGAAGCCCGTGCAGAAACAACCATGGACCCTAAGGCTGAGCTAGCGGCTCCTGCTGGTGGGTGGAGGGGATGGGGATTCTCTCTCCATCCCCAGAGGAACCCCAGACCACCCCCAGCTCCTTCCACGCCCACCCAGGGCCCCAATTCAAGGCCCAGCACAGCTCAGAGCCTGTAAAGTGATGTTCCAATTTGAGGGGAGTCCAGAGTGAGGAGAGAAAGCTTGGGATATTGACAGGGCCAGAGAACCAAAAATCCCTTGTCAATCACCTCAGTCACCAGGAAATGTCAAAGTTGCCAGAAATGCCAAGGAGGCTCTTGCTCCGGCTGCTCCCTTCCCTCCAGCTGCATAGGCTGCCATACCCAGATGCCTCAGTGGGAACTGTGGCCTACCATCGTGAGGCCTCAGGGTCAACCCACAGAGCCACAGGCACTCCAACCTGGCCCAACATTATCGCGCTACCGAACTAACACCAGCAGTCTTGTTGGAGGAGGAAAGATCACCGGTCTGTTGAAGCCACTGTTATTTGACAGTGTGGTTACTTGCAGCCAGAAGCATTTCTACACCGTGCTTCCATCTTGACCTTAAGGCAAATGGTGATGAGGTAGGGACATCAGCGAGCTGGATGTTCATGATGAAGTTCATGCATCTATATGTGTCAGAGGTCCCCCAAACCACACAGACTCAATGATTTGCTGGGAGGACTCTTGGTCTCAGCATATGGTTGTATACACAGCTATGATTTCTTCCCATAAAAAAGATATAAAGCACAATCGGCAAAGGGAAATGGCACCCAGGGCGAAGTCCGCGGGAGACCAGGCACTAGCTTCCAAGGGTCCTCTCCCAGTGGAGTCACAGGACATGCTTAATTCCTCCTATCACGGCTCCTGACAACCCAGAGAAGCTCATTATTAAAGGTTGAGTGCCCAAGGTTGTTTTGGGGGGCTGGTCACACAGGCACCCCTTGCCTGGTGCACACCCAACTTCCAGACCCTCTAGGAAGAAAAACAGGTGTTCAGCATAAACCAGAGTGCTTATATGAACAGTTGAGGCACAGAGTGGTGAGAACCGTGGTGAAATCTAAGTTTCCAGATGCCAGCCAAGGGCCATCCTCGAAGCAGGCCTTTCCAAGGAGAGAAGTTCAGGCCTGCTGTGTTAACTCTTTCTGAACACTATCCAACACCAAAAAGGTGCTCGGTTTCAACCAAAGTCAGTGGATGGACAAGATCAGTTGGGAGAACTTCATTTTTCTCTAGCACCTTCTTCGTTTCTTCACATTCTTCATGTTGTTTATTGAATCTGAATTCAAGATGGCTAATCACGGATATTGTTATACATGATTTGGGGGATTTCTCGTGAAATTTTGAGGTGGCAGAGTTGACATTCTGCTTTATTTTATTTTGTTTTTATTTTTAAAGTGAACTCTATGCCCAACATGGGGCTCGAACTCATGACCCTGAGATCAGGAGTCACATGTGACTGAGCCACCCAGGCGCCCTGACATTCTACTTTAAATTCATCTTCATGATACCTTTTCTTGACTAACAACCTAAGAGGAAATAAGTTATGAGCAAATGATAAAAAAAATCATCTTGGTCAAATTTAGGCCTCTGTGAACTTGTCCATCATCCGTGTGCCTCCAGTGTGACATCGGATCTGGAACTCTTAACCATTCCGCCATCAATGCCACTCCAATCCAGGCCTCCATTAACTGTTATATGCCCTTTGACTTTGAACCCGTGTGTTTACTTCATCGAGAGCCTCTCTAGTCAGAGCTTGAAGTGGAGCCTTTGTTAATTATTACCTCATCAGTGTAGCACTGGTCAAATCTCAAACCAGGGCCTCTCTATAATGTTCCACCAGCTGTTGTCTTCTGATAGGACCTTGGATTTCGGATTCTGTTAATTTGTGATCGGTGCCCCTTTGCTTCAGCAAGCATTCCAACCTAAAGGACCCTCAGTCCAGACCTTGAATCTGGGCCTCCGTTAATTATTTTACCATTATTCATTTATTTATTTTAAAGATTTTATTTATTCATTTGACAGAGCGTGCACAAGCAGGGGGTGCAGAGGGGACAGAGGCAGAGGGAGAGGTCGACTCCCCGCTGAGCAGGGAGCCTGATGCGAGGCTCAATCCAAGGACCCCGGGATCATGACCTGAGCCAAAGGCAGACGCTTAACCAACTGAGCCCCCCAGGCGTCCCTGGTTTTCCTTTGAACTTGAGTCTTTTTAAGTCTTCCACCGTCCGTGCTACACGGGGTCTAAACTCTGGGACTCTGTTTATAATTCCACCATCAATAGCTCTTTGCCCTTGAATCCAGGCTTCAGTTAACTCAGTATCACTGCACCTCAGGTATGAAACCTGAGCCTCTGTGAACTTTTCCACACTCACTGCTCCTCTGGCTTGACCTCAAGAAACTGTATCACTCTCCGTACCCCTATGATCTCAGCTTGAACCCTGGCCTCTCTTTCCTATTTTCCTATAATTGCTCCTTTGATCTTACCTTGAACCTAGGACACTGGTAACACTTGTAACATCAGTCCCCTCTAGGTGGACTTCAGAACCCATGTGCCTGTTAACTATTCCATTATCACTTCCCTTGAACTATTCCACCATCAATACCCCTCTGGTCTTATTTGGAATGGAAATTCTGCTGACTATTCTTTGGTCCAACTGAATCTGGGCCTCTGATTAATATCCACTGCTACTGGCTTTTTGCCCTACCTGGGCCTTTTTGAATTCTAGAACCATCAAGGCATCTCTGGTCTGACCTCAAATCCAGACTCTGTTAGCTTTTACTCCATCAAGACCTCTTTTTTTAAAGATTTTTTTTTTCAAAGATTTTATTTGTTAGAGAGAGAGGGAGAGCACAAGCACGGGGAGCGGCAGGCAGAGGGAGAAGCGAGCTCCCCGCTGTGCAAGGAGCCTGATGTGGGACTCGATCCCAGGACCTTGGGATCATGACCTGAGGCGAAGGCAGACACTTAACTGACTGAGCCACCCAGGTGTCCCAAGATTTTATTTTTTTTTAAAGTAATCTTTACACCCAACATGGGGCTCGAACTTATAACCCCGAGATCAAGAGTTGCATGCTCTACCAACTGAGCCCACTAGGCCATCCAGGTGCCCCAAGACCTCCTTTGATCTAAATTCTCACATGGGTGTCTTTCAACTAATCCAACACGACAGGCTTCTCAACCAACCAAAACCCAGAGCTTTTATTAGCTGTTCCATTAGTGGTGCCCCTCTGCCCTGACCTCAAAACACAGACCTCTCTGTTAACTGTTCCATCATCATCAACCCTCAACATTGAGGCCGCCTGATCTGGTTTTGAACTATTCCAAGATCCCACCTCTCTGGTGTGACCTCTATTAACAATTCCCACCATCAGTGCCCTTCTGGTCTGTCTTCAAAACAAGGGTCTCTGTTAAATATCCTACCATCACTGCTCCTCTCACATGACCTTGAATCTGAGCCTTCCTTTCATATTCTAACAGAAGGACCCCTCCGGTCTCAAGTCAAACCAAGACCTCTGTTAATTCTTCATCCAAGAATGCCACACTGGTTGCACCTGCGCTTCCTTTGAACTATTCAACCTGCAGTCCTCTCCGATCTGACTTTGAACCCAGGCCATTTTAGCTCTTAAGCCACAGTGCTACACTGGTCTGACCTCAGACCTGGTCTGCTATTAACCACCTCAACATCAATGTCCTTCTCATCTGTTCTCAAGCCGGGATCTCTTTTATTGTCATTCCACCTTCAATGTCATCCTGGTCCCTAATCAGAGCTCTTCCACCACCCTTGTTCTCTTTATCTGATTCTCAACCAGGACTTACTTACTCTTCCATATTCGAAGTTCTACTGGTCTAAAATTATCCAACACAGCCATTCAACTATTCCCAAATCCCTCCATTCCAGGCCTGGCCCCAAACCCGGTCCTTGGTTCAGTTTACCACCCTCAGCTCCCCTCTGGTTTGACCTCAAACCTGATCCTCTGATACCTGCTGTGTCAGGGATGCCCTGTGGGTCTGCCATTGAGCTTAAACAGTTATTTCTTCCAACACCAGTGCCCTTCAAATCTGAACTCCAACCCCAGGCTCTGCTAAATATTTCAGAATCTATTCCCCTTTTGACTAAACTCAAACCCATATGTTTATTCAATTGTTCCCAACCCTCTTTCTCTGGTCTGACCCTAAAACAGGGCTTCCGTTACGTATTACACCCTGAATGCCACTCTAGTCTGAGTTCAAGCATTTGCTGACTATTTTAACAGCAGTATCTCTCAACCTCAATATTCAAACTGTTCTTTTGAGTTGTTAAGTAATTGCAAACTAATTAACAATCCTGGCCCCTCCTACCTTGACCTCAAACCTGGGTCTCTTTATCCCACCGTCAGTGACTTTCTGGTCCATTATTGAACCCTGTGTACTCACTCCTCTACCATCAATGTCCCTCTTATCTGGCTTTGAACCACAGTCCCTGTTAATTCGTCCACTGTCAGTTCCCCTCTTGGTGGTGGTGCCTTTCACTGATAAGGCTACCACTGTTAATGCTCCCTCGGCCTGAGCTCAAACAAGGGCTTTTGTTAGTAACTTCGCCATCAGTAATACTCTGTTGTTTTGGAGTGCTGACCCTGACTCCTGTTAACTAGTCCATCATCCATGCCCTGTTTCCTGACCCTAAACCTGGACTGTTGTTAAAGAAAGTCTTTCAACATCTGTGCCTCTGTGGTGAGATTTCAAACCCAGGCTCATGGTAAATATTCTGACAACAGTAGCCTTCTGGTCCGAACTCAGATATAGGAGAGGAACACCTACCAAACGTACAAGGACTTCAGAGTGGTCACGACTGGTGAAATAGAGCCTGCAGTCGGATATAATGGGGTGAGAGGTTATTATGTGGACATAAGTGTTCACAGAAATAAATGAGGACTCTAGTGGAGTCACAGACTGGGATGTGGACACTCTCACGATCCCTACCTGACTCGGTGTGAGCCAAGGAATCTCCACAACCCAGTCTGTGTGACCCCAGAAGGTCCATCCCCCAGTATGTATGTACCCAGAAGTGTCCA
The DNA here is from genome assembly GCF_009762305.2 of Zalophus californianus. NCBI lineage: Eukaryota > Metazoa > Chordata > Mammalia > Carnivora > Otariidae > Zalophus > Zalophus californianus. The sequence goes on along the minus strand of NC_045612.1, from coordinate 87,468,809 downwards.
CGTTCCAGTCTCTGTGACCTGAGGAACGTTGACACCCCAGTCTGTGCAACCCCAGAAGCATTCATAGTATGGTCTGTGTGACACCAGGAGTGTGTGTATACCCAGTCTGTCTGACCCCAGTGTTTCCAAATTGCACTCTGTGGGACTCATGGAAGTCCACATCCCAGCCTGTGTTACCCCAAGTGGGCCGATACCCCAGTCTGGGGGACTCTTGGAGTGTCCAGACTCCTGTCTGTGTGACCCCAGGAGTACTCACACCCCATTCACAAAAGAGAAGGAATGAATAGTCTTTCATTTCTGCTGCTGATAATTAGATAAACATAGAGTCAAATAAGTTTTTAAAAAACTTACAGGTACTCATAAGTTGAATTAAAAACAGCTTCTCCCTCTGCCTGCCACACCCCCTGCTTGTGCTCTCTCTCCCCCTCTCTGTCTCTCTGACAAATAAAGAAATAAAATCTTAAAAAATTAAAAATTAAAAATGTTTTTAAAATTCAAAAGTCAAATAATATCTAAATCAAAATGACTCAGAAAGTTTTTTTTCATTGATAAATAGAAACGTGTGAGAAAAGACAGAAGAGCAGTTGCAATATGCATTCAAGATAAAATTAAGGAAAAAAGCATCAAACACTCAAAAAGAACCCTTTTTACAAGTCAAGGGTATGCTCAACATTGAAAGTATAACAGTCCTGAATTTCTGCAGTCCACATAAGAGAGACCAAGGCTTTAGCTAAAGGAACAGGAGACAGCCAACAGAATCCTTGCCAACTTCTTCATATGGCTGGATCAAGCGGAGCAGTGTTCACACCAGACATTAAAAAATGAAATAGGCCTATAAATTAGGTTTAGCAGATAATGGAGGAAAATAGAGGAAGTGGACACATGGTCTACCCATTTTCCCCACCCCTAGGCCCAAGGACAGATACTCTTGTGGCCTTGGATGTTGTCTCTTGCAGTGAATACGAGTGGCCACAGGTACCATGTTGAACACTCCTATTAGATCTTGGCAACCCTAGGTCCATCTTCAGGAGCTTAGTCAATGGGAGAAGTCACTGATGGTCAAATTCTACCTCCAGCCTCGTCTGAATAAAAAAGATGTGCACCACCCAATTACTGAACCACAAGAAACCGTCATTAGAAGAAAAAAAAAAATTCTGTGACGTCTCTTCAATCAAAGGAGCTCTGTTCTGATTGGCATGTAGAGATTAATATGCACTGGTACAAATCAAAATTCCCCAAGTTCCAAGAAAATGAGGATATGGAACTTTTAATACTTTAAAGCGTGCTAGATTTGAAAAGATTCTTTTAGAAACGAAGAGAGTCCAAGGTCACATAACTAAGGTAAATCTTGGGCAAATGAGACTCATTTAATAGTTGGGTTTCATAAAAATAATCACGCTTTCTCTGATTATTGATGTTCAGTATAATACAAGTAGGCATTTTGTTCTACTTGGGTTATTTTCCTAAATGTATGCAGGTTCACTGACCAAATAATCTACTCCTTCTCCAAAATAATGTTTGAGATGATGAAAAACTGAAGACTTGACCGGGTCTGGGGTGAAGGTTCACTTCTGAGAGGTGCCCCTCATGTGGCTGGCTGGCATTGGTCCTAGCTGCTGCTGGGGTGCCCTCATTTCTCTTCCCCGCACCCTCCCTCCCTCCAGAGCTCTCTTTCTCATGTGGCCTTTCCAACAGGAGAGCCTGGACTTCTTGACATATTGGCTGGGCTCAAATTGAAGGATGGAGTGAGAGAGAGAGAGAGAGAAAGCAAGCCACCAGATGAGAGCGAGTACACCTAACATGGAAGTTGCAGTCTTTTTTATAAACTAACATCAGTGATGCTATCCCCTCACTTCTGCCATTTTCTCTTTGTTAGAAGTCAGTCAGTAAATTCAGGCCACACTCAGGGGGAGGGGATCACACAAAGGCATGAACACCAGGAGGCCAGGATCCTTGGGGACCATCTTAGAAGCTGCCTGCCACATTGCCCCTAAGGTATGTGGGACCCCAGACCAATACTTGTTTACAGGATCTGTCTATATAAACACTTTGAAATGCATTATGAAGTCATAGGTCCATATGCAGAAGTGTGATTTATTGAGGAAGATTTAGAAAAAAGTGTAGAGAAGACGCACTTAGGTATTTGTTTATTGTTCACTCAAGGTGCCTGAAGAATCCTTACAGAGACCAGGCTCTATCTCTTCCTGTTCGGGTGTAGGAACCAACTCCTGATGTTCTTTATTGCCAAACGTGCCTAGAAAGGAAAAGCAACTAGTTTTTCACCTCTATGTAGAGAAGAACCCAGTTTTTCACCCCCTTCTGTGTTTCTTTTTCCCAGATGTCTTTTTTATGACTTGCCCAGAGTACTCACAACATTGCAGACAGCAGATGTGGGAGGGTTTTCTCCCCCACACCAAGCAATTCTCTGTGACCCCAGCTGAGTGTCCTACAACTGAACTCAATTTTGACACCATCTACCCAGAGCGAGTGTCACATCCCCAGGTTAAGGGCTCGGTCCCACAAGGCTGTCCCGCCCACAACTTCAGATGCCAATCACAAGTAGTAGATCTCCAGGTGACCCACAACTTCTGTCAGATTTGGCTATAAATCAGAGGTTCCCATGACCCCCTCCTCAGTTTTGATTATCTTGTTAGAGCAGCTCACAGAACTCAGGGTAACATTTACTTACATTTACCAGTTTATTAAAGAATATGATAAAGGATAGAGATGAACAACAGCCAGATGAAGAGACACACAGGGCCATGTCTGGGAGGGTCCCAAGCAAAAGAGCTTCTGTTCCTGTGGAGTTGGGGTGCATCACCCTCTCGGTGTGGCTGTGTTCGCCAACCTGGAGTCTCTCTGAACCCCATGCTATTGGGATTTTTATGGAGGCTTCTTCACACAGGCATGATCGGTCATTAACTCCATCTCCAGCCCCTCTCCCCTCTAGAGAACGGGAAGGGATGAGAACTGAACGGGAGGGATGAGGCTGAAAAAGCTTCTGATAAAGTCTTGGCCTTTCTGGTGACCATCCTCCATCCTGGAGCCATCCAGGAGCCCACCCAGAGTCACCTCAATAGAATAAAAGATGCTCCTAGTGCTCTTATCACTTAGGAAATTACAACGGTTTCAGGAGCTCTGTGTCAGGAACCAGGAGCAGAGATCAATCTATATTCTCTATTATCACACAGAACCATGGCTCTTTAGAACATGTTTGTACTGGAAAAACATAGATCTTCTTACCTCTTCGGGTCCCTAAGCCATTTATTTAGTGCCGGTCACATCTTCCTCATGACACTGCATCATCCATTGGGCTGCCCATAAATACTGGCTTCCAGGGATGATCCCTACAGAAGTTGTCCCTGTGCTTTGTCAATAGGGACCACAAAAGCAAGTCTTCTGCAGAGTATGCAGGAAAATGTAGACAATCCTTCATTTTCTGGTCATGTTAAATTTACTGTTTGGAATTTTATGGCAAAAATATGAAAACACACATCTTCTAACCACGTCTTCTCTTGAACTCTTTAAACAATAATCACTGCATTCCTAGAATGAGATCTGCTGCAACCTCAATTGCACCCCTGCCTTGCACACTCCACCACCGGTGGGGAGGATAGGCAAGGGGCCCATGGCAGTGAGAAGAGAAGTCCCGTTTGTACAAAGAATGTCCCTTCCTCATCTGGTATGGCTTGGGACCGACCTGGGGGAGCACGATGTCACCACATTGATGAGCAAAGACATGCCATTCGAGTTGTGGAGCAATCATCTCGAAGTCCTTGGAGGAGGTGGACATGGCCAAAAGGACTGCCTGATGCCTGATGCAGAGCCTCTGGAGGGAATGACTTCTCTGGGTGCCTGTGGCAAGGGACAAACAGGGTCCTGCCACCACTTTTGCCACCTTTGGGGGCTCTAGACTGGAGACTGCCCCACAGTTGGAATGATGATGTGTAGGGATTGATACATGGGCCTCCATATGCAGTGCAACCCCAAGAGTTGGCAGTGGATTGTTCAAAACTAAAGCTTTGAATATGACCTACAAACGACGTGAACAAGAGTCACACAAAATCGGTATGTCATCACCATTCTGATGGCCCGGTCTCATGAAATCCTGTAAAAGAAATGCCACACCAGTCAACAGGAGCAATCTCTTGCCAGGTCACCCCCCTGGAACTGACCATGGAGCACGGGGTCAGCACCATAGGTATAAGAACCAGAGTTCAGGGCGCCTGGGTGGCTCAGTCGGTTAAGCGTCTGCCTTTGGCTCAGGTCATGATCTCAGGGTCCTGGGACCGAGTCCTGCGTCGGGCTCCCTGCTCGGCGGGGAGTCTGCTTCTCCCTCTCCCTCTGCCCTTCCCCCAGCTTGTGTGTGCTCTCTCTCAAATGAATAAATAAAATCTTAAAAAAAAAAGAGCCAAAGTTCATCAGGGCATCTGTCTGACCCCGTACATAAGGTAGAGGATAAGAGCATCTCCAAGAGGGAGAAATGGGGATCAGGGCCCCTTTGGGTCGTGGCCCAGACCAGGGACTCCTCATTCAAATGATACATCAGGCTCCAGCCAGTCCCAGCCACCAGAGGAGGTTTTAGACCACTTTGAGGAAGGCACTCGAAAGCATGGGGCCCCCTGCGGCTCAGGTACCAGAGCAGGGGTCCTCCTTGCACTGCCTGTGACTTACATGAAAAATACATATTACGTATAAAATATAAATTCCATATCGTCTTTCATTAGGAAATTATTAAAGTTAACTTATACTATATTAGAGTGGTAGTTTTAGAATACATGCATGAATTCTTTAATATTCCTCCACTCAAGCGACGATACTTAATTCCCCTCCCCTCGAGAGTGGGCTAGACTTAGTGTCTCACTTTTAATAAACAGAATTTGGTGCAGGGACAGTGCATAACTTCTAACAGTAGCTCATAAAAGGCATCCATTGAGGCTTCCTTCTTGCTTGTTCTAGTGTTCCTGCATGCTCTACCGCGCTCACTCTTCCTCTCTCTCTCTCACCCTCCCCCTTGTCACCTGCTCTAGGGGACAGAAGACACCTTATTGCAAGGACATATCAAGAAGACCTATGGAGGGCGCCTGGGTGGCTCAGTTGGTTAAGCGACTGCCTTCAGCTCAGGTCATGATCCCGGAGTCCTGCGATCGAGTCCCACATCGGGCTCCCTGCTCGGCAGGGAGTCTGCTTCTCCCTCTGACCCTCTTCCCTCTCGTGCTCTCTGTCTCTCATTCTGTCTCTCTCAAATAAATAAATAAAATCTTAAAAAAAAAAGAAGACCTACGGAGGGCCCATGTGGTAAGGAACGGAGGCTACCTGCCAACAGTCATGTGAATAAGCTTGGAAGCAGATCCTTCTGGGCAAACGAGCCTTGAGATGAGACCCCAGCCACCATTCTGGCTGAAACCTCACGAGAGAGCAAGAGCGGAAGCCAGAACCACCCAGCTAAGGCACTCCTGCACATCAGCCCTCTGCAACTGTTGTGGTTTTAAGCCACTAAGTGTTGGGCGGCGGGTGATTTGTTACACAGCAAAAATAGCTGGTACAAATGTTATTGGTTAAAAATGTTCAATAACACTTTGTAAATTCAGGTCTCCTGTTCACAGGTGGGATGAAGCGGAAGAAACAGGAGGAAAATATTTGCCTTTCTGACAAAGAAAGCTCTTCATGTTTAAGTTTGTCAACTGCGGGGCACCTGGGTGGCTCAGTCGTTAAGCGTCTGCCTTCAACTCAGGTCATGATCCCAAGGTCCTGGGATCGAGCCCCGCATCGGGCTCCCCGCTCGGCGGGAAGCCTGCTTCTCCCTCTGCCACTCCCCCTGCTTGTGTTCCCTCTCTCGCTGTCTCTCTCTCTGTCAAATAAATAAATAAAATCTTAAAAAAATAAAGACTATACTTAAATTATAATTAAAGCTTACAAAAAGTTTATTCTTGTCTGTTTAATCTGGAGAAGTGTTTGTTTATGTTTTTGTACAGAGGTTGCTTTCCATAGACACACTTAACGATGCAGCAGAGTTGTTACACAGCCTGGTGGATAAGGCAGAGCCATGAGATGTCAGGAGCTGGGATCCCTGAGTCAAGGATTGGAGGAGAGCCACCTGCCCGTTAGAAATACACATTTTAAACTTTACTGCTTCCTGCAGTCAGCTCCCAGGGCTAAGATGAGGCAAATAAAGTGTCTAGAGTGCAGAATTAATTTTTTTTAAAGATTTTATTTTGGGGGCGCCTGGGTGGCTCAATGGGTTAAGCGTCTGCCTTCGGCTCAGGTCATGATCCCGGGGTCCTGGGATCGAGCCCCGCATCAGGCTCCCTGCTCCGCGGGAAGCCTGCTTCTCCCTCTCCCACTCCCCCTGCTTGTGTTCCCTCTCTCGCTGTGTCTCTCTCTGTCAAATAAATAAATAAAATCTTTAAAAAAAAACAAAAGATTTTATTTTTAAGTAATCTCTACACCCTCCAACGTGGGGCTCGAACTCACAACCCTGAGATCAGCGTCGTGTGCTCCACCAACTGAGCCCGCCAGGAGCCCCTAGAGTGCAGAATTTAAGGAGACACTTCAACTAATGAGTGGCTAAATGAAATGTGGTCTATCCCTATGATGGAACAGTATTCAGCCATAACAAAAAGAATGAAGTACTAATGCATGCTACAACGTGGATGAAACTCAAAGACATCACTCGATAGGGAGAACTTGAGGTTGCCAGGGAAGCCCAGAAGGAGCTGAAAAATGAAGACAACATAGAGAAGGCAAAGCTGAGGAATGCAGGGATTTCAAACCCCTGGATCCAGCCTTGTCCAAAGTCAAACTATGCCTGAACTTCTTGGTTGTATGCTGTGGGTCCGGAATTCAGAAGAGCAGCGATAATGGCTTATCTCTGCTCCTCTTTATCTGGGGTCTCAGCTGGAAGACCGGGAGGCCGAAGACCGGGTCACCTGAAGAGTCCCTCACCAGTGTGGGAGCTGATGCTGTTTGTAGCCCACGCATCACTTCCTCTCCACATGGGCCTTTCCCCACAGTTGTTTTGGGCTTCCTCACAGCATGGTGGCTGGGTTCCAAGTCCAAGTGTCCTGAAAGAAAGGCAGGTGGAAGTTGGATCATCTTCATGACCTAGTTTTGAAAGTTATGTAGCATCACTTCCCCTGAACCCAAGGCATTGAGGTCATCACAAGGTCCTGCCCAGGTTCAAATGGAGAAGAAATAAGATGCCGGGGTTTTTGTTTTTTTTTTTAAGATTTTATTTATTTATTTGACAGAGAGAGAGAGAGAGAGTTAGAGAAAGCACAAGCAGGGGGAGCAGCAGAGGGAGAGGGAGAAGCAGACTCCCCGCTGAGCAGGGAGCCCGACGTGGAAGGCAGATGCTTAACCAACTGAGCCACACAGGCACCCCAAGATTCTGTTTCTTGATGGGGAGTGACATGGTTCTGGAAAAGCAGATGGGACCAGAAATATTGCTGTGACCATTTTTGGAAATTATAATCTGCCACACTAACCACATAAGATACCAGGCAATTTGTTTTACCTCTCTGGGCCTCAGTTTCCTCATCAGTAATGTGAAGATAATAGGGGCGCCTGGGTGGCTCAGTCATTGAGCGTCTGCCTTCGGCTCAGGTCGTGATCCCAGGCTCCTGGGATCGAGCCCCACATCGGGCTCCCTGCTCGGTGGGAAGCCTGCCTCTCCCTCTCCCACTCCCCCTGCTTGTGTTCCCTCTCTCACTGTCTCTCTCTGTCAAATAAATAAATGAAATCTTTTAAAAGAAAAAGTAATGTGAAGATAATAATAATGTCTATAGTGTAGAGAGAGAATCACATGAGATAATGCATATAATGGACTTAGCATAGTGCCTGCAACATGACACGTGCTCAGTGAAAATTAGAAGTTATTGTCAACAGGGGCACCTGGGTGGCTCTGTCAGTTAAGCATCCGAATCTGGATTTCAGCTCAGGTCATGATCTCGAGGTCATGGGATCTAGCTCCACGTCCAGCTCTGTGCTCAGCGTGGAGTCGGCTTGAGGGTCTCTCCCTCTGCCCCTCCCACCTGCTCACACTCCTGCTCTTTCTCAAATAAATAAATAAAAATCTTTATTTAAAAAAGAAGGTATTGTCAAATATCACTATCATTGAACAATCAGGTATCTTGGTACAGCTGAAATAGGATGTTGTGGGTTGAATTGTGTCCCCCCCAGAAAGATACAGTTGACCCTTGAACAACAACACAGGGATTCAGGGCCCCAATCCCCTGCAGAGTTGAAAATCCATGTATAGGGACGCCTGGGTGTCTCAGTCAGTTAAGTGACTGCCTTCGGCTCAGGTCATGATCCCAAGGCCTTGGGATTGAGTCCCACATCGGGCTCCTTGCTCAGCAGGGAGCCTGCTTCTCCCCCTGCCTGCCACTCTCTCTCTCTCTCTCTGACAAATAAATAAATAAAATCTTTTAAAAAAGAAAATCTATGTATAACTTTTGACTCCCCCAAAACTTAACTACTAATAGCCTACTGTTGGCCAGAAACCTTACTGATAACATAAACAGTCAATTAATATATATTTTGTATGTCCTATGTATTATATACTGTATTTTTACAATCAAATAAAGAAAAGAAAACGTTATTAAGAAAATCATAAGTAAGAGAAAACACATTTACAGTGCTGTCCTTTTTTATCAAAAACATCTGGGGGCACCTGGCTGGCTCAGTGGGAAGAGCATGTGAGTCTTGGTCTCAGGGTTGTGAGTTCAAGCCCCACGTTGGGTGTAGAGATTATGTAAATAAATAAATAAACTTTTAAAAATTAAAAAAAGAGACACACACACACACACACACACACACACACACACACACACAGAGGAAAGAGTCACGTGACAATAGAGAGAGAAATCAGAACATTACATCTGCCAGCTAGGAAGCACCAAAGATTGCTGGGAGCCACTGGAAGCTGGAAGGGGCAAGAAAGGATCCCCCTCGGGCGCCTGGATGGCTCAGTTGGTTAAGCGACTGCCTTCGGCTCAGGTCATTATCCTGGAGTCCCGGGATCGAGTCCTACATCGGGCTCCCCGCTCAGCAGGGAGTCTGCTTCTCCCTCTGACCCTCCCCCCTCTCATGCTCTCTCTCTCTCATTCTCTCTCTCAAATAAATAAATAAATAAAATCTTAAAAAAAAAAACACTAAAACCTTTAAAAAAAAAAAAGAAAGGATCCCCCTCTGAGAGCCTTCAGAGGGAGCATGGCTCTGCCAACACCTTGATTTCAGACTTCTAACCTCCAGAACCATTAAATAATACATTTCTGTTGTTTTAAGAAAAAAAAAAAAAGAATCGGCAGACTTTTACTGGGAGCCTGCTCTGTGCCAGGCACTGGAAATAAGATGGCGCCTTGGGTAAGGACCCTGCCCCTGAGGAGCTGACAGCAATTCCCACAGTTAAAGCAATAAATGGAGGGGCTTTGAGAATGATGGTGTGGTGCTATGTAGAAGATGCTTTGCGTCCGGGGACCCCCAAGACCCACCCCCAGCCAGGTTCGATGATTCACTCTGAGTGACTCCATGTAGTTGTACTCGTGGCTATGATTTTTTTTTAAGATTTTATTTATTTATTTGTCAGAGAGAGCACAAGCAGGGCGTGCGGCAGGCAGAGAGAGAGGGAGAAGCAGGCTCCCGACATGGGACTCGATCCCAGGACCCTGGGATCACGACCTGAGCCGAAGGCAGACGCTTAACCAACTGAGCCACCCAGGTGTCCCCTCATGGCTAAGATTTATGACAGCAAAAGGACACAAAGCACAATCGGCAAAAGGAAAAGGTGCATGGGGCCAGGTCTAGAGGGAGCCAGGAACAAGCTTCTAAGACCCTTCTCCCAGTGCAGTCACACAAGACATGCTTAATTCTTCCAGCAATGAACTGTGACAACACATGTGACATTGTCTATAGGGAAACTCACCTGAGCCTGATAGTCCAAGACTTTTATCAGGAGCCAGCCATGCAGGCAACCTCTGGCTAGCATGTACAAAAGTCCCAGATCCCAAGAAGGAAAGCAGGTGTTCAGCATAAACCACAGTGTTTGTAGGAACAGTTTAGGCACAGTGAGCCACTCATCATTTAGGGACTGGTGAGAACCCTCCCAAAATCTGAGTTCTCAGATGCCACCTGTATCAGTCAGCTCAGGCTGCCGTACAGGATACCACGGACTGGGCAGCTTAAACAACAGAAAGTTATTTTATCACAGTTCTGGAGGCTAGAAGTCCAAGGTCAAGGTGTCACCGACGTTGGTTTCTGGGGAGAACTCTCTTCTTTGCTTATAGACAGCCATCTTCTTTTTAAAAAAAAAAGATTTTATTGTGTACCTGGGTGATTCAGGCGGTTAGGTGTCTGCCTTTGGCTCGGGTCATGATCCCAGGGTCCTGAGATAGGGCCCGGAGTCCGGCTCCTTGCTCGGCCGGGGGCCTGCTTCTCCCTCTCCCTCTGCCTCTCCCCCTGCTTGTGAGAGAGAGAGAGCACAAGCAGGGGGAGAGGCAGAGGGAGAGGTAGACTCCCCGCTGAGCAGGGAGCCTGACATGGGGTTCAATCCAACGACCCCAAGGTCATGACCTGAGCCGAAGGCAGACAGTTAACTGAGCCACCCAGATGCCCCAAGTTTTTTTTAATTTATTTAAGTAATCTCTACATCCAACATGGGGCTTGAACTCACAACCACAAGATCAAGAGTTGCACACTCTTCCGACTGAGCCAGCCAGGTGCCCCCGGAGAGATCTCTTCATATAAGGACACCAGTCCTATTGGATTAGAGCCCTGTTTATGACCTTATTTAACCTTAATTACCTCCTTAAAGGTTCCATCTCCAAATAAAGTCACATTGGGGGGTTAGGGCTTCAACATATGAATTTGGGCAGGGGGTTGGGGGACACAATTCAGTTCATAACACTAACCAAAGGTCAACCTTGCAAGCTGGTCTTTCTAAGGACAAGCAGTCTCTAGAGTCTCCAGACTGCTATGTTAACTCTTTCCTGCGGAGGCTCCACACCAGATTCTAGAAGCCTTGAAATGGTTGCCAATTACATTGTTCCCTGGGAGGAAGGGGGCCACATTTGGTGCTTGTAATATAAAGATTTTTTTAAAAGTAATCTCTACACCCAGCGTGGGGCCCGAACTCACAACCCCAGGATCAAGAGTCGTGTGCTCCACCGACTGAGCCCGCCAGGCACCCTGGTGCTTGTAATCTAGATTACAATAGCTCTTTCCCTCTGTATTGAGAAAGTTCCTGCCACCTTGACCACAACTATGAGACCAGAAGTTGATGTGTGAGCAGAAGGCAGCCTTACCGGACACAACCTAACAACTCACCCCCAAAAAGGGACATGCGTATTGGGGTGGCAGTGATCAAAACCTCCTTTTGAGAAGTGACATGCAAGGGAGGCATGGTAGACAGCAGTTGATGACCACGAGCTTTGGAGAAAGACAGCGAAGTTCAAGCTGGATTGGACTTGTGGCTCTGAAGCTTTTATCAACATGACCCGTGCTGCTATTTAATAAATATTTGAAGAAAGTTTTATTTTTTAAAAAGATTTTATTTTTTTTAAAGATTTTATTTATTTACTTGACAGAGAGAGAGAAAAAGAGAGAGGGAGCACAAGCAGGGGCAGTGGGAGAGGGAGAAGCAGTCTTCCCGCGGAGCAGGGAGCCAATGCGGGGCTCGATCCCAGGACCCTGGGATCATGACCTGAGCCGAAGGCAGACGCTTAACGACTGAGCCACCCAGGCGCCCCTAAAAGGATTTTATTTTTAAGTAACCTCCACACCCAATGTGGGGCTTGAACCTACAACCCTGAGTTCAAGAGTCACACGCTCTACTGAGTCAGGCTGGTGCCCCAATATTTGAAGAATGCTTTAAATGGATGTTGTTTACCCTTGGTGAAATTAACTTGTCAAGTCTCAGTTTCATCATCTGTAAAACTTACGATGATAATAATATTCTCACAAAATTGTTCAATACGTTCAAGGATTAAAGTGCTGCTCCTGATGCCTGACTCAAGGTATGTGCTGAAAAGAAAGACAACTAGCATTAAATATAAATAGGGGATGATGGCCAGTGAACTATGGGTCATACGAATGCTGGTAATTTCCCAATGATGCTGAGCCATCCTGGGGCTGCACTAAGCCACCAGCTTTGGAAGCAATGGAATTCCAAATGGCCGGGCGATGATGAGACAATAAGAACCTTCCCGACCTTACTGTATGTTCTCATGGATCCTTGTAACAAATCTCCAGCACTAACCATGTGTTTAGATTCGTAGTAGTTGGATTCTTGGAAGCCTAAAGAAAAGGAGCACATAAATAAACACTCAATGACACCATATCGGATGGCCAAAAAGCAAAAAATGACCTAGTTCAGAATTTAGCCCTGGAGAAACAGAATGACTCCAGAAGCACTTATAATGCTAAATGGGACAGTTCATAATAATGCTCCAACTGTCATAAATCTGTATGTACTGAGTAGTAGAATGGCAAGATGTAAAATGTGTAACTTCAGGAAATGCAAGAAATAAATGATGGAAACACAACAGCAGTAGGAGGCTTTATATTAATCAGCCTAGGATAGATGTAGTAGACACAGCAAAAATTGCACAATTAGGGGCACCTGGCTGGCTCTGTTGGAAGAAGATGCAACTCTTGATCTCGGGGTTGTGAGTTCAAGCCCCACGTTGGGTGTAGAGATTACTAAAATATATATGTGTGTGTGTCTTATAGTCAGTGACTATGGAACATTAAAAATTATTGACCCTCATATTAGGCCACAAGGAAAAGTTCACTAAATTCCAGAAAAGAGAATGGATACACACCACGTTCTCTGACCATAGTGCAATCAACTTAGATTCTTTTTTAATAGCTCAGAAAAAAACTTTAAAAAATATCTCTTAAACAACTCTTGCACCAATGGAACAATACACCAAAATTTGCAAGAAATCTAGAATAATAAGATCTAAAATTTCTCTGTAATGAAAACATTACATATCCAAGTGTACAGGGTATATAGCTAAATGGGGTCCCAGAGCAAAATTCACAGTTTAAGATATACTATACAAGATATCGTTAAGAAATTTCTAAACGACTAAATACACCCAAACCAAAATCAATAGACAAGTGATAAGCTGGGAGAAACACTTGCAGTATGCGAAAGACCGCAAAGGGTGCGATGTTGTGATTTATAAGGAATTTGGTCATTCTTTTCTCACAAACATTTGGTCTTTGTCCACAGTTCCTGAATCACAGCTCCCCAGAGCCTTGGAATTTCCTAAGTCGGGGAAGTGATAAATGTATCTTTTGTTATGTTAAGGAGGGGACTTTGGAAAACACCTTAGGATGGGGGCTGGTTGCTGGGGGAACCAACAGGTGTTTAGAGGGCTGGAAATTTCAGCCTCTTCCCCCCGCCCCCCCGACTTCCGGGGATGAGGAAGGAGCTGGAGATCGAGTGCAAGCACCAACATCAGAGCTTTAATCAATCATCTGTATGTAATGAGGTCTCCATAAAAACCTAAAAGAACGGGGTTCAGGGAGCTTCCGGGTTGGTGAACGCATGGAAATTTGGGGAGAGCGGCGTGCTCAGAAGGCTTGGAAGCTCTGACGCTTTCCCCCATACCTCGGCCCTATGTATCTCTAACATCCAGCTATTCCTGAGTTATATGCTTCCATAATAAACCAGTGATCTAGTGAGTAAAATCTTTCTCTGAGTTCTGTGAGCCGCTCTTGCAAATTAATGGAATCCAAGGAAGAGATGGTGGGACCCTCCGATTTGTAGCTGGTTGGTCAGAAGCACAGGTGATCCTGGACTTCTGACTGGTATCTGCCTTTGTGGTCGGGGTGCGGTCTCCTGGGATTGAGGCCTGAATCTGTGGACTCCGATGCTATTTCTGGGTAGATAGTGTCAAAATCGAGCTGAAATTGTGGACACTCAGCTGGTGTCCGGAGAATTGCCTGTTGGATGCATGCAGTGGATTTGGGTCCAACACCCAAAAGAATGAGCTGCCTTTGTTAATTTATAAATCAATAAGAAAAGACAAAAAGTGAATAGAGATGGACAAAAGATATGAATGGAAAGTTCACGAAAAAGGAGAATAGACAAAAACACATGAAAATATGCTCAATTTCATTCATAAGTGAAGAAACTCTAACCGATGCGATATTCTTTTTATTTGTCAGATTGATAAAAATGTATATGTTTCATAATATCCAGTGTAGACAAAGGTATGAGGAAACATGACGAGGATATCAGGCAGAAGTATAAACCTGAACAAGAGTTTTGGAGGAAGTGCTTGGAGGAAGTTTGGCAATATTTATCAAAGTTTTATATTTGTATACATTATGATCCAGGAATTCCATTGCTAGGAAGTTACTTTTTATTTGATTTGATTTTGTTTATTTTGTTTAAAAAATATTTTATTGATTTATTTGTCAGAGAAAGAGAGAGAGCGCAAGCAGGGTGAGCGGCAGGCAGAGGGAGAAGCAGGCTCCCCACGGAGCAAGGAGCCTGAGATCATGACCTGAGCTGAAGACAGATGGTTAACTGACTGAGCCACCCAGGCGCCCCGGAAGCTACTTTTTAAATTGACTTTTGAAAAAGTAGCTGTATATATGTCTTTAATATGAGGGTTAACCAAAATTATATACATAGCTGTTTTTTAGAAAGTCAATAAAGGGGCGGCTGGGTGGCTCAGTTGGTTAAGCATCTGCCTTTGGCTCAGGTCAGGATCCCAGGGTCCTGGGATGGAGCTCGGCTTTGGGCTCCCTGCTCTGGGGGGAGCCTGCTTCCCCCTCTGCCTGCCACTCCCCCTGCTTGTGCTCTCTCTCTTTCTCTCTATCAAATAAATAAAATCTTTAAAATAGATAGTCAATAAAGTGCTCACTTGAGCAGCACATATACTAAAATTGGAACAATAGAGATTAGCGTGGCCCCTGAGCAATGAACACACACAAATTCATGAAGCATTTCATATATATTATGAAAAAGAAAACCACAGGCCCTAAATGGCGTCACTTATATTAAGGCCCCATCAGTAAACCAAGACTTCACACCTAACCTAACTGCAGTTTCAGCCCTCCCAAAACGTCCTTTAACAAACAGTCAACATGAGAATTTCCTGGTCAGCAATAGGAAATTTACTGATAGACCTCTTCCATTCCCCTTAGGCGGGTGACCTTGCCTGAAACAATGGTTCTTTGCTAATAATTTCCTTTTCTCCACTCCCTCTCTGCCTTCAAAAACCTTTCCTTTTCTGTAACCCTTTGGAGCTCCCCTCTACTTGCTAGACAGGATGCTGCCCAATTCATGAATCAATTAATAAAGCCAATTAGATCTTTAAAATGCACTCAGTTGAATTTTTGTTATTTAACAATATAAAAAAGTGATAAAAGAATTGAAAGTCTGTTAAAAAAGTAAGATAAAATGGCTTCTTATGGGATGACGGGAAAGACTGAAGAGGGAAGAGACAGTAGAAGGTAGATTTCTCTGAAATATACCATACTGCTGTTGAGTTTGGAACCATGTATATATAATAATCATATTATATAATTATATTCTATTTTACAAGGCTTGTCATACCCCAAAGCAAGGAAATTATTGAAGACTACTTCAGTCATATCAACCAAGTTTAAAAGGCTCCCAGCAGGGGTACCTGGGTTAAGCGCCCGACTCTGATTTCGGCTCAGGTCATGATCTCAGGGTCTTGTGATCAAGCCCCACGTGGGGCTGTGCACTCAGTGTGGAGTCTGCTTGAGATTCTCTCCCTCCCACTTCTTCTGACCCTCTCCCTGCTTGTGCTTGCTCTATCTCTCTCTAAAATAAATAAATAAAGTCTTGGGCGCCTGG
This sequence comes from Zalophus californianus, assembly GCF_009762305.2. Lineage (NCBI taxonomy): Eukaryota > Metazoa > Chordata > Mammalia > Carnivora > Otariidae > Zalophus > Zalophus californianus. The sequence goes on along the minus strand of NC_045612.1, from coordinate 87,452,965 downwards.
GTGGCTCAGTTGGTTGAGCGACTGCCCTCGGCTCAGGTCATGATCCTGGAGTCCTGGGATCGAGTCCCGCATCGGGCTCCCTGCTCAGCGGGGAGTCTGCTTCTCCCTCTGACCTTCCCTCTCGTGCTCTCTATCTCTCATTCTCTCTCTCAAATAAATAAATAAAATCTTTAATAAATAAATAAATAAATAAATAAATAAAGTCTTAAAAAATAAAAGTAAAAAACATAAAAGGCTCCCATTGGCTAAAGATGGGTCAATCTGGGCACCAAAAAGAAAAATAACTGCAACGGATTGAAATACATCAACTAGCCACGAGATCATAATGATGCTAAAAAAAATGTCATTGGCCACCTCTGGAGGATGCTAGTGAACCACTGTATTCTTCTTTTTTTAAAGATTTTATTTCTTTATTTGAGAGAGAGAGAGAGAGAGACAGAAACAGAGCATGAGCAGCGGGGAGGAGGCAGAGGGAGAGGGAGAAGCAGACTCCCTGCTGAGCAGGGAGCCAGACATGGGGCTCGATCCCAGGACCCTGAGATCATGACCAGAGCCGAAGGCAAATGCTCAACCGACTGAGCCACCCAGGCGCCCCCCACTGTATTATTCTGAAAGCTGGTAAATAAAGAGAGAAAAAGTACCTGACGATATTAAAGAATTATTGTTTAATTGTTGAGATAAGACAATGATGTATGGCTAACTTGTTCAAAAGAGTTATTGCTTATAGCAACATCTTGAAATGGTATCTGGGTTTGTTTCAAAGCAATACAATGGGGATGGAGAAGTCGGTCAAAGTATGAATGAAAGATTTTTTTTAAGATTTTATTTATTTATTTATTTATTTATTTAAGAGTGAGCGAGCGGCAGGGGGGCAGCAGAGGGAGAAGGAAAGGGAGAGGCAGAGAATCTCAAGCAGACTCATGTGCCGAGTGTGGTGTCCCACATGGGGCTCAATCTCACCACCCCAAGATCATGATCTGAACCAAAATCAAGAGTCAGACACTCAGCCGACTGAGCCACCCAGGCGCCTCAGCATGGTGACTTAGAATTCTATGTCATTTCTCGCAGAACTGAAAGGAATGTCTGGAGTCAGATAGCCTGGGTTCAAATCTCAGTTCTGCCATTTACTGTGTGGCTATGGGCAAGTTATTCAAACTCTCTGTGCTTCAGTTTCTTCATCTGCAAAATGGGAATTGTAGTACCTATCTCGTGGGTTGGTGTGAGGATTCATGAATTAACACGTTAAAAGTATTTACAACACAGAGTGCCTGGCACATCGTAGGCACTCGCTAAGCATTGGTTCTTGTGATTATACTTGTTGGGGTGTATCCTACAGGAAGACATGATGACGGATGAGGCAGGAGAAGTGGGTAGGATTGTAGGTTAAAGAAGGAGTGTGGCTTTTATGTGGCAGGAAGTCATTGAAGGGTTTTAAGCAACGCTCACAGCTAACACTGCGGATTGAGGACAGAAGCTTCATGTCTCACAAGTGGTTGCAACATGAATTTCCTACCTGTGCAATTAACTGCAAAATGCTTCAGGGCGAGTTGAAAACCTCCGACTGTGTTTACTAGAACCCTAGTCATTCCACATACATACAAAATGCAGTACCGCACTAATCCTAGTCTGTCTCAACTAGAAAAAGGAAAGCTAAACGTGGGCCAAGCTGCTATTTCCTTAACAGGAAGGTGTCATGGGCTTGGGAAATGACTTATAAGGGGTAACATGACTCAGGATCCATCTGAAGCTGGGACTTGCCAAACTTTAATAAGTCACATTTTGTGCAAGCTATATGTATATTGATTACATAACTGGAGTATGTTCTAGGAGTGTGTTCAAAGCTAGGTCTGATTAAGAGCACTATGCCTCTAAAAGGCACAATTCCAGGGGCACCCGGCTGGCTCAGTCAGTGGAATGTGTGACTCTTGATCTCAGGGTCGTGAGTTCGAGCCCCATGCTAGGTGTAGAGATTACTTAAAAATAAAATCTTTATTATGAACAAACAATGAATCATGGAACAGTGCACCAAAACAAATTATGTAATATATGGTGATTAACATAACAATAAAAAATCTAAAAAAAAAAATCTTTAGGGGCACCTGGGTGACTCAGTTGTTAGGCGTCTGCCTTTGGCTCAGGTCATGATCCCAGGGTCCTGGGATCGAGCCCCGCATCGGGCTCCCTGCTCAGCGGGACGCCTGCTTCTCCCTCTCCCACTCCCCCTGCTTGTGTTCCCTCTTTTGCTGTGTCTCTCTCCGGAAAGTAAATAAATAAAAATCTTTAAAAAAATAAATAAAAAGCATAATTCCAGTCGTCAGTTTTTATTTTGGCAAATTAGAAACATACCACAAGGGGTGCCTGGCTAGCTCAGTAGGGAGAGCGTGCGACTTTTGATCTCGGGCTTGTGGGTTCCAGCCCCACATTGGGTGTAGAGATTACTTAAATAAATATTTTTTTTAAAAAAAGAAAGAAACATTCCACAAGTTTAGAGAACAGCAAAAATGAACATTCTGGACCCATCACCCAACTCCAACCTGTCTGTACTCATGGCCAATCTTATTTCATCTATATCCCACCTACTATGCATGCCTCAGATTATTTTGAAGCAAATTCCAGACATCATATTATTTCATCTAGAATATGTCAGTATGTGTTTTTGAAAGATAAGGACTCTTTAGAAAACCTAACCTCAATACCATTTCTCATCTAAAAAAATAATAAGGGCGCCTGGGTGGCTGAGTTGGTTAACCGACTGCCTTCGGCTCAGGTCATGATCCTGGAGTCCCGGGATCGAGTCCCGCATCGGGCTCCCTGCTCAGCAGTGAGTCTGCTTCTCCCTCGGACCCTCCCCCCTCTCATGCTCTCTCTCTCTATCTCATTCTCTCTCTCAAATCAATAAATAAAATCTTTAAAAAAATAAATAATAATTTGGGGAGCCTGGGTGGCTCAGTCTTAGGTTAAGTGTCACTATCTCATGGGTCCTGGGTTAGATCCCCAGGTTGGGCGTCCTGGTCAGCGTGGAGTCTGCTTCTCCCTCTCCCTCTGCCCCTCCCCCGCTTATGCTCTCTCTCTCTCAAATAAATAAAACCTCAAAAAATTAATAATAATTTGTAAATAGCATCAAATACACAGTCAGCCTTCACATCGCCCTGATTTTGTATATATACTAGGGAAGGCTTTCATAAGGATGCTGTTTACTGGGACACCTGGGTGGCTCAGTTGGTTAAGCATCTGCCTTCAGCTGAGGTCATGTTCCCCGAGTCCTGGAATCGAGTCCCGCATCAGGCTCCCTGCTCAACAGGCACCCTACTTCTCCCTCTGCCTGCCGGTCCCCCTACTTGTTCGAGAGCTCTCTCTGACAAATAAATAAAATCTTTAAAAAAAAAGGATGCTGTGTACCTCCATAATTAGGCATGTAACTGTTAGTGATCGCTTTCTGGGATATTATCAATCACTGATGAGCAGAGGTTGGATCATTTATTCACAAAGGGTGGCAAAACGGAATGTTCTGATTCCCTTGTTCCTTCTTCTTTTATTAGCCCAAATATATCTATAAAGGAGAACTTCCCCTGGCCAACTCTTTGGTGTGTATAAGAAAAACAGGAGAGCTGCTCGATTCCTGCCTCCTCTTTACCAGTTTTCAGTATCAAGTGTTGTTTCCCTAAGCATCCTCTCAAGGAAAACCATGAGCTATTTTTATTTAAGGAGCTATTATTATTTATTCGTCAACTTGTGAGTTTCATATTGCTTTTAATTTTAATTCCAATAAATTAACATGCAGTGTTATAGTAGCTCCAGGCGTACAATATAGTGATTCAATAATTCCTATATATTTCTCAGTGCTCATCAAGGTAAGTGTACTCTTTAAATTTCACCTATCCCCCACCCACCGCCCCTCTGGTAGCCATCTGTTTGCTCTCTAGAGTTAATTAAGAGTCTAACTTGTGGGTTTTATTTTTTAAATTTGTATTATTTTTAAAAATATTTTATTTGGGGCGCCTGGGTGGCTCAGTTGGTTAAGCGACTGCCTTCGGTTCAGATCATGATCCTGGAGTCCCGGGATCGAGTCCCGCATCGGGCTCCCTGCTCAGCGGGGGGTCTGCTTCTCCCTCTGACCCTCTTCTCTCTCGTGCTGTCTCTCATTCTCTCTCTCAAATAAATAAATAAAATCTTTAAAAAATATATTTTATTTATTTGATACAGAAAGAGAGAGAGAGCACAAGCAGGGGGAGAAGGAGGCTGAGCAGCTAGCCCCGATGTGGGACTCGATCCCAGGACCCGGGGATCATGACCTGAGCCCAAGGCAGGTGCTTAACCGACTGAGCCACCCAGGCGCCCCTATTTTATTTTTTTTTTAAGATTTTATTTTTCGGACCAGCAGCGCCGGGGGCGGGCGAGTATAAATGGAGCGGTGGCTCCCCCCCGGCCGCCTCTCTCCGCCCTGGGTCGCTGCAGCCTCCGTCGCTTTCGGGCTGTAGCAGCCTGAAGGAAAACCAGGAAAAGATTCAAAAAAAATCCCAAAATGCTTTAAAACCTAAAAAAACAAAATGAGAGAGAGAGAGAAAGAAAAAAGCGCATCCTCCTCCGAGAACCCGCGGGCAAGTCACTTCTGCACGCTTCCGGCCTGCCCGCACCTGCCGCCGCCGCCGCCGCCGCACCTTGGCGCCCGTCGGTCCGGTGGGGAGCCGCCCACCCGCGTCCACACGCCTCCGCTCCGGCCGCCCCCGCGCCGCCTGGCAGCCCCGCGCCCGCCGCCCCCGCCCCCCGCGCGCCGGCCCCGGGCGCACCAAGTGTCCGCGCTGCCCTTCGCCGGCCCGGCGTGGGAGGAGGCTGCGTGCCCGGCCCCCGGGGGTTGCAGAGTTGGCGCCCACCAAGATTTGGCTTCTCTCTTGCCCTGGCTGCTGTAATATTAAACCGCCGGGAGCCCGCGGCCTATATTTATAGAGAAACGCGTGTCCCGGAGGCCGCCGTGGGCACCATTTGGTTGCCTCTTGGAGAGTTTTTATAATTTGGAGGGGAGTCCCCGTTTTAATACGTTATTTTTTATTTTCTTCTCTTTTGAAATTTGGAGCTTCAGACCAGGACAGCTGGAAATTACAAACTCCCAGGGAGGGCCATATTGTTTTTGAGAGCCTTTTGTCTGCGGTTTTGCAGTCTGGAACGAGCTGTCCCTGAACTCCCCCGTCTCTCCGAGCCTGCTCTGGCGTCTCTTAGCTTCACTCTGCCACCTGTGAGCCGCGGCGCGGGCCACGGCTCCGAGAAGAGCCCCTTTTGTCCTGTGTGGTCCCTATAAGAAGTTCTCCTGGCGGGGCTCGGGGTGGTGGGGGCTGGGGAGATGAACGCTGCGGCCAGCAGCTACCCCATGGCCTCCCTCTACGTGGGTGACCTGCACTCGGACGTCACCGAGGCCATGCTGTATGAAAAGTTCAGTCCTGCGGGGCCTGTGCTGTCCGTCCGGGTCTGCCGCGATCTGATTACCCGCAGCTCCCCGGGTTATGCCTACGTCAACTTCCAGCAGCCGGCTGACGCTGAGCGGGCCTTGGATATCATGAACTTTGATGTGATTAAGGGAAAGCCAATCAGTATCATGTGGTCTCAAAGGGATCCCTCTTTGAGAAAATTTGGTGTGGGAAACGTCTTCATCAAGAATCTGGGCAAATCTGTAGATAATAAGGCACTTTATGATACTTTTTCTGCTTTTGGAAACATTCTGTCTTGCAAGGTGGTGTGTGATGAGAACGGCTCTAAGGGTTATGCCTTTGTCCGCTTCGAGACGCAAGAGGCTGCTGACAAGGCCATCGAGAAGATGAACGGCATGTTCCTCAACGACCGCATAGGGTTTGTGGGCAGATTCAAGTCTCGAAAAGAGCGGGAAGCTGAGCTTGGAGCCAAAGAGTTCACCAATGTTTATATCAAAAACTTTGGGGAAGAGGTGGATGATGAGAGTCTGAAAGAGCTATTTAGCCAGTTTGGTAAGACCCTAAGTGTCAAGGTAATGAGAGATCCCAGTGGGAAATCCAAAGGCTTTGGCTTTGTGAGTTACAAAAAACACGAGGATGCCAATAAGGCCGTGGAAGAGTTAAATGGAAAAGAAATCAGTGGGAAAGTGATTTTTGTAGGCCGTGCCCTGAAGAAAGTGGAACGGCAGGCTGAGTTAAAGCGGAAATTTGAACAGCTAAAACAAGAGAGAATTAGTCAGTATCAGGGGGTGAATCTCTACCTTAAGAACTTGGATGACACCATTGATGATGAGAAGTTAAGGAAAGAGTTTTCTCCTTTTGGATCGATCACCAGTGCTAAGGTAATGTTGGAGGATGGGAGAAGCAAAGGGTTTGGCTTTGTCTGCTTCTCATCTCCTGAAGAGGTGACCAGAGCCGTCACCGAGATGAACGGACACGTCCTGGGCTCCAAGCCACTATATGTCGCCCTGGCCCAGAGGAAGGAAGAGCGAAAGGCTCACCTGACCAACCAGTACATGCAGCGGGTGGCTGGAATGCGAGCACTCCCTGCCAATGCCATCTTAAATCAGTTCCAGCCTGCAACCAGTGGTTACTTCGTGCCAGCAGTCCCACAGACCCAGGGAAGACCTCCATATTACACACCCAACCAGTTAGCACAGATGAGGCCTAACCCCCGCTGGCAGCAAGGTGGGAGACCGCAAGGCTTCCAAGGAATGCCAAGTGCTATACGCCAGTCTGGGCCTTGTCTGGCTCTTTGCCATGAGGCTCCAACAGGGTCTGAGTGCCCGGACCGCTTGGCTATGGGCTTTGACGGGGCTGGCACCGCCCAGCAAGGGCTGACTGACAGCTGCCAGTCTGGAGGTGTTCCCCCAGCCGTGCAGACCTTAGCACCTCGTGCTGTCGCTGCTACTGCCCCTCGGGCTGTCGCACCTTACAAATACGCCTCCAGTGTCCGCAGCCCTCACCCTGCCATCCAGCCCCTGCAGGCGCCGCAGCCTGCAGTCCATGTGCAGGGGCAGGAGCCCCTGACCGCCTCCATGCTGGCCGCAGCCCCCCCCCCCCCCCAGGAGCAGAAGTAGATGCTGGGAGAACGTTTGTTCCCGTTCATCCAAACCATGCATTCAAACCTGGCTGGGAAAATCGCGGGCATGCTGCTGGAGATCGACAGCGCTGAGCTGCTGCACATGCTCGAGTCCCCCGAGTCGCTCCGCTCCAAGGTGGATGAAGCTGTGGTGATTCTGCAGGCTCATCGTGCCAAGAAAGAAGCTGCCCAGAAGGTGGGCGCTGTTGCCGCTGCTACCTCTTAGCCAAGGAGAAACCGATTCAAAAGCCAAATAACCCCTCCTGGAATTCAGCTCCAGGTTTGAAGATTTCTAGCGTGTCCTATGGACCTCAACACCAAGAACCACAAATTGGAAATTTAATAGGTCATTTTGTATCAAAAGGTCAATTATGAAGCACCTAGACTTTTTCAGTTAAAAGAATATATTCTCTGGGTTCTGCTATGGCCCAGACAGTGTTAACTTTTTTTTTCTATTGTGGGTTTTGATTTTTCCCCCCAGAAATTGGTTTTATTTGATGTACCCGAGTCTTAAGTCTCTCAATAAAGAAAAAAATCTCCATTAAAAAAATTATTTTTCATCATCTCTACACCCAAGGTGAGGCTCAAACTTAGAACCCCGAGACCAAGAGTTGCAGCTCTACCGACTGAGCCAGCCGGGCGCCCCTAACTTGTGAATTGCAAACACGTTTATAATTAATGTTTCTTTTTTTTTCCTAAAGATTTTATTTATTTATTTATTTGAGAGAGAATGAGAGAGAGAGAGAGCATGAGATGGGGAGGGTCAGAGGGAGAAGCAGACTCCCCGCTGAGCAGGGAGCCCGATGCGGGACTCGATTCTGGGACTCGATCCTGGGACTCCGGGATCATGACCTGAGCCGAAGGCAGTCGCTTAACCAACTGAGCCACCCAGGCGCCCCTAATTAATGTGTTTCAATCCATTGCAATCATAACCCTCGTGGACGCTCCAATTGCCCATCTACAATCAGTGGGATCATCCTGAACTTGGCTTCTGGATCCTTTCTCAGAACTTCCGAATTTTCTGCTCTAACAGAGCATTCCTTTCTTTCTGGTACTGCTGGCTCATCCGGTGCGCCCACGGGGCTTGAGGCTTTGTCAGAGTTTCCTCTTGGTGACAGTGTTGCTCCAGAAATACCAAGAAGCCCGCCGGCCCTCCTTCCACCCCCTTCCACACTCGGCCTCTGCTCCCGCCCTTCGGGTCTGGAAAAAAATGCCAAGGAGCCGGAGAGCTTCGGGAAAGGAGGCCACCTGCTGCCGGCTTTGCAGGAAACCGGCTGGCTGCGGCAGTACTTGCCTTTTTGACCCCGAAATCAATCTGAGATCTAAATGGCAAACTCTCATCAGACATCATTTCTAGAATTCCATTTCTACCCGTCCTAGGCTTTGTCAGCCCGCCCTCGTTGACTCCACCTGAGATCCCCGCGAAGTTACCGTGGTGCCAAGCAGTGCTGGAAAGTCAAGGCCTGGAGGGAAGAAAGCAGCCCCGGAGGTCGGGGGATGTGGGGGGCTCACACACCTCCCAGGCCCCCGGGTGTCCGTACCCCGGGTGTCCGCCTCCAGGTGCGGATCCCAGCACCGAGGCCCGGGATTCTCAGAGTGCGCTGGGTGGCTGAGCAGCATCTGCATCCCTGGGAACTTATTAGAAATGCAAATTCCCAGACCCCAACCCAGACCCCTGGATGGGAAACTGGGGAGCCTGTGTTGAAGCAAGCCCTCCAGTGGATCCCGAGAATCACTGCACCAGGCCAGGTGTGTTCAGTGGGAAGTAGCAATGTGGGGCAAGGCTTCGGAGGACCGGTCAGACGGTCCGGATAGGTTGGTCAGTGTGCACCATGGACCGCTCAGGGGACGCGCCCGGGCGCTCCACGCGGAGGGGAAGGACAGTTTGGTCTTGTGGTTTTATCACTGATACTGGAACCGGCACCCTTTCTCATGCCATTAAACAGCCTTCCATTGCTTCCCATTTCCTTTACTTTCATTTAAGAAAGAGTGTTTAATATTATCATTGGAAAAGTCCACTCCCTGAGCGCCACGCCGGCTCAGCTGGTGGAGAGTGCGACTCTTGCTCTCTGCCCCGCGTTCGAGCCCGACGCTGGGGGTAGAGAGTACTTTTAAAAAAAGAAAGTCCATGCTGCTCAGAAGGTTTTCAGAAAAGAAAGAACTATATCGGAGATATTTCTACATTTCCATGTTTATATTTACATAAACGTTTTTATAAAATTGGGTTCACTTCTACATATTATTTTAAATTTTTATTTATTCACTTATTTATTATTGAAGTGTTCTATTAGTTTCAGCTGTACAATATAGTCATTCAATAATTCTATACATTACTCCGTGTTCATCAGGGTAAGTGTAGTCACCATCTGTCACCAAACAATATTATTAAAATATTATTGACTCTATTCCTTATGCTGTACTTTTCGTTTCCGTGACATTTATTTCGTAACTGGAAGTTTGTACCTCCTGATCCCCCCTTATCTATTTGTTCATATCATTGTGGATGGTACTTTTTCACTTCTGTTTGTACTGTTACACGATATGCAGTTTTCCAGTAACCGTAACTCGTGAAGGCGTATTTTACAATTTTAAAATAAAAATGTAATAATCAGGGGCACCTGGGTAGCTCAGTCGTTAAGCAACTGCCTTCGGCTCAGGTCATGATCCCAGGGTCCTGGGATGGAGCCCTGCATCGGGCTCCCTGCTCAGCGGGAAGCCTGCTTCTCCCTCTCCCACTCCCCCTGCTTGTGTTCCCTCTCTCGCTGTGTCCTTCTCTGTCAAATAAATAAATGAGATCTTTTAAAAAAAATGTAATAATCACAATGAAGAAATTAGAAATACAGAAACAAAATATTTCAAATCTCAAATTTCTGGAAATATATCCAGTACTATTGGCTTTATATGCATAATTTCAGACTCTATTCACATATAGTCATTCAATTATATCTAACATATGTGAGCAGGAATACAAAATGCCCAGGGTTCATCAGTATAATCCATATAATACTCATCATTCATTTTGCAAGATATATTTAAGTGTATATGTAAGCATATTCATAAACAATACACATTTTTTCTTTTATACAATTAAGACCGTGTCACATACAGTGTTCATGCCTGCAATTCATCATTTACCCCACGCCCCATATTATGACAATGTCCCTTATAGTTGTTCTCAAAGTGCCTGCTGTTTATTTTTTTATAGATTAAAAAAGTGTTTATTCTAATTGGAAATTCAACACATTCATTTACAAAGTTTAGAAAAGTTAGAAATGATTTAATAAGCAAATAATTTACATATTTAAAAATTTTAGGTGCAAGGGGCACCTGGCGGGCTCAGTCAGTGGAGGGTGTGACTCTTGATCTGAGGGGTGTGAGTTCGAGCGTGCCCCTCCCCCCCGTCTGGGTGTAGAGATTACTTAAAAATAAAATCTTTAGGGGAGCCTGGGTGGCTCAGTCTGTTAAGCGACAAGCTCCTGATTTCAGTTCAGGTCAGATCTCAGGGTTGTGAGATTGAGCCCTGTGTCGGGCTCCATGGTCAGTGGGAGTCTGCTGAAGATTCTTTCTCTCTACCCCTCCCCCCCATTTTCTAAAATAAATAAATAAATCTTTAAAATAAAATAAAATAAAAATTTTTTTTAACTTTTTAAAGATTTTATTTTATTCATTTATTTGAGAGAAAGAGCACAAGCAGGGGAGGGGGAGAGGCAGATTCCCCGCTGAGAGGGGGAGCCCCATGTGGGGCTTGATTCCAGGACGCTGGGATCATGACCTGAGCCAAAGGCAGATGCTTAACTGACTGAGCCACCCAGGCGCCCCTAAAATAAAATCTGTAAAAAATAAATACATAGTGGCACCTGGCTGGCTCAGTTTGTGGAGCATGTGACTCTTGATCTCAGGGTTGTGAGTTCAAACCCCATGTTGGGTGTGGAGCCTACTTAAAAAAATAAAATAAAATATAAAATAAAATTTATAAATTCATTTCAGTTTCGGCTTTTATAATATTTGTATTTCACATAAAAGTGGAATTATTTTCTACAGTTTCTTTCTAAAGATTTTTTTTATTTGACAGAGAGCACACAAGGAAGGGGCAAAGCAGAGGGAGAGGGAGAAGCAGGCTCCCTGCTGAGCAGGGAGCCCGATGTGGGGCTTGATCCCAGGACCCCGGGATCATGACCTGAGCCGAAGGCAGACTCTTAACCATCTGAGCCACCCAGGCGCCCCTATTTTCTACAGTTTTATAGAATATTTCTCCATCACGTTATGATCATTACTCATAAGTTTTTGTATTCCCAAAATTATCCAAAAAATAAAGGCTTAAACAGGCTAATCCTATTCTTCAGACCTAATGACTTTTTTTTTTAAAGATTTTATTTATTTATTTGAGAGAAAGAATGAGAGAGAGAGAGCACATGAGAGGGGGGAGGGTCAGAGGGAGAAGCAGACTCCCCGCTGAGCAGGGAGCCTGATGCGGGACTCGATCCCAGCACTCCAGGATCATGACCTGAGCCGAAGGCAGTGGCTTAACCAACTGGGCCACCCAGGCGCCCCTGACCTAATGACTTTTTAACTTAATCAGCAGCCATGATTTAATTCAATCTATGTGTACATTTGTTTCACTTCCTGGATTGATTTCGGAGTTTTTATTCCATTTTTTCTCCCAATGACTTGGAAGTTATGTTTTCTATTTCTATTATTTTAATCTTTATATAGAATTCTTTTCAAACTTAAACTTACCTACATTTTCTTTTAAAAGATTTTCTGGGGCGCCTGGGTGGCTCAGTCTTTTTTTTTTTTTTTTTAGATTTTATTTATTTATTTGGCAGAGAGAGAGACAGCGAGAGAGGGAACACAAGCAGGGGGGATGGGAGAAGGAGAAGCAGGCCTCCCGTGGAGCAGGGAGCCCGATGCGGGGCTCGATCCCAGGACCCTGGGACCATGACCCGAGCCGAAGGCAGACGCCTAACGACTGATGGGTGGTTCAGTCTTTAGGCTTCTGCCTTCGGCTCGGGTCATGATCCCAGGGTCCTGGGATCAAGTCCCACATTGGGCTCCTTGCTCAGCGGGAAGCCTGCTTCTCCCTCTCCCCCTGCTTGTGTTCCCGCTTCTCACTGTGTCTTTGTCAAATAAATAAATAAAAATTAAAAAAAGATTTTCTTTTATTTTTTTAAAAATTTTAAAGATTTTTATTTATTTATTTGTCAGAGAGAGAGAGAGCATGAGCAGGGGTTAGAGGCAGAGGCAGAGGGAAAAGCAGACTCCCCAGTGAGCTGGGAGCCCGATGTGGGGGTCGATCCCAGGACCCTGGGATCATGACCTGAGCCAAAGGCAGATGCTTACCTGACTGAACCACCCAGGCGCCCCAAACCTATATATTTTTTAAAGATTTTATTTATTTATTTGATAGAGACAGAGAGAGAGGGAACACAGCAGGGGGAGTGGGAGAGGGAGAAGCAGGCTTCCCGCTGAGCTGGGAACCCGATGCAGGGCTGGATCCCAGGACCCCAGGATCGTGACCTGAGCCGAAGGCAGACAATTACTGAGCTACCCAGGTGCCCCAATTCTACATTTTCTTAACAATAACTAAAGTTAATAAGTTATTTTCCACTTTAAGAAATTTTTATTTTTAGGGCGCCTGGGTGGCTCAGTTGGTTAAGCAACTGCCTTCGGCTCAGGTCATGATCCTGGAGTCCCGGGATCGAGTCCCATGTCGGGCTCCCTGCTCAGCAAGGAGTCTGCTTCTCCCTCTGACCCTCCCCCCTCTCATGTGCTCTCTCTCTCTCTCATTCTCTCTCTCTCAAATAAATAAATAAAATCTTTAAAAAAAAAAAAGAAATTTTTATTTTTATTTATTTTAAGATTTTATTTATTTGAGAGAGAGAGAGCACTTGAACAGTGTAGAGGAGGCAGAAGGAGGCGCAGACTCCCCGCTGAGCAGGAAGTCTGACATGGGGCTGATCCCAGGATTCTGGGATCATGACCTGAGCCCAAGGCAGACCCCCAGGTGCCCCTATCTGCTCTTTTTTTTTTTTAAGTCATCTCTACATCCGCCTTTTGTCTGGAATCAGCATCTTCCAGTAATTCACCAAATGATCAACACAAAGGGAAAGAGGAGAGGTACCTGCTATATGTTCTCCAGCCCTTTTAGAAAACATGGAGTTGTTCTTTGGCCACATAGATGCAAATCTATGAGAAAGGTGATATTGTGGACATCAAGAGAATGGGCACTGTTCAAAAAAGAAGCCGCCCAAATGTTACCGTGGCAAAACTGGAAATCTACAATGTTACCCAGCATGCTGCTGGCATTCTTAAAAACAAACAAGTTAAGGGCAAGATTCTTGCCAGGAAAATTAATGTAAGTATTGAGCATATTAAGCCCTCAAAGAGCCAAGATAGTTTCCTGCAGGCATGAAGGAGAATGATCAGAAAAAGAAGGAAGCCAAGGAGAAAGGTACTTGGGTTCGATGAAGCGCCAGCCTGCCCCACCCAGAGAAACACACTTAGTGAGAACTGATGGAAAGGAGCCTGAGTTGTTGGAACCCATTCCCTATGAATTCATGGCATGATACATGTAAAAAAAGGGGTGGGGAGGGGAGCCTGGGTGGCTCAGGCAGTTAAGCGTCTGCCTTCGTCTCAGATCATGATCCCAGGGTCCTGGGATGGAGCCCCATATCGGGCTCCCTGCTCTGCGGGGGGCCTGCTTCTCCCTCTCCCACTCCCCCTGCTTGTGTTCCCTCTCTCGCTGTATCTCTCTCTTTCAAATAAGTAAAATCTTTAAAAAGAAAAGACCTCAAGATTGTACCAAAAAAAAAGTAATCTCTACATCCAACATGGGGCTTGAACTCACAACCCCAAAATCAAGAGATGCATGCTCTTCCAACTGAGCCAGCCAGGCACCCCTCTTTTTTTTTAATTGAAGTATAGTTGACATATTAGCTTCAGGTGTTCGACATGGTGATTCAACAACTGTATACACTGTGAAATGCTCACTACGGTGAGTATAATCACCATGCATCACCACACAGAGTTATTACAACAGTATTGTTTTTTAAAGTTTTTATTCACTTATTTAAGTAATCTCTACACCCAACGTGGGGCCCGAGCTCAGGACCCCCGAGATCAGGAGTCTGCATGCTCCACAGACTGAGCCAGCCAGACGCCCCTATTTCCTGCTTTTGAAAAGCTTAATGTATCGCTTTGCTTTAACAGGAAAAGATTCATCAGGACCACAGGATACTGAAGGTTAACTGGGCAGTGATACAGACCTAGGTTTAAGACAGTTTTTAAAGAAACTACTGCAATCAGTCACGTAAGAAGTGTTTACCGAGTATTTACTATGTGCCTGGCCCTGTTCTGGGGACTGAAGACATCAAAGGAAAAACTGCTCTGATATTCTGCATTCGACTGAATGAGAAATGAGATACCACGTTGATCCGTATTCTTACAAATTTAATCTGTTTTTTTTTTCTTTCTCAGGATTTTTTTTTCTTTTGATCCTTGTACTCTCGAAGTTTCACTACTATTTCAACGGCTCGGAGAAAGCATCAAGCTAAGTGGACTAGAAATGTCAGGACTGGGGCGCCTGGGTGACTCAGTCGTTATTAAGCGGCTGCCTTCGGCTCCGGTCATGATCCCAGGGTCCCCGGGATCGAGCCCGGCATTGGGCTCCCTGCTCTGCGGGAAGCCTGCTTCTCCCTCTCCCACTCCCCCTGCTTGTGTTCCCTCTCTCACTGTGTCTCTCTCTCTGTCAAATAAATAAATAAAATCTTAAAAAAAAAAAAAAACAGCCAGGACTACCAGAGCAGACGGTGGAAGAAGGGTCAAAGATGAAGGCCTGCTGGACTGAGTCTATGATGTGGATCTGGGAAATCCCCACAAAAAAAACCCCGAGGATGATGTCCCCTGCGAGGGCCCAGGGGATCCTCTGTTTACCGAAGTGATAATAAGGAATGCCATGGTGAGGGGCCCCCGCATCACAAACAGGATGGGTGGTGGCGCTCCTCTGTCAGCCATGGCCAGTGGGTGCCAGTCAAGGAAGGAGGTGGATGGTGGGGCTGGGTGGGGAGGGAGGGGGACAAGAAGGGCCTTGGGATCAGCCTGGGGTGCTCCACCCACCCTCAGGTTGCCCAACACGAAGGTCCATGAGGGGTTCAAGATCAACAAAAACATCTACTCTCTCTTTTTTTTTTTAAGATTTTATTTTTTATTTTTTTTAAAAGATTTTATTGTGTTGACCATCTTTTTATCTTTTTTTTTTTTAAGTAGGCTCCATGCCCAACATGGGGCTCAAAGTCACAACCCTTAGATCAAGAGTTATTGGATGCTTTACCCACTGAGCCACCCAGGCACCCCAGTGTTGACCATCTTTTTATGAGCTTGTTTGCCATCCTTATAACCCCTTTGGTGACGTATCTATTCAAATCTTTTCCCCATTTAAAAAAAATTAGGCTTAAAAATATTAAAAAATTAGGCTTCTTTTTTTTTTTTTAAGATTTTACTTATTTTTTGACAGACAGAGAGGGAACACAAGCAGAGGGCGTGGGAGAGGGAGAAGCAGGCTTCCCGCAGAGCAGGGAGCCCGATGTGGGCCTCGATTCCAGGACCCCGGGATCTTGACTTGAGCTGAAGGCAGATGCTTAATGACTGAGCCACCCAGGTGCCCCTGGGCTTGTTTTCTAATTGTTGAGTTTCAAGAGTCCTTTCATATTCTGGAATCGAGTTCTCTGTAAATGCGATTTGCAAATATTTCCTCCCAGTTTGTACCTTGTCTTTCCATTCTTTTAACAGTGTCTCTCACAGAACAAAAGTTTTTAATTTTGATGAAGTCCAATTTACATTTTTTTTCTGTTGTGGATCGTGTGTTTTGTGTCCTAAGAGCTCTCCACCTAATTCTTGGTTACGAAGATTTTCTCCCATGTCTTCTTTTTTTTTAAGGTTTTATTTATTCATTTGAGAGAGAGAGGGAGGGAGGGAGAGAGCACAAGCAGGGGGGAGGGGGAGAGGGAGAGGGAGAAGCAGGCTCCCTGCTGAGCAAAGACTGCATGCGGGGCTCGATTCCAGGACCCTGGGGTCAAGGCAGCCGCTTAACCATCTGAGCCACCCAGGCGTCCCCTCAGGTCTTCTTTTTAAAAGTTTGATTGTTTTATGATTTTTTTTGAGAGAGAGCAAGAGCCTGTGCGAGCCAGCGGAGGGCAGGGGTCAGAGGGAGAGAGAATCCTGACATGGGGCTCAACTTAAGGACTGTGAGATTGTGACCTGAGCGGAAATCAAGAGTTGGAAGTTTAACCAACTGGACCACGCGCACCCCATTTATGTTTGACATATAGATCTATCATCCATCCGGTTTTCATTAATTTTTGTATAAAGTGTGAGGTTTCCATTGAAGTTCATTTTTTGCATATGGATGAGCAATTGTTCCAATGCTTTTTAAAAAATATAATTACAGAGGTGGGTTTTTTTAAAATTCCAGTATATTTCACATACAGTGCTATATTAGTTTCAGGTATGCAATATAGTGATTCAACACTTCCATACAACACCTGGTGCTCATCACGAACGTGCCCTCCTCAATCCCTATCACCTGTCTCACCCAACCCCCTTACCCCCTCCCCTCTGATAACCATGAGTGTGTTCTCTATAGTTAAGAATCTTGTTTCTTGGGCACCCAGGTGGCTCAGTCGTTAGGCGTTTGCCTTCGGCTTGAGTCATGGTCCCAGGGTCCTGGGATCGAGCCCCACATCAGGTTCCCTGCTCTGCGGGGAGCCTGCTTCTCCCTCTCCCCCTGCTTGTGTTCCCTCTCTCACTGTCTCTCTCTCTCTCTGTCAAATAAATAAAATTAAAAAAAAAAGAATCTTGTTTATTGGTTTCTCTGTCTCTCTGCCCTTTGCTCATTTGTCTGTTTCTTAAATTCCACATGAATGAAGTCATATGGTATTTGTCTTTCTCTGACCGACTTCACTTAGCATAATATTCTCTAGCTCCAACCATGTGGTTGCAAATGGCAAGATTTCATTCTTTCTTATGGCTGAGTAATACATACACACACACACACACACATATATATATGTATGTATATATATATATAAGCCACTTCTTCACCTTTTGTTGGATACATGGGGGACTTCCATATCTTGGCTATTGTAGATAATGCTGTTATAAACATAAGGGTGCATGTATTCCTTTGAATTAGTGTTTTTATATTCTTTGGGTAAACACCCAATAGAGCGATTACTGGAAGGCAGTTCTATTTTTGATTTTTCGAGGAACCTCCATACTGTTTTGCAGAGTGGCTGCACCAGTTTGCTTTCCCACCGACAGTGCACAAGGGTTCCTTTTCTTCTACATACTTGCCAATTCTTGTCTCTTTTGTTTTTGGTTTTACCCATCCTGACAGGTGTGAGGTGATATCTCATTGTAGTTTTTTTTTTTAAAGAGCTAGGAGTCTTTTTTTAAGATTTTATTTATTTATTTATTTATTTATTTATTTATTTATTTATTCGAGAGAGAGAGAAACAGCATGAGAGGGGAGAGGGTCAGAGGGAGAAGCAGACCTCCCGCCAAGCCGGAAGCCCGATGTGGGACTCGATCCCGGGACTCCGGGATCATGACCTGAGCCGAAGGCAGTCAGTCGCCCAACCAACTGAGCCACCCAGGCACCCTCACTGTAGTTTTGATTTGTATTTCCTTGTTGATGAGTGACGTTGAACATCTTTTCATGTGTCTGTTGGCCATCTGGATGTTTTCTTTGGAGAAATGTCTGTTCATGTTTTCTGCCCGTTTTTTAAATTGGATTATTTGGTTTTTGAGTGTTGAGTTGTATAAGTTCTTTATATATTTTGGATACGAACCCTTTATTGGGTATGTCACTTGCAAATATCTTCTCCCATTCTGTAGGCTGCCTTTTAGTTTCTTTTTAAAGATTTTATTTATTTGACAGAGAGAGAGAGACAGCGAGAGGGGAACACAAGCAGGGGGAGTGGGAGAGGGAGAAGCAGGCTTCCCGCCGAGCAGGGAGCCCGATGTGGGGCTTGATCCCAGGACCCCGGGACCATGACCTGAGCTCAAGGCAGATGCGTAATGACTGAGACACCCAGGCACCTCCTTTTTTTTCTTTTAAAGATTTTATTGACTGATTGATTGATTGATTTGAGAGAGAGCACGAGTGGGTGGAAGGGCAGAGGGAAAGGGAGAGGGAGAAGCAGACTCTCTGCTGAGTGGAGAACCTGAAAGATCATGATCTGAGAGATCATGACCTGAGCCAAAGGCAGCTGCTTAACCAACTGAGCCACCTAGGCGCCCTGGTTTAGGAGTTTTTAATGCTTGGAATGAAAAATCACAGGCTGGGCTTTTCATAAAGTTATTGGTCCATCTCTGGCAAGGCAAGGATCTGCCCTCACCCAGCAAGGTCTTCGGAGTGGGGGAGCTCCTTCTGTAGTGTGGTATAGTGACGCCCCAACCAGGAGGCACAAAAGCAAGAAGTATAAGGACCATCCACCTGCCAGGCCCAGGCACGACACAAGGCAATTTCAAGTGTTATCTCACTTAATCCCCACACCAACCCCATGAGGTAGGGATCCCCGTTTTACCAATGAGGATCCTGAGGCTTGGAGAGGTTCATCAAATTTGTCCAAAGTCATAAAGTTCAAAAGTCATGAAGTCTCAAAGCCGAGATGAAGAAAGCCTGGTCTTCTGGTCTTCCCTACTCTGCCACACTGAATTCTTTCTCTGATCCAACCTCAGTGTCCCATAAGAGGTTCTTTCTTAACATCCATATCCCTCGCTTTGTCCTGGTCCCTCTGACTGAGGGCACTCCAGTCCCAGCACTGGTCGCTTTGGTGCTCTTGGGGCGGGGTCAACACAGGTCCCCCAATGCCCAACCAGTCCCGGACTATGCTCACTTCCCGAAAGGGCACCCCAGTCTGGGCCATGCCAACGGGCCTGGGGTTCATGCCCAAGAGGAGTACTTCCTTGGGGCCCTGGCAGTAGCGGGTCACCTAGCTGCGGTGAGGCTCCCACGCATACTCCACAGGATTGTAGATGATGCCCACAGGCTCGGAGAACTGCAGTTGGCTCAGTTCAGCACTGAGCCGCAGCTCCTCCTCCAGGAAGCCCTCAGCCACACTTTGAGGGCAAAGCTGCGGCTCTATCGGGGCACTGGGAGGCTCATGGAGGGGCCCCAATGGATAAGCCTGGGGCACAGCCACGTCACTGCCCCCTTTTTCAATCCTGTTTAAAACGACCTTCTACCAAGGAGTCTTTCTTTCCCGATGGACTCCTCTCCGTTTCTACAAGCCCGAGTTCACTCAAGACTCAGCTGCCCGCTTTGCACTCCAATTGCTTCTGAGGGTTTGCCAGGCTCTGGGTGTGTTTCCATCATGTCTGGGCCTCCCATGGGGCAGGGATCAAGGTTCTTCTCCCCCATGGGACCTCGGGGTTGACAGAACAGCTTGATCCATCAACCTGTTCTCTGACCCTAGCCTGGTTCAGCTCTCCACCCAGTTTCTGCCTTTTAGTTTTGTTGATTGTTTCCTTCACTGTGCAGAAGCAATTGTTCCAACACTGTTGAAAAAGACTCTCCTACCTCCATCGAATTTCTTTGGCATCTTTGGCAAAAATCAAATGTCAGCATTTCTGTGAGTCTATTTCTGAGCTCCTCTGCCCCATGATATGTGTGTCTGTTCCTTTGCCAGTACCACACTGTCTGGGGTATTATAGTTTTGTGGATTTTTTGTTAAGATTTTATTTATTCATTTGAGACACAGAGATACAGAGAGAAAGAGAGCATGAGCAGAAGAGGGAGAAGCAGGCTCCTCGCTGAGCAGGGAGCCTGATGTGGGGCTCAATCCCAGGACCCTGGGATCATGACCTGAGCCGAAGGCAGACGTTTAATGACTGAGCCACCCGGGCGGCCCTCCCCTCACTCCTATATACAATTATTTATTTATTTATTTATTTATTTATTTATTTTTAGTAGGCTCCATGCCCGATGTGGTGCGTGAACTCATGACCCTGAGATCAAGAGTTGCATGCTCTACCGACTGAGCCAGCCAGGCGCCCCTTGGGTACGATCATTTTACCATAATTTTAAAAATTGATTGGTGTGATTCCTCCAACTTTATTCTTGCTTTTCAAAATTACCTTAGCTATTCTAGTTCCTTTATCCTTCCATATAAATTTTGAAATCAGTTTGTGTATAATTACACAAATTCCTGCTGGGATTTTGATTGGTATTGCATTAAATATTTAGACCAATTTGGGAGAAACTGGCATTTTTCTTGTGTTGAATCTTCCAGTCACTGAACACAACATGCCTCTTCATTTATCGAGCTGTTGTTGATTTCTTTCGCCAACGTTTTGTAGTTTACGGCA
This sequence comes from Zalophus californianus, assembly GCF_009762305.2. Lineage (NCBI taxonomy): Eukaryota > Metazoa > Chordata > Mammalia > Carnivora > Otariidae > Zalophus > Zalophus californianus. The sequence goes on along the minus strand of NC_045612.1, from coordinate 87,432,556 downwards.
TGCAGTCCCAGTACATGCTTTATTAGGTTTATAACTAAGTATTTCATTTTTGGTGGAGCTGTTGTACATTTCTTTGTTGTTGTTTGTTTTTAATTTTATTTACTTATTTGAGAGAGAGAGTGTGAGAGAGAGAGCACGAGCGGGTAGGGCAGAGGGAGAAGCAGATTCCCCGCTGAGCAGGGAACCCAGTGCTGGACTCTATCCCAGGACCCTGGGATCATGACCTGAGCCGAAGGCAGATGCTTAACAGACCGAGCCACCCAGGTGCCCAATGTATATTTCTTCGGTTATCAATTCTACATCGGTTTCCAATGCGATTGAATTTTGTTTATTGACCTTGTACACTGCGACCATGCTAAGCTTATTCATTAGTTCTAGGAGGGGTTTTTTGTTTTTCTTTTGTAGATTCCTTGAGATTTTCTACATCGACAATCTTGTTGTCTGTGAATAGAAGCAGTTTAATCTCTTCCTTTCTAATCTGTATGCCTTTTATCTTTTTTTTTTTTGTAAGCTCTATGCCCAAGTGGGGCCAGAACACTCAGAACCCCATGATCAAGAGTCATTTGCATGCTCCGCTGACTTCTAGGCACCCCTTATCTTTTTTTTTTAGAGAGAGGGAGAGAGAGGGCAGGGAGGGGCAGAGGGAGAGGGAGAGAGAAAATCTTAAGCAGGCTCCACGCCCAGCCATGGGGCTCGATCTCACAGCCCTGAGATCATGACCTGAACCAAAATCAAGAATTGGTTGCTTAACCGAAGGAGCCAGCCAGGCACCCCCAAAGTCTTTGTTTTCCCAAGAAGTTCCTGAATGGTCCTTGATTGCTTCTGATCTGAATATGACTTCAGAAGGGAATAAGACAGCACCAAGCAGTATCTTTTCTATGCTCCAATTCAGCATCATACTAAAGATCAGATGATTTAGAGAAAAATTAATTTGTGCAAAACATAACCAAGGAAGGTTTAGTTAAATTATAGGCTTTCTTTCTTTCTTTCTTTCTTTTTTTTAAAGATTTATTTATTTGAGAGAGAGAGACCATGTGCCGGAGGGGCAGTCGCTTAACCAACTGAGCCACCCAGGCACCCGCTGGAGAACTTCTATTACCCAATTTCTTTTTTTTTTTAAGATTTTATTTATTTATTGAGAGAGAGAGAGAGAGAATGGTAGAGAGCATGAGAGAGAGGAAGGTCAGAGGGAGAAGCAGACCCCCCGCTGAGCAGGGAGCCCGATGCGGGACCCGATACCGGGACTCCAGGATCATGACCTGAGCCGAAGGCAGTCGCTTAACCAACTGAGCCACCCAGGCGCCCTCTATTACCCAATTTCAAAACTTTCCAGAAACCTACAGTAATAAGATAGTGTGGTATTGGTAGATAGGCATATAGGTTGAGGCAAACTGATTTTGACAAAGGTACGATGAGAATTCAGTTGCAGAAAAGACAGTCTTTTCAACAAATGGTGTCAGGACAACTGGCTATCCATATGCAAAAAGTCAGCTTACACTGTTAGCTCACACTGTACAGAAGAATTAACTCAAGTGGATCATAGACCTATATATAAACCTGTAAAATGTTTAGAAGAAAGCATAGGAGAAAATCTTTGCAACCTTCAGGCAAAGAGTTCTTTAAAAAGACATTAAAAGGGGCGCCTGGGTGGCTCAGTCGTTGGGCGTCTGCCTTCGGCTCAGGCCCTGATCCCAGCGTCCTGGGATCGAGCTCCGCATCGGGCTCCCTGCTCGGCGGGAAGCCCGCTTCTCCCTCTCCCACACACCCTGCTCATGTTCCCTCTCTCTCTGTGTCTCTCTTTCAAATAAATAAAATCTTTAAAAATAAATAAATAAATGAAAAGACATCAAAAAGGGCGCCTGGGTGGCTCGGTTGAGCATCTGCAACCGGCTCAGGTCATGATCCCAGGGTCCTGGAATCAACTACCGCATGGAGTCCCACCTCCAGCCCCTGCATTGGGCTTGTAATTTAGCAGGGAGCCTGCTTCTCCCTCTGCCCCTAGCCCCTACTCGTGCTCTCTCTCTCCCCCTCAAAAATAAATAAACAAAATCTTAAAAAAAAAGACATCAAAAAGAGGGGTACCTGGCTGGCTCAGTTGGAAGAGCATGTGACTCTTGATCTCAGGGCTGTGAGTTCAAACCATGTTGGGTGTAGAGATTACTAAAAAAATAAATAAATAGAAACTTTATTTTATTTTATTTTATTATGTTATGTTAGTCACCATAAATAGAAACTTTAAAAAAAGACACCAGGGGCGCCTGGGTGGCTCAGTTGGGTTAAAGGCCTGCCTTTGGCTCAGGTCATGATCTCGGGGTCCTGGGATCAAGCCCCACGATGAGCCCGGAAATGGGTTCCCTGCTTGGTGGGGAGTCTGCCGCTCCCTCTGCCCCTCCCCCACTCTGTTCGCGTGTGCTCTCTCTCTCTCAAATAAATAAAATCTTTAAAAAAGAAGACACCAAAAAAAACATATTAAAAGAAAAAAAAGTTGATAAATTGGACTTCATTAAAATTTAAGGTGTTTGGGGTGCCCGGGTGGCTCAGTCTTTGCGCGTCTGCCTTCGGCTCAGGTCATGATCCCAGCGTCCTGGGATCGAGCCCCGCATGGGGCTCCCTGCTCCGCGGGAAGCCTGCTTCTCCCTCTCCCGCTCCCCCTGCTTGTATTCCCCCTCTCGCTGTGTCTCTCTCTGTCAAATAAATAAAATCTTTAAAAAAAAATTAAAGTGTTTGCATTTCAAAAGACACCACCAAGTAAAGGAAAAGACGGTGCTTGCTTTGGCAGCACATATACTAAAATCGGAACAATACAGAGAAGATTAGCGTGATTGACACACAAATTCATGAAGTGTTCCATATTTTTACAGAAAAAAAAGTAATACCCATTAAAATGGCAAAATTAAGGGCTCAAGCCGGCAGAGCAAGTGACTCAATTTTTTAAAACAATTTTTCTTTAAAGATTTTATTTATTTATTTATTTGACAGAGAGAGACACAGCGAGAGAGGGGACACAAGCAGGGGGAGTGGAAGAGGGAGAAGCAGGCTTCCCGCCGAGCAGGGAGCCCGATGCGGGGCTCGATCCCAGGACCCTGGGATCATGACCTGAGCCGAAGGCGGACGCTTAACGACTGAGCCACCCAGGCGCCCCTAAAACAATTTTTAAAAATATTTTATTTATTTGCCAGAGAGAGAGAGAGAGAGAGAGAGGACAAGCAGGGGGAGCGGCCGGCAGAGGCAGAGGGAGAAGCAGGCTCCCCGCCGAGCAGGGAGCCCGATGTGGGGCTCGATCCCAAGACCCTGAGAGTGTGACCTGAGCCGAAGGCAGACGCTTAACCGAGTGAGCCACCCAGGCGCCTTCATAGGCTAGTATTCATAGCAGCGTTATTCATAAGAACAAAAATCCGGAAACTATCCGTATGTCTATTACTGATGAACGGATAAACAAAACGTGGCGGCTCGGATATGCAATGGATTCCTATCAGCAATAAAAAGGAACAGAACACTGACAACATGGATGAACCTCAACAACATTACACTAAGGGAAAGAAGCTAGATACAAAGTTCCGTATGTTGTATGAGTCCATTTATATGAAATGTCCATAAAAGGCAAATCCATAGAGACAGAAAGGTCAGTGGTTGCCTGCGACTGGGGTTCGGGTGTGGGCAGTGACTGCAAGTGGGCTTCGCGGGAAATTTTGGAGCTGATGGAAAAGCTCTGAAACTGGCTTGTGATGATGTTGGCCCGAGGCTATAAATGTACTAAAAATCATTGAACTGTACACTAACAATGGGTGAACTTTGTGATATAGAAGCTATACGCTGATGAAACTATAAAATGTGCCCAGTGCCAGGAAAGACGGCAGGTTTTATCTTGCCCCTGCAGCCCCAGCACCGCCAACCACAGTGTGTGTGGCCGGAAACCAAGACCGGGGTTCACCCTCGCGCCACAGATGAGAGAGAGGGAGCTGGGGGGTGCTACAGCCGCGGCTGTTCTCCTGACCAGACACTGCCAACCTCCCCAAGGACTGGCCATTAGAAATGTGAGGAGCGGGGCGCCTGGGTGGCTCAGTTGGTTCAACCGCTGCCTTCAGCTCAGGTCATGATCCCAGGGTCCTGGGATCGAGCCCCACATCGGGCTCCCCGCTCGGCGGGAAGCCTGCTTCTCCCTCTCCCACTTCCCCTGCTTGTGTTCCCTCTCTCGCTGTGTTTCTCTCTGTCAAATAAATAAATAAAATTTTAAAAAAAGATTTTATTTATTTATTTGAGGGAGAGAGAGAGAGAGCACGGGCGGAGTGAGGGGCAGAGGGAGAGACAGACCCCCAGCCAAGCAGGGAGCCGGATGCCGGGGCTCGATCCCAGCACCCTGGGATCCTGACCTGAGCCGAAGGCAGACGCTTAACCGACTGAGTCACCCAGGTGCCCCCACACCAATTTCTTTTTTTTTTTTTTAAAGATTTTATTTATTTATTTGAGAGAGAGAGAATGAGAGATAGAGAGCATGAGAGGGAAGAGGGTCAGAGGGAGAAGCAGACTCCCTGCTGAGCAGGGAGCCCGATGTGGGACTCGATCCCGGGACTCCAGGATCATGACCTGAGCCGAAGGCAGTTGCTTAACCAACTGAGCCACCCAGGCGCCCCCCCACACCAATTTCTTAAATCAAGAAGGGATCACAGGTACTGCCAGGCCTTAACACCATCAAAAAGACCTTTTTGTGTGCCTTTGGGAAGAAATTCACATTTCCTCCCAAAAGGTCTTCTGAAGTTTTACCCCAAATCTCCTTAGCCCCCCAGCAGATGTCCCTAAAATGTTATCTGGAAAAGTGGGAGTTACCTCTCTTCTCTCCTTCCTGCTCAGTCTGTGACATCTTCACACCCGTTCTTTTTTTTTTTTTTTTTTAACTAGAAGTTTGTTCCTCTTCGTCTTCACCTAGACCACCCATCCCTCCACCCTCCTCCCCTCGGGTAACCACCAGTTTGTTCTCTGTACTTATGAGTCTGTTCTGTTTTGTTTTGTTTTTTGTTTGTTCCTTTTTGTTTTTTAGATTCTACGTATACCTGAAACCATAGGGTATCTGCCTTTTCTCTGTCTGACTCATTTCACTTAGCATTATACCCTCTAGGCTCATCTATGTTGTTGCAAATGGCAAGATCTCATTCTTTTTCTATAACTGAATAATTTTCCATTATATATATGTACCACATCTTCGTTATCCATTCATCTATGGTTGGACCCTTGGGTTGCTTCTGTATCTTGGCTATTGTAAATAACGCTGCAATAAACATGGGAGTGTGTATATATTTTCGAGCCAGTGTTTTGGTTTTCTCTGGGCAAATGCCCAGCAGTGGAATTACTGGATCATATGGGTTTTTTTTATTTTTAACATTTTGAGGAAATTCCATACTGTTTTCCACAGGGGCTGCACCAGTTTGCATTCCCACCAACAGTGCACGAGGTTTCCCTTTTCTCCGCATCCTCGCCAACACCTGGTGTTTCTTGTTTTTTTTAATAAGTATTCTTTTTTTTAAGGTTTTTATTTATTTATTTGGTAGAGAGACAGCGAGAGAGGGAACACAAGCAGGGGGAGTGGGAGAGGGAGAAGCAGTCTTCCAGCCGAGCAGGGAGCCCGATGGGGGGCTGGATCCCAGGACGCTGGGATCATGACCTGAGCCGAAGGCAGACACTTAACCACTGAGCCACCCAGGGGCCCTTTGTCTTTTTGACACTAGCCATTCTGATGGATGTGAAGTGAGATCTCAATGTGGGTTTCATTTGTTACTTCCCTGATGATGAATGATGTTGAGCATCTTTCCATATGTCTGTTCTTCACACCCATTCCTGCTTCTCTGGATCTCCGGAGCCCCAGAGGATGACAGGGCTATATTCTGAGATTATGTCCTTCCTACTTTTCTTTTATGTGAAAAAAACCTCTTCTTTCTTTTATAAAATGATGGTGAGAAGTTAGAAGTTGAGGCTTTGTCAGTTTGTTAATGTCCCAAACTTGGCAAAATGGAGAGTTGGCCAACCTCTGCCCCCTCCCACACACTCACATACATGACTACACCTGTTTTTCTTGGGGGGGGGATTCATTAGTCCAAAAAATGTGGCTAGTATCCACATTATATATCTAAATTTTCTTACACTTTAGAAACTTATGTAATATTTATCATAAAATAATTTATCATAGGGACACCTGGGTGGCTCAGTCAGTTAAGTGTCTGCCTTCGGCTCAGGTCATGATCCCAGGGTCCTGGGATCGAGTCCCACTCCCTCCTTGGCGGGAAGCCTGCTCTCCCTCTCCCACTCGCGCTGCTTGTGTTCCTGCTCTCGCTGTGTCTCTCTCTGTCAAATAAATAAATAAAATCTTTTTTTATTTTTTTTAAAGATTTTATTTATTTATTTGAGAGAGAGAGAATGAGAGATAGAGAGCACGAGAGGGAAGAGGGTCAGAGGGAGAAGCAGACTCCCTGCTGAGCAGGGAGCCCGATGTGGGACTCGATCCCGGGACTCCAGGATCATGAGCCGAGCCGAAGGCAGTCGCTTAACCAACTGAGCCACCCAGGCGCCCATAAATAAAATCTTTTAAAAAAATAGGAAAAAAACATAATAATGGCCAAAAGTTGGGTCGGTGCCAGGCACTGCCTCAAGAAAATGGCCAGAGGCAATCTTGGATGAATGAAATGAAGAAGAAGAGCAGGCTGGAGGTGCCCACCACACCAGGGCGGTGCTGCGGCAAGCAGGAATCTCCATCTCTCAGAGCTTAGAGCACTGCTAAGAAAGTGGAGGTCCCGTGTTTGATTTTATGTTTTCCGCTATGGGACCCAGGGCTATCATCCCTCTCCCGTAGCCCCACAAACACATAGCAACAGAGAAAAGAACAAGAATTCTGGGTACGGTGGGATTCAAGGCACAGGTGACCACGAGGAGGTATCATCTAAGTGCCAAGAAGTAAATAATATGTAATGTAACAGTGATGATGGTGATGATGGCGATGGCAGAAAAAAATGTAGAACTTGGACTCTTGGCTAGGGCGAACTCATTTAATCAACTGCATGGGATCTAATCCCAGCTGCTAATGTCAAAATGTTGTTCCCTGGTGGCCCCATTCTTTGCTTTCTACCATTTTTTTAAAAGATTTTATTTATTTGAGAAGGAGACACAGAGAGAGCTCGTGCGCGCGCGCGCACGCACACACACACACACACACACACGCACACACACACACACACGCACACAGGAGCTGGTGGGGAGCGGCTGCGGCAGGGGGAAAAGCAGGCTCCCCGCCGAGCAGGAAGCCCAACCCGGGGCTCAATTCCACAACCCTGGGATCATGACCTGAGCCCAAGGCAGAAGCTTAACCGACTGAGCCACCCAGGCGCCCCTCTATCTTTTTTTTTTTTTTTTAACTCTGTTTCCAAAATGTTTGCGTCTCTGGTCGGACTGTGATAAAGGGAAATAGCTATCCTGGGCCCCGGGGGTTCAGCCCAGAGCCTGCTCTTTATCTTGCACACGCCGTGTCCCTCCCCCGGGATGAATTTCTGCAGATGAGAGGCCGGGCGTTTCATTATCCTTACACACTGCCTGGCAGACTGCCTTGCGCAACAAGGTTTCTAATAAATGTGCTTTGAAAAACAACTTCTGGAGGACTGCAAGGGAGCAGACGGGGGAGGATTCAGTGGTGGAGGAAGGCCCAAAACCTATGCCATGTCTCCGGGGCAGATTTTAAACACGTGTCAACTGGTTAGTAAAGGAATCAGTTAAAGGGACAAGTCTTCAGCGAGATCCCAGTATGTTTTCCCCTTTGGTTCCAATCAGACATTGACTTTGGCTACTCATTTTCCCAGAGAGTGGCAGCAGGAATCTCTCCTTGGCCCAGACTTTGCCAAGAGGGGGCCTTCAGGAGGTTACTCTGCGACAGGGGGGTGGTGGATGCGGTTTCCCCATTAAAGAACCTGAACCTGATTTCTTCTCTCTTACAGGAGTGTGAAGGGTGGCGTCTTGGGGAGCAGAAGGGAGGAGAAGGGGGACCAGTAGGGAGTAGGGAGAGAGCTGGGGGAGCAGCGGGTCTCCTCCCAGCTGTCACCCAATCAGAAAGCCAGAGATTTATCAGAAGACTCACAGGGCCAGGCCAAGGGTTCTCTTTGTTCTACCTCTTTTCCCATGCCAGAACCAAAGAGGAAAAAACCCAAAACACATCAAAGGACAAGAATTAATGGTGTCAAATAAATAACATTAGGGACAGAGGCTTCTCAGTCTGTGATAAGAGCCGTGCTGCTCAGCCTGGGGCTGAAGTTCATGGTGCCTTGGGCAGAGGCAAGCCGCTGGTGCCTCCTGGGAGTGAAATCCAAAACTATCAGACCAGGAAAAAGTGAATTAGGATCTGAGAGACAAACGCATCGCAGTCCACATTTATAGGAAAGCAATACATTATCCATCGGGCACCCATCCTCTACCTCCCTCCAGCTTTTGGTCTGACTCGCCCCAAACACCGTGGAGGGAACACAAAATATGAGTCACTCATTACTCCTGTCCTCACATCGCTTCCAGCCTTCGCAGGGAGCTCATCCCGGTCCAAAGAGAGAACCAGCCAAGTGGGGACCGGAGCCGGGAGCCAGGACAAAGGACAATGTATGACCGAGGAAGTGAGCACAAGGGGACAGGCTAAATACACACACTTTTACCTGTGAGTGATTTGTTATTTACAAAGGAGTAATTATTGCAGGTGATCTATTATTTGCCAGTAGTTCCAAGGCATCAGCATCGGACTCTAAAGGTGTCAGGCTTGGGGCGCCAGGGTGGCTCAGTCGGTTCAGCATCTGACTTTTGATTTCGGCTCCAGTCACCATCTCAGGTCTGCATCTCAGGTCATGATCTCAGGGTCATGAGACTGATCCCAGAGTCAGGAGTTAGGCTCCAGGCTCAGGGCAGAGTCTGCTTCTCTCCCTCTGCCCCTCCCCGCTGCTCCCGCAAGCATGTTCTCTCTCTCTCTCTCTCTCAATTAAATAAATAAATCCTTAAAAATCCTTTATTTAAAAGGTGTCAGGCTCAGTTCTCCAGTCCATAATTTATATTCACATGATTGTTCTCATATTTGACTTGAGAACATTATTTGGATGAAACAATTTGTTTCATCTCTGATGACATCCGTTGATTTTCCTTTCCCTAGCTGCCCTCCCTCCACCCTATCCTCTCCTCCAGCTCAGGGCACTCTGCATTCCCATCATTTTCTGGAATGTCTCCCTAACCAGCAGTGAACTCACAAGGGCGGGTCTCCTCCCTGTCTGTACTGTGTCCCCCACCCCAAGGGGGTTCAGCCCTGGCCTGGCCCTTTGCAAGGAAGGAGACTGGGTGGGGGGTGGAAATCTTTGGCGTGCATCATTCACACCTTTGTTTAGTCACTCATCCAATAGCTATTTTTTTAAAGATTTTATTTATTTATTTATTTATTTATTTATTTTGAGAGAGAGAGAGACAGAGAGCATGAGGCAGGGGGAGGGGGAACAGTGGGAGAGGGAGAAGCAGACTCCCCCTGAGCAGGGCTCAATCCCGGGACCCCGAGATCATGACCCAAGGCAAAGGCAGACGCTTAACCAACTGAGCCATCCAGGCTCCCCAATAGCAATTTTTTGTAAATTTTAAATTGACTCCATGCCCATTGTGGGGGTTGAACTCACAACCCTGAGATCTCGAGTCGCAGGCTCTACTGACTGAGCCAGCCAGGCGCCTCTCCAGTAGCTATTCCTTTAATGTCTCCCATATACCTGATGCTGTGAAATAAGGCTGAAAGGCTTGCCCACTTACTGCTTACAGAGGAGGGATACACGAGTTCATGAGGAGGCAACAGAACCTGAACTCAGCGTGCCCGGGAAGGAGTTCCGGGGAGAGTGGGATCTCAGCTAAGATCTGAAGGATGAATAGAAGTTTGCTAGATGAATGGGGTGAGAGGCTGGGTAATGGGAGCCAGAGTTAAGAGGACAGGGGCCCAGCCTTATTTGTGCTGACTCTGTGATCCTGAGCGAACAAGTCACCTATATTTTCTGAATCTGTTTTCTCATGAGTAAAATGCGGACAAAATATCCCCCTTGTCGGTTTGTCGTGAAGGTTAAAGGGGAGAATGTAGATAGAGCATCCGACAGACTGCCTGGCATGTAGTAGATGTTCAGTAGACATCTGATGGAGTAGAGCCTGCTTCTCTCTCTCCCTCTGCCCCTCCCCTGCTTGTGCTCTATCAAATAAATAAATGAAATCTTTAAAAAATATTTGTTGAGGGGCGCCTGAGTGGCTCAGTCGTTGGGCGTCTGCCTTCGGCTCAGGTCATGATCCCAGGGTCCTGGGATTGAGCCCTGCATCGGGCGCCCTGCTCGGCGGGAAGCCCGCTTCTCCCTTTCCCTCTCCCACTCCCCCTGCTTGTGTTCCCTTTCTCGCTGTGTCTCTCTCTGTCAAATAAATAAATAAAATCTTAAAAAAATATATTTGTTGAATTTTGATTACCTGGATCTAATGCATTCCATAAATTTTATAGGTGGTCCTCTCCTGCCTAAGATTAAATCCCAAACTCTTGTGTGGTAACTTCATTGAACTACTTGAGAAAAATAATTGGGTATGGAGTAAGGGGGTGTCACCTACCGAATCACCTCAATCCCTCCACAATATTAGGTTTTTCCCCTTGAGGCCCCTGACCAATCCATGGCTCTGTGAGCCACACGAATACTTGCACACCTGTGTGTGAGTGCGCATGTAAAGTATATACACACATTTGTTTGCCTGAGTTTCTGGAGATCTCTCAGCCTTGTGGTTCAGCTTACCCTCTGCAACGGGGGGATGGATTTCAGTTTGCTATTTCAATGAATATTGGACACAAACCTACTTGCTGCTTAATCAAAAGATGCAATGGAAAGTCTCAGCCTGAAATTCAATGTTCATTTGGGCAGGGACATAAAAGATCCTTTTAATAACATTGCATTAGAGAATGTCTTTGAAAGTCTTCAGCAGAAACCACATATCTTTTTAAGACTTTATTTATTTAGGGGCGCCTGGGTGGCTCAGTCGTTAAGCGTCTGCCTTCGGCTCAGGTCATGATCCCAGGGTCCTGGGATCAAGCCCCGCATCGCGCTCCCTGCTCGGCGGGCAGCCTGCTTCTCCCTCTCCCATTCCCCCTGCTTGTGTTCCCTCTCTCGGTGTCTCTCTCTGTCAAATAAATAAGTAAAATCTTTTTTTTAAAAAAAGACTTTATTTATTTATTTGAGATAGATAGCTTCCCGCTGAGCAGGGAGCCCCAGGCAGGGCTCGATCCCAGGACCCTGGGATCATGACCTGAGGCAAAGGCAGACACTTAAGCTTAACCAACTGAGCCACCCAGGCGCCCCAAAATCACATATCTTTGTACAAGGAAGGACTTCCCCTCACCCAACGCCAACAAGTTGCTGATGGAAATTATGTATTTTAACGTTACGGATTTGGTTTGAAACCAAGCAAACATTATGACTACTCTTTGGCAGTGGAAAGAGCTCTGTAATACACTGAGTGTATGTATTCAAATAATCAGGCAATTTTTACACTTTCTCCCTAGATCTTGAAGAATGCTGTTCCTACATTTAAAATTATACAGCACCTTCAACTGGTTATCCAGACTAATAAGTAGGTATTCAAATGCTATACTATCACTTGCCCATAATATACCTTGTAGTGAACAGTTCTCACAGTGAAGCCTCATAATTGCTTAAAGAAACCTTTCTTGGGGCGCCTGGGTGGCTCAGTCAGTTAAGCGTCTGCCTTCGGCTCGGGTCATGATCCCGGGGTCCTGGGATGGAGCCCCACATCGGGCTCCCTGCTCAGCGGGAAGCCTGCTTCTCCCTCTCCCACTCCCCCTGCTTGTGTTCCCTCTCTGTCAAATAAATAAATAAAATATTAATAAATAAACAAATAAATAAACCGATTACAAGATATTTTATTCCAATTAGTTGTTTTCATTTCAACACATGGTTTCTTTCTTCCGGGAAAATATATCTTTGGGATGAGGCTCAGAAGCTGCCTGGCCACTCAACCGCACTCTAGCCTGGTAACTATTTTGACTCTCTTTGAAACCCAAAGGGCTAAGGCATTTAGGGCTTTCACAGCAGATATTCAGAGCCTTAAGGAGGGAGGAGAGACTGTTTGGTACCTGGCCTCACCCGGCGCCAAATACCCTGCACTGCTATAATTCTTTTGTAATTCAAATTTTACACAGAAGTTCATCTATCTTTGATAAGACTATTACTACTTTTTCAGGAAAAAAAAGCTTTGAAAAGATGAATTTTTTTCCTTTTTTGTTAAATCCCTGCCCCCCAAATGTCCCAGCTGTGCAATCCCGCCCCACCCCACCCCACTGTGTAGCTAGCCCCCATGCCCAGCCTCCTGAATATTTGTAAACATTGACAAAATATCTTTCAGTCACAAATAAAAAAAAAATCTTAAGTGAAAAAATAGCTTTAAGAGATTTTGCTTCGATTTTAAAAGACCATCGGTGGCCAAAAATATACATTTTAAAGCTTCCTGACTTAACTTGCAGGACTCAGGCAAGTTATGCTAACACTATGCATATGTGCATATTTATCCCCAATTTCCTGAAAGTTCCATTGATCATAAGATTATAAACACACACGCATTGTTTTCCCATAGTTGCCAAACCTAGCAAATAGACACAAAACAACTTTTTTTCTCAAGTCTAAACTGGGTTTGCTGGTGAAGAAATTCGTGTAATTGAAAGGGCTGCCAACATAATAATGCGAGCCACATTTATTGGAGGTTTTCTTTCAGCATTTTATTTTTTGCAAATGGGCTCATTCTTTTATTCATAAGCTGAAGATTTTCTTTTGTTCCCCTCCATCTTCTTCAATCATATCACTTTGGGGTGTATTTCTGGAAAGAGACTGTAGAGCTATTGCATGTTGGGCTACACCATACTATAACCATTAGGGCTAGATCCCAAACAAATACAATGCACCTCCTACCAACATTGGCCCTTGGGTGAAGATATTAAACCGAAGTATGTGTGTTACAAACCCAGCCACCATCAGAAACATTCAGGGATGACAAAGTACCCACACTTTAACCTAACCTTTGATTTGTTCTACCCAGCACCCCAAGCTCCCATATACACACTTAAAATAATGATCAGAGCTGATGCAAAAGCAGTGCAGGCAGTGCTGGGCATAAATTTGGAGTTTCCAAGCAAACTAAAGGAAATTTGCCCCTACCTGGTGAAGGCTGAGGGCTCAGGGCCCAGGCCTCCTAAAATTGAGGGCACCATGTGAAATTATCAAATTACTTGCCTTTGAGCATGTGACTGACCCAGGACAGTGAACCGAGGTCCCACTCCTCCATTTACATCATCTATATGCCTATGAATCATGTACTTATAGTTATTTATATGTATTTTATAATGCACGTAATATATACTTATATTTTAATTTACATACATTTATAATGCAAACATTGCCAACTTTAAAGCAGGTAACTGGCTGTATCACCTACGATGTATATTAAATAATACATATCAATCGCCAACAATCCTGTCCCCTCTGGCCGGGCCTAATGCTCCAAAACCATTGCTTTGTGCATCGAAAACTGGGGAAAGTATTTATTCTCTTAAACACACTTTGTCAGATCCCTCGCCAGGAGGGACCTTAACCGCTGTAAACTTTGTACCCGTTTGTCAGAGGAGTAAAATTAATAACTTTAGTACATTGAATCCAAAGACCGTAAAACGTCCACTCTGCAATTTACGGTATTTAGGGAGAGCCAGACAGCCCACCTGCGCCCGTCCTACTGCGGCGTAATTTTATTAAACTAACTTCTGAGTAGTTCCTGGAGTAGTTCCTAGAACCCAAACTCAAAGAACGCCTTCTATTTTGTGTTAACTAGAGAATAAAGGAATGCAAGAAACCTGGGGTGCAGGCACGAAAACCCTACTAGGTTTGTTAGAGTTTACAATTTCGAGGTTACACGGAGCGCCACGCCCCGGTGGGTCATCTCACTAACCCCCAAGGGGAGGCACCACCTCCTGCCCGTTCTTACAGGTGAACCCCTCTGAGCCCCGGGCGCGGTACCCGAGGCCGCGATGCGAAACCTCCCACAGCCTCGCTTTAGCGGCCCGGCACCGCGGTCTGGCATCCACTGCACACGCTCCGAGCGCGTGACCAATGGGAGCCCGGCGCGAGAGAGCGGAGGCGGACCGTGTTTGTCTCCGAGGCCCAGGGAGAATGCGGCCATCGACCAATCAGAGCCCACGGCAGTCTCCGAGCCGGCTCTCTGCACCCCTGAGCCTATTGGGGGCTCGGGTACACTGACAGCGGCTTCTAGGGAATGGAGTGGGGCGGTGAGAGTGGTTAAGATGGCGGATGTGAGTGAGGCCGAGGGCGCGACCAGAGCGTGAGGCACGCCCGAGGCGGGTGGGAGTCGGGAGGACCGGACGGGAATCTTGGGACAAGCCAGATTGTGACATGCCCTCTCTATTACGGATTGAGGCAGCTGTCGCAATCCTCCCCCACGAACAAATGGTATGTTGTGAGGTGGCCGTCCCCTTCCTAGTGGTACGGTCCTGGGCGGACTGTTCCATTTCGCGTTCCTCCCCACGCCCCTCTGTGGTCCGTTCCAGGCGGCGGTGTTAACCTTCCTGGGGGTTCACACGGCCAAGGGTGTGAGCTGCCCTTGGGACACGCAGACCGGAACGCGGATACTCCAGGAGTCACACACATGGGGATTTGGACCCTCAAGGGGTCACACACGCTCGGTGTGCACAATTCTGGTGTCACAGACTAGGGAAGGGACACGGGGTCACAAACATTGCGGTCCAGGGAAGTAGCGAGCACCTGTCTAGGGAGAGTTGGTGACTTTGAGGGGGTGGGCAGTGTAGGGACTAGAAGGGGACCTTTGGCTCCCCGGCTGGCCCGAGGTTAGCAGCCACAAACCTAGAAGGGAAGGGGAGGGCTGGCTGGCAGTTTTCCTGTGCAGGTTCGGGGAGTAGGACAGGAAGCAAGTGGTGGGTGGGACCTCCGAGGTTGCCAGGGAGGGCTCCAGGAACACGTGACGGCCCTGGAGGAGTCCGGCTGCCCCCCCCCCCCCCCGAATACATCTCTGAGATGGTCTTTGCAGCAAGGGAAGGTAGAGAAAGGGCAGTGGGAAAGTGGTCAGGTGTTCTGGGTCTCTCACCATCCACCAAGGGCGGTGGGACCTGAAAGTGGTATGGAGGAGGGTGAGGAGAAGATTGGAGCAGGGCTGAGGGATGAGAGTTCTTTCATCCAAGTTACTCAGCTATTTCAGAAAAACAACAATAATGCATAATTACAACATGGCCTAACCACTTTGCATGAATTATCTTATTTAGCCTTCCCAACAACCTTAACTGCTATTATCTTCACTTTATGGATGAGAAAAGGGAGGCACTGCGAGGCTCCCAGACTTTTATTTATTTATTTATTTTTTATAAATTTTATTTATTTATTTGACAGCACAAGTAGGCAGAGAGGCAGGCAGAGGGAGAGGGGCAGAGGGAGAGGGAGAAGCAGGCTCTCCGCTGAGCAGAGAGCCAGACGTGGGGCTCGATCCCAGGACCCTGGGACCATGACCTGAGCCGAAGGCAGACGCTTAATGACTGAGCCACCCAGGCGCCCCAAGGCTCCCAGACTTTAAACAGCCCTAAGTGGGGGCGCCTGGGTGGCTCAGTTGGTTAAGCGTCTGGCTTCGGCTCAGGTCATGATCCCAGGGTCCTAGGATCACCCCTTGGAACAAGAATGATCCCGCATCCCTCTCCCTGCTCAGTGGGGAGTCTGCTTCTCCCTCTCCCTCTGCCTTCCACCCCCGCTTGTATACACACATTCTCCCTCTCAATAAATAAATAAAATATTTAAAGGAAAAAAAAAACAGCTCATAAGTGGCACCGCCAGAGCCGGACTGTAGGGTCCAGAATTTGTGGTTCTAACCACTGAGCCATTTTTTTTTCTTTTTTATTAAAGTAAGGTCTCCGCCCAACGTGGGGCTTGAACTCATGACTCTGAGATCAAGAGTCACATGCTCGGGCGCCTGGGTGGCTCAGTTGGTTAAGCAACTGCCTTCGGCTCAGGTCATGATCCAGGAGTCCCGGGATCGAGTCCCACATGGGGCTCCCTGCTCAGCGGGGAGTCTGCTTCTCCCTCTGACCCTCCCCCCTCTCATGTGCTCTCTCTCTCTCTCTCTCTCTCTCTCTCTCTCTCTCTCTCTCTCTCTCTCTCTCATTCTCTCTCTCAAATAAATAAATAAAATCTTAAAAAAAAAAGTCACGTGCTCGACTAACTGAGCCAGCCCGGTGCCCCGCCACTGAGCCATTCTTGTCTTTCCAGGTGTCTCTGCTTTTCTGTGTGCCCCCATCCTCCCTCCACCCCCACCAGAACTAGAAATCAGCTCCCCTCCTGAGCACCCCTAAGAAAGCACCCATTTGCCCATAGCGTCCATGAACGGTTTAGACACCTCTGTGAGAGAGAATGGCCCCTGCACTGAGTTCTTTTCTTCCCCCTTTCCCCAGGCCGGGGCGGGGGGGGTGGGGGTGGAGGATGAAGAGAGGGCAGTAAATCTCAGCACAGATAGCTGGACTGTAGGATGATTATTCCACAAATACTGATTGAACAGCATGCAGGGTCTTGTGCCTTGTGCCAGGGTGGTGGGCATACGGCGATGAACAAGACAGACAAGGGTCACGTTCCTTCCTGGTACCTGGGGGGTTTGTTTTAGAAATTCCTGGTTGGCCGAGTTTGGTTGTCACAATGACAGGGGTGCTCCGGCATTGAATGGGCAGGGGCCTAGGATGCTGGGGGACAGCCCCACACCACCGAGACTTGTCATGTACCTGAATGTCATTCCAGGATGGTCAAAGGATTGGGTCAGAGGGTTGGGCACTGCTGCTTCCTTCCGCCTACCCGAAGGAGCACTCCTCAGTCTGGGGTCCAGAGGACCACGGGAGGCGGGGGGGGGGGGTAAGGGGAGGAGAAAGATGGCGTGGCAAAGAAAATGTTGCCATCTTGGCCTCAGTTTGGTCCTAGAGGACAGCAGTAGGACCCTACATTTGCCTACGTCTCTTCTGTGGACTCAGTCGTGCGGTAGGACCAAAGTGAGGAAGATAACCCCATGTCTTATCACTGACAGTGTCTTATTCCCTACTCAGGGCCTGAGGTGTGGCAGTCAGGATCTTGTAGGCAATCTCCTCTCAGAAGAAAGCAAAATAAGCGCAGGATATAAACAGGAAATGGTTCTCCATCTGGTGACCCCGGGGCAGGGGGTTGGGGGGGCTGTGGCAGGAGGGACATCAGGATGGTCTAAGTTACTGGGTATATCCTGGTTCTTGGGGCTTTCTGGGTATTCACTGGCTTACTGAGAAGTAAGCTGGAACTACTGCTCCCAGCTGTGGTGGGCTGACTCATATTCGACCTACCCTCCTGCTGAGAACCATAAAAGCTATATTAAGGTTCTTGTTCTTTTTAAATCTATTTGAAGACCCTGGAGAGCACGTTACCTTTAAGGTCATCACGTCACCAAAGACTGTCATCCAGTGCAGAAAAGCAAGAACTGATGGGGATACATAAAAGTGAAATAAGCCAGCTCCCCATTCCTTATGCAGGTCAACAAAGTAATTCAATAATTTGGATAATCTGAAAAATTATTACCAATCACTATATTCCAGGGTGGGGAAACTCATTCTGTTAGGGACTAAAATAACAAAACTCTAGTTTTTTTTTAGTTAGAGAAGAGTATACATTTTAAACCTATCTGCTACTTAGAAGCACAGGAAATATATAACTTTTTAAAAGAAGATTTATTTGTGGGCACCTGGGTGGCTCAGTCGGTTAAGCATCTGTCTTTGGCTCAGGTCAGGATCCCAGGGTCCTAGGATCGAGCCCTGCATCGGGCTCCCTGCTCCATGGGGAGCCTGCTTCTCCCTCTGCCACTCCCCCTGCTTGTGCTCTCTCTGTCTTTCTCTGTCAAATAAATAAAGAAATAAAAATCTTAAAATTTTTTTAAAGATTTATTTATTTATTTGAGAGAGAGAGAGAAGCAGAGGGAGAGAGAAACTTCAGCAGACCTCGAACTGAGTGTGGAGCCCTACACGGAGCTCGATCCCATGACCCTGAGATTACCACCTGAGCCGAAACCAAGAGTCGGACGCTCAACCGACTGCACCACTGAGGCACCCCAGAAATATATAACTTTTAAATGTTATTTTATTTTTTTTAAAAGATTTTCTTTATTTTTTTGAGAGAGAGAGAGCATGAGTGGGGAGAGGGTCAGAGGGAGAAGCATACTCCCCGCTGAGCAGGGAGCCTGATGCGGGACTGATTCCGGGACTCCGGCATCATGACCTGAGCTGAAGGCAGTCGCTCAACCAGCTAAGCCTCCCAGGTGCCCAGAACTTTTAAATGTTAATGCAAATGTAGCAGAGGCTTAAGGCCCCCTGGTATAGACTTAAGGGAGACAGATCTAGGGGCAGAGAAAGAAGGAAGAGGAAGGTGGAGAACAAAAGGCAGAGAAAGAGCAGAAGAATTTTGTCTCTGCCCCCATGTGACACTTGACAGATTAGGAATCACTTCTCACATATTTGGCCTCCACTCCACCATTCACGAGCCGGGTGATCTTGGGCAAGTTAGCTTACTTCCCTGGGCCTCAACTTCCCTATCAGTAAAATGGGGATAAGAGTAGTGTTTACCTCATGGGGTCATCTGTGAAGGTGAAACGAGTTAATAAATGTAAGGCACTTAGAAAAATTTCAGAAAACACTAAATCAAATTAGACACTAATCCCTCATTGATTCCTTCAGTAAACGTTTATTGAGTGTCTAGTTTGTGCCAGATACTGGAGATAGGCTTGGCACCCAGCAGGAGCACAATGAGCAGTATAAAAATGAATGAATGCAATGGCTTTTTTTTTTTAAGATTTTATTTATTTATTTGAGAGAGAGAGACACAGCGAAAGAGGGAACACAAGCAGGGGGAGTGGGAGAGGAGAAGCAGGCTTCCCGCCGAGCAGGGAGCCCGACGCAGGGCTCGATCCCAGGACCTGGGATCATGACCTGAGCCGAAGGCAGACGATTAACGACAGCCACCCAGGTGCCCCAGCAATGGCTTTTTTAAAAATTTATTTTTATTTATACTGTCAGAGAGAGACAGCACAAGGAGGGGAAGCAGCAGGTAGAGGGAGAAGCAGGCTCCCTGCTGAGCAAGGAGCCCGATGTGGGGCTCGATCCCAGGACGCTGGGATCGTGACCTGAGCCGAAGCAGATGCTCAACTGACTGAGCCAGCCAGGCGTCCCTGCAATGTTTTTTTTAAGGAACAAAGCAGGGCCTTGCCCCACGAACAGGCTGGAAGGCGCTACAGGCCCGGAGGTATGAAATTGCCTGGTGAATTGTGGGTTCCAGAAGCTGAGTTGTGAGTTGTGCTGTATGTGGCCGAGAGCTTCATGTCCCCAAACGGTAAACTGAGGCCCAGGGAGGCATGAGGACTGAGCTAGCATCCACTTGGGGGAAGAGCCTGGCATAATCTGGTCAAGTCAGTGATAGGCAAGCCCTACAAGCGATGTTCTGACCTCTGTAAATATTGACCCATTTAAATCCTCCTAACAAAATGGCCAGCAGACACATGAAAAAGTGCTCAACATCGCTCGGCATCAGGGAAATCCAAATCAAAACCTCAATGAGATACCACCTCACACCAGTCAGAATGGCTAAAATTAACAAGTCAGGAAACGACAGATGCTGGCGGGGATGCGGAGAAAGGGGAACCCTCCTACACTGTTGGTGGGAATGCAAGCTGGTGCAACCACTCTGGAAAACAGTATGGAGGTTCCTCAAAAGGTTGAAAATAGGGCGCCTGGGTAGCTCAGTTGGTTAAGCGACTACCTTCGGCTCGGGTCGTGATCCCGGAATCCTGGGATCGAGTCCCACATCAGGATCCTGGCTCAGCGGGGAGCCTGCTTCTCCCTCTGGCCCTCTCCCCTCTCATGCTGTTTATCTCTCTCTCTCAAATAAATAAATAAAATCTTAAAAAAAAAGTTGAAAATAGAGCTACCGTACGATCCAGCAATTGCACTACCCCAAAGATACAAATGTAGGGACCCTAAGGGGTATGTGCACCCTGATGTTTATAGCAGCAATGTCCACAATAGCCAAACTGTGGAAAGAGCCAAGATGTCCATTGACAGATGAATGGATAAAGAAGATGTGGTATATATATATATATATATATATATACACATATATATACACACACAATGGAATATTATGCACCCGTCAAAAGGAATGAGATCTTGCCATTTGCAACGACATAGATGGAACTAGAGGGTGTTATGAGGAGTGAAATAAGTCAATCAGAGAAAGACATGTATCATATGACCTCACTGATATGAGGAGTTCTTAATCTCAGGAAACAAACTGAGGGTTGCTGGAGTGGTGGGGGGTTGGGAGGAATGGGGAGGCTGGGTGATAGACACTGGGGAGGGTGTGTGCTATGGTGAGCGCTGTGAATTGTGCAAGACTGTTGAATCACGGATCTGTACCTCTGAAACAAATAATGCAATATATGTTAAGGAAAAAAAAAAGAAGATAGCAGGAGGGGAAGAATGAAGGGGGGGAAATCGGAGGGGGAGACGAACCATGAGAGACGATGGACACTGAAAAACAAACTGAGGGTTCTAGAAGGGAGGGGGGTGGGGGGATGGGTTAGCCTGGTGATGGGTATTAAAGAGGGCACGTTCTGCGTGGAGCACTGGGTGTTACACACAAACAACGAATCATGGAACACTACATCCAAAACTAATGATGTAATGTATGGTGATTAACATAACAATAAAAAAATTTAAAGGAAAATAAATAATAAATAAATCCTCCTAACAGCCTATGGGACATACACCCTTACCGGGTCCATTTGCTCATGGGAAGTGAGGGAACGGAGGCACACTGATTGTGTGGGGGAGAAAAAGCAAGACTCTGAAGAATCCAGACTTTTATTTTATTTTATTTTTTAAGATTGTATTTATTTATTTATTTGACACAGAGAGAGAGAGAGAGAGCACAATCAGGGGGAGAGGGAGAAGCAGGCTCCCTGCTGAGCAAGGAGCCCGCCGACATGGGGCCGGGACCCTGGGACCATGACCTGAGCTGAAGGCAGCCGCTTAAGGACTGAGCCACCCAGGCGCCTCAAGAATCCAGACTTTTATTTATTTATTTTTTTAAAGATTTATTTATTTATTTGAGAGTGAGAATGAGAGAGAGTACATGAGAGCGGGGAGGGTTAGAGGGAGAAGCAGGCCCCTCGCCGAGCAGGGAGCCCAATGCGGGACTCGATCCCAGGACTCCAGGATCATGACCTGAGCCGAAGGCAGTTGCTTAACCAACTGAGCCACCCAGGCGCCCAAGAATCCAGACTTTTAAAGGTTCAAAAGCAACGGGGGATTAAACAAGATGGGGGATTAAACTAGACGTTGCCTAGGCAGTCATATATGCTGTGAAGGGATGAGAAGCAGAAAGTGATTTGGGAACTGTGGGGAGGCAGAGGTAAGGGATGGGGAAGGGAGCTGGGTGTCCGTGCATTGCTGGGGGTCTCACGAGCCAGGAGGGAATGTTATTAGAGGAAAATATCACAATGTTATTAGAGGAAAAGTTTTAACACGGTAACCCTTCGGCACGAGGGGCCTTGGGCCTCAGGCCCAGAGCAGCTGGATGCTTTGGGGAGGAAGGAGGCCGCTCAGCCCCCGGACTGCTCCCCACCATAGCGTCCTCCAGCAGAAGTGCAGCAGTGGCCTAGCTCTTGCTCCCAGCCAATCAGAGGGAGGAAGATCTGAGCCAGTCCGAGGGAAATGGGCCTCGGGGAGTAAGGAAGAAGGAGGAGGACATGAGCTGGCCCCAAAGATGGGTCTTAACCAGCCAAATGGAGGAGGGCCTCATTCTGAGGGAGGAGGGTCCAAGCCTGTCCAAGGGAGGGAGGAGGAGGCCGGGCCCACCCCGGGGCCCCTGGAGGACTTGTTTCCCTTGTGGTTTTTTGTACTTCCTGTTCCCCTGTGCACTGCGGAAGTTCCTCTTCTTACCCCACACCCAAAGCCTGGCAGGAGAGGACAAGGGCAGGAGGCACCATGAGTGGGGGCCCTGTGGGAGGCAGGTCTGGGGGTCGCGGAGGACCAGGGGTTCAGCAGAACATGCCCTCCACACTCCTCCAGGACCACGAGAACCAGCGACTCTTCGAGATGCTGGGTCGGAAATGCTGGGTGAGCTGGGCATCTCCTGGCCCTCCCTGTCTCCCTCCCTTTTCTCCTCTTTCTTCCCCTCCTCCCCTCTTCCTTCCCTCCTCCATCATCTCCTCTCCGAAAACCCACTTACCCCCATTCAACAATCCCAGGAAGATCTTGATTGCGGTGTCTGTCTACTTTCCCTCTGGCTTCGGCTCTTCCTTTGGAGCCAGGACAGCCGTGGACAAGGAAGAACTAGACCCTCTTTGCCCCTGAGCCCTGCTCTTCTCTCCCAGACACTGGCCACTGCCGTTGTTCAGCTGTACCTGGCACTACCTCCTGGAGCTGACCACTGGACCAAGGAGCACTGTGGGGCTGTGTGCTTCGTGAAGGATAACCCCCAGAAGTCCTACTTCATCCGTCTTTATGGCCTTCAGGTGACCCCCATCCCCCCGCTGGACGTGCAAACCGGTTTTCAACCTGCAAACCCAGATCTGTGTCTAAAGCCCCAAGGCGTTGGACAGAGCAGTGAACCCCTGAGCCCCAGAACCAAAGACCTCATCTAGACGTCAAACTCTGGTTTGGCTTTCTTTGTCTTTGATGACTGACCCCAGGATCCCCATGTCAAGATTTATAACCCCCCAACTATTAGTATAGCTCCTAAATCTAATCTGTTTCATGAACTCAAAAAAATAAATAAATAAATGGGCACTGTATTTTTACCTGAACCTCAAATCTGTTCTAAACTCAAACTTTTGGGTTCCAGAAATCCCCCCATCAAAACTCCTGGACCCTAAATGTTTGCCTAGCTCCTAAGCCATAGCTCTGCCTCACAAACATCAAATTGTATATACCTTGACTGAATCTCCCACCCCTAAAACTTTCAAGTCTGTGTGTCTGAACCTCAAATCTCAACTCCAACTCCCAGTACTGGAGCCCTACCTGCCCAAATGAAGCCACCCCCCCATAAAGGAAGGATGTAAGATGGAGTCTATGAATGGGCTGTTTCCTAGGACTGGAGTCCTAAACCCTCATATTCAAGCCCCCAAGTCCCACATCTGGGGCCCTGAACCCCAAATCCAAATCTGACTGCAATGTCTAACTCCCATATGGTACCCCAACCCTCCACACCTGACATCTAGACCCCTAACTCTGATGATAAGCTGGAAGTCTCCAATCTGATCCTGGGGTCCCAAATTAGGACACCATTCTCCTTGCCCAGATAACAGAGGCCTGCCACCCAGGGCATGCCTCCCTGCTAATGTGCCCCCTCCCCACCTCTCCAGGCTGGCCGGCTGCTCTGGGAACAGGAGCTGTACTCACAGTTGGTCTACTCCACTCCCACCCCCTTCTTCCACACCTTCGCTGGAGATGTGAGTGACCCTTCAACCCCTGGGCCTCAGGTGGGGTGTGGGGAGGAGATGGGAAAGGTGCGGGGTGGGGGGGGGCGCCTGGAAGGCTATTGAGCCCAAGATGTACGCAGGCCTGCCAAGCAGGGCTGAACTTCGCAGATGAGGGCGAGGCCCAGGCCTTCCGGGCCCTGGTGCAGGAGAAGATCCAAAAAAGGAGTCAGAGGCAAAGTGGAGGTGAGGAGGCCTTCGGGGAGGAAAGGAGGTTGGGCAGAAGTGTGTGCAAGAGTAGGGAGCTGGAGGAGCCCCTCTTATGGTTCTGGTTCCCAGTCCACCTGTCTCTCCACAGATAGACGCCAGCTACCCCCACCACCAGCACCAGCCAATGAAGGTGAGTCTTCAAGTTCAAGGAGGGTACTAAGGGGCCAGCCCAGGAACTTATGGCAGGGTTGTAATAGCTCTCTACCCATTCCATCTTTCCAGAGAGAAGAGGAGGGCTCCCACCCCTGCCCCCACACCCAGGCGGAGACCAAGGGGGTGAGTGCTGATTCTTCCCTGTGTCTCTGGGTGGACAGGTGGGTGGGGGAGTAGACGGATAGATGGGTGAGGAGTGGGTGGATGGATGAGTAGTTGGGGAGTGCAGAGATAAGTGGGCAAATGGGGGGGTGGATGGGTGGGTGGATAGATGGTTGAGTGGAGGATGAATTGATGGGAAGATGAAAACATAGATATATAGATGTATAGGTGGGTGTACAGATGTATAGGTGAATGAGTATGTGGATATATGGGTGAATGGATGGATGGATGATTGCCTCAATGAATGAATGAGTGAATGAATTGAACAGCAAATAAATGAATAAGTGACATAACATTTCAATCAGTGAAGAAAGCAATGATTGACTGACTGAATGAATGAATGATTTAACAAATTAATTGGTTAATGAGCCATGAATGAATGAATCAATACTTAAGTGATAAGCATGAGTGGATGAATAAATAAATGAAGTGGTGAAGGTAAGAATGGTTTGTGGAACCCGCCCATCCACTTCTCCATAAACCCTAATTGGACCCCTCACCTACTCCCTCCATGACCATCAAACACACACACAGATTCCCCCAACACTCGCCCTATCTCTTGCCCCTATGCTTTGGTTGGTAGGTAAAGTAGGTCAATGGCTCAATCACCCTATTCTCCCCACAGGCCCAGCATCTGGCCAGCTGTCCCTGGGGCTAGTAACAGTGGACATCCAGAACCCCGACATCACGAGTTCACGATACCGTGGGCTCCCAGCACCTGGGCCTGGCCCAGCTGATAAGAAACGTTCAGGGAAGAAGAAGATCAGCAAGGCTGATATTGGTGCACCGAGTGGATTCAAGTGAGAACCTCTCCCCGCCAGTCCCACAGATCCCTGTTGGGGGGTGCAGATGAAAAGATGGACAGGAAGAGAGCTGGGTGGATGGAAGGATGGAAGATGGATGGGTGGGTGGGTAGGGAGATGAGTGAGTAGGTGCCTGGGTGCAAGGCCAGGACTAGGGAGAGGCAAGTGAGGCACTAATGTTGCAAAATTTACAGAGGCAGTTATTCTAAGGGTCATGCAACTGCAATTCATGACTGTGAGAGTGAGGGCCTCCTTAAATTTTGCACCCTAGGCACCTCACTTGCTTCCCCTTGGTCCCACCGTGGGTGGCTGGGGGGTGAGTAGATGGGTGGGTGGGTAGATGAATGGCCGAATGAATGAATGAAGGAAGGAATGAATGGATTGGTCGGGGAATGAGTGGATAGGTGGTTGGATGGATGGGTGAATGGGTAAATGGGAAGTGGGAGGGTAGATGGATGGGTGAGTGGATGAGTGTCTGGACAGAGGGATGGCTATCGGTTGGTTCACAGAGAAGGTGGATGGGGATGGATAGGCGGCCAGTTGCGTGGATGAATGGATAGTTCGATGGATAAATAGAAGTGTGTTTTGAATAGGTAGACAAAAGAGTGGATGGATTGAAAGGTGGGCACATGGGTAGATGGATGGGTAGATGGACAAGCGTGTGTGAAGACAGGTTGGCAGAGAAATGGGTAAATAGGTGTATGTGGGCAGATGAGTAGAAAGACAAATATACAATAGATGGGTGGTCTGACAGGTGAATGCAAATGGCTAGGTGGACAAATGGATGGGTGTGTGGATGGTAGAAAAAGGGATGTTTGGACAGACGGGCAGTATAAACCAGGGACTCCTAATTCTATAACTACTGCTCTCATTCAGTCACTCATTCATTCACTTAGGACTCATCCAGTAATTCTGGCCCCTCAGAGTCCCTCTGGGCAGGGGAGGGCAAGAGGGCTTCACTAGGAAGGGAGAGAAGGAAGGGCAGTGGGGCTTCACTGGGATCTCCTCACCTCCCCCAGACATGTCAGCCACGTGGGGTGGGACCCCCAGAATGGATTTGACGTGAGTAATTCCAAAGACCCCTTGACCCACTTAACTCCCCGCCTGCCCTTCCGTGGTCCACTGGCTCAGACCTACCCCCAGACCCCACCCTTTCTACACTCCTCTCAGATCCCCCCTCTGGGGTGGGCCCAATGATAATCCGTGCCCCTCCCCTATCCACCTTATGCCCCGACCCCTGCCCTCGCCGCCTTTTTCCTCCCGGGCAGGTAAACAACCTGGACCCGGACCTGCGGAGGCTGTTCTCCAGGGCAGGAATCAGTGAGGCCCAGCTCACGGATGCCGAGACCTCCAAACTTATCTACGATTTCATTGAGGACCAGGGTGGGCTGGAGGCTGTGCGGCAGGAGATGAGGCGCCAGGGTGAGCACCCTCCTTCTTTTTCCAGCCCTAGGAGCTGGTTCCTAAGAGATACACTGCAGTCACTCAGTCCTCATGGGTACCCTTACACTGCTTGAATCAGGAGTTGGTCAGTTAGGGTGCCCATGTTACAAATGAGCAAAATCGAGGCTCTGAAGAGAAGTGTAACAATAGCTCTGTGTTATTCCTCCCGCCCAGAGCCGCCTCCACCACCCCTGCCGCCATCCAGAGGAGGAAACCAGGCCCCCCGGCTCCCTACTATCGGGAGCAACAAGGGTCGTTCTGGTCCACTGCCCCCTGTACCTTTGGGAGGTGCTCCACCCCCACCAACTCCCCGGGCACCCCCACTCCCGGGCCGAGGCGGCCCTCCACCACCACCCCCTCCAGCCACTGGACGTTCTGGATTACTGCCCCCTCCGCCCCCTGGAGCTGGAGGCCCCCCTGTGCCTCCACCACCACCACCCCCACCCCCACCACCGCCCAGCTCTGGGGATGGGCCAATCCCTCCCCCACCTTCTGCTCTGGGGCCTGTGGGGGGCCTGGCCCCTGGTGGAGGTCGGGGGGCACTTTTGGATCAAATCCGGCAGGGAATTCAGCTGAACAAGGTGAAGACGGGCGAGATGGAGGATGGGTGGGGGGGTCTGGGACTCGGGGGTGCTGGGCAAGTCAGGATCTTGGGGCCCAGGGCTGAAACTCGCAGAGGCCCCAGGCTTTTGGGTTTCAGTGACAGGGCTGGGAGGCCGGTGGGGAGAGGTAGGTGGGGAACCCTGAAGGGGAATGGAGTGTATGGGAGGGGAAATGACGAGGAAGGGGCAGGGAGGAGTGCTCCTATCGCGGGCCTTGAACCCTCTGTGCTGGACCCTGCTTGGTGCAGACGCCCGGGGCCCCAGAGAGCTCAGCGCTGCAGCCTCCCCCTCAGAGCTCAGAAGGGCTGGTGGGAGCCTTGATGCACGTGATGCAGAAGAGAAGCAGAGCCATCCACTCCTCAGGTGAGAGCCCGCCCTTTGCCAGGACGGCCAGCCCGCTTCCAAGGGCCAGTGTCGGCCTGAAGACACCCCCACCGGCTACCACCAGTAGTAACAGTCACCCCATCATGACTCTCGTGTCAATCTCCTTTTTGACAGTGTTAACACTGTCATCATGGAACAATAATAGAATTCACTCTATCTTTGCCAATAGCATTAAGATTAATCCCAGGGTAGTTCCGCAAGATCGGTATGGATCCATTACCCGACAATATTCTAACAAGCCTCATCTTTTGACAGTGCGATCATCAATAACCCATTATGGGTCAACAGTATTAACATGAGCCTGCTATGAAATAGTAATATTGTAACGTACGCCACCTTCGCTATAATACTTAAATTCGCCCCATTAAGAAAGAAACAGAGCATTAACCCTTGTGTGACACCACAT
This sequence comes from Zalophus californianus, assembly GCF_009762305.2. Classification (NCBI taxonomy): domain Eukaryota; kingdom Metazoa; phylum Chordata; class Mammalia; order Carnivora; family Otariidae; genus Zalophus; species Zalophus californianus. The sequence continues at coordinate 87,404,783 of NC_045612.1, read as the reverse complement.
TTCTTTTTTTTTTTTTTTGAAATGTAGTATAGTCAAGAATTCAGACTTTTTTTTTTTAAGATTTTATTTATTTATTTGACAGAGATAGAGAGAGAGCACAAGTAGGCAGAGAGGCAGGCAGAGGGAGAGGGAGAAGCAGGCTCTCCACCGAGCAGGGAGCCCGATGCGGGACTCGATCCTGGGACTCCAGGATCATGACCTGAGCCGAAGGCAGTCGCTTAAGCAACTGAGCCACCCAGGCACCCGTGACACCACATTTCTGACAGTGATATTAACTTTCATTCCAACTCCAGCCCTCACCGTCCGCTCTCCCTCCTCTGAGGGGCCCCTTCTTCATTCAACTGCGTGGGTCCCCAGGAGACCTCAGCCCCCCAGAACCCTGAGTCTTGACCTCTCAGACCCCAGGAACTTCACCCCACCCCCGGCCCTTGAACCCTTCTGCCCATCCTGAGTCCCACTTTCTCTCTCCCTCCAGATGAAGGGGAGGACCAGGCCGGCGAAGAGGATGAAGACGATGAGTGGGACGACTGAGCCCCCCTCGCCACCTGTTCTGGGCCCCCTCCCCCGGCAGCCGCGGCTCGCTGCCCTCCGCTCCCAGCCTCCAGGGCCCTCAGGCCCCGTTTCTTCCCCGCCGACCCTTCCAATGCTGGTCCCCAACATTCACCCTAGCAGGAGCCAGGGCCCCTTTTTATACAGAATTTCTCGGTTCTCCTCACATAAGGATTTTGAGACCAAAATAAAATAACTGTCTTTTTGTTTCTCTAAGTCTCAGTTGGTTTATATTCCAAATGTGGAAATTTGGGGTCCTGTAGCCCCAAAGTCTCTTTTATTCATCTCTCCCATTTCATTCATTTATTTATTCACTCATTTGTTCCCTCATTTATTTCTTTGTTCCCTTCTGCCCTTCTTTCTTCCCACAAACATTTGTTGCTGGGCACTGCTCTTGGGCCTGGAGCTAAAGCCGTGGGAAGAAAACCTAGTGACGCCAACATTCTAGTGGAGGAGACAGATATGAAACCAGGAATCACATAGAAATGAAAGATAGTTACAGATGGTGACAAGGGCTGTGATATGCTGAGGGGGAATGGCCTTCAGATGGAACATCCAGGGAAGGCCACCAGGACGCTGTGACAGTTGTGCAGAACCTAAAGAGAGAGGAGTCAACCAGTAAATCTTTGGGGGGAGGGCATTCCAGGCAGAGGGAGCAGCTTGTGCGAAGGCCCTGAGGTGGGGGAAAAGCTTGGTGTGAGGTTGAACATGGTGAATTTGCAGGAGTTATTTGTTCAGTTATTTGCTTAGTTATTTTTTTATTTTTTTATTTTATTTTTTTAAAGATTTTATTTATTTATTTGAGAGAGAGAGAGAGAAACAGCATGAGAGGGGAGAAGGTCAGAGGGAGAAGCAGGCTCCCCGCCGAGCCGGGAGCCTGATGCGGGACTCGATCCCAGGACTCCGGGATCATGATCTGAGCTGAAGGCAGTCGCTCAACCAACTGAGCCACCCAGGCGCCCCAGTTATTTTTTTTAAAGATCTTATTTATTTATTTGAGAGAGAGAGAATGAGAGATAGAGAGCACGAGACGGAAGAGGGTCAGAGGGAGAAGCAGACTCCCTGCCGAGCAGGGAGCCCGATGCGGGACTCGATCCCGGGACTCCAGGATCATGACCTGAGCTGAAGGCAGTCGCTTAACCAACTGAGCCACCCAGGCGCCCTAGTTATTTTTTTTTTTTAAGGTCCAATCGGCACAATATTAGATCAAGAGAATACTCAATGGTCAGACTTACTCTCCCATGCACAGAACTCACACACCAGGATCCTGATGGGCAGGACCCCTCTCTCCGTTTTAAAATTTGGTTCTGCCTAGTTCTCAGCGCAAACCAAGTCCTGGCCAGTGGCAGTGGAAGAGGCAAAGACTCAAGACAGATCAGCTCTAGAACCTGGGCAAGATGCCCCACCTCTGAGCCTCAGTTTCTTCATCTATACAAGGGCGGTAACGATATGTAACTGATTTGCAACTGAGATCCCACTGGGTTCCCCCTCCTCTTCTAGGAATTATTCACCAGAAGAAAAGGAGCAACGCAAAACTGTCCGTGGTGTTTACTTATTTATTTTTTTAATATTTTATTTATTTATTTGACAGAGAGAGAGAGCGAGAGAGGGAACACAAGCAGGGGGAGTGGGAGAGGGAGAAGCAGGCTTCCCGCCGAGCAGGGAGCCCGATGCGGGGCTCGATCCCAGGACCCTGGGATCATGGCCTGAGCCGAAGGTAGACGCCTAACAACTGAGCCACCCAGGCGCCCCTGTCCCTGGTGTTCAAAGCTATTTCCAAGGGAGTGATTAGAAGCTCTTGCACATCAGAGCCTTAGCAGAGGTGTCTACTCCTTCCCATTTCTGAAATCTGGTGGATTCAAGACCTCAGGTATCCTACCTTTAGAGGAGGAGGAGGGGAGTGGGAAGAAAGGTAACAGTGAGGAGGAATCCAGAGAGGACAGGCTTCATCCGTCTGCAAGACCAGTGGAAGAATTTCGAACCATCTGAGGTGCAGGCTGGGGGTCAGAGGAGGGAGCAAAGGAGAGCCAGGGCCAGGGTGGAGGTGTGGGAGGTGAGAGCTGGCTTTGCTCTTAAGAATTCCCCTGTAGGGGGGGGCCTGGGTGGCTCAGTTGGTTAAGCGACTGCCTTCGGCTCGGGTCATGATCTCAGGGTCCTGGGATTAAGCCCCGCATCGGGCTCCCTGCTCCGCGGGAAGCCTGCTTCTCCCTCTCCCTCTCCCTCTCCCACTCCCCCTGCTTGTGTCCCCTCTCTCGCTGTGTCTCTCTCTGTCACGTAAATAAATAAAATCTTAAAAAAAAAAAAGAATTCTCCTGTAGCCACAGAAGCAGAAGAAGGAGGGAGTCTTGGGTTCCTTTTAACTCTTTCATTGTTCTTCACCTCCCACTCTACTCCCCACCCCACTTTGGCCAGGTTGCCAGGGGTGAGCTGAGTCTAGGAAGGGCCTGTCATTATCACTCACCTGCCTCCCCACTCCCTGCTAGGTAACCCCAGAAATCCGGGTGTCTTGGGACCCCCTCAGTAGGCTTTGTCCTCGAGAAGACCTTATATTACACAACCTCTGAATCTCCAGGAGCGCTGCCTACAGCAGGCACGGGCTTGGTGGAAAAGAATTGACCGTGGACAAGTGGCTTGACATTTCTGGGCCTCAGTTTTCTCGATCTTTAAACTGAGACTAAAAATGCATACTTCACGGGGTTGCGGAGAGAACGCGAGTGTCTGCAAAGTGCGGGGCTCCTTGAGGCATCTACAAACATTAGATGCTGCTGTTGCTGTTCTTCCTACTACTGACTGGTCCCGAGTCACCGTTGATCATAAAATGCACCATCATTGTATGTATCACCAAGAAAGACAAAGTACTGCGAATTAAATTATGACTCACCAGTGCCTGGGAGACGTAGCCAGATTTCAGAGATGTTACAGATTTAAGTATTCCTGGAATCTGGCTGGGGATGTTCCTTTAACCTGCGTTCTGGTTCCACGTGTATGTTTGCTTGTGAAAACTTGTGATGCTGATCCCCCATGGTCAGTGCCTTCTTTCTGTATGTGTGGTACACTCGAGTACGAGGTTTACATTAAAAACAGGTCAAACCTGTACAGCTCGGAATGGATAAGACCTTATATTGGCCCCAGCACTGGACAAGGCAATATAGACTTGGCACTGAATTAATGCTGAATGAACAGACAAGTGGCTGGGAGTGGGACACAGGAATAACAGGGTGGCCTCTTACTTTTGAGGTCTCCTGGACAAGATGCTACTCCAGAAAGATTCATTTCCACACGAGTGGGAGATGCCCTCCCCAAGGTCACTCATCTGAGGTTTTACAGATGAAGAAACTGCCTGAGGTCACACAGTTTAGTAAATGGTGGAGCTGGGATTTGAACCGGGGTAGCCAAGCTCCAAGACCCAGGCCTTTACCCACTGCATTACATATACTGTTATATATACTGTTTGGGGAGGACCAAGGTATGAAAATTAATAAAGGGAAACCTTACTAAAATGGACTCAGGATGCTAGAAGGGGAGGCTGGTAGAGGAAACCTACCGCTCAATGTCAATTACAGCAAAAAGTGTCAATTACAGACCCAAAAGAAGTATCTCAGCAGGAAAGAATGGTCAGTTACAAGCCCCCCACAGGGAAAGATATACATTGTGGCTCCTATAAGAAATTGACTACACCTGCAGCTCAGCCACTGAGAAACCATCATGGCTATGAACTCTTGCTTTTCTCCAACAGACTTTTGTTCCAAACAACCCCTCCCAACTTCCTCCTCCAAAACATAATGTTCCTCTCCTCTGTTTATTGGACTTGCATATGGTTTTGCCATAGCTTGCTTGTCCTGCATTGCAATTCTCAGCTATTCCTGAATAAACCCATCTTTTGCTGGTAAAATAACAGGCAGGTTTTTTTTTGTTTTTTTTTATTTTTTTTTAAGATTTTTATTTATTTATTTGAGAGAGAGAGAACGAGAGATAGAGAGCACGAGAGGGAAGAGGGTTAGAGGGAGAAGCAGACTCCCTGCCAAGCAGGGAGCCCGATATGGGACTCGATCCCGGGACTCCAGGATCATGACCTGAGCCGAAGGCAGTCGCTTAACCAACTGAGCCACCCAGGCGCCCATAACAGGCAGTTTTATCTTTAAGGTTGACAAAGGGATGTTTGCCCAACACCCACAGACCCCTATATGACCCCCTCCAGATTCAGTCATGCCTCAAGCCATTCTTACGGGTTGGACTGGACTTCTGGGAATAGGAGGGTTCTGCCTATCCGGGGAGACTGAGAGCATGTGAGGACCAGCATCTGACTGTGTTCTAGAAGGAAAAGGGAAGGGAAGGGGATGCATGGTGGGGTGCATGCTGCTGGCTGTTCCACTCACGGTAAGCAGGGGCTGCTGGAACTTCAGACTGACTGGCCATTTCTCCCAACTAGCTCACAGCTAGACTGGCAGGCCGACCGAACGACCATTTGCTTAACCGTATAATCATTTGGTTGCCTACATAACTCACGGACCCACAGGGAGAAGGGCAGTTTGAGGAATGGACAGTGCAATTTCCTGATGCTGTGAGGTACTGAATATCTAATGAAATTATGCCAGCCTAGGACCGGCTGCGGCTGGTGGTCCGAGAGCGTAGAAGACAGGCAGCCTCCTGAGGGACTGACAGGCTGGCTGACTGATGGCCCGTGCGAGCTGTTGCTGCCCGCCTGGGAGGCGGGATGTTGTGAATGGCTGACTATTGCAGGGAGTCACGTCTGGCCCGAGGGAGTGTGTCTGGATGTGACGCCATGGTCTGATGGTGCGTAAAGGAGGGCTACCCTGAGGGGATTTCGGGCTGACTGATGGCCAGATCTGTCACTGCCTGATAAGCAACTGTATCTGGTGAGGGACTCTCCACCCAGACCGTGTGGCCCGTCAGATGCTGAGAATGGCTGCCTGGCGGGTTGACAATACGATGAAGGGCAGTGAACGAGTCACAGGCCAGCTGACCCATCGAAATATCAGTGTAGCCACCTGACTGGATGGCCGTACCAGGTTGGAACCACAGCGGCCCTGAGGGCCCCCCTGGGTCAGAGGAGACTGACTGGATGACTGACCAATGGTGGGCATGCCTCCCCTGAGAAGTGACAGACCGCTGACCCACTGTCAGGTGGTGTGGAGGCTTCAGTTGCTGTGACTCTTTGCTTTGAGGGAGTAACTGCCTGATCAGGGCATGAATGAGGGGTCACCCGAGGGAATTAAAGATCGACCAACTAACAGTGGATAGAATGTCTGCCCGAGAGAGCGACATTAGATGCTGACAATGACAGCCTGTCCTGACCTAATCATGGCCCGCTTGAGGCCACGGCTGGTGGTTGTGAGACGGTTTCCCCTGGGGCTTTCGGAGCTGCCCCCGGAGCAAGAGTACCATGGAGAGACGGGCTGCTTGACTGGCTGTGTGAAAAAGGGGCCGTCGGAGGCAATGACAGGCTGGCTAACAGTGTAGTTGTTAGCGCCGTCTGTCTGCCTTGAGAGACTCGCAGCTGGCCCGAGGGTCGAATGGGTGCCGCTGTTGACTGGCAGACAGTGTGAATGGGGGGGGAGCGGGGTCTGACTAAACAGTCGTCTGTGGTGATGGACCCGTTGTCTGATTTGAGTCTGGGGGCCGGCTGAGCAGCTGTACGTGGCGACAGTCCCATCTTGGGAGTCACGGTCGGCTTGGGGTTAAAATGTGGTGACGACTGACTGACGGTGGTAACTGGGGGTCTGACAGGACGGAGAATCCTCCGTGCGGTCGGCTGACAACGTGATTGGCTGACAGCGTGACAGACAGACCGGCGTACGGGCAGGGCCTCCCGCAACCTTAGTTGCCGCCGCCGCCGCCGCCGCCGCCCAGACGCACTCTGGGAAAGCGCTGGCGAGCACCCGCCTTCGGGACCGAGCGGGGTGGCGGGGAGGGGTCCGGTCACGGCTCGCCGGTTGGTCCGCGCGGGCGCTGCTCCCGGCGCCGCGCGGCCAATAGGCTGCGCGTTCTCGGCCACGCCCGCGCGAGCTCTCTTCTCGCGAGGCCGGTTAGGCCCGAATGTCGTTAGCCGTGGGGAAAGATGGCGGAAAATTTAAAAGGTGAAGCAGTGGCGGCGGCGGCGCGGGCCTGCTGGCCGGGCCGGGTGGGCTGGAGGGGTGGCGTTGCGGGCTCGGGGCCCCGGCGTCCGAGGCCACGGAGCCGGGAGCCGGAAGCCTGGCGCGGAAAGGATGGGGCTCAGGGAGCCCGGGCCTGGCGCGCGGGGCTGGGCGGGGCTGAGGGGAGGGGGCGCGTGCCTCGGAACGCGGCGGGCGCGGGGCTAAGTGGGGACGCGGGAGGGGGGCGCGCGCCTCTGATCGCGACCAGTCGGCGCGCGCACGCGCGGGGGCTTGTCGGGGAGGCCGCGCCCGCGCGCGGGAAAATCGGCCGCCGGTGACCGTTACCCGGTTGGTGTCCACGCGAGACGCCGGAAGGGGAGGGAAGGGAAGGGGACGGACCTCTTTTCAGAGTGGGGGGACAGAGGACTCTTCAGGGTGAGGGTACCTCCTTTCCGCGTGATGGGGAAAGGGTTTGCTGTAGAGAAGACTCCCCCGGGAAGAGGGGAAAGGGGCTTCTCTAACAGGAGAGCTGGACTCCCTCGTGTGCAGGGGAAGAGGGGGTGACTTTTCCAGTATGTTGGGGAGGGTGGGCTCCTCTGGGTGAGAAAAGCTGCGGGGAGGATGGGCTCCACAGTGTGAGGGGGACCTCTGAGGGGTAGGAATCCACCTGTGGTCAGTGCGGAGCCAGCAGCTGGAGAGGTTAGTTGGGACCACTTTAGTGGGTTTCGAATGCAAGTTAAGGGGTTTGAAAGGGAGAGGCATCATAGGGAGAGGAAAGCGTGGGCACAGGGCTGAGTCTCCACTAGGCCTGCCTAAGTGGAGGGGGGGTTGTGCACACGAAATAATTCTGCAAAGCTCTTGTACGTTTTCAGGTTGACGTCTAGAGTATTTCATTATGAGTTCAAATGTTTGATTTTTGTAATGGGAGGTAGGAAATACTAAAGATAGGATGAGGACCGACTGCATTTGGAATAAGTGTTCTATGGAATGATTTGATAAAATGGCTTCTAAAGCACATTGTGCCTTGAATCAGAATTTTTTAAAAAAAATCCGCATCTTGAAAATTTCTGATAGCCCCAGAAACATTCCAGGTATATTTAAAAGAATCGTCATTAATCTGTGCTGTTTTGCCGGTTCCTGAATTCAGAGCATACTCCTTTGGGTGGGCTTTACTCTTCACAGAAATGTAGATGAGACAGCCAAAATGCAGTGTGAAAAAATATACCTTGCAGGTTTAAGGGACCCAGGCTAATCATTCAAGGAAGCTTCCTGAAATCTAACACCATTCCACAATCTCTTCTTCCTAATTCTGAAATCTAAAAAGCTCTGAAAACTTAAGTTTGGCACCATTCAGTGGCAAAACTAGATTATAAGGCGGGACTATCTTGCCTCTATTTCTCCTATTTAATGTAAAAGTTCAGATTTTTGCTGCAGAATTATTAATGTGTTTGATTATGGCTTGATACCCCTGACCACACTGGGGGTGTTACAGTGTCGGGGGCACACCTAGAACTATACTTGTAAAAATTAAAAAAAAAAAAATCTGAATTCCTAAACACAACTAGCCCCAGGAGTTTCAGATAAGGGATTCCGGACCAGTCTTTCCAGTTAAGCCTTTGTTTGGTGCCTACAGGTTGTAATGCTGTCCCCACCAGTTCCCCTGGGGCAATGCACCTTACTGAGATGGGGGGGGGTTGTTCTCTTTATTTTGCAAAGTGGGGAGAGGGACGATTAGGTCCTGAACCCTAGGCAGGTTTGCGGGCAGTTTTAGGAATAGTATGGAGGGAGTTCGAAGCTTCTGGGAATAGATTCCTTTAGGATAATCCATCCAGCAGATCCCACTTTGAGGTCTACTGCTCCAGGGGTAGCCTTGGAATGAGCCCTGGGGTTGAAGAAGTGGCACATTTTCGTCGTAGAAGGGTCTCAGCATTGGGAAGGCCTGTGGATTAAATCTCACTGACTCTGAGGCAGCCCTTTGGAAGTCCCAGAGAGGATTTGGGGTTCCCTTTGACCCGTGGCTTCGCCAGGATGCCCATTAAGTTCTTTCTGCCCTCCTTGTCCCAGGCTGCAGTGTGTGTTGCAAGTCTTCTTGGAATCAGCTACAGGACCTGTGCCGCCTGGCCAAGCTCTCTTGCCCTGCCCTCGGCATCTCCAAGAGGAATCTCTATGACTTTGAAGTCGAGTACCTGTGTGATTACAAGAAGATCCGCGTGAGTCTGGGGTGACCTTGGCCAGGGCAGGGGTGTCTCAAGGAAGATGGCTTAGTAGCCCCTTTGCCCCCACCCCCACTGCCTGCATCTGTTTCCAAAGGGAATTTTCTCCTCTAATCTTAAAAAATTAGGTTTAGTAGGACTTCTTATCATCCCCATTTTGCAGGTGAGGAAACGAGGTGGCTTTCTCAGGGGGGTAGGAGCCAGAATGAGTCCCCAAATAAGTCTCTCTTCCCACCTCCATAGGAATACAAACCAGTTGCAAAGATTGAGGTGCTGAGCCCAGGAAGGGAGCGGGTGATAGCTAGCAGTTATTGAGCACTTTCAGTGTGCTGGGCACTTCCTCTCAGAAACTCATTTAATCCCCCCAGCAACACTGTGAAATGGAAACTGTTACCATTGCCAGAGGAGGCAACAGGATAAAGAGAACATACTAGAACCAGTATGTTCGGGTTCAAATTTTGGCCCTGTAGCCCTGGGATACTTACCCACATTCTCTGTGGTTCATTTTCTTCATCTGTAAAATGGAGATGACTAGTAGTATCTAGCTCATACAGAGTTATGAGGGTTAAATTAGTTAATAAAACATAGAAGTTACTTAGAACAGTACCTGCTACATACCGAATGCTAGAAAAATGTCAGCTTTTTTTTCTTACTTATAGATGAGGAAACTGAGGGTCAGCAAAGTTAAGTAACTTGCCATAGGCCACCTGGTCAAGGAGCTGCAGGTTCAGAATTTGTACACAGTGTGTCTGCCTGTAGAATCTGTGGTTAAATAGCTGCTCTGTGCAAGAAAATATCCCTCTGTCCGCTGATTGGAGAACAGACTATGGGGGCAAAGGTGGGACTGGGGAGACTGGTGAGGAGGCCTACTACCCTAATTCAGGCGAGTGATGATGGGGGTGGCGATGACGTTGGTTTGAAGTGGTTGGATTCTGGATGTAGTTTGAAGGTGAGGCTGACAGGATTTGCTGAGGGTGGACGTGGGGACTAAGAAAGTTGTGACTCCCAAGGGTTGGGGCCTGAACAGCTAGAAGGAGGGGGCTGATAAGAGGGAAGATGGGAGGGAGTAGATTAGATTAAAACTTGGAATTTGGACACTAGTAGCGGGGAGTGTGGGATTTGAACCTAGGGATCCTCAGGCTAGAGCCCGTGCTTATGCTTTGTAACCACCGCATAGAGTCATTCCAGAACAAGCGCCGGGAGTGGTTTGGGTCTTAGCCAACCAGCTTTGGGATAGAAGTCCCACAAGGGCTGGGCCAAGGGTATGGCCACTTACGGTGCCCCCGTCCCCTGGTGCCCCCAACAGGAGCAAGAGTATTACCTGGTAAAATGGCGTGGATACCCAGACTCAGAGAGCACCTGGGAGCCCCGGCAGAATCTCAAGTGCGTGCGCATTCTCAAGCAGTTCCACAAGGACTTAGAAAGGGAGCTGCTCCGGCGGCACCACCGGTCAAAGCCCCCCCGGCACCTGGACCCAAGCTTGGCCAACTACCTGGTACAGAAGGCCAAGCAGAGGCGGGCGCTCCGGCGCTGGGAGCAGGAGCTCAATGCCAAGCGCAGCCACCTGGGACGCATCACCGTGGAGAACGAGGTGGACCTGGACGGCCCCCCGCGGGCTTTCGTATACATCAACGAGTACCGTGTGGGTGAGGGCATCACCCTCAACCAGGTGGCGGTGGGCTGTGAGTGCCAGGACTGTCTGTGGGCCCCCGCCGGAGGCTGCTGCCCTGGGGCGTCCCTGCACAAGTTTGCCTACAACGACCAGGGTCAGGTGCGGCTGCGCGCCGGCCTGCCCATCTACGAGTGCAACTCCCGCTGCCGCTGCGGCTATGACTGCCCCAACCGCGTGGTACAGAAGGGCATCCGCTATGACCTCTGCATCTTCCGCACGGACGACGGGCGCGGCTGGGGCGTCCGCACGCTGGAGAAGATCCGCAAGAATAGCTTCGTCATGGAGTACGTGGGAGAGGTAGGGAGCCGGGATCCGATGTGTGTGCGCACGCGCATGGGCGCGCGCGTCCAGCTCGCCTCACTGTGTGCCTGCAACTTCCCTGCTTTTCCTGTCCGGGGAAAGGTGGGGGGCGGTTGGCCTGAGTGTGACAGGGACATCCTGGCAGGGGCGTGCGTTTCAAGCTGGTAGTTGAAAGTGCAGCGAGATACTTCTGGACTGGGTTGCCCTCTTAAGGGTACCTGGCAAAGAGGGAGGCGGGAACTGAAATCCAGGCAGAGTTCCTTTTATCAGGCCATGTGCTCAGCATAGGGTTGCGTCACCTGGAAAGGCTCCACTTCTCATTTCGCAAGGGTTCAGCTTACCACCGAGCGGTGTCTGACCAGGAGGGGAGCGCCTTTTACTACTCGGAACACGAAGGCTCTGGAATAGGACGTAGACATGCCTTACGTTGGCTGCCTCTTCCTCCGGACTTGCAGGACCCCGGGGGCAGGCCAGGTATACAGTTGACCCTGGAACAACATGGTGGGGGGGGGTAGTTAGGGGCACTGACCCCGCGTAGTCAAATCGGCCTGTAACTTCTGACTCCCCAGAAACTTAGCTACTACTAGTAGCCTACTGTTGACCTTACCGACGACATAAACAGTGGATTGATACGTACTTTATATGTTATATGTATTATATAACGTATCGTTACGGTGAAGTCAGCTAGAGAAAAGAAAATGTTAAGTCATGAGGAAGGGAAAACACTTACAGTACTATACTGTATTTATCGAAAAAAACCTGCCTGTAAGTGGGCCCACATAGTTCAAACCTGTGTTGTTCGAGGGTCAGCTGTACTAGGCAGGCTAGCTGCCGTACCTATAACCCCCAAATCTTAGTGGCTTCACACATTAGAAGTCTCTTCGCTCCTGTGTCAGTCCCGCATGGGTATTTGGCTAGTGTCCTTCCATACAGTGGCGTGGCCATCTAGGCTCCTTCCCTCTCGAGCCTTTGCTGTGCCTCAGAGCCGCCCCCTGATCCTCACTCTGCATCGCTGGCAAGTGGGCCGAGAATCGGGGTGGAAGCGGAGGTTGCTCATGGGCCAGGCTAGGACACGGTGCCCATCACCTGTGCCCACACTGACTGGCTAGAGCCGAGTCACTGGCCTCACCTTGGTGCGAGGGAGGCTGGGAAGTGTGACTCAGCCATGCGTCTAGGTGGAGAACAAAAGGAGTGTGTGTGTGAATAACCCGCAAGTGTCTGTAACAGCAAGTGTCATGTTCTAAGGTAGGACGCGGTGTGCATTTGGGGTGGAGCAGTCCTTTTTATGTAGGACCATCTCATGCATTGGGGAACAATTAACATCCCTGGACCTTGACCAGTTAAATCCGTGAGTGTGTTGTCGTGGTGATAACCCCAGATACCTTTGTATTTCTTTTTTTTTTTAACATAACCTCATGATTTTATTGTCTTCGTAATATTAACAAAATATGAAGCTTAGAACTGGATCACTTGGCCCTTTCTCTTCTTATCTCCTCCCAGTTCAAAATGCTTGCGTCTCTTAATAGCCAGCATTCTCTTAGATCTGCAATTGGGCTCAACACATTCAAGCCTCAGCACAATCTTCTTTGTAGTTTTAGCCTTTTTCCGGAAAATCGGCTTAGTCTGCCCGCCATAGCCACTCTGCTTCCTGTCATAACACCGCTTTCCCTGGGCATAAAGAGAATCTTTGCCCTTCTTGTACTGTGTCACTTTGTGGGGCTGGTGCTTGCCACACTTCTTGCAGAAAGTCCGGCGGGTTTTAGGAACGTTCACCATGTTTGCGAGAGCGCTATCGGCACGGAAAGCACCTTTGTATTTCTTAGCAGTCTCTTAGGGGTGTGATATGGTTGGGAAGTGACAGAAATTGGCCTAAGGGACACACACCTGAAGGTGTCCACACTGTAGTAATGACACTGATGGAGAGGAGAGACTCCCAATAATGAACCATAAAGTAGAGAGGGTCATAGCCCCAGGGGGCAGAGATGATGTAGAGGCAGAGCAGTCCACACTTCCGAGGACCCTGACCGTCTAGACGAGAAGTCCACACTCAGATAATCCCGACGGTCTGGTGGAAAAAGTGTCCACACATCAAAGGACCTGCCAGTCTGGAGGAAGGAGTAGGTGGCCATACCCCGGAGGGTTCCCGACAGTCTGGGGCAGGGGTCCTGACAATTTGTGGGAAGAGGTGTCTCCGTCCCAGAGTGACCTGGAGGAAAAGAGCGAGCTCTCCACACTCCACAGGACCCTGGCAGTCCAACTTAGGAAGTGTCTACACCCACACTGTCCTGACAGTCAGGAAAAAGAAACATCTTCACCCCCCGAGGGATCGGGACAGTCTGAAGGAGATCAGGTCTACACCTAAGAGAATTCCGACAGCCTGGAGAGAGTGTCCACACCCCCAGTGTCCTGACACTCTGGGGGAGGTATCCAGACCTCCAAGGGATGCTAACAGTGCAGCAGATGTTAATAGCCTAGAGGGGTGTCACCAGTCTGAAGGAGGACATGTGCACACTCCAGAGCCCCTGACAGTCTGGAGGTGTCCAGCCCCCACGGGAGGCCGCCAGTTCTAGAGGAAGTCCAGGAGAAGGGAGTGTCTCCAGCCTCACTGTACTGACAGTCTTGAGGAAAAGCTCTTTACAGCACAGAGGATCCTGACGGGTGAAGAGGAGGGAGAGTCCCCTGGTCAGGGTGCTGTTCTGGCTCTTTTTCCTTAGTGCCTGTCCTGTCCCATGCTGTAAAAACATTGGCGCTTTCAGGGCTCCTCACCCCGTCCCCGCTCTTCCCGCTCCACACACACTCTCCTTAAGCTATTTCTTGGCCTCCTTCCTGCCACCTTCTGTGACTTCCAGGCCCAGTTCTGACACTCTCAGACCCGTGGGGCCTCCTAATGGCACCATAGGTCCCCAAACGCTGCCAAAGCCAAGCTCCTCTTCATGCATCGCCTGTGAGGAGGCAGCACAGCCAAATGGTCGGGAGCGTGGAGCCGAGCCCCAGCACTCAGCGGCAGGCACTTAATCCTTTTTGTGTCTCAGTTTCCCAGTCTGTAGAATGGGAATGGTAATAGCACCCACATCATTCGCTTGTTACAAGAATTAAATGAGTTATGATGTGTGAAGCACTTGGAAGAAGCACTTGGACAGTAAGTCTTCAATAAATGTTAGCCATTACAGTCTAAAATTCAGAAAATGCAAAATGCTCAGAAAACCCAAAGTCTCTGGTAGCCCATCCTGCTAGGAGACCCCACCAGACCTGATCCGGGCCTGATTTGTAGCCTAGTTATCCCACTTGGGGTGACTATTCATAGATTTCATTGCAGGAGTATTCATTTACTCGGTTACATGGTGCTGTCCCAGACCCTACCTGGTGTCCCATAATCGAGGGCAAGCGCCCCATCTCTGGTCGCCAAGCTGTCCTACAATCTGGACACGACATCTGCCCTCCCACCTCTGCACCAGTGGTCCTTCCACGCGAGCCGCCCGTCCTCTCCTTTGGACCCTTCCACGTTCCATCAGAACATCCACCCTCGCCCAGCGGAGAACAACAGCCTAGCTTATCCAATCTAAGACCTGCATTTGCTTCATATTTTACCAACCCCGAAATGAAGGTGCGTCTCCATTAGTTTAATTAAATGACGGTACGTCATCATTTAATTAGCAGTGTTTCCTTTCTCGGGAAAGGGCACATAAAAATAAGAGCGCGTGTTCGACTGGGCTAGGACTGGTACTCATAACCATTCCTAACAGTGCTCAGTGTCAAGAACAGAAACATCGTTCCCGCCCCTGATCGCGCTGGAGCTTTACAGCAGCCCCCGTCAGGTCGGCGTTACCAGCGTGGTCGTCCCCATTCTACAGAGGCGAGCCGAGGCTCAGAGAGAGATAGTAACGTGCTCAGAGTCACCAAGCTAACAAAGTGGGTAAAAAAAGGCCCAAGTGTCTAAAACTGGTGTGCTTCCAGACCTGGTAGAGGGTTTTTTTGTTTTGTTTTTGTTTTTTTGGCTGAGGCAATAGGCAGAGGGAGAGAACGTTCAGGATCCCCTATCCAGATGGGGGCAGGGCAGCGGCTGGACTCGGAGTCTTCTGGGTGCTGTTCACTGTCAACACCCTTTCCAGGCTGCCAGCTTCTAGCCCATCTGTCTTCCCCAGTCATTCTGGAGAGCTGCTAGGGAGCAGGGACGTGGCCTGCTCTGTTCCCGAATTTTCAGGGTAGACCTGCCCTTACCGAGTGGGACTGGGAAGAAGACTGGAGAAGGAGCCGTTTGTGCCCTGGAGGGCTCACCGTGTGACTCACTCTCGGTGAGACTCGGGAAGCAGGTAGAGGCAGAACAGGCGGGAAGATGGAGACCGGGAGGATGTGGAAAGGGAAAAGCTGGCTCAGACACCACCCGGCAGGCTGGCGAGCCAGCGGAGGCTGCCCTTCAGTCCCAGGCCTTCAGAGAGCTTCGGGGAGGCGGCAGCTTCCGCACGGCGACCGGGGGTCGGGAGGCCCAGGAAGGCAGCAGAGAAGTAACGTCTGTTGCGCCGACTCCACAGGCAGCATGTGTTCTCGGGAGATGGACGGAGACTGACCTTGATGTACTCCTCCTTGGAACACTTCTGTGGCTCCTGTTGTGTCCCTCTGGAGACACTGGTGTCAAAGCCCTTTTGTGACCTGTAGCTTGCTTTAGATGCTGTATTGCTTTTCTCCTGCCCTGGGACCCCGAAGCACTGGGTTTCCTAATCGGCATCTTGCCCGGCGGGTATCCGAGTCCGTCTCTCTTTCACCAGACTGTGACCCCAGAGGGCCAGCGCCAAGCCTGGCTCCTGTTGTCTTCTCCTGACCCACCCAACTGGGACTGCGGTGGGCACCCGGCCTGGTCCCCTGTGTCTCCCCCTGCAGACACGGGCCCCTGAGTGCTGGGACCGGGCACAGGGTAGGCCTCCTAAAAACCCACTAAATCAACAAGTGAACGAACAAGCACACATTTGGAGCGTGGGCGAGCCAGGTTCCTCGGAATGGAGCTGGAGTGCGGGGCAGTGAGCCATGTGGCCCGAGGGGTAGACCTCGGTCTTCTCAAGGTGCTGGTGAGGATTTGGCCGGGAGCAGAGGCCGGAGGTGCTGGTGTAAGAGGCAGGGAGGAGACCGCGAGGACCTCAGCGCGGCCGTCCTGGCCGGAGGAAGTGGAGGATGGTCGTGGGTGGCGTGAGGGTGAGCGAGCCAGGGAGCCGGGGCAGGTCTGGGTTTGCGTCGTGTGGCAGGGCTGGTGGTGGCCAGTGGGTCTCTGACGAAAGGAGAGGGAAGAAGGGGTGTGTGGGGGGCAGAGCATTCGAGTTGCCTCGAGGACCACCGCAGGACAGAGGAGAGGTCACTGGGCTGGGCAGCGGAGTGAAAATAAAGGGTACTTGGGCGTTTCTGCTTTGCGCTGTGTGGGCGCTTGTCTCTCGAGGGGTGGGCAGAGGTAGCAGGAAGCCCAGGAGTGGAGAAGATCTGCCCTGGGCTGGAGGCAGCCCTCGGCTGAGGAGGGGGCAGTCTTGGTTCCCAGGGGACCCTCTCCCAGAGTAGGGCATGGTTGGCTCTGCGGGGGGATTACCAGAGGGCTGTGGTGGTTGGCCCCGGGGGGGGGGAAGAGGCGGGGGACCCAGCCGGGCAGGAGGAGAGGTCTGCTGCTATCGTAGAACCCCAGCCGCTGGCACCGGGTGGCACCAGGGCCGAGGGAGAGCGCTCAGCTGTGCTCTTGCCTCCTTTCTTTCACCCTCTGAGATTTTGGCCCTAGCTTTGTTCTTGCCGTCTCAGACTCCACAAGGGTCTTGAGCTCTCTTGGACCAGGGTCTTTCATACCAAGTCTCTGCCCGCAGCTCACTTGTCTGAGTCTCTCTCCCCTTCATCCCGTCCCCCCCCCACCCCCGGTCCCACCGGTCCAGGCCGCTTTCTCCTCTCCGTGCCCCCGTGCCCTCGTGTCTGTGCCGCCTCGGGCCCCCTTGCAGCCTCTCCGTCCCCCAAACACCCACCGCTCTCTGTGAGCCCTGGGTCCTTTTCTGGCCCTTGAGCTCCTCGCCGTGTCTCACTGCGGGTCTCTCTCTTTCTCTCTCACTGCTGGACCTTGTGGCCGGCTTCCGGGTACCAGTGAGAGACACCATGCCCTCCAGAGGCCTGAGGAGGGATGGGTGGCGGGCAGCTGAGGCCCAGCCCCCTTCTCAGGGTGCTGACAGACCCTCTGCATTGCAGTCCCCCATGTGTCCATACCCGCTAGCCCTGCTGAGCCAGCCCCAGCTCTGCTCATTTGTTCTCCCGGCCCAGGGGAGGAGGGCGGGCGGGCGGGGGGAGGGGGGGCGGTGTCAGGAGCTCTGCTGATTTTCCTGAGCCTTCTTGGCCGTTCTCCCCTCTCTCATGGCCCTTTCCCCAGATCATTACCTCAGAGGAGGCGGAGCGGCGGGGCCAGATCTACGACCGCCAGGGCGCCACCTACCTCTTCGACCTGGACTACGTGGAGGACGTGTACACCGTGGATGCCGCCTATTATGGCAACATCTCCCATTTTGTCAACCACAGTGTGGGTACCCTGCAGGCGGGCGGGGGTCGGGAGGAGCAGGCTGGGGCCCCTCCTCACCCTCCCGCTGTTCTTTTTCGCCTAGTGTGACCCCAACCTCCAGGTGTACAACGTCTTCATAGACAACCTTGATGAGCGACTGCCCCGCATCGCTTTCTTTGCCACAAGAACCATCCGGGCAGGCGAGGAGCTCACCTTTGATTACAACATGCAAGGTGGGGGTGGCGCAAGGGACCGGGGGCAGGGGCACACAGTGACATGGGACACGAAGACCCCCTCCCTGAGGAGCTTTAAGAGGCCCTTCCTGACTCTTAGTGTCCCATCTGGACTCCTGGACCTCTGCCTACCTCTTGGGGGTCCCCTCATTTCCAACCCCTGAACCCCACCCCTGAGATACTCCTACAGACTTCTCCCAAGACTCCTGGCGGGGGGAGGATGTTTGGCTTAAGAGTTAAGACACTCCTCCCAATTCATCTGAATTTCCCCAGTGCCCCCAATCCTCCCCACTCCTAACCCCCTTGGCCTGGCTCATTCCAAGTGTCCAGACACTCTTGTGGCCTCCAACGAGTCCCCTTCTTGACAGACTAACCACCTCTGAGACACTCAAGGTGGGGATCCTTGACAGGAGAGTTCAAGTGCCCCTCTGGATGTGTAGGTGACCATTCCTGACTTCTGATTTGGCCCTTCCCCTGACAGCACCCTGCCTCTCTCCAAAACCCCCGACTCCTGGCCATCTTTCCAACACCTGAACATCCCTCCAGTGCTGAGCCCTGGCCCTATCTCCAAACCACCGACCCCACAACTCCCTCCTGACCCAAATCCCAGATGTGCTCCTAGCACCCAAAATTCCTGGGTCTCATGGTGAAAAGGGCAGCGGGACACTTCACCTTGGCCTTCTAACAAGTCCCCTCCTCCCCCCCCCCCCCCGCCCTCCCTGGCTGTGAATCCACAGTGGACCCCGTGGACATGGAGAGCACCCGCATGGACTCCAACTTTGGCCTGGCCGGGCTCCCCGGCTCTCCCAAGAAGCGGGTCCGTATTGAATGCAAGTGTGGGACTGAATCCTGCCGCAAATACCTCTTCTAGCCCTTTGAAGTCTGAGGCCAGACTGCCAGTGGGGGCCTAAAGCCGCCCGCTCCACCCACCCACCGCTGCCCTCCTGTTGAGGAATGACTGCCAGGGCCTCCTGCCTCTACCTGCCCCCACCTGCCCTGTGCTTGGGGATGTGGGGTTGCAGTGAGGACTGACCAACTCTAGGAGTCCCCTTTCCCCATCCCAGCCCCATCTGTGGGTTGCACTTACAAACCCCCACCCACCCTCAGAAGTAATTTTTCACCACCAGGACTTTCTGCGGTTGAGATTCATGGCCTATCAAGGAGGTCCAAGGGGTGATCCCAAGCCTGGCCCCAGAACAGAAGGATGTTTATTTTTGCACCTGCTTCTGCCTGGAGCTTGAGGGGTCTGTTGCAGGCCTTCTCCCTACTGCCCCAAGGGTGTGGGGAAGCAGCCCCAGGGCAGGCTGACTTCAGAGCCCTGAGTTCCCAGCCCTCCTGTTTCCCCTGCCACAGAAACTTTGTGCAAGTGAAAGAAAGGGGAATCCCTGGGGCTGGGACTGGTTTCTGCTCCTGTGCCGGCTAGTGTTGGGCCTAAGAGCCAGAGGGTCTCTTCAGGGTTGCGCATCCGAGAAGTGGACACTCCCATGCTGCTGGAAGAGGGGTGGGCGCCCATGGCCCACTGACCAGTGAGGAGGGCAGGCCCGACTTTGCCAGCCCTGATGGTGGGTGGGCTCTCAAGTCGGCCTCCGGAGTGCATATAAGAAGGCAGCCAGGGCTCTTGACAGTGTGGAGGGTGCTGGGAGCCCTGACCTGGGCCGTGACGACTGCTGGGACTTCTTAGAGCTGGAACCAAGACCTAGCTAGGCTGTAGATAAGCACTTAGGACAAAAATGTGCATTGATGAGGTGCCAGGCACTGGGCAGAGCACCTGATCCACGTGGATTGTCTCAGGGAAGCCTTGGAAGCTATGGAGGTGGACCCCAGGAAAGGGTGCACGTGGCAGAAGGCAAAGTACAGGCCAAGAAGGGCAGGAGGGCAGGCCTGGTTTACCCGGGAGGGTATGGTAGGGTGAGAGGGAAGCCTCCACCGCCTGCCAGCCCCAGCCCCCAGGCCCTCTGCACTCACCTTGGGTTCACTGGTCTCAAAGGGACCCGCCCGCCAATAGACACAAGGCAGAGGCTCTGATGGCGGCCTTGCCCCTTGCTTCCCCTGTGAGGTCTTCTCTAGGAAGCCTTCCCTGACTACCTGTGCTCAGAGTGCCCCTATGTGAGACTGTGTGCCCTGCCGCCAGATGCCAGATCTGTGTGTGTGTCTGTGTGTCTGTCTGTGTCCGTGCTCCCTGCCCCCAGACTGACCTTCAGGCATGGACTGAATCTGATTCTCCTCTTGTATATCCCTTGGCCCTACCCAGCCTGGGGTAGGCATCAATAAAACAAATCAGTGACTGAACAAACCAAGGTGTGGGGATTGAACACCTCGTGTAGGTGGGGGTTGGGGGCCCGAGAAGGTGGGTGCTGGGGTGCCCAGGAACGTTCCCCTCAGACCGCGGCCGTCGGCGGTAAGGCAGCTCCCCACAAGGAACCGCTTGCACCATCATCCTAGATTGTGTGACCTAAAATAAGCTTGCTTTTTAAAAGGCACTGAAAGAGCAAACTAAATCCGGGGCACCTGGGTGGCACAGTCGGCTGAGCGTCCGACTCTTGGTTTCAACTCAGGTCGTGATCTTGGGGTCATGAGATGGAGCCCCGTGTCGGGCTCTGTGTTCAGTGCAGAGTCAGCTTGGGGTTCTCTCTCCCTCTGCCCCTCCCTGCTGCTCACTGGCGCACTCTCTCTCTTCCAAATAAATAAATCTTTAAAAAAGAAACCAAATCTATTGCCGTCTAAATGAACAAACTGTTATCACTTGTCATAAACAAAAATAAGAAATACAGTAGAAATACAGAAATATGATATAATTCGAGCTAGACCCTCCCTGCTCTCCGAGGCCGTGAACCCAAAGCCTACCTACTGCAAAAGGAAAAGTCTGTGCATACTGGGGGAAGCTTTCTCCGCAGATCGTTATTGGGTGCCTGTGCGTGCCAAGGTAGAAAGAGAACAGAGATGACATTTCCAGTAAGCTTGTTTTCATCACCCCTCACTTGGGAGTGTGAGCCAGTGCCCTCTGCTTTGCTCAAGAGACCTCATACGCAGTGACACAGATACCTATTTTGAAGACCTCACACACAGGAGACAGAATCCTAATTGGTTCAGAGACATCACAGGGCACCTAGGACACAGGCTTCCAAACAGCTCATAGACCTTATTATACCCGGATATTGACCCTAGCCCTCAGACGGCACGCCCTGGGATACCTATCTCCGAGCAGCTCCGAGATCTCGCACCTGGACACAGACCCCAATTAACTCAGAGGCTGCACTGGAGCTATGGGACAGACTCCCCAAGAGCGCCAAGGCCTTGAACGTCACCTTATACACTGGGATTCAGAGCCCAAACCACATCAGAGAATGAGCTTTCTGGGATAGAGATGCACAAACATCTCACAGATCTTGCAACCTGGGATACTGCTACCCAAGCTATTCGGAGCCTTCACACCCTGATCGTCAACTCCCAAACTGTTTGGAGACCTCATATCCTGGGGCAGACCCCCAAAAGTAGAGATGTGACACCCTGGACACAGACTGCCCACAGACCTCATACTCTGAGCACAGCTCCCTAAATGATTCTGAATCCACATACCTTGGACACAGACCCCCAAACTGCTCAGAGACATCCTGGAAAGGAGAGCACTAAACATCCCAGAGACCTCTCCCTAGAGCAGAGTGCCACAAACAACTCAGAGACTCAAGTCTTAGAAGCAGACTCCGAAAAGCATAGAGATCTCACAGCCCAGAGACAGACCCTGTTCAGAGAATTCCAAGCCTGGGAAACTGATCTATATACACAGCTCAGTGACCCCACACCTTCTGGCACAGACCCCTAAATGGTTCATGGTCAGGACAGCCTAAGAAAAACTACCAAACTTAAGAGACCTCCCACTTTGTAACCCACACACCCAAAGAGCTCAGAGACCTGAAAATCTGATTACAGACCACCCCCCCCACACACACACACAAAGCTTCACAACCAGGGATAAAGCTCCACAATTCCTCAGAGAACTTACAAACTGGAATAAAGATGGACAGACAGTTCAGAGACCCCACACCCTCTTCTCAGACCACCAGACCAACTCGGAGACCTCATGCCTTGAACAATACTAGAGAGCTCCAAAATCACATACACTGGAACACAGGCCTTAAACCAGCTCAGACATCTTGCACCCTTGACACAGATTTCCCCCCAATAGCTCAGAGCCGTCATACACTGAGACATCCCCAAACAACTCAGAGGCCTTCCACTCTGGTTCACAGAAGAGCTCAGAGACCTGAAAACCTGGACACAAATCCTCTACGTAGCTCAGAGACTGCACACCCTGTAAGACCGACCACAAATAACTCAGATCACACATCCTGGATGTAGACTCTAAACAGTTTAGAAACCGCATATCCTAGGCTCACATCACCAAACAGCTCAGAATCTTCAGACTCTCCACAGACCTCCAAATGATTCAGAAATATCTCACCCTGAACTCAGACCCATAAACCATTTATGGAACTCCCACTTTGTACTCCTATCCAGAAAGATTTCAGACCCCTGACACTCATGGACATAGATCACCAAAGAGCCTAGAAACCTCACCTTCTGTTCCAAGTCTGCCACAAACAGAGGAGAGACCCGGTAACTGGGACACAGTCCCACAACAGCTTAGGGATCTCACGTTGTGGACACAGGCTCTCAAATGACCCAGAGAACTTCTAACCCAGGAGGCAGACCCACAAAGAGGTCAGAAACAGCACATCCTGGTGACATCTGCCCACACAGCTCAACACCTCCCGTTATGGGACAGAAACCCTCAGAGAGTTTATTAACCTCTGGAAAGCAGACCCACAAACCGGCCAGACACCTCACACATCAGACATGCCGTGCCAAAATGCTCAGAGTTAACAATCCTTACACCTTAGGGCACAAATGCACCCCCACCCCCAGCTCAGAGACCTAACAGCCTGGACAAAGACCGCCCCCCAAACACCCAAGAGATGTCATTACTAAACAGAACCCCAAACCACTCAGAGGCCTCAAACCCTGGAAACAGACTGCTAATAAGTCCAGGACCTCATACCATGGGAATGAGACTCTCCCAACAGGAGCTACACCTCACCCTTGGAAACACACCCCAACAGTTAGGAATCTCAACACCAAGGGATCCAGAGATCAGAGAGCTCACACTCTCGGTCACAGAGGGTAAAGCACCTCAGAGGCCCCCCAAAGTATAAAGACATCAGTAGAAAGTCCTTAAACTCAAAACAGATCCTGAAACTGCTCCAATAAATCAATCACACCCAAGGACAAAACCCACATCATAGAACTCATTTGCTGGGACATGGGCTCAAAACAGTTAGGAGGGGTTGAGCACAGATACTCAAACACACCTGAGTTCTCATATGAGGGTCACAGACCCCAAACAGCCCCGCCACCTCATACCTGAGAGGAGAGACTGCTAAGTAGTTCAGAGACACCATACTCTGCACAGACCATCACAGAGTTGAGAGATTTCACACACGGAATGAAGACCTCCAAACAGCTCAGAAAACTCACCAGCTGGGCACCCTCCTCCCCCCATGTAAAGCTCAGAGACCAGGACCCTGGAACAAATCCCAAATGAGTCTGATGTATCACACTCTGGGACAGAGACCTCCCAAAAGGAAGAGACTCTGCACCTGAAAATATCCCCCAAACATGTCAAGAAACTCTCAAACCAAAAGAGCGCAGGGACCAGTATTCTGAACACAGGGGCCAAACAGCTCAGAGATCATACAGTGTAGACACAGCTGCCCAAACAGTTCTGTGAACTCACCCCTGGAATGTAGACCAGAAAAAGCTCAGAATCCTCGGATCTAGGATTCAGAAATCCTTCTGAGACTTAGGGTATAGACCTCAAAATATAATTCAGAGGAATATGCTGGATACAGAGCATCAAAGAAATCAGAGACCTCAAATCGTGGGACACATACACCGAAACAGATCAGGGACCTCACATCCTGGACGTACATACAAAACAGATCAGAGAATTTAAATTCTAGGAAATACACACCCCCAACGAACAGACCTCACATCCTGTGACATACTCACAAATAGATCAAAAACCACATGAGCAGAGATAGACACCCACGAGTATTTCAGAGAAATAGCATCCAGGGACATATACCCACAAACAGATCATAGACCTCAATCCCTTGAGACATACGCACATAAAAATATCAGATGCCTTACAGGCTGGGACATATACCCACAAACATTTCTGAGCACTCATATCCTGGGAAATAAACTAAAGAATGGATTGGGGACTTCAGATATTGGGACCTACACCCACAAAGAGACCAGAGACTCAAAGCCTGGGGACATAAACCCCGAACGCCTCAGAGACCTTACATGCTGAGACAAAGAAAAGGCAAAACCTGATGGCCGGAGAAACAGAACCTCAAACAGATCAGAGACCACGCACTGTTGACAGACATACCAAGAACAGACCCTCACATCCTGAGACACGCAACCACAAAGGGATCAGACAAATCCTATCTTGATGTGCGCCCACAGACAAATCTGACATCCTGGGGCACAGACCCTCAGGGATGCCACACCCTTGGACAAATACCCGCAGACAGGTAATATGCAGAGAACTAGATGAAAGACCTCTCATCCTGCAACATAAATCCAAAAAGTGGTCAGAGAACTCACGTCTTAGGACATATACCCACAGTCCTAACAGAGACATCATATCCTAAGACGCATCCGCAAAACATCAGAGAGGATAGGCCATGGGATGTACGCCCACAGAGAGATCAGATATTGCCCACTGGGACACATGTAGAAAAAGAGCAGAGAGAGGGGCACCTGGGTGGCTCAGTTGTTGAGCGGTTGCCTTCGGCTCAGGTCATGATCCCAGGGTCCTGGGATCGAGCCCCGCATCAGGCTCCCTGCTCCGCGGGAAGCCTGCTTCTCCCTCTCCCGCTCCCCCTGCTTATATTCCCTCTCTCGCTGTCTCTCTCTCTCTGTCAAATAAATAAAATCTGGAAAAAAAAAAAGAGTAGAGAGAGGCACATTCCAGGAAATACACTAAAATATCCTGGCAAATTCATCCACAAAAAGATTAGAGACCTTACATGTTTGACAACACACATAAAGAGATCGAAGATATCACATCCTGGGACACAGAGTGACAAAATGCTCACAGACCTCACATGCTGGGAAACAGGCACAGAAATGGATGAGAAACCTCACATCCTAGCCTAGGACACATACCCTCGAAGAGTTCCCGGACATAAAGTCCTGCAAAATGCACCCCCAGGCCATTCACAAACCTCGCACCCTGGAACACACACAACGAACAAATCAGAGACCTCATATCAGGGACTCTCCCCGCTAAGAGAATACAGATCCTGAGACACACACTCAGAAATGTATCGGTGCCCCGAAATCCTGGGAAGACAGCCACACACACGTGGACAAGCAGCTCAGAGAGCCCACATTCTGGAGCACAGAAAACAAAAAGACAGACCAGAGACTTCAAATCCGCAATCAAGTCAGACACTCCACAAGCTGAAAAATGCACCCAGAAAATACACCGGATGGTAGACATGACATCTTACGACATAACCCACAAAGAGACCAGAGGATTCCTTGTTTCTGCTTCAAATCTCTTTCTTTCTCTCCCTCTCTGACCTCTGCTTTTGCCATCACATTGCTTTCTGTGACTACTTCCATCATCCCATGGCCCCTGTCTCAATGTCCATAGCCACTTAGTTTTCTGTGATTCCTAAAGGTCCTACCTCCCTCATATGAAGACATTTGTGATTAGGATGGGTCCTCCCGGGGAATCCAGGATAACTGCTCCATCTCACGGTGCTCCCTTAATACATATCTGCAAGATCCCTTTCTCCAGGTAAGACAACATATTAACAAGGTCCAGGAATGGGGTGAACACGTATTTGGCGATCCATTACTTGACGAGACAGAACACGCGTGCGCAAAGAGAAAGCTCACCTCCTGGGACATAGGCACATGAAGTGCTTGAAGACTTCACATCTGGAGTTCCACACCTCCAAAGAGATCAGAGACCTTCCACCCTGGGACATACCTGCAGACTGTGAGAGAGCTAGCTACATTCTGAGACATACACCAGATGATGCTTAGAGTCCTCACACTCTGGGAATTAAACCTACAAAGAGAGAAGAGAACCCACTCTCTGGGACATACACACCAAAAGAGAACAGGAACCTGATTATGATGGGATATACACCTACCCAAAGATCAGGGACCCACATTCTAGGACCCCCAAACAGACCAGACCTCTAACTCTGAGACACACACACACCAAAAGAGCAGAAAAGCAGCCCACATTCACACACACACACAAACACACACACACCAGGGACCTCACACACTGGGACACAGAAACACAAAGAGAACAGACCTCATGACCTTTACCAACACACTCAAGGAGATGACACACTCCCCTATGTGACATACACGCACCATTAGATCAAAGACCTGATCTGAGAAACACAACCCAAACCACACCAGACACCTTCCATCCTGCGACATGAATCAACCAACAGGTTATGGATTCCACATGCTGGTAAATGCATCCAGATAAATTTGGACACCTGAAATCTTGGGGCTTATAGTCCTCGAGATCAGAGAGCTCAGATCCTGGGATACGGGCCCACAAACAGAAATCCTCCCATAAAGAGGTGAAAGTCCTCACATGCACAGAAATACACCGAGGAACCTCAGAGAGCTGGCAAAACGTGGGACATGTACGCACCACCAGATCAGAGGCCTCCCATCTGAAACATACAACCAGAATGAGCTTAGAAATCTCAAACCCTGGATATATAGACCTTAACAGATAAGAATTGCACTTCGTGGCCTCTACACCAACAAACAAATCAGAAACGCTCGCAAATGTCCCCATAAGGCCTCAGACAACTGATGACCTGGAACATAACACCCACAAACAGCTCAGAGACCTAACACGCTGGGATGCGCATTCACAGAACATCACAGATCTCACATCCTGGGACACGCATCGAGAGACAGATCAAAGAACTCACCTCACGCATCGAGAGACAGATCAAAGAACTCACCTATCCGGATAAAAACACCAGAAACATCAAACAAGTCAGACACCTCATAGCCCTGTTCATTCACCAGTGAAAAGATCAAACGCTTCACACTATCAGACAAGTACCCACAAACAGATGAGGGAATTTCCATCATGGGATAGACACCCTGCTTCATTCATGCTTCAGTCACCAGCAAGCATACCAGAGGCTTCCACACCACGAGACAGAAACAAACACACGGATCTGGAAGGCTCGCATTCTAGGACATAATCCCAGAAACAGATCGAGCAAAGGGAAAGCCCACGCACGAATAGGTCAGAATCCTTACACCGTGAACACACTCATGACAGTCCAGAGAATTCACATCCTGGGCTCTGTCTACAAAAACCAGCTTCTCCTCTCCTACGACCATACACCCCAAAAGGGCTGGGCCCACCAATTCTGGGACACACACTATTACAGAGATCAGAGACCTCACACCCTGGTCCGTGCACCCGTACACGGAGCAGAGACCTTCCACCATCAGACACACGCTCACTAACAGAGGTGTTCACATTCTTGGATGTCTGCCGACAATCAGATGGAGACCTCACCGCCTGGGACACTGTAGTCCTTTCTTCCTGACACCCCCCCCCCCCGGCACCATTTTTTTTTTTTTTTTAAGAGAAGAAAGTTACAGGGTGCCTGGCTGGCTCAGTCAGTAGAGCATGCGACTGGGCTGGGGCCTACTAAAAAAAAAAAAAAAAGGAAAGAAAGAAAAGAAAAGAAGGTCATGTTTATCCCATTTCTTGAAAGTGCAGGCCTTTTTATCTCCTCAGGGCTCCGGACCTGCTTCTGTAACAAATCACCCCGATCTTACTGTCATAAAACAACACAAATTTATTATCCTATATTTCTGCAGATCAGAAGACTGACAAGGAGTCTGACAGGGTAAAAATGAGGCATCAGCAGAGCTGACTTCCTTCTGGAGTTCCCAGGGGAGAATCTATAGGACACCCGCATTTTCTAAGCTTGTGGCTCCTTGCTCCACCTTCGAAGTTAGCAGCGTTTCATGTTCCAATCTCTCTCTTTTTGCCTCCATCGATCTCCACCTCTGTTTCTCTTTGATTTCTACTTATGTCATGACGTCACTTTTTTTTTTTTTTGACTCTGCAGCTCTTCCTATACTGTGTTCTCGGACTCTTGCCTTCATGTGTCCCTCATATAAGGACACGTGTGATTACGTTGGGCCTACCCCGATAATCCGGGATAATTTTCCCATCAGCATGCTTAACTTAGTCATATCTGCGAAGTCCCCCTTTTCATGTAAATTAACGTAATCGTAGGTTCCAGGGATTAGGAAGTGGACATCTTTGGGGTGTTGCTATTCGGTCACCAGAGACATGTATGCCCAAACAGCTCACAGACCTCATATTCGGAGTCCTTCACTTCCGCATAAGTGAGACACCTTCCACCCTCTAACATACATCCAGAAAGAACACACACACACACATTTGGGGTCTTAGACCAAAAAATGCTCAGAGTCCTTGGAATTAAACTCACAAACGAAAGAGAACCCACCATCTAGGTTTCGAGAGCACCCTCGAACAGGTCAGAGGCTTCACACTCTGGTTCACTGAGCAGTGAATATATCAGACATTTCACACCACCAGATACTACCCACAAACACATCAGGAAATTCACATGTTGGGACATACACAAAGGGATTCCAGATCCCACAACTTGGGACACGTAGCCACAACCATATCAGGGACTTCAAATGCCACAAATAGCCCAAAGCCCTCACACCATGGGACATATACCATCAGATGGATCAGGGATATGAAATCCTGGGATATGCACCCATGAACAGATTAGACACCTCACAACCTAGACGTATAACCACAAAGAAACCACAGGCTTCAAACTCTGCAACACGTATCCACAAACAGATCAGAAACCTCAAGCCCTGAGTCATACATTATAAAGAGATCATAAAGCTCACATCCTGAGATATAATCCACAAACAACGCAGAGGCCATATGTACCCAAGGCGCAGACTCACACATGGACCAGAGACCTTAAATCCTGCAGTGCATAAGCATAATCAAATCAGACACCTCAGAGGCTAGGAAGATACCAGAAACAGATTATAGACCTGAAATCTTACAACGAAGATCCACAAACAGATCCGAGAGCTCATGTGTTGGGACGTTCACCAGCAAACAAATCAGAGGACTCAAGTCAAGGGACACACACCCACGAAAAGCTCAGAAACCTCACCCGTCCTGGACATACAAACCTAAATAAATCAGAGATCTAACATGCTGGCATATATACATGATCAAACAAATCAGAAACCTCCTAACACCAGAAATACACGCCCAAACAGATCTGAGACCTAACAACTGGAACATCAACCCACAAACATCTGGGGGACCTCAGAGAATAGAATGTATTCCCCAAATCAGCTCAGACACCTGATATCTTAGGACGTGCACACACAAACTGGAGGCCTCATATTCTAAGACATATTCCCACAAACAGCTCAGAGACTGCAAGTTCTGAGACATACCCCACCCCAAACTTTGTGAGACCTCTCATTGTGGTTCATACACCCGCACACGGATCAGGGACCTCCCACCATCAGACTCACGCTCGCAAACAAGACGGGGGAGTTCACATCCTGGGATGTGCACCCACAACCAGAAAGAGACCTCGCGACCTGGGGCACTGTATTCATTTCCCGTGGCTGCTGTGACAAGTCACAATTGTTACATGAAACAACACACATTTACTATCTTACCTTTCCACAGGTCGGAAGCTAAAAAAGGGTTTCAAAGGGCTAAAATCAAGTTGTTGGCAGAACTGCATTGCTCCTGGAGGCTCTAGGGGGAGGATCCATTTCCTTGCCTTTTGTAGTTTCTTGAGCTGCCTGCATTCCTTGGCTCGTGGCCCCTTCCTCCAACTTCAAAGCAGTGTTTCATCCTCAAATCTCTCTCTCCGATTTCTATTTCTGTCATCACATCTGCTTCTCCAATGGACTGTCCTGCCTCTCTCCTGTAAAGACCCTTGTGATTACACTGGACTCACCTGGAAAATAATCCAGGACAGTCTCCCCCATCTCAAGATAATTACTTTATCACATCTGCAAAGGACTTTTTTTTTTTTTGCAAAGGAACTTTTCACATGTAAGGTCCCATAGTCCCATGTTTCAGAGATTAGAACATGGACATCTTTCAGCGGCCCTTACCAATCTTAGATACACATACATGAGGAATTAAAAACATCCCATCCTGGGGGGTCTGGCTGGCTCAGTCGGTAGAGCGTGTGACTCTTGATCTCAGGATCATGAGTTCAAGCCCCACACTGGGCGTAGAGTTTACTTAAGAAACAAAAAAATAAAAACATCCCATCCTGAGATATACACCCATAAGTAGGTCAAAGACCTCACATCCCATATCATATGATTCCGAAGAGACAAAGAGATGAGAGACCTCCCACCCTTGGACATACATCCAAAAAAAAAAAAAAAAAGAGTGAGGTAGGTGTTCTGTGTCATATACCCACACACAGCGTAGGGACCTCTCAAACTGGGACACATAACCACAAACAGAAGACACCTCACACCCTTACACACACACACACACACACACACACACACACACACACACAGATCAGAAACTCAAATATTGTGATTAGAAAGGCAAAAACTGAAAAACAATAAGGTACCCACACACAGATGAGACACCTCACAGCCTGAGACACATACTCACAGATCGGAGATCTCAAGTCTTGCAACACATACCTACAATCAAGTAAGAGACCTCATAGTCTAGGAAAAATACCTTAAGACTGATTATGTACTTGACTTCTTCAGAAAACACCCACGAGGAGTTCAGAAAGTTCATTATCTTGGGACACAGACTCACAAAAAGATCAGAGACTTGAGCCAAATGAAAGACACCCCCAATGAGCTGCACACCTCACAGCTGGATATACGCATCCGAACAGTTCAGAGACCTCCCATCCTGGTACATATATAATCAAATGAATCAGAAATCTTGAAAATACCCATGAAATATCAAAGACCTAACAACCTAGACATAACTCACAACCACCTCAGAGACCTCACACGAAGAGACACACAAAATCAGCAGAGGGACCTCACGTCCAAAGACACGTACTCAAAAACAGACCAGAGACCACCCATCCCGAGACGTACACCCCACAAACCCCACAAATTTAGGGACACACACTCTCAAACAGGTCAGAGACTTCTTGCCCTGGCTCATACACCCACACACAGATCAGAGGCCTCCACCATCAGACACACTCACAAACACATTCCTAGGATGTGAACAGACAACCAGACAGAAACATCACAACTCAGGACACTGTATTTGTTTCTCATCGCTGTTGTAACAAATCACCACAATTTTAGGGTCATGGAAAAACACATTTATTACATTACATTGTGTAGGTTAAAAATCTGAAGATGGGTCTTACAGTATTTTTTTTTAAGATTTTATTTATTTATTTAAAAGAGGATGAGAGAGAGAGAGAGAGAGAGAGAGAGCGCATATGAGAGGGGGGAGGGTCAGAGGGAGAAGCAGACTCCCTGCTGAGCAGGGAGCCTGATGCGGGACTCAATCCTGGGACTCCAGGGTCATAACGGGAGCTGAAGGCAGTCGTTTAACCAACTGAGCCACCCAGGCGTCCCTGGGTCTTACAGTATTAAAGTCAGGTGTGAACAGAGCTGTGTTCCTTCTGGAGACTCTGGGCGGCGTGGGTGGGGGGGGGATTCATTTCCTTGCCTTTCCCAGTTTCCAGAGTGCTTGTGTTCTTGGCCCCTGGCCCCTCCTTCCACCTGCAAAGCCCACTGCGCTTCATCTTCAAATCTCTCTGATTTCTGCCTCCATCATCGCTCTCCTCCCTGATCAGGGCTCCCTGTTCACATGTCCTTCACTGGACATCTTCGGAGTCCTATTATTTAGCCAAGTACAGACACGGATGCACACCTGGAACTTTCACATCCCAGCACATACTGCCATGAATGGCTCAAGGCCTTCACAAGCTGGGACACACACCCACAAACGTCTCTGTCATCAGATCACTGTATCTGACTTGGTCTGTGTCATTACTTTTCGTTCAGTGACACTAGGCATCCTGTCCCCCTCATTGTAGGACTCTTGTGATTACACTGGACCCACCTAGAAAATCTAAGAAAATCTTCCCATCTCAGGATGTGTAATTTAATCACACCTTCAAAGTACCTTTTAACATGTAAGGTCACATCTTCACGCACGGTTTCCAAGGATTACGACACAGGCATCTTTAGGAGGCCTTAAGTCGGCAGAGACATACACACACAAACAAATAAGAGATCTCGAACCACAAAACACATACCTCCAAAAAGCTCAGAGACCTAAAATACTGGGACATATACTAGAAACAGCTCCCACCCCTCATCTGGAGTCATACATCTAGAAAGTGATCAGAGACCTCCTTCCCTCAGCCATACATCTAAAGACAGCAGAGAGACACACATTCTGGGACATACACCCACAAACAGGTCTGGGACCTCAAAAATTGGGACACATACCCACAAACAGAACAGACCTCATACCATTGACTAACAAGCAAAAGAGACCCCCCCAAAAAAGCCCACTTGCATACTGTGATATAGACACACAAATGGATCAGACTTCATCTGAGAAATACAACCAGAAATGGCTCAGAGACACCAAACCCTGCAACAAGAACCCACAACACATTAGAGACCTCATATCCTAGGAAATACATCATCCAGAGTAATTAAAGATGCTTGGCAGCTTGGGGCCCACACCCACAGGGAAATGAGAGAGTTCAAATCCTGGGGCACATACCTGCAAACAGATCAGAAGCCCCAACACATCCCACAAAGAGCTCAGAACCCTCAGACCTTGGATATGCACACTTGAACAAATAATAAACTCCACATCCTGTTACATGTCCAAGGATACAAATCAGAAATCTCATATACTTGCAAACAACACCA
The DNA here is from genome assembly GCF_009762305.2 of Zalophus californianus. Classification (NCBI taxonomy): domain Eukaryota; kingdom Metazoa; phylum Chordata; class Mammalia; order Carnivora; family Otariidae; genus Zalophus; species Zalophus californianus. The sequence goes on along the minus strand of NC_045612.1, from coordinate 87,372,135 downwards.
GAAAGCATCAGAGATCTAACAAGCTGGGACGGGCACCCTCAAACAGCTCAGGGTACTCGTGCCTGGGATGTACATCCCTGAATAGCTCTAAGACTTCACATCCTAGGACAGGTATTCTGGAACAGATCATGGAATTCACATCTTGGGAAAACACCCTGAAACATACCAGTCCTTTCAGCCTGGTTCTCTTACCAGAAAAGAGATCAGAATCTTCATACTATATACCCTCCCATGCACAAATGACCAGAGAGTTCACATCCTGGGATGCACTTCAATGAACAGATTAGGGACCTCGCAACCTGGACACATAACCATGGAGACCACAGACCTCAAACCCCGCAATATATACCGGCAAACAGATCTGAGACCTCACGCTCTGAGAAATATGCCAACAAACAGATTGGGGGGCTCACATCATGGGAGAGGCTCCAAAACGTATCAGAGACTGTATACAACCAGAGATACCCACAAATAGATCAGGGCTCTCAAATCCTGCAACATATGCTTCCAGGTACATCAGAGACCTGACATGCTATGAAAAAAGAGCCACAAACAGACCACAGAACTAATATTTTGTGCCATATATTCCCGAAGAGATCAGAGAGTTCACATCCAGAGACACATACTCACAAGAGATCAGAGGATTCGGGCCAAGGAACATACCCTCACAGCAAGCTCTTTCAAACCTCACACCCTAGACATTCACAACTAAACAGACTGAAGAACTTATATTCTGGCATATATACCACCAAAGCAAGTAGCAAGTTCATCATCATCGGAAAGATATCTGAAACACATCAGAGACCTAATAATCTCGAATACAACCCACAAACATCATAAAGACCTCACACACTGGATGTACACCCCAAATCAGCTCAGAGACCCCACGTCCGAGGACACGCACACACAAACAGCTCAGAGACCACAAATGTTGGGACACACACCCTCAAGTAGGTCAGAGACCTCACACCCTGACTCATCCACCTGCACACGGATCAGAGACCTCCTGCCATCAGACACGCTCACAAACAGATGGGGGAGTTCACATCCTGGGATGTTCCCCGACAACCAGACAGAGGCCTCGTGACCTGGGACACTGTACTCCTTTCCTATCGCTGCTGTGACAAGTCACTGCGATCTTGGTGCTATAAAACAATACACACTTACTACCTTACATTTCTACAGGTCAGAAACCCGAAAACTAGTCTTAGATAAAAACAAGTTGTCAGCAGACCTGCCTTCCTCCTGGAGGCTCCAAGACAGAATCCATTTCCTTGCACTTTCCAGTTTCAGGGGCTGCCTGCACTCCCTGGCTCGTGGCCCCTTCCTCCATCGTCAAAGCCCCTTCCTTCATCTTCAAATCTCTCTCTGATCCCTCTTCTCTCGGTTTCAGTTGTCACACCTCCTTCTCTCGGTTGGCTTCCATCTTTACATCACTGTCTCTGACGCGTATCACTCTCCCACAGCCGTTTCTGACCCTTACCATCCTGCCTCCCACATAGAAGGACAGCAGTCATTATGTTAGGCCTACCTGGTTAATCCAGGATAAACCCCCAATCGTAAAGTGTTTCATTTCATTACACCTACAAGGTCCTTTTTCCCAGAAAGTTAACATAGTCACAGGTTCTGGGGATTGGGACACAGATATTACTGGGGGCCAGTATTCAGCTAAACAGAGCACAGATGTGATGTACATGGCACCGACTGGTAGAGACATGACATTCTGGGAAATACACCCACAGACCAATCAGGGAACTCACACCTCACATACACACCCACAAACGGATCAGGGACCTAACAGCCTGGAAAGTCTAGCCATAAAGAAATCAGACTAGGGGGTGCCTGGTTGGCTCAATCAGTAGAGCATGCGACTCTCAATCTTGGGGTCATGAGTGTGAGCCCCACACTAGGGCTTAAAAAAAAAAAAAAAGAAATCACAGACTTCAAATCCTGCAACACAAACCTATAAACAGTTCAGAGACTTCATATGCTGGGTAGTACATCCAGCAACGGACTATGGTTCCCGCGCCCAGCACATATACTGTCCACCACGTGGGAGCCCCAAAGCCTAGAACATAGACCGATAAAGAGTTCGCATATGGTGCTTGCTGTCATTCACTCTGAAACAGATCAGAAACCTCACAACCTGGGATACACCCCCAAGCCCATTATAACCCTCACTCCCTGGGACACGGACACACACACACACACACACACACACACACACACACAGAGCTCAGACACCTCATACATGGGGACACTCACCACCAAGCAGATCAGAGACCTCATGTCCTGGAATATACAACAAACAGATCAGAGAACTTACATCCTTGACAAAATTCATGACCAGAGAGCGCATACTGACACATACAGGAAGGAACAGAGAAGAAGCCTCACAGCACACACACAACCACAGAGAAGTCGGAAACCTTACACTCTGGGCACACATACCCTAAAAGATCTAGGATTTCACATTCTATGACATACACCCACAAACAAATCAGAAACCTCAAATCTTGTCAAATAATCCCCCTAGCAGATCAGAGAACCTACAACCTGGGACACATACCTGTAAAAACTAAAGAGATGTATTCTGGGGACATGTGGGTGGCTCAGTCGGTGAAGCATCTGCCTTCGGCTCAGGTCATGATCCCAGGGTTCTGGGATCGAGCCCCGCATTAGGCTCCCTGCTCGGTGGGGAGTCTGCTTCTCCCTCTCCCTCTGCTTCTCATGATCTCTCTCTCTCTCACGTGCTCTCTCTCTCTCTCTCTCGAATAAATAAATAAAATCTTTTTTTTAAAAAAGAAAAAATGTATTCTGGGATGTACATCCACAAATGATCAGAGACCTTAAATCCTGGGAGTTAGACTCACAATAAGATCAGAGACCTTACATCCTGGGATATGCACGCAAAAATCTGATCAGAAATCTCACCTCCTGGAAAAACACACCCAAACAGATCAGAGACCTCACATCCTGGGGCATATACACACAAACATTACATCCTGAGGCATATATGCACAACCAGATCAGACCTTACTCTCAAATTGGGCCCCACCGCTCAAAAGAGAGGAGAGAGCTCCTCTATTGGGAATATACCTGCAAATAAATAAGAGGCCTCACACCATGGGACATATACCCTCACCCAGGTGAGAGACCTCACACATTTGGAAACACACAAGGAATAGATCAGATACTTCACACTGTGGGTCATGCACCCTCGAAAAGATCAGAGACATCACATCATAGGATATGAGACATGCATCATAGGATATAACACTTAACAATTTGACATTGCTGCTCTGTTTGCAAGAATTAACTCCACGAACTGATCAGAGACCTCACACCCAGGGCCATATAACCACAAATAGATCAAAGACCTTACACTTTCTATATACACCCATGTAAGAGACCTCACATCCTGGGATATACAATGATAAATAGTCACAGGCCTTGCATCCCGGAACATCCAACGATAAAAAAACATATGCCTCATATCTCAGTAAATAACCCCCAAACCAAATCAGAGACCTCACACCATGGGATGCAAACCCAAAAAGACCTCACAGACCTCACACACTGAGACATACACCCACAGACAAATAAGAGACCTCGCACCCACGTTCACAGAATCACAAACATATTGGAGAACTTATACCCCTGGCATACACCCATGAAAGACACTTCACACGTTGATAATTGTAGTAACAAGCATATCACAGACCTCAGATCCTGGGGCTTACATGCACAAACATCGGTGACCTCATGATCTGGGACATATACCCACAAACATCATCAGATCTCCCATTCTGGTGAATATACCCACAAAGAGATCAGAAACCTCACAATGGGAACATCCTTGCAGAAACAACGCAGACACATGATATTCTAGGACATACAGCCACAAACATAACACAGACAAGACACCTGGGAATTATAACCATAGGGATGAAAGACCTCCAGCTCCTGATACAGTTATGAGAAGATCAGAGACCTTACATACAGAGACATATCAGGGGCTTCTTACTTTGGAACATATACATAGAGACAGATCGGGGACCTCATACACTGAGAAACACACCCACAAAGAGACCTTGACGTACACCAGTGAAGACAGACTCACATATAATAACATATAACAACAAATAGATCAGAGACCTCATACCTTAGGATATACATCAACAAAGAGCTCAGAGACTTCAAATCATGGAACATACACACCCAGAGAGATTAGAGACCTATATGCTGGGCCATACAGACCTATATGCTGGGCCATCCCGGAATATACACCCATACTTGAGAACTCACATTATGTGAAATCCCCCCACCCCAAACAGCTCCGAGACCTCATTCCCCAGGAAGCACCAACACAACAGTATCAAAGAACTGGTGTCCTTGATCTATACCCATGCAGAGGGACCTCACATACTGGGACATACACACGACAGACAGCTCCGAGACCTCATGTTCTGGAACACACACTCTCACAAATAGACCATAGATTTCATTTTCTGGGACATACACCCACAAAGAGTTCAGGGAACTTACATCTTCGGAACCACACCCACAAACATTTTAGAGACCTCACAGTCAGAGACATATGCCCACAGACACAGCAGAGACCTCACACCTTGGGACATACACCCTCAGACAGAACAGTCCTTATATCCTGCAATACACACTCCACAAATGGACCAGAGTGGTCACACCTGCAGAACACATAACCGAAAAGGCTCAGAAACATACCAACCAGGAAAATATATCCACAAAGACCTCATATATTGGGAAATATACCCACAAACATGTCAGAGAGCTCACACATTGGCACATATACCCCCAGAGACCAGAGATCTAATATCCAGGGACATGAAACCAAAAACAGATTAGAGACCTCATACCCTTGACCTGCATCCAGAAAAGAGACCTCACATCCTGAGAAATACAATGACAAACAGATCAGAGACCTCATAGCCTGGGACATGTACCCACAAGTGGATCAGAAACCTTTACACCATTAGACCATACACCGATGGAGCAGAAACCTCACACCCAGGACATACACATCCAAAAAGATTAGAGAACTAACATCCTGGAATATACACCCACAAACAAATAAAACATGTCTCATCCTGGGAACCACACACCCAAACAGATCAGAGACTTCATAATCTCATGCACACACACTCAAAGAGTTTGGATACCCTGGTACATACACCTGTGAACAGAGACCTCATAAAATGCAACATACAGCTGTGAGCATGTCAGAGACCCCACACATTTGGGACACACACACTCACGAACAACTCAGGAACTTCGCATCTTGGGACATATACCCATAAACCGTTCAGCGAGCTGACACCCTGAAGCACAGATTTGCCCTGCCCTCAATACCAGAAATATCAATATCTGGACACAGACTCTCGAACACAGCAGAGACTTCGTATGTGGGGACTCACTGGCCCAAACTGCTCCAGCACCAATCAGCCCCGATGCAGATTCCAGTCACCTTCATGATACCTCTTCCTGGGACTTAAAACTCCATATACCTCAAGGAACAAATGGGATTCTCCAAACACAATCCTCCAAAGAGTTCATGGCTGTGAACACTGAGACACCCAGAACACTTCACACCTACAACACAGACTGCAAGGGAGCTCAGAGACTTCAAATTCTGGACCCAAGTACAAAGTATTTCAGAGACATCATACCTGGGGATTAAGGATCCCAAAAAGTTATGATCACATTCTGGACATGAACCCAAAACAGCCCAGAATCCCCACACTTTGAGGCACAGAACACCAAATAGTTCAGAGACCTAAAAATACAGATAGAGAGACCCCCCAAACAGATCAGAGACCTAAAAATGTGAAAGAGGGAATGCCCCAAACACCCAGATATGGATACAGGTCACAAAAGCTCAGAAATCTCAAACCCTAGACAAAGACCCTCAAAGAGCTCAGAAATGCCACAAATTAACCAAAACTTAGCAACTTAAAACAACAGCAAACACCAATCATCTCACACAGATTTGGGGAGTCAGGAATTCAAGAGCAGCTTAGCTGCATGGCTCTGGCTTTGAGTCCCTCAGGCTGCAGTCATCAGAAGGCTCAAGTGGGGCCGGAAGCTCGGCTTCCAAGCTGGATCACTCACATTGCTGGCAATTTAGCGATGGCTTTTGGCTGGGGTGCCTCAGTTCTTTGGTACATAGATCGCTCCATGCAGCTGCTTGAGTGTCCTCACAACATGGTGGCTGGCTTCCCCTAGAGCAAGTGATCCAAGAAAGAGCAATACAGAAGCCAAAATGCCTTTAAAACTGTCCTTTATATTAAGTACTGCTTTGCTGCATCCCACAAATTTGGTCAGTTTTATTTTCATTTTCATTTAGTTCAAACTATTTTTGGGGTGCTCGGTGGCTCAGTTGGTTAAACGTCTGAGTCTTGATCTCAGGGTGGTGAGTTCAAGCCCTGCCATTGGGCTCCGTGCTGGGCGTGGAGCCTACTTAAAAAAAAGAAAAGATACAAACTATTTTTTGACTTCTCTTATGACTTCTTTGACTCACCGAGGCCCTGCACCCTCCCCCAAAGCCTTTCTCCAGAGCTCAGACCCTGCTTCTTGCATAAAAGTACAAACCTGGGGGCGCCTGGGTGGCTCAGTCAGTTAGGCGTCCAACTCCTGATTTCGGCTCAGGTCATGATCTCAGGGTCGTGAGATTGAGTCCTGCACTGGGCTCTATGCTGGGCATGGAGCCTGCTTGAGATTCTCTCTCCTTCTGCCCCTCCCCCTCCCCCTCTCTAAAAAAAAAAGAAAACCCGTCTCTCTTAAAACCCAATTTACAGTTTTCACAAGAACAATGTTTTTTCTCACTGTGCACCCTTGCCTCACGATGCACAGCCTATTATGTATGTTCTCAAAGGAACACAGGAAGTAAAACTGTGGGTTTACTAGAGATGGAAACACAATTCTGGAGAATATTTACTCTTTATTGAACCCAACAGACATTTATATTAAGTGATACGTGCACATGACTCCCATGTTCCAACTGAGACAGTCTCAGACCCTGGACCCTGGCCAGAGACGGCATTTACCTGTATCTCATCCCTTTCCCCAGCCGTGAACTTTGCTTTCAGAAGGGATGTGTAATTAGAGGGGAGGGGGCTGAAATCAGGAGAGTGCAGGTGTGTGGACTGTCCTACACTGTCCTTCTGACTCAGAGTAGTCTTGCAAAACCTCAAGTAGGTCAAATTAAGGTTTAGAAAGATGCTCCAAAAAGCTGGACTCTCCTATCACCCAACCAGGACTTGGGGGTTCCAGGCTCTGAAATAGGTTCTACCAGGCCCCAAATACCCATGCGTACTGGGTGTGGACGAGGCCTGAGGGGAGACAGACTCCAACATCCATCAAGAGCAACGTCCATCCCAAGATAGGGCTCTCCACTCTGGAGCCACAGCCATCACCTCTCCACAACACAATCTCCACAAACGGTATCAAGGGAGACTCTGTGACCTCTAGAACAAAGGGCAAGACAGAGGTTCTGAAGGAAGTGGCCACCTGTATTTCCTGGTCTGGACAAGGAAGCTGGGGTGGCTGCGAGTCCATTTGGAGGCGTTCACTACCAATCACATGACTCCCAGTTCTCACTGCCTTTCTGAGCTGGTATGTAGCCAGGGCGGCGTGTGCGCACCATGGACACCTCACGTCCGAATTTTGGCAGGTGACGAGATCACTCTATAAGAGCACCCCAAAGAGCTTGGGGCTTTCAAACACTGGGGCAGAGACCTTGAGACAGATGAGTGACTTCACATCCTGAGAAACAGACCCAAACACTGTTCAGAGAACACCACGAACTTCAGACAAAGACCCCCAACCTGTCCAAACACTATATACCCTGGACCAGTAGTTCTCAACCAGAGGCAATCTGCCTCCCCCACCTCGGGAACATCTGGCAGTCCCTAGGGGACATTTTGGTTGTCACAGCTGGAAGGGGAGAGGTGCTATTGGCAACAAGTGGGTAGAGATCAGGGATGCCACTAGTCAGTGCCCTTTAGCCAAACCCCCCCCCCCAGGAACATACCTATAGTTGAACAAGTAGGGTTCATTATTCATTTCGGTGAGCGAGAATACACACCATGGGAGCCAAGGGATGTCTCAGTAAGAGGGTGTCAGGAAGAACCAGTTAGGGGTGCCTGACAGGCTCAGTCAGAAGAGCACGGGACTCTTGATCTCAGGGTTGTGAGTTCGGGCCCCACATTGGGTGCAGAGATCACTAAAAAAAAAAAAAGTAAGAACCAATGATAGGATCTGGGCTTCAGTTAAGTGGTTTGGGGGAGGCTACAAAGAAGGGGGGCTCCCTCTAGATTGGACACTATCAGAAAGGGAGGGCACTTTTATGACTGGGTATCTGCATAAATCTTATCTCTAGCGAGGGCCGACTACAAAAAACACAAAGCTGAATTTGGTGTAAAAAAAAAAAGCAGCAGTCACTCATTTTAACCAAGAGAGGCAGACATTTGGTACCTCGCAGGTGGCACAATGACCGGTTTTTGTTGGTGCTTAGACAACATTATAAAGTAGCTTTGCTTTGTCTCATTTTATCATGGTCTCAGAGTAAACTTGTCTGAGGTTAGTATTCTGTGAAGCCATTTATGTCTCACAGGAGAATGACATGGCTCAGCTGTAAATACCTGGACGACTCTGGGTGTTGGGGGCTGCTCCTTACTTTCCTCCCTCTTTCCTTTCTTGCTTATGCTAAACATCTTTTATGGGTTGATTTATATCCCCCCCCCGCTCAAATTCATATGTTGAAGTCCTAACCCTTAGGACCCCCAGAATGTGACCTTATTTGGAAACAGGGCCATTGCAGATATAAAAATGAGGTCATACTCCTGGAGTACAGTGGGCCCCTAATCCACTAGGACTGGTGTGTTTATAAGAAAAGGGACATTTGGACACAGACCCACATGCACAGAACACCGTGTGAAGATGAAGGAAGAAATTGGGGTGATGCAGCAGAAGCCAAGGAACGTCAAAGCCTGCCAGGAAACTACCAGAAGCTAGGGGAGAGGCATGGACAGATTCTCCTTCTCAGCCCTCAGAAGGAAAGAAACCTGCCAACACCTGGATCTCAGACTTCCAGCCTCCAGAACTGTGAGACAATAAATTTCTGTTGCTTAAGCAACAACCCCCCAACCGTTTGTGGTACTTTTTTTTTTTCAGCAGGCCTAGCTAACTAGTACAACATCCTACAACGCCCTCCATAACAAAAGAATTTTCTGGTCCTAAATGTCCACAGTGCTGAGGTTGAGAAATCCTGCCCTAGACACAGAATCCAAAAGTATTGAGTGACCTCGTTATCTCTGACAGAGACCAATAAAAACTGGCTGAGAGTACACATAGCTTTGAATTTAGACCCCCAAAGTGCTCAGAGACCTCCCACCCTGAACACAGAAGCCCAAACAGCTCAGAGAAGATATGCCCTGAAGAGACCCTAACAGATCAAAGATAACATTCTCTGGGACAGAAACCACCAAGGAATAAGAGACCTAGCATCCGGAAACATACACCAAATGCTCAGAGACATCACAGCATGGGACACAGAACCCAAGAGAGCCCTGGGTCCAAAAAGCTCAGATATTTCACACCTTGGTCACAGACACGAAACAGGTGAACAACCGCCCATGAACAATAGTACCCATTTCCTGGTTTTAAAGTCATCCTATGGTTATGTAAGTTCTTTACATTAGGGGAAGCGGGGCTAAGGGTATACAGAACTCTCTGCACTCTTTTTGCAATTCTAAGTCTAAAATGATGTTAAAATATTTTTTTTAAAAAGGAAAAAAGATCAAAAGATGTAAAAGGGAATTTAAGTTTTATAAACTTAAAAAACACATTCTGCCAACAAGCTCAGAAAACAGTGTGAAGCCCCTCCAGTGGTCAGAGAAGTGCCAATAAAACAAAAGGAAATTCAATTTTAAGGGAAAAAAACCCAAACCCTGCACATCCCAAGACAAAGACCCCCAAGCAGCTTAGAGACTTCTCACCCTGAGACAGAAACCCACAAACACCTGGAAGACCTACATCTCTGTGACACAGACCTCCACACTGCGAACAGCATGTAATAACTACCCTGGGATGTGAGCTGACTGACTTCAGAACCACTTTCCTCCTACTTACCTACACTCAGCCAAACACCTCCCCTGCCCGATGCCTAAAATCCCATCAGTAAGAAGTTGATCCTTGCAGTTACATCTTGCCCCCTTCAAAATTCCTCTTTTAAATGCCACACACCCCTCCATCCCAGAGCATGAAATCATGCATTTATGATGCATTTATGGCCCAAACCCTCTCCTTACTCCTCAACAAACACACACATACACGTCCACACACCCTTAATCAGGCCTGGTCCAGAGGGGGCAGGAAGCCTCCAAGTCATCCTGGGGGGGGGGTAGGAAGGGATGTCTTAGAGAAGGATCATAAGATCACCTTGAACCTTCTCTGCAGAACTCACACCCACAGGTAGCCTGAAATACAGATGTCAGGAACCCCAGTGAAGAATTTTTCTCAGTGCTGCTGTGAACAGTGAGTGGGTCCTGAAATCAATATAATGGGACACAATAAGCATTGTTCTAAAAAGAGTAAGAACAGGCAGAAGAGAATAGAAAAGGTTACCCGACACATTCTGTGCTAGCCAATAATGCCAGCTTCTTTACAGGTGGCGCAAATTGAAGTTCCCAGACGGGATTCGAACCTATGGTCTCCAGTGGCCAAAGCCCTGCCTCTGCAACCGCCGACGCCGACGCAGGGGCCATAGCGCCTGCGCCAAGTCAGCAGCCAATAGCAGCACGGAGCCAGCAGACCCGCTCGTAGCCTATAAGTGATTCCCGAAAACCTTGGTACCCTGGAAGAGCTTGGGTGGGCAGTCTTGCGACGACCAATCAACGCCCAGGACGGGGCTTGATCCCGCCCTACTCGCCGCGGAGCCAATCACTGCTCCGCAGCCTTCTGCCCCACACCACCCCTGCTGCTGATTCGAATCTTCAGAGCCAACCAGACGTAAGATCATGGTGGTGGCGGCTTCCAGATGGGTGGAGGCTTTAGGCCGAGGGTGGGGTCCACCATCCCTATCCCGGGGGCTCCGTTTGGTCAGGGCGGCGCCATTCTCTTCTCCATCCGGAGTGCGGCCGATGCACCTGCAAAATGAGGAAACTTTCACGTTCCTACACATACAGTGGTTTCTTCCAAAATACAGACCCCCACCCGTGGTACCTCCCGGCCCGACTGTTCCATCTCCATGTCGCACAATGGTATGTCCCCGAACGGCACTGTCTCATCATTAACTCTTCATTCCCACCCTTCCCGCTCTCCTTAGGTGTAAGAAGGGCTGTTTCATGCCAATGCCCCAGGAATCATTCCATCTTCAGTTCACTCCAACACAACGAAAGAGACCCTCATGTCTTCCTCCCCCGGCTCCCGTTCCATTCCAGGCTCCCCCTCACACATCCCCCAATGGACCGTCCCAGCCGCATACCCCGATGATCTAGCTGAAGGCGACGCCAAAGTGTCCCAACCCCTTGCTGCAGAGCCCCGGCCCGTGAAAAGGCATTCGTTCTCCTGATGCCACTGATGGAGGTGTGAACTTGTGTGGCAGCATCGATCAAAATAAAAATGGATATCCCTCCCTCCTCACTAGTACCACCAGAGTGTATGTGGATTTCTAGTCCCCTGTGTCTCCACAAGCACCTAAAAGTGTCCTGCACACAGTAGGTACTCAAAAGGGAGTTTGTTGAATAAATAACTTCTTTGACCCGGCAATTCCACTTATAAATATGTGCCCTACGGAAATACACATGCACTGGTCTGTGTGCAGAAGAAAGGGAGGAGAAAACCACTAGACGGTAAAGGGTAAATTGATCAAGGTGATTCACGTTATACCACGGAGTACAGGCTGGCTATGAAACAGAATGAGACCTCCCCACTGGAAGCACACCCCAGATGGCTCGGGGATGTCATATCACTGGACACAGGGCACCGAAAAGCTTGGAGACCTCGCACCATGGGACCCAGAGTCCAAGACAGTGCGGGGGGGGGTGGTTCTCATAGTGCGGACACAGATCACAAAACAGCCTAGAGACCTCACACTCTGGCCAAAGGCTGGCCAAAGGCTCCAAGGACTCACATAACAAGACATTGATAACCAGTTATTTTATAGATCTCATCATCTGGCCACAGACTACTACAAACATCAACAGGAACCTCACACCCTGAGACCCTAAAGCACCTCAGGGACCTTTCACACGGAGACACAAACCCAAACAACTTACATACCTCATACCGTGGACATGGACCCCCAAACAGCTTAGAGAGCTCACCACCTGTGGTATACATAAAACATCTGGGCAAAGACCTCACACGTTTGACAAAGATCACAGAACAATTCAGGGGCCTGGACACAAACAGTGAGGGTGACACACCTGTGTCTTCTGAAGGGACTGTCTAAAGGGCATACTGCTAATGGTGAGGGGAGCAAGTGGGGGAAAAATGCTCAAAGACATAAGATGAGCATCAGCCCTGCAAAGTATTGAGACCTCACACCCAAACAACTCAAAGAACTATGACATAAGCGTTGTGACCCATTCCCTGGGATACTGGCCCCAGACAGCCCAGAAAGGTGACACTCTGCACATAAGTTCCCAAAAAACTCAGGAACTTCACACCCTGGGACAAGACACAGCACAAAAATATTCCAGTGACCTCAGACTCTGGAAACATCTCTAAACAGCTTATGAGACTTTATTTTTTTAATTTAATTTTTTAAAAAAAATTTATTATGTTATGTTAGTCACCATACAGTACATCATTAGTTTTTGATGTTGATGTTGATCCACTGTTTTCGTAGAAAAAAACAGTGCTCCATGCAATACGTGCCCTCCTTAATACCCATCACCGGGCTAACCACTCCTCTGACCCCCCTCCCCTCTAGAACCCTCAGTTTGTTTCTCAGAGTCCATCGTCTCTCATGGTTCGTCTCCCCCTCCGATTTCCCCACCCTTCATTTTTCCCTTCCTTCTCCTAATGTCCTCCATGCTGTTCCTTATGTTCCACAAATAAGTGAAACCATATAATTGACTCTCTCTGCTTGACTTATTTCACTTAGCATAATCTCCTCCAGTCCCATCCATGTTGATGTAAAAGTTGGGTATTCATCCTTTCTGATGGCTGAGTAATATTCCATTGTTGAAGGCATCTTGGCTCTTTCCACAGTTTGGCTATTGCGGACATTGCTGCTATGAACATTGGGGTGCATATGGCCCTTCTTTTCACTACATCTGTGTCTTTGGGGTAAATACCCAGTAGTGCAATTGCTGGGTCATAGGGTAGCTCTATTTTTAAATTTTCGAGGAACCTCCACACTGTTTTCCAAAGTGGCTGTACCAACTTGCATTCCCATCAACAGTGTAAGAGGGTTCCCCTTTCTCCACAACCAACATTTGTGGTTTCTTGCTCTGTCCATTTTTGCCATTCTAACTGGTGTAAGGTGGTATCTCAATGTGGTGTTGATTTGAATTTCCCTGATGGCTAATGATGATGAAACTTTTTTCATGTGCCTGTTAGCCATTTGTATGTCTTCTTCAGAGAAGTGTCTTTTCATATCTTCTCCCCACTTTTTGACTTGATTATTTGTTTTTTGGGTGTTGAGTTTGAGAAGTTCTTTATAGATCTTGGATACCAGCCCTTTATCTGTAGTGTCATTTGCAAATATCTTCTCCCATTCTGTGGGTTGCCTCTTTGTTTTGTTAACTGTTTCCTTTGCTGTGCAGAAGCTTTTTATCTTGATGAAGTCCCAAAAGATCATTTTTGCTTTTGTTTCACTAGCTTTCGGAGATGTATCTTGAAAGAAGTTGCTGTGGGCGATGTCCAAGAGGTTACTGCCTATATTCTCCTCTAGGATTTTGATGGAGGTCTTTCATCCACTTTGAGTTTATCTTTGTGAATGGTGTTAGAGAATGGTTGAGTTTCATTCTTCCACATGTGGCTGTCCAATTTTCCCAGCACCATTTATTGAAGAGACTGTCTTTTTTCCATTCCATGTTTTTTCCTGCTTTGTCAAAGATTATTTGATCATAGAGTTGAGGGTCCATATCTGGGCTCTCTTTTCTGTTCCATTGGTCTATATGTCTGTTTTTGTGCCAGTACCATGCTGTCTTGGTGGTCATAGCTTTGTAATATAGCTTGAAATCGGGCAACGTGATGCCCCCAGCTTTGTTTTTCTTTTTCAACATTTCCTTGGCGATTCGGGGTCTTTTCTGATTCCATACAAATTTTAGGATTGTTTGTTCCAGCACTTTGAAAAATGTCATTGGAATTTTGATCGGGATGGCATTGAAGGTATAGATTGCTCTGGGTAGCATGGACATTTTAACAATGTTTATTCTTGGGCGCCTGGGTGGCTCAGATGGTTAAGCGTCTGCCTTCGGCTCAGGTCATGATCCCAGGGTCCTGGGATCGAGTCCCGCATCGGGCTCCCTGCTCCTTGGGAGCCTGCTTCTCCCTCTGCTTCTCTCTCTCTCCCTCTGTCTCTCATGAATAAATAAATAAAAATCTTAAAAAAAATAACAATGTTTATTCTTCTGATCCATGAGCATGGAATATTTTTCCATCTTTTTGTGTCTTCTTCAATTTCTTTCATGAGTGTTTTGTAGTTCCTAGAGTATAGATCCTTCACCTCTTTGGTTAGGTTTATTCCGAGGTATCTTATGGTTTTTGTAAATGGAATCGTTTCTCTAATTTCTCTTTCTACAGTTGCATTGTTAGTGTATAAGAAAGCAACTGATTTCTGTGCATTGATTTTGTATCCTGCCACATTACTGAATTGCTGTATGAGTTCTAATAATTTGGGGGTGGAGTCTTTTGAGTTTTCCACATAAAGTATCATGTCATCTGTGAAAAGAGAGAGTTTGACTTCTTCTTTGCCAATTTGAATAACTTTTATTTCTTTTTGTTGTCTGATTGCTGTTGCTAGGACTTCTAGTACTGTGTTGAACAATAGTGGCGAGAGTGGGCATCCTTGACGTGTTCCTGATCTTAAGGGAAAGGCTCTCAGCTTTTCCCCACTGAGGATGATATTTGCTGTGGGCTTTCCATAGATGGATTTTATGAACTCGAGGAATGTTCCCTCTATCCCTATACTCTGCAGAGTTTTAATCAGGAAAGGATGCTGTATTTTGTCAAATGCTTTTTCTGCATCAATTGAGAGGATCATAGGGCTCTTCTCCCTCCTCTTATTAATGTGTTCTATCACACTGATTGATTTGCGAATGTTGAACCTCCCTTGCATCCCAGGGATAAATCCCACTTGGTCGTGGTGGATGATCCTTTTAGTGTATTGTTGGATCCTATTAGCTAGGATTTTGTTGAGGATTTTGGAATCCATATTCATCAGGGATATCGGTCTGAAATTCTCCTTTTTGATGGGGTCTTTGCCTGGTTTGGGGATTAAGGTAATGCTGGTCTCATAGAATGAATTTGGAAGTTTTCCTTCTGTTTCTATTTTTTGAAATAGCTTCAGGAGAATAGGTATTATTTCTTCTTTGCATGTTTGGTAGAATTCCCCAGGGAATCCATCAGGCCCCGGACTCTTGTTTTTTGGAAGGTTTTTGATCACTGCTTCAATCTCGTTACTGGTTATTGGCCTATTCAGGTTGTCAATTTCTTCCTGTTTCAGTCTTGGCAGCTTATAGGTTTCCAGGAAGGCCTCCATTTCATCCAGATTGCTCAGTTTATCGGCATATAGTTGTTGATAATAATTTCTAATAATTGTTTCTATTTCCTTGGTGTTAGTCATGATCTCTCCCCCTTTCATTCATAATTTTATTAATTTGGGTCCTTTCTCTTTTCTTTTGGATAAGTCTGGCCAGTGGTTTATCGATCTTATTAATTCTTTCAAAGAACCAACTTTTAGTTTCGTTGATGTGATCTACTGTGTTTCTGGTTTCTAATTCATTGATCTCTGCTTTAATTTTATTTATTTTTTTTACTTTTTTTAAAGATTTTATTTATTTATTTGAGAGAGAGAGAGAGAACGAGAGAGAGAGCACATGAGAGGGGGGAGGGTCAAGGGAGAAGCAGACTCCCTGTCGAGCAGGGAGCCTGATGCGGGACTCGATCCAGGGACTCCAGGATCATGACCTGAGCCGAAGGCAGTCGCTTAACCAACTGAGCCACCCAGGCACCCTCTGCTTTAATGTTAATTATTTCTCTTCTAATGCGTGGCTTAGGCATCATTTGTTGCTTTTTCTCTAGTTCTTTAAGGTGTAGAGTTAGTTGGTGAATTTGGGATTTTTCTATTTTTTTGAGTGAGGCTTGGATGGCTATGTATTTCCCCCTTAGGACCGCCTTTGCAGTATCCCATAAGTTTTGGACTGATGTGTTTTCGTTCTCATTGGTTTCCATGAATTGTTTAAGTTCTTCTTTGATTTCCTGGTTCACCCAAACATTCTTGAGCAGAGTGGTCTTTAGCTTCCAAGTGTTCAAATTTCTGCCAAATTTTTTCTTGTGATTGAGTTCCGGTTTTAAAGCATTGTGGTCTGAGAATATGCAGAGAATAATCTCAATCTTTTGGTATCGGTTGAGACCTGATTTGTGACCCAGTATGTGGTCTATTCTGGAGAAAGTTCCATGTGCGCTCAAGAAGAATGAGTATTCTGTTGTTTTAGGGTTTATACTTAGGAACACAGACATTCATTCAAACCCTCAGAGACTCCACACCCTAGAAGAAAGGTTCCAAAACAGTGCAGAGACTTAACACTATATAACCAAGGCCCCCAAACATCTCAGACACCCCAAAATCTGCAACATGGAGTTCATAACAATAAAGATGTCACATCTTGGATGCAGACCTGGAAACATTTCAGAGAGCTTACAACTTGGCAAACAGGTTAAATAAATGAATAGATCAAAGACCTCAGGCCCTAGAAATAAACCCCAAATATCCTAAGAGACTTCATACTCAAAAACGCAGACATTCAAAAACGACACACAAAAATGCAGACACCTCACACCTTGGAAAAGGGACACTGAGGGGCAGCTGGGTCACTCAGCTGGTTAAGCATCTGCCTTAACATGATCCCAGAGTCCTGGATTGAGCCTTGTTGGGCTCCCTGATCAGTGGGGAGTCTGCTTCTTCCTCCCCCTCTGCCCCCGCTCATGTGTGCTCTCTGTCTCTGTCTCTCTCTCCCTTTCTCTTTCTCTCTCAAATAGTTAATTTTTTTTTTAAAAGAAAAGAGACACTGATACAGTTAAGTGACCTTGCTACCTGGAAACAGACCCTAATAGATCACATATATCCCTTGCTGGAACGGAGACCACCAAAAAGATCAGGAACCTCATGCCTGGAAACAAACCCCGAATTACTCAAAAACTTCACATCAATGGAACTTGGGATCCACATGAGCTGGCACAACTTGCCCACTAAGGCCAAGAACCCCAAACCACTCACAGATCTCCAGACACAGATACCCAACACCTCATAGACTTTACAAACTAGACACCGAACATCTAAAGCATTTCAGACATCGCACACTATGGGATACAGACCCACCAAGAGAACAGAGACGTCATACCTGTGACACATCCCACAAGTCATTGGAAACCGACTCCAAATAAGGCAGGGACATCACAATCAAGAAAGTAATCCCTAAGAGGTGAGAGACACCACACTCTGGGACTGACATCTCTGAAGGAAAAGCGATTTCACAGCTCAAGTGCCTCAACAAGGATAGCAACTCATAGAACTCAGAATCCAAAGAACTCATATACATCACACCCTAGAACACAGTCCGAAACTGCTGTGGGTACTTACACCCCAGACACAGACCCCAAACAGCTCAGAGATCACAGGTCCTGGGAGAGAGACCCCCAAACAGCTCAGAGAGCTCACAGGTCAGGACATGGAGCCGGAAACACCTCAGTGGCATCACACCAAGCCATACACACTCATAAAAGTATCTCAGAGATGTCAGACTCTGGGAAATATACCCAGAAATAAATAAAAGACCTCATTCTTGTAACCGAGACCCATACAAATGTCAAAGACCTCACACCTGGAAACATCTGCCAAATGGCTCCAAGACCTCATGTAATGGGATCTAGACCCACAAGAGCTATGAGGTCTCACACCCTTGATGGAGACTCCCACAAAGTTCAGAAACCTTAAACCCTGGACCCACATCCCCAAAGAGTTCAGACACCTCACATGCTGGGAAAAGGACACCCCAACAGCTTAGAAAATGTTCATTGAGCAAAAAGAAATAAAAACACCTCAGCAATCTCATTCTGTGGTACCAGACTCCAAGATGACAAAAATCTCACACACTTGGACACAGAACATAAAACAATTCCAAGGCTTCATATACTGGATGCAGATCCCCAAGGAGCTCAGAGGCTTCATAGACTGGAACAATGACCTACAAACACTGCAGATACCTCACACCCTGAGACACAGTGTCCCAAAGAGCTCAGAAATCTCAGACTCTGAGCACAGCACAGAACAATTCTTCGGCCTTAAGCTCTGAACACTGACCACTCCATACTACCCCCCACCCCCCAACAACTCCCACCCAACCTCACAGACCTCCTCAGAATAGAAAAACTCAAAAACAAAGAGATCTCACATCCTGTCACACACCTCAGAGACCAGAAGTGGCCACATGCCCCAGATAGCTCCGAAATTCTTATTCTAGAATGCACACCCCAAAAGAGCTCAAAAATTCACCCTGGGGCATAAACAGTAAGTACCTCAGAGATCTTATCTCCTGAGAGCTAACCAAAATAGCTCAGAGGACATGACACTTTGGACACAAAATCCCAGACAGCTCAGAAATCTCGGGTTCTGGAACCCAGATCCATGAACAGACAGTGATCTCACACAGTCACATGGATGGTTAAAGAGCTCAGAGACCCCACTCCTTGGAAACAGAGGTCAGAGACATTATAACCTTGACAGTGACTATCAATAGGGACAGACTCCTCACACCTGGAAACATATCCCAAATGGCCATCATGTGCCACAGAACCCAAAACAGCATAGAGACTTCACACCCTGGACACATACCACAAAATAATTCAGAAATCTCATGCCATGAACAGAGATGCCCATGAGCTCATAGATCTCACGTTTTGGGATTCAGATCCAGAAAAAAAACCCAAACTCGGAGATATCACACTTTGGGGTACAGACCCCAAAAAGAATCCTTGCAGCCTGCAAAGAGTTGCCAGTTACTCAAAGAGTTCACACACCCCACACCCTGGACTCAGACCACAAAACTAATCAGAAAGTCCCCTCTTGGTAACAGGTTTTGAACAGGTTCCTAAATAGCTCACGAACTCCATAGAAACCAATTAGCAAAGAAACCTCTTACCTGAGACACAAACATGATAAAATTCTGAGACCTTGTACCCTAGGAATAGACCATGAATAGGTCATAGGCATCACACCCTTATACAGAAACCCCCCAAAATGTGAAAGACCTCACACCCTGGAACAAACCCCAAATGACACAAGATTTCATGGCATGGAACACAGACCCAAAAGAACTCAGACATCTCATACCCTTCAGACAGCTCAGGTCCCTGAACCGCTTAGAGACCTCACTCCCTGGACACAGACTAAAAAAAATAATTCATAATCTTCACACCATGAACAAACATAATCCAGAGAAACTCAGGAACCTCAAATGTTAGGACATAGACACAGAACCACCTCCAAGAGATCACATGGTGGAACACACCCAGGGATGTAGTAACTCAAAACCAGAGACCTCATACCTTGGGACAGAGTCCCCACTCCCAACACTTCAGAGACCTCACACTCTGGGACAAAATCCTTACAATGGTTCAAATACCTCAAACCCTTGAGAAAAAAAAATGCATAACATTTCAAGATCTTATACCTTGGACACATGTCCCAAAAAAGCTCAGACACTGCATACGATAAGGCACAGAGCCAGTAAGTGTGTGTGCCCTCACAGCCTGGTCCACACAATCTCCAAAATGTCATATTCCAACCCTGGGGAATAGACCCCAAACACTTCATGTGATCTAGTTCACTGGGACAGCAACCACAAAGCATCCCAGAGACTTCACACCCCAGGTCTACATATATCCCAGAGACCTGATACCCTGATATACAGACCCCAAATATTCCAGAGACCACATAGCCTGTGCTGATGAACAGTCCAGATAACTAATATCCTGATTAATCACACAGCCTTGAATGAACCAGAGACATCAGCCCTGGAAGTGAGATTTCCCCAAAAGAACAGAAACATCATGCCTAAAAGCATACCCTTAATAGTTCAGGAACCTCACACCATGCAAGGCAGATGCCAAAAGAGTTCTGAGAATTTACATCCTAAGACAAACACCAAAACAGTTCAGAGACTTCACACACAAGTACACAAACTACAAAAACCTTAGAGATCTCATTGCTTGGGATAAATGGCTCAGAGACTGTAGTCACTAGAAACAACACCTTAATAAGACAAAAACGTCACATCTTGGGACTGATACCTCCAAAAGGAACAGAGGCTTCACACCTGGAAATATGCCCCTGACAACCTAGGGATCTCATGTCATGGGACACAGAAATCAAAGATTCTCAGAGACCTCACCCACTAGACAGACAGACAGACACACACACACACACAGACACACACACACAGTTCAGAGTTCTCAAATTCTCTGTCACAGGTGCCCAAATAGTTAAAATAAAGCCTAATTCAGATAAAACCCCCAAAGAGCTGCGAGACCACATATTCTGGGCAATGATCTTCAGACAGTATAAGGATCACCCACCCAAGGTGCTAGGCTGGCTCATTTGGGAGAGCATGTGATTCTTGGTCTTGGGGTTGTGAGTTCGAGCCCCACGTTGGTCAGAGAGATTATTTTTAAAAAATAAAATACTGGGTTTTTTTAAGGGAATATTATTCTTTTTTTAAAGATTTTATTTATTTATTATTTATTTATTTATTTAACAGAGAGAAACACAGCGAGAGAGGGAACACAAGCAGGGGGAGTGGGAGAGGGAGAAGCAGGCTTCCCACTGAGTAGGGAGCCGGATGTGGGGCTCGATCCCAGGACCACGGGATCATGACCTAAGCCAAAGGCAGATGCTCGATGACTGAGCCAACCAGGCGCCCCTATTCTTTTTTTTTTAAGATTGTATTTATTCTTTCGAAACACAGAGATACAGAGAGATAGAGAGAGCAAGCACACGAGCAGGGGGAGAGGCAGAGGGAGAAGCAGGCTCCCTGCTAAGCCAGGACCCAGACGTGGGGCTCGATCCCAGGACCCTGGGATCATGACCCGAGCCGAAAGCAGACGCTTAACTATCTGAGCCACCCAGGCGCCCCTAAAATGCTGTTTTTTTAAAGAACCAATTGGAAATTCTAGTACCCTAAAATATAACATTTGAAATAAAATATTATCCAGATAGGCTCAATAGCAAAATAGATATGACAGGAAAATATCCATGAACAATGAAGATAGATTAATAGAAATCATTGAACTTGTTTTTCAGAACCTGGGTGGCTCAGATAGTTAAGCATCTGCCTTCAGCTGAGGGTTCTAGAGGGGAGGGGGTGGGGGGATGGGTTAGCCTGGTGATGGGTATTAAAGAGGGCACGTTCTGCGTGGAGCACTGGGTGTTATACACAAACGATGAATCATGGAACACTACAGCAAAAACGAATGATGTATTGTATGGTGATTAACATAACATAATAAAAAAATTTAAGAAATGTTTAAAAAATTAAAAAAAAGAAATCATTGAACGTGAAGAACAAAGAAAAATATTGAAAAATGTGAGGAAGACTTCAGGGACCTCTTGGACAATATTAAAAGGTCTAATATTGATGCTACTGTAGTCTCAGAAAAAAAGGATAATATTGGCATGGAAAAAATTGAAGAAATAATGACCAAAACTCCTCCAAATTTGGGTGAAAGACATAAGTTAATAACTCCAGAAATGCAATGATCCCCAAGCAGCATAAACTTAAAGAAAATTATGCCAAGAAATATCATAAATCAATTTGCAAAAAACCCAACATATTCTTTTTTTTAAAGATTTTATTTATTTGACAGAGAGAGATACAGCGAGAGAGGGAACACAAGCAGGGGGAGTGGGAGAGGGAGAAGCAGGCTTCCCGCGGAGCAGGGAGCCCGATGCGGGGCTCGATCCCAGGACCCTGGGACCATGACCTGAGCCGAAGGCAGACGCCTAATGACTGAGCCACCCAGGCGCCCCAAAAAACAACATATTCTTCACAGAAGAAAAAAAATACAAATTCTACAATTTTCTTTTTCTTTCTTTTTCTTTCTTTCTTTCTTTCTTTCAATAGAGAGGACTTCCTTTTTTTTTCTTTTTTAAAGATTTTTTATTTGACAGAGAGAGAGACAGCGAGAGCGGGAACACAAGCAGGGGGAGTGGGAGAGGGAGAAGCAGGCCTCCCGCTGGGTAGGAAGCCCAATGCGGGGCTCAATCCCAGGACCCTGGGACCATGACCTGAGCCGTAGGCAGATGCTTAAAGACTGAGCCACCCAGGTGCCCCAACTTCCACAGATTTCTCATCATAAATATAGTGGCCAGAAAACAGTGAAACATTTTTATTTTTATTTTTTTATTTAAAAAAATTGTTTTTTAAGATTCTATTATCCATTTGAGAGAGAGAGGGATAGAGCACAAGCAAGGGGAGCAGCAGAGAGAAAGGGAGAAGCAGTCTCCCCATGAGCAGGGAGCCCGATATGGGGCTTGATCCCAGGACCCTGGGACCATGACCCGAGCTGAAGGCAGACGCCTAACCGACTGAGTCACCCAGGTGCCCCTGAAACAACATTTTTAAGGTGCTGAGAGTAACAGTCAACCCAGAATTCCAATCAGTGAAAAGAACTTTCAGAAATGAATATAAAATAAAAACATTCTCAGGGTGCCTGGGTGGCTCAGTCGGTTAAGCATCTGCCTTCAGCTCAGGTCCTGATCTCAGGGTCCTGGGATGGAGCCCCACATTGGGCTCGAGCCCCACATTGGGATCCACACTCAGTGGAGAGTCTGCTTGTCCCTCTCCCTCTCCCTCTGCCCCTCCCCCCACTCATGATTTCTCTGTCTCTCTCTCAAATGAATAAATAAAATCTTTAAAAATAAAGACATTCTCAGATGATGGAAAATGAAGACAATATGTCAACAGCAGATGAGCTGTGCAAGAAATTATAAAGAAAAATAATACCAGAGGGAAACAGAAAATAATAAAATGGTAGACCTAAATCCAGCCATATCAATAATAACATTAAATGTAAATGATCTATACCAGAGGTCAGCAAATGTTTCCTTTAAGGGCCAGAGAGTAAACTTTTTTTTATTTAAAGATTTTATTTATTTATTTGACAGAGACACACAGAGAGAGGGAACACAAGCAGGGGGAGAGGGAGAGGGAGAGGGAGAAGCAGGCTCCCCGCGGAGCAGGGAGCCCGATGCGGGGCTCGATCCCAGGACCCTGGGATCATGACCTGAGCCGAAGGCAGATGCTTAACGACTGAGCCACCCAGGCGCCCCCAGAGAGTAAAGAGAGGGAGAGGGAGTAGATTCCCCACTGAGCTGGGAGCTCCATCCCAGGACCCTGAGGTCATGACCTGAGTTGAAGGCAGCTGCTTAAACTGACTGAGCCACCCAGGGGCCCCAAAGATGAAACAATCTTAAGTACATATGTACTTCACAACAAATCTTCAAAATATACAAAGCAAAAACTGATAGAAATGTAAGGAGAATCAGGCAAATTCAATTATTATTGTAGACATCAATACCTGTCTTCTAGTAATAAAGTAATAAGAAGTAGGCAGAATATCAGTAAGGATATAGAAGACTTGAACAATATTATTAAACAATTTGACCTAACTGACATTTATAGAGTACTTCGACCAACAACAGAATATACATTCTTCTCAAATGAAATGCACATGGAACATTCACCGAAACAGACCATATTCTGTGGCCTGAGACAATCTTTAACAAACTTGAAAGGATTGAAATCACAGAAAATATGTTCTCTGACCGTAATGGAATTACACTAGAAATTGGCAACAGAAACGTGTATATATGGAAAATCTCAAAATATTTGGAAACCAAATAACACACTTTTAGGTAATCCATGAATCAAAGAGGAAATCCAAAAGGAAATTAGAAACTAGTGTGAATTGGATAAAAATAAAAATAAAATAAATCAAAATTTGTGGGATGCAGTTAAAGTGGTGATGAGAGAGAAATTAATAGCAATAAAATGCCTATAAGAGAAAACAAGAAAGGTCTCAAATCAGTAATCTAAATTTCCAACTAAGGAAACTAGAAAAATTATGCCCAAAGGAAGGAAATAATAAAGATACAAACAGAAATCAGTAAAATTGAAAACACAAAAAAAATAGAGAAAATCAATGGAACCAAATGCCAGTTCTAGGAAAACATCAATAAATTTGAGTCTCTAGCACCAAAAGTGGTACAATTTTTTTTCATTAACTCCTAAATCAATAAGAGATTATCTGTAGAAATTTTCTATTGTTTCTGAAATCTCAACTAGAAGGGATTTTACTCAAAGCAACCTAATTAGCAAGATATTTTCATGCAAAAAAATATTGTATAAGCAAAGGGAAATTTTTTCTCTGCATTGTGATTACTTGAATTCACAGTTATACCATAAAAGGTAAGGCATTTAGATTTTTCATAATATCTCTATAGTAAGTGGAGCTATTACATTCTTTTATTATTGCAGTAGATTTCATCCTGGCATTTGAAAGTTAGCTTGAAGTTTTGGAATCAGAAAATACTCTGCTAGCAATAATTTCAAGCAGTCATTTGAGCTGAAAATTAATGGTGATATAGTGTGGAAGGCCATTAATTTATTTTCTTCCACTTAATTTCTTTTTTTAAATTTATTTTTAGGGGCACCTGGGTGGCTCAGTCGGTTAAGCGCCTGCCTTTGTCTCAGGTCATGATCCCAGGGTCCTGGGATCGAGCCCGGCGTCGGGCTCCCTGCTCGGCGGGAAGCCTGCTTCTCCCTCTCCCTCTGCTGTTCCCCCCGCTTGTGTTCCTGCTCTCACTGTCTCTATCTCTCTGTGTCAAATAAATAAATAAAATCTTTAAAAAATAATAAAATAAAATTTATTTTTAACTAATCTCTACACTCACCATGGGGCTCCAAAGCACAACCCTGAAGTCAAGAGTCGCATGCTCTACCTACTGAGCCAGCCAGGCGTCCCTAAATTTCTTAATGACAATTTCATCATTTTATGAGTTTCTTTGGTACAAGTTGAGGAAACCATACATCTCCTATGCTTAGCTGTACTATGTTGGCTTATATCTGACTTCCTACCATTTTTTAAAAAGATTTTATTTATTTATTTGACAGAGAGAGACAGTGAGAGAGGAAACACGAGCAGGGGGAGTGGGAGAGGGAGAAGCGGGCTTCCCGCTGAGCAGGGAGCCTGATTCGGGGCTCGATCCCAGGACCCTGGGGTCATGACCTGAGCCGAAGGCAGACGCTTAACGACTGAGCCACCCAGGCGCCCCAGACTTCCTACCATTTTTGATATTGAATGAACAATTGGATACTGCTCAAAGAATTTCAAAAGGACTTTTCCTCATTTAGTGTCTACTGTTTAGTAAATTCACCACAAAATTTACACCCGTGTTTTAGCATTTAGGGGTTTAAACACATTAAAAATACATAACAATAAAAAAATTTTAAAAATACATATATATTATATTATATATATATATAACCACCACAACTGTAGTTGGATTTGATCATCTCACAGTGCGTCTGTTACACGTCAAATGCATAACAAACCATGAGCCATTGAAAGACCTGTGATCTAACAATAAATTGTGCTCGATATCTGCTGCAAATCAGGTGAACTTCACATTTACCTGTAAGGGTGAGCTGTACTTGTAAGGTGCACTTTTCCAGAACAAAGCCAGAGCTTTGGGAAGGTTTTGGAGACCCAAGCCTGCATGGATTGGTGGATGTAGAGAGGTAGAAGTGCAAAGACACTGAAGGACTTTCAGGGTGTTCCTGCTCTTGCTGGAGTAAGGCTGCTGTCAACCCCGGACTTTCAGAACAGGTGGCTAGAGTGAACGTGCTCTGTTTGGATGTCGCCTAGAAGCATGGGGTCGTCACTGATTGGCTGACTTTTCAGGAGGGCTTATCATTGATTGGCTGGCTTTGAGGACTAGGCATTTATCACCCAGGGATAATTAGATGTACCCCACAATTTGTCTATTCATTCTCTAGGGTACCTAGAGAAGTGGAATTTCTGGATTACACAAGATGCATATCTTTAAACTTTCTTAAATAATTCCAAATGGTTTGCCAAATTAGTTGAATCATTTTTAAAATATATATATATTTTAAGTAATCTCTGCACCCGACGTTTGGCTCGAACTCACAGACCCCACTGACTGAGCCAGCCAGGCACACCTAAGTGGTTGAAACACCTTATATTCTGACCAGCAGTGCATAAAGAATTGCCTTAAAAATAGTTTTTGTGGGCGCCTGGGTGGCTCAGTTGTTAAGCATCTGCCTTCGGCTCAGGTCATGATCCCAGGGTCCTGGGATCAAGCCCCACATCAGGCTCCCTGCTCCGCTGGAAGCCTGCTTCTCCCTCTCCCACTCCCCCTGCTTCTGTTCCCTCTCTTGCCATGTCTCTCTCCATCAAATAAATAAATAAATCTTTAAAAAAATAGTTTTTGTTACCATTCTGATATTATGGGATGTTCCTTAGTGGGATTTTAATTTGCTTTTCCCCAGTAAAAAATGAGGTTGAACGTCTTTCACAGTTTTTTAAAGATTTTTTTTAAATTTTGAAATAATCTCTACACCCAAGGTGGGGCTCGAACTCTAACCCCGAGTTCAAGAGTTGCATCTTCTACCGACTGAGCCAGCCAGATGTCCGTCTTTCACATTTGTCTTTCACATTTATCAAACATTTGAGCATCCTCTTCTTAAGTGCCTGTTCGGATCTTTTGCCTACTTGTCTATTGAATTTCACAAGCTTGAAGTTGTGGTTGATTTGTAAACTCTCAGAAGTGTAGTCACTAGAGTGAGGCTATCACCGATTGGCTGATTTTCAGAGCATGTATACAGATCCAAAGTTATCTCCAAATGGTGATTACTTGTTCACAACTTGGGACTTTGGCCATGAAACAGACTTTCACTTTCTTCAATATGTATGTTTAATTCTCAGTCACCCCTCTTGGTTTTCTCTCAACCAAACCTACAGGAGAGACATCCCAGTTCTTTATTTGAGGAGGTATGATTTTAAGTAGTGTTGCCATTTTAGTGATTTAAGAACCAGTTACTGTGGCAGAAAAATAGCTCCAACTGTCAAATTTTGGTAATTCATTGAAAAAAAATCTAAATACAGGATTTGGGGGCATCCTGACAAAGGTAATGCAGGTCATAGCACAAAATAATTAAATACAGGAAATGCCCTCTATATATTGGACACCTGGGAACACTATATGGGGCCCAGAGGGACACACACACACACACACACACACACAAATAGAATTGATGTACTATAGTATAAAGTGAACACCAACAAAACTGCCTCTCAAGTCAAGAAATAGAATAGGAGATACCAGGGTACATGGGTGGCTCAGTCACTTAAGCATCTGCCTTCAGCTCAGGTCATGAGCCCAGGGTCCTTGGATCGAGTGGGCTCCCTGCTTATAAATCCTTATTAAAAAAACAGGAGTTGTCAGCCAGTCTCTTCTGTAATGGGCCAGAGAGTAAATATTTTAGGCTTTGGGAAACATCATATGGTTTCTGTCACAACTAGTCAACTCTGCCATTGTGAAAGTAGCCATAGACAATACATAAATGAACAACAGTGGCTGTATTCTAGCCAAACTTTATTCACAGATCCTAAAATTTGAATTTTGCATAATTTTCACATGTCACAAAATATTTTTCATTCTTTTTAATCATTTTATTCTAGAATTTATTTTTTTAAGATTTTATCTATTTGAGAGAGAGAGAGAGCACAAGCCAGGGGGAGATGCAGAGGGAGAGGGAAAAGCAGACTCCCCGCTGAGCAGGGAGCCCGATGCGGGGCTCGATCCCAGGACCCTGGGACCATGACCTGAGCTGAAATCAAGATTTGGTTGTTTAACTGATTGAGTCACCCAGGTGTTCCAGAGCTTTTTACCTTTTAAAATGATTTTTTAAAGGTTTTATTTATTTGAGAGAGAGCGTGAGTTGGGGGGAGGGGCAGAGGGAGAGAGAGAAGCAAACTCACTGCTGAGCAGGGAGCCCGACACGGGGTTCCATCCCAGGACCCTGAGATCATGACCCGAGGCAAAGGCAGACGCTTAACCAACTGAGCCGCCCAGGCATCCCTAAAATGATTTTAAAAACACAAGAAACAACAGGTGTTGGCAAGAATGTAGAGATAAAGGAAGCCCCATGCACTGTTGGTGGGAATGCAAACTGGTACAGGCACTCTGGAAAACAATGTGGAGGTTCCTCAAAAAATAAAAAAAATAGAACTACCCTCCAATCCAGTAACTGCACTACTGGGTATTTACCCAAAGTCTACAAAAGCACTAATTTGAAGGGATATATGCACCCCTGTATTTTTTGCAACATTATTTACAATAGCCAAATTATGGAAGCAGCTCAAGTGTTCATTGATTGGTGAATGGATAAAGAAGATGTGGTATATTTTATATACACACAATAGTATATATACTGTATACATTGTATACACTATATACACACACACACACACACATACATACACACAATGGAATATTACTCAGGCATAAAAAAATGAAAACTTGCCATTTGCAACAATATGGATGGTTCTAGAGAGTATAACGCTAAGCAAAATAAGTTAGAGAAAGACAAATACCACATGATTTCACTCATATGTGGAATTTAAGAAACAGAACAAAGGAACAAAGATACAAAAAATACAAACGAAAAACAAGACTCTTAACTCTAGAGAACAAACTGCTGGTTGCCAGAAGGGAAGTAGGTGGGGGGATGGGTGAAATAGGTGAAGGGGGATTAAGAGTCCACTTATCTTGATCAGCACTGAATCATGTGTGGACTTGTTAAATTACTGTGCCCTTGGGTGTCTCAGTTGGTTAAGCATCCGATTCTAGATTTCAGCTCAGGTCATGATCTCAGGGTCCAGGAATGTAGCCCCACATCGGGCTCCTCGCTGGGCATGGAGCCTGCTTAGGATTCTCTCTCTTCCTCTCCTTCTGCCCCTCCCCCTCCTTGCACTCTCTGTCTCTCTGTAAATAAATAAACTCTCAAAAAAAAAAAAAAGGTAAAAAGCTCTTACCTTTCTTAGCTCAAGGCCATGCAGAAACAGGTAACAGGCTAGATTTGGCCCAAGGGTCGTGGTTTGCTGGCCCTGAAACAGAACATGGCCAGAACCACAGAAGCCTGAGGTGGGCCCCTTCCCTGGCATGTCGTTCTCTCTTCCCAGAGAGGACCACCCCCCTGACTTTCATGGTCATGATTTCCTTGCTTTTCTTGCTCTTTACCACCCACACTGTGAACCTAAACAGCAGAGTATCGCTTTGCCTGCTTTGAACAGTATATAAAGGAATTAAAATACATTATGCATGTTTTGTGTCTTACTTTTTTTCCTTAACATTATGTCTGTGAAGTACCTGGACGTTGTGTGCAGTTGTAACCTGCTCATTCTCATCACTTTGTAGTACTCTATCGGTAGATATCCCACAAGTGGTTTATCTAGTCTCTTAGGGTGCATCAAGGAGTGTAATTTCTGGGTCACAGAAGACACATACCTTTATGCTTTCCTAAAGAATTCCAAATGGTTTTCCAAAGTGGTTGCATCCATTTACACTCCCACCAACCGTGCATAAAGTATTACACTAAAAAAAATCATTTTACTAATACGATATTATTGTAAGTTTCCTCTTCATAGTTTTAATTTTCTTTTCCTTGATGAATAATGAGGCTGACCCAAACTGTGGAAAGAGCCGAGATGTCCATCGACAGATGAATGGATAAAGAAGATGTGAGATACACACACACACACACACACACACACACACACACAATGGAATATTAGGCAGCCATCAAAAAGAATGAAATCTTGCCATTTGCAACGACGTGGATGGAACTGGAGGGTATTATGCTGAGCGAAATAAGTCAATCAGAGAAAGACATGTATCATATGACCTCACTGATATGAGGAATTCTTAATCTCAGGAAACAAACTGAGGGTTGCTGGAGTGGTGGGGGGTGGGAGGGATGGGGTGGCTGGGTGATAGACATTGGGGAGGGTGTGTGCTATGGTGAGCCCTGTGAATTGTGCAAGACTGCTGAATCACAGATCTGTACCTCTGAAACAAATAATACATTATATGTTAAAAAAACAAAAGAGGAAGAAAAAGATAGCAGGAAGGGAAGAAGGAAGGGGGGGCAATCGGAGGGGGAGACGAACCATGAGAGACGATGGACTCTGAGAAACAAACTGAGGGTTCTAGAGGGGACGGGGGTGGGGGGAAGGGTTAGCCCGGTGATGGGTATTAAGGAGGGCACGTCCTGCGTGGAGCACTGGGTGTTATACGCAATGAATCATGGAACACTACATCAAAAACTAATGATGTAATGTACGGTGATTAACATAACATAATAAAAAAATAATAATGAGGCTGACCATCCACGTGTTTATTGGACATTTGGGCATCCTCTTCTGTAGTGTGCCACTTCAAATCTTTGCCCCCTTTTCTAGTGGCCGCAAAATAAAAGCTCCTCTAAATCCTAACATCAAGAAATAACCAAGTAGGACGCCTGGTAAGTTGGTTAAGGCTGAGCCTTCAGCTCAGGTCATGATCCCGGAGTCCCAGGATCGAGGCCCACATCGGGCTCCCTGCTCAGCAGGGAGTCTGCTTCTCCCTCTGACCCTCCCCCCTCTCATGCTCTCTCTCTCTCAAATAAAAGTAACCATTTTTTCTTACCATGTTCTTCTGCACATGTACAAGGAGGCAGATTGGTGGGTGGAGAGAATCAGCAAGGGGGAAAGAAACAAAAGCAGTTTCTGCGAAGGGGCTGGCACTATACATGGTAGTTTAAGTAAAAGGTGTTGAGCTTTTCTTCAATCAAATTAACAGAAAAAAGGGCGCCTGGGTGGCTGAGTCGGTTAAGCGTCTGCCTTTGGCTCAGGTCATGATCTCAGAGTCCTGGGATCGAGTCACGCATCGGGCTCCCTGCTCAGCGGGGAGTCTGCTACTCCCTCTCTCTCTGCCTCTGCCCCTCCTGCCTGCTCTCTCTCTCTCATGCTCTTTCTCACTCACATTCTCTCTCTCAAATAAATAAAATCTTTAAAAAGAATTAACAGAAGAAAAATAAATGGATGCTGTATTAGTTTCTTTTTGCCACTATAACAAATTACAGCAAATGTAGTGACTCAAAACAACACAAATTTACTACCTTCCAGTTCTGGAAGTCAGGAGTCTGGCACAGGTCTCAGTGGCTCCAATCAGGGTGTTAGCAGGCCTGGGATTCCCTTCCAGAGGCTCCAGGGCAAACTCTGTTTTCTTGCCTCTTCCAGCTTTGTGAGGCCTCTGCATCCCTTGGCCCATGGCCTTCTTCCTCCATCTTTAAAGATAGCAACCTTAGTTGGGCTTTTCTCATATCACATCTCTCCTGCCTTCCTCTTCCAGTTTTAAGGACCCTTATGAGTATATTGGCTCTACCAGATAACCCAGGATAATTGTCTTATCTTAAGGTCAGCTGATCAGCAACTTTAATTCTCTTTTGCAGTGTAACCTAACATTCACAGGTCTCAGGAATTAGGACGTGATCATCTTTGGGGGTCGGGGCATTATTCTCCCGGCCACACATGCAAAATGTAAAAAACTGCCAAACCTCCACTAAAGTTGTCATCACAACATCCTTTACATTTAAATTGTTCATAATTCTAAGCAAAAAAAAAAAAAGATTATGAAAAACCTTTATCAGTTAAGATGCTTTTGTCTGCAAGTAATGGAAATCAACTTGAACCACCTTGACCAGTTAAGAGAATAGATGGGGCGTGCCTGGGTGGCTCAGTCGTTAAGCGTCCGCCTTCTGCTCAGATCACGATCCCAGAGTCCTGGGATCAAGTCCCGCATCAGGCTCCTTGCTCAGTGCGCAGCCTGCTCCTCCCTCTCCCTCTGCCACTCCCCCTGCTTGTGTTCTCTCTCTCTCTCTCTGTCAGATAAATAAATAAAATATTTAAAAGAGAGAGAATAGATGAACTCACAAAAAGAGGAAGTGGTTTCAAGTTGGCTCAACGCTGTCTCAGAAGCCCCAGGTTCCTCCTACCCCTTTCCAGTGCAGCATCCTGAGGCTAGCAGTACTTCTCGGTGATTATAATAACTAACCTACTACCTCGAGTGGAGGAAAATGTGGGATGGGGGGGTGGTTCCAGGGAGGCCAAGTCACTGGCCCAAGGCCATCCCACCAGCGAGCGGCAGAGTTGAGATTGCAGGCCAGGCTGTCCAACCATTGCCCCGCCAGGCCCCTAACCATTGTCAGTCCACACTGACGTGTGCTGGTGGGGGCACTCTGGCCTGGAGGTCTGCCTTCCTGAGGGAGTGAGTGGGAGCTGGCTGCCCACGTCCCCAGGCCTGGCGAAGGGCTGCATTTTTCAGCCACAGGCCGGCCCTTGCCTGTCCATTCTGCATCACTAGGGAGCCGCATGGCCCGCCAACCACGGGCACATGGTCAGGCTGCCTTTTGCCTTCTCTCCCCTCTGCCTGGCTGGGCTAGCCTGGGCCTCTGGAAGCCAGAGTGGTGCTGAGGATGGAGCAGGCTCCACCTGGAACCTCGCCAGGCCCAGGGTCTAGAGAGGAGCTGGGAGGAGAAGGCTTGTACCCCCACAGGCCTCAGTGCAGCATCCTGAGCGACCTGCCCACCGATGTCCTGCCCGCCATCCTAAAAGTCTCGGTCACTCCCACATTGCTATTGTGCGTCCCCATCTCCAGGTGCTCTACACATGCTGTTCCTCCCTCCTGCTGGCTTATTTTGTCTTTTTCTTCTGCTCTGTTAACTCCCTATCCTTCAGATGTCGACTGAGATGTCACCGCCCTGAGGACTGCTTCCTGGCGCCCCCCCCCCCCGTGGTGGGCTGAATAGTGGTCCTCCAGAAGGTGTCTAGCTCCTCCTAGTCCCTGGAACCTGTGGATGTTCACTTATGTGGCAAAAAAAAAAAAAAAAAAAAAGACTTAGGTGTGATTAAGTTAAGGTTCCAGGGGCACCTGGGTGTCTCAGTCGGTTAAGCAACCAACTCTTTATCTCGGCTCGGGTCATGATCTCAGAATTGTGGGATCGTGCCTGGTATCTGGCCCCATACTGGGCGTGGAGTCTGCTTAAGATTCTCTCTCTCCCTCTCCCTCTGCCCCGCTCCCCCGAAAAAAGTTAAGGGTCCATGATGGGGAAATTATCTTGATTATCCAGGCAGGACCTAAATGTAACCACAAATGTCTTTGTAAGAGGGTAGCCGAGGGGGATTTGAGACAGAAGCGGAGAAGACGGGGCGCCCAGGTGGGTCAGTTGGTTAAGTGTCTGCCTTCAGCTCAGGTCATGATCCACCGCAGACCTTCCAAGCAATAGATCTTCGACGCTTCTCTTCCTCAGGCATCCCAGGTCCCCATGAAAAGAATCAGTCTATGGGGTTACGTGGCAATTAAAAGTGAAGCCCAGGGCGCCTGGGTGGCTCAGTTGGTTAAACGTCTGCCTTCGGCTCAGGTCATGATCCCAGAGTCCCAGGATCGAGCCCCGCATCGGGGTCCCTGCTCAGCGGGGAACCTGCTTCTCCCTCTCCCTCTGCCCCTCTCCTGCTTTCTCTCTCTCTCTCAAATAAATAAAATCTTTATATAAAAAAAGGTGAAGCCCAGTGCTCACTTTGGTGGCACAGATACTAAAAGTGAGGCCCGCATTTGAGAGCCTGTCCTGTGGGTGGCCCAGGTGTGTTAAAAGATAAACTGATAAACTGAGGCACGCTTAAATTTTCGGTTTCTTGGAGCCTAAGGCAATGGGAACTGGGCAGCGCCAAACCGGAAGTGGTGAGGAGCGCTCCGGATAGGAGCTGGGGGCAAGTCTTTCCTAGGGCAGATGGGAAGTGAAGGGAGGAGATTATTTGATTGGCTAGAGCTGAAGCGGTGGCCTTACTGGGAAAGCCTAGTTGGCTGTTTGTGATGGGTGTTCTGACATTTCGATTTCTTGGATACAAGTGCATTGCTCTGGCTTAGGTTTCGGTTTGCTTACTGAGGATACTGAGGTATCAGAACCACTTTGGTCTCATGGCCTCCTTGTCTAAGTACTTTTAACAGGTGGTATTCGAACTTTGCCCTCTTAATCAGAGTCACCAAATGGACACCTCTAGCATCATTCAGTCCCCGTCCTGTGTGACATCATGAACGGGCACACCCTTGTGTGTGATGCCAGAAGCATCCCCATCCCAGTGTATAACCCCAGGAGTGCCTACCCCCCAAGTGTGTGACACCAACAGTGTCCACACCCTAGACTATGATAGTGAGTGTTCAACGTGAGTGACCCCAGAGGTGTGTGACCAGCGTGTGTGACCCCAGTAGTGTCCAAATACCCATTTGGGTGACTGCAGGGGTGTCCACACCCAGTCTGTGGGACCCCAGAGATTTCTACTCTCCAGTGTGTGTGATGGATGCCTTGGAGTGTTCATACCTCTGCATGACCCTGTGTCTGTCCACACTCCAGTGTGAGTGACTCCAGGAATGTCCAAACCTCCATCTTGGTGACCCCATGTCTGTCCACACCTGCTCATTCTTACCTCATAGTTGTCTACACCTTAGGCTGTCTGAACCCAGAAGGGCTCCCGTCCCCGCCTGAGTGATCCCAAAAGCTCCACAATCCAGTCTGCTATCTGACCCCTGGGATGGCCACATCCTGATATGTGTGACCCTGTGAATGTCTACTAGCCAGGCTAGGTGACTCAGGAGTGTCTCCTCCCTAGCATGTGTGACTCTAGAAGCGTCCACACACAAATCTGTTTGACTGTAGGACCGCCCACACCCCAGTTTGTCTGACTACAATAGTGTCAACACACTAGTCAATCTGACTCCAGAAATGTCTACTACCCACTCTGGGTGACCCCAAGAGTGTGCAGTCTCCAGTGTGTGTGATTCAAGGAGTATCCACTCCCTAGTGCGTGTGACTTCTGGATTGCCCAGACCCCCGTTGGTGTAACCCAAGGCTGTCCACTCCCCAGTGCATGCTACCTCGTGTGGTGGCCACATCCCTGTCTCTGTGACCCCCCCCCCCCCAGGGTGTCCACAAAACAGTCTCACAGTGGTATATTCCAAGACAGTACTGGATTCCTCAGTGCCGCTGCTCCGGCCCGCCCTCTGTGGGTGTGACCTGCCAGGGGCTCTTCATGCCTAATTCAGTAGACCATTGTCCCTAGCTCCCGCCCACTCCATTAAGTGGCTTTTCTAATCCTATTTCCCCTCACTCTCTCCAGGGGACCATTGAAATGCCATATCCTCCTCCCCGACCACACACACATCTGTCCACATCCCCAAAGAGACCTTCCGAGCCCCAGACCCTGTGGATCAGAGAGAGAGCCAAGGCCAATGCAGCCGGCCTCCTGCCACAGACTCCGCCCCGCAGGGAGGAGTGGAGAGAAAGCCAATAAGTCACCGCTGATGGGAGTAAAACCTTCCAGAATCTTGTGAAACATCTAGGGAAAGCAACTTTTTACACCCTCTTCTTCCCCAACTAGAATGTAGGCTCCACGTGGGCAAGGACACTTGTCCCATCCAGGTCTTTGATGTCTCTCCAGCACCTACGCTCCTTAGGTGTTCGGCGTATGAATGAACCCTCTGACGCAGCAATTCCACTTCTAACTCCACCTAACACGTACACACATTCTCCGAGCTGTGTGCACAAGGCTGGTAGGAGCGAACAATTGGGACAACCTTATAAATCTGCACATAGAGCCGATGCCTATTGCAGAGTGAAAGAAATGCTGGGGGTTAGTGTTCTACCACAGGGCACCCACTGCACATGAGGCAGGATGGGTGGGACGTGTGGGTGCTTATGGGAGCGGGGGTGCCTTCTGCAGGACAGGCCATTGACAAGGAAAAGCAGGTGGGAGTTGGTCATGGTGGTGTGTGTGTGTGTAAGGAAACACCAGAAACTGACCTCAGTGGTAATTTTTGGAGTCTGGAGGTGGAAATGACCTTGTAGTCCATATACGGATATACTGTTAAAACCTTTTATTCAAACCTATATTCATGTGTTATAAGGGAAAATCATATGCCAAAATCAATATGCATAGCATAGAGAACTTGTATGTGTGTGTGTGGGGGGGTACTTGGGGTGTGCCTAGGAACAAGAATCTCAAACTCACATGTCCCAGGGGCTAGACCAGTAACCCCCAAGAGAGAGGGAACTCAGTTCAGGGGAAGGTCAACAGCAGTGGGACTGATGAATGGTCCCTGCCGCTCAGCAGTGCAGGGAGAGGGCGTGGTAAGGGGTGGATGGGGATGGGGAAAACCTCAAAGCTCACACCCCAAAAGAACTCAGAAACATTGCACCCTGGGACACAGAACACTTAATAGCTTAAGAGATCTTGGCTCAGAAACAGACCCCCAAGTCAGTGGTCATACCCTAACTCAGACAGCTTTCAACTTCACACCCTGGACACAAACTCTGACTCCCAAACAGATCAGCGCTCTCACACTCTGGGAACACAAGCCTACATAGACCAGAGGCCTCACACCCTAGAATAAAGATCCCCTCGCCGTACCTGGGATGGGCAGGTTTTTTATTATTACAATGTAAGCCCTTACACACACACCTTGTAATGGACTGTTTGTGTCCCCCCAAATTCATATGTTGAAGTCCCAGCCCCCAACGTGATGGTATTAGGAGGTGAAGCCTTTGCATGGTGGGGTGATTAGGGTTTCAATGAGGTCATGAGGGTGGGGTCTTCGATATGGGATTAGTACCCTTACAAGAAGAGACCAGAGGGCGCTTGGGTGACTCAGTTGGTTAAGCGACTGCCTTCGGCTCAGGTCATGATCCTGGAGTCCCTGGATCGAGTCCCGCATCGGGCTCCCTGCTCAGCGGGGAGTCTGCTTCTCCCTCTGACCCTCCCCGCTCTCATGTGCTCTCTCTCATTCTCTCTCTCAAAATAAATAAAATCTTTTTTTTTAAAGATTTTATTTATTTATTTGACAGAGATAGAGAGAGAGCACAAGTAGGCAGAGAGGCAGGCAGAGGGAGAGGGAGAAGCAGGCTCTCCACCGAGCAGGGAGCCCGATGCGGGACTCGATCCTGGGACTCCAGGATCATGACCTGAGCCGAAGGCAGTCGCCTAACCAACTGAGCCACCCAGGCACCCAAAATAAATAAAAATCTTAAAAAAAAAAAAAGAGAGACCAGAGAGGCTACTCTTTCTCTCCGCCATGTGAGGACACAGAGAGAAGGTGGTCATCCTCAAGCCAGGAAGAGAGACGTCACCAGCACGTCACCCTGCTGGTACCCCAATCTCAGACTTCTGGCCCCCAGAACGGTGAGAGAATTAATTTCTGTTGTTTAAGCCCCCCGGTCTGTGGTATTCTGTTATGGCGGCCTGAGCCGACGAAGTCAGACCTCAAGCTTGTACTTCCGGGGTCCTGAGTTTTCTATCAGAGCCCTTGCACTCGCACCGCCTACCTCTGTCACCACCAGCATTCCTCAGCCCGTGGCCCTCCCATTCATGCCCCTTGATCTCCGGGCATTGAGCCAGAGCGTTGTCTGGAGGCTCCAGGGCAAGGACACCTTGCCTGCCATGCTGTGCTGTCTGCCCTCCAGGCTGCCAACCAGGATGTGGGGCAGAACTTCCCAGAAGCAGGTGAGTGGGGTAGTCCCAGGGGCCTGGGGCA
Organism: Zalophus californianus; assembly: GCF_009762305.2. Classification (NCBI taxonomy): domain Eukaryota; kingdom Metazoa; phylum Chordata; class Mammalia; order Carnivora; family Otariidae; genus Zalophus; species Zalophus californianus. The sequence continues at coordinate 87,334,160 of NC_045612.1, read as the reverse complement.
TGGGTGTTCACACTAAGGTTGGGGATCCCCCAGCCCAGGCCTGCTAACCTGCTTTCCTTCTTTGTGGACTATCCTGGGGTGCTGACAACCATTTTTCCGTCCTCCTGTCTCTTCCGCTTTCAAAGACAAGCAGAGGGCAGCAGAGGGACACGGAAAGGCCCTGTTCCACTGTGGTCAGCAACATGCCTGCAAGAATGGGCCTGGGCTGAGGCCTGACTGCTCTGCCCCCTCAGGGTGGCTCCAGGAAGCCAGTTCAGCCAGGAATGTCATGATGGGGCAGTGTGGGAAGGGACCAGGGAACCGGGCACTGACCTTGAGGTTCATGGATTCTGTAGAAAAATAGGAGGCAGGAGAGAGGGCATCATGTTCTGGGCACTCTATTACAGAGTGTTACTGTGAGGAATAAAATGTATTTCATATAGTGCTTAGAATCAGGGCTTGGCACAGAGTAAGCCTTATATGATTACTACGTCCTGAGGATCCTTTTATTTCTTTTTTAAGATTTTATTTATTTTTTGACAGAGAGAGAGAGACAGCAAAAGAGGGAACACAAGCAGGGGGAGTGGGAGAGGGAGAAGCAGGCTTTCCACCGAGCAGGGAGCCCGATGCGGGGCTCGATCCCAGGATCCTGGGATCATGACCTGAGCCGAAGGCAGACACTTAACGACTGAGCCACCCAGGCGCCCCAGCAAGGATCCTTTTATAAACCAGCCTCCCTAATGTCACTTCAACAACCCTGAACTATCTGTCCCTTGCCTTCCCTGCCTGTTCAGCCTCACTCACTCTTGGATTTTAAACCACACTAGCCTTCTGATTCTTTAAGAGAACCAGCCCTGCTCATCCTTGAATTTGTGAGGACAGACCTCCTTGTCTGCAAAACAGGGTCTGTGGGCGTGAGTCTGAGCTGGCAGGGCACTGAGAAATGAGAGAAATGGGTTGAGTTGATTTCCAATATACTACCAAAATTGAAGGAGGGGGTGTGGCTAAAGCAGTGCATAGGGGGAAATCTATAGTTCTAAATGCATAGATCAGGAAAGTCGAAAACCAATGACCTGAACCTTAAAAAAAAAAAAAAAAAAGGCACCTGGGTTGCTCAGTTGGTAGAGTGTCTGCCTTTGGGTCAGGTCATGATCCCAGGGTCCTGGGATCGAGCCCCGCATCAGGCTCCTTGCTCGGCGGGGAGCCGGCTTCTCCCTCTGCCCCATCCCCCTGCTTGTGTTTGTGCTCTCTCTCACTGTCAAATAAATAAAAATAAAACCTTTAAATAAAAAACAAAACCAATTACCTGAGCTTCCATATCAAGAAGCTGGAAAAGGAACAGCAAACTGAACCCCGAGAAAGGGGAAGGAAGGAAGGAATTCTAAAGATATAAGCAGAAACGGGTGAAACAGAAAGCAAGCATCCATTGGATACAGTCAACAAGGTCATAACTTGGCTCTTTGAACACAGTAATAAAATATTAGTAATTTCTGTTTTCTCTCAAGCAATTAAGAGAAAAAATATAAACTACCAGTATCAGGAATGAAAAGGGGGTGCTGTTATAGATCCTACAGACATTAAAATGTTTTTAACATACAACTTTATTTTCAATGGAGCCCAAAGGTCAATTTCTCATTCTACTGCTTGTGTGTTCCCACAGATCATCGGTATCCATGAGGACAGCAGAGCTCAGCAACTTTGCTAATGCTTCCCCCACTGATGAGAATAGAACAGCACAGTATTTTTTTTTAAGTTGGGGCTCAGTGCAATCAATTGTGTAAAATGTAATGGTTTGAATGGACTTGAACACAGTCGAATGGAATGAATAAAATAGTATGGAATGGAATGGAATGGAATGGAATGGAATGGAATGGAATGGAATGGAATAGAATAGAAGTCAGACTTTGTGCTAGGCACTGGGCCTAATTGTTGTAGTAGATACCCACTAATTGAGCAAATATTATTGAACATCTGCTGGTTGTTTGGGACACAGTGGGGAACAAAACAGAGAGAAATATCTGCCCTTATGTAGCTTAGATTCTAGTCAGAGAGACAGATATTAGCATATGCATTAGATACGCATCCAACTCTGAGGCCAAAGATACAAAGATGGCCCTTATGAGGAACAGGCAAAAGGACAATGTAGCTTGAGATGGATGAGGCTGTAGAGACTAGGGGCCATGCTAGGGTGTCTGAAATTTAATTTAACAAGATGACCACGACAACATCATCATCATCACCGTGAACTCTTACAGCACTGGCTATGTGCCAGGCATTGTTCTAAGCCCTTAAAAACCCAACTCTTTTTTTAAATGTTCACAGTAATCTTATATGTCTAAAATCATGCACATTTTACAGAGGGGAAACCAAGGCACAGAGAGGGGACTGGGTTTAACTGGCCAACGGAGGGCTTGTACTCACAGGCTTGGGCCTCCTCTGTGTCTTGTCATTCCTTGCAAAAGAGAGGAATTCCAGTTTGGGGACAACAAGAGATGATTTGGTCTTGGTCTTCATCTTATCCCTTACCTTCATCTCTATCCCTCTACAAGGGGAAAGAAAGAGAACAGGAAAACAGTAGAGAGGGGCACGTGGGTGGCTCAGTCGTTGAAGCATCCGCCTTCGGCTTCGGTCACGATCCCAGGCTCCTGGGATGGAGCTCCACGTCGGGCTCCCTGCTCAGCGGGAAGCCTGCTTCTTCCTCCCCTTCCTCCTCCCCCTGCTTGTGTTCCCTCTCTCGCTGTCTCTGTCAAATAAATAAATAAAATCCTAAATAAAAAAAGAAAACGGTAGAGAGTGGTCATGGCGGACTCTTATGAATCCACACATGGGTGATAAGATTTGACTCAAGTGGGCACCTGGGTGGCTCAGTCAGTTAAACATCTGCCTTAGGCTCAGGTCATGACCCATGATCCCAGGGTCCTGGGATCAAGGCCCGCATTGGGATCCCTGTTCAGCAGGGAGTCTGCTTCTCCCTCTCCCTCTGCTGCTCCCGCTGCTTGTGCTCTCTCTCTCTCAGATAAATAAAATCTTTAAAACAAAACAAAACAAAACACTCTACTCAAGTTTCCTCTCAGGACTTTCCCCTGGAAATGGGGTTGAGGAGGAAGTATAGTCCTTGTGGAGATGAGGGGAGGTGAAGAGAAGGAAACAGGAAACATGGGTGTGACCAGAGGCAATGTGATCTCTTTCGAATTTTTTTTCTTAAGTCGCGGAGGAACAGCAGTCAGACTCTTTCACCATGCCTTATCCATAGGCTTGACCATATTGTGATGACGGTAAAGAGTATCAAAGACACCACCATGTTTTATTCCAAGATCCTGGGCATGGAAGTCACAACTTTCAAGGTAATCACTTTCTCAAGTACAAACTGCAAGTGAAGTAGAATTTGGTTATAATACTCTTAATCCCTCCCCCTAAAAACACCCCACAGGAAATCTGTGAGAAAAAAGGATCAATGCAGGAGATTCCAAACTCTGAAAAGTAGAACTTCCAGAGAGAGAATAGAGAAAAAGGAGGAAGGAGGGGAGGAAATTGCCATAAAAGTAATGCAAGAGAATGTTCCAGTTTTTATGCAGAAAGGGTTAACTGAGTATCCAGCACGAAGTACCACTACACAGAATAATAAGAATGAATCTTACAAATATAAGAGTGAATAAAAGAAGAAACAATATTGACATATTTATTTTATTATGTTATGCTAGTCACCATACATTACATCATTAGTTTTTGATGTCGTGTTCCATGATTCATTGTTTGCGTATAACACCCAGTGCTCCATTCAATACGTGCCCTCCTTAATACCCATCACCAGGCTCACCCATCCTCCCACCCCCTCCCCTCTAGAACCCTCAGTTTGTTTCTCAGAGTCCACAGTCTCTCATGGTTCGTCTCCCCCTCCGATTTCTGCCCCTTCATTTTTCCCTTTGTACTTTTTTTTTTTTAAACATATAATGTACTATTTGTTTCAGGGGTATGGGTCTGTGATTCATCAGTCTTACACAATTCACAGCACTCACCATGGCACATACCCTCCCCAATGTCCATCACCCAGCCACCCCATCCCTCCCACCCCCCACCACTCCAGCAACCCTCAGTTTGTTTCCTGAGATTGAGTCTCCTATGGTTTGTCTCCCTCTCTGGTTTTGTCTTGTTTCATTTTTCCCCTCCCTTCCCCTATGATCCTGTCTTGTTTCTCAAATTCCTCATATCAGTGAGATCATATGATACTTGTCTTTCTCTGATTGACTTATTTCACTTAGCATAATACCCTCTAGTTCCATCCACGTCGTTGCAAATGGCAAGACTTCGGGTTTTTTGATGGCTGCATAATATTCCAGTGTGTATATATATAGATAGATAGATAGATATCTGACACTGAGATATGTTGTTATGAAATTATAGAACATCAAAGTGGAAATGAATATCCTAAGATCTTTCAAAGAGGTTAAAAAGAAAAGTAGCTCTGTCAGTAGAGCTCGCCACTCTTGATTTCACGGTCATGAGTTCGAGCGCCACGTTGGGCATGGAGCCTACTTTTAAAAAAAAAGAAAGAAAGAAAGAAAAAGAAAAGTAATTCAACTACAAAGGGAAAAGAAATAATGCAGACACCAGATTGCCCAAGAGTCACATCAGAGACCAGAAGACAATTGAACAATTTCAAGATTCTGAGGGGAAATTCTATGTCCAGCCAAACTATTAATCAAGGTGAGTGTAGAATAAAACATTCTTAGATATATGGGGGCACCTGCCTGGCTCAGTCTGTAGAGCATGTGACTCTTGATCTCGGGTTGTGAGTTCAAGCCCCACATTTGGCACAGAGTTTCCTTAAAAAAAAATCGTAGATATAAAGAGAGTCAGAAACCTTGCCCACTTGCTTTGAAAATTACTTGAGAGCATCTACATCAAAATGAGTGATTAAACCAGGAATAGGGAAGACATCAAAGTCAGGACACATTGGCTCCCAAGAGGAAGGTCCCAGAAAGATACCTAGAAAACACTCAGTCCAGTTTGGAACAGGAGAAAAAAAAGGTCCCAAGAAAGAGAGAGAGCCAAAGGAAAAAAGCGAAATAAGGTCATTTTCTGGTAGAATGGATGTGGTATCAGCCACAGTGATAGAAGAGAAAGATGTAGGAAAATGATAAAAGAAAGGAAAGAGGTGGAGAGGGTGGGGACCTGAAGAGGGCGGGAGGGCCAGTGAGACATTAGCTGTAGTTCATCTATCAAAACATAAAGACGCAAGTGGGTCTTTTAAAAATTATAAAGGAACTAAAAGAGGAACTACAAATGATGATAGAATTCTATTGGGGGGGGAGTAATATGGATGAGCTAAATTCTTGTTTATCCGAGCAGGGAGAGGAGTGAAAATGTCTCAAGTTGCTAAATCAAGAAAACGGCTAAAGTTGCCCATTATCAGTCACTGACTGTGTCTGGAGGTACATAGGAGAAAACTCAACGAACAGTGGGTGAAAGATCGAGTTTTCTTTTTCCCCCATTTAACAACCTCTGTAGAAAGTTGGGGCTCAGCCAGAGTCTGGGAGGAAGAGAACATGAATGGGCCAGAGGTGCCGGTCAGTGGGACCCGGAGGTTTCTGGAAGCTCCATCCGCAACCTCTGCGGACATCTCATTGTCCAGTCCATCTTACATGCACCCCCCCCCAGCAAGGAATGCTGGGAAATGTAGGCTTTTTAAGCCGGGCACACAATTGACCCCGTTGAAATTTGGGTTGTTTATAAGAAAAAAGGGAGAAATGTGTATTATATTGTATACTAAGTAAATGTATATTAAGACAAATTGCTGTCTCTGCCACTCCCACTCCCCCTGCTTGTGTTCCCTCTCTCGCTGTGTCTCTCTCTGTCAAAAAATAAATTAAAAAATCTTTTAAAAAAAAGGAAACATTACATCCTTTTTAAAAAGATTTTATTTATTCATTTGAGAGAGAGCATGAGCAGGGGGAGGGACAGAGGGAAAGGGAGAAGCAGGCTCCCACTGAGCAGGGAGCCCGATGCAGGGACTCCATCCCAGGACCCCGGGATCATGACCTGAGCCGAAGGCAGACACCTAACCAACTGAGCCACCCAGGCGCCCCCACATTACATCATTCTTTTTTTTTTTTTAAGATTTTATTTATTTATTTGAGAGAGAGAATGAGAGAGAGAGAGAGCATGAGAGGGGGGAGGGTCAGAGGGAGAAGCAGACTCCCCGCCGAGCAGGGAGCCCGATGCGGGACTCGATCCCAGGACTCCAGGATCATGACCTGAGCCGAAGGCAGTCGCTTAACCAACTGAGCCACCCAGGCACCCCACATTACATCATTCTTGTAAAAAAAAAATACAAACTTAAATTCTTTTTACAGAAACACATTTCTGTAAAAAGCCAAAGTTTGACCAATTACATGAAAAGCCCATCATATCTTGACACAAAGGGAAGTTAACTTGTAAAACACAAACAGCTATAAAAATACCAGTCATGGGGCGCCTGAGTGGCTCAGTCAATTAAGCGTCTGGCTTCGGCTCAGGTCATGATCCCAGGGTCCTGGGATCGAGCATGGCGTGGGGGCTCCCTGCTCAGGGGGGGGGAGTCTGCTTCTCCCTCTGCCCCTCCCCCTGCTTGTGTTCTCTCTCTCTCTCTCTCTCTCTCTCACTGGCTCTCTCTCAAATAAATAAATAAAATCTTATCCACTTCCTTTCTCTGAACCCTCTGGGCCTGACATTACAAAGGGAGATTTGGCAAATGGTTGAGGAGGTGCTAAGGACTTGTTTAGCATCCACCAGAGCCTTGCTTCTTGATATAATCAGAAGAATTGAAATAGGGGGCGTCTGGCTGGCTCAGTCAGAAGAGTATGCAACTCTTGATTGCAGGGCTCTGAGTTCGAGCCCCACATTGGGTGTAGAAATTACTTAGTAAGAAAAAAAAAAGGACTGAAATAGGATTGAAGAGGGAATATTTAAAGGGGTGTCCCTCTAACACTTAAAATGATTTCATGTAAGGGAAGCATTGCTTCTCCTTTTGGCGAACACAGATTAAGGTTTTGCTTATAATCTTTCTTTGGAAAGTATCAGTGGAAAAGGCCGGTTCAGAAGTAAAGTGGGGAAAGCACAGGGGGTTAAAAGCATGGACTTTGGTCCAGACTACCTGGGTTTGAACTCTGACTCTGCCACTTACTAGCTAATATTAGGTATCACTATCATCCCCACTTTACAGATGAGGAAACTGAGGCACAGAGCAGTTAGGTACTGTGCCTGAGGCCGTACAGCTGGTCCATGGCTGGAGCAGAGTGAGGAAGGGGAGACTGGCAGGAGATGAAGTGAGAAAGATATCAGGGGCCTTCTGGGGATTAAATTTTGGTCTCACACATGAACTATGATGAATGACTTTTGTCTTTCCCTCCCATTTCAGGCTTGTGAGGTTCCCATTGAGGAGGGTCCGGTCCCCAGAACAGGGGCAAAAGGACCCATTATGTCCACCTACTTCCGAGACCCTGATGGAAACCTGATTGAGGTGTCCAACTATATCTCCTCATTATTGAGGCTGGCCCTCCTCCATTCTGTTCCCTGCCATGTCTCCCTCTCCCTTCCTTCCTGCAAGCTCTTACCCAAGCCCAGAAATCTCCAAGGATTGAGGACTTGGGCACTTCACTCTTCCTAGCGGGGGGCAGAGGGAGGGAGGGGAGACTGATTTGGGTTTGGGACCAAAACTACCTATCTGAATATCCCCCATCCAAGGTCCCCCCTAATAAATGAATAAGCTCTCAATGAATACGAGCTCTTCATTATTATTGTCTCAGTATTATGTATGGATGTTCGTCCAGGGTGTGAGGTCTCTGAGCTGTTTGGGGGTCAGTGACCAGGGTATGACATCTCTAAGGACCAAATCCAGGGTCATCCCCCTGGGATTCAGGGCCCTGATAGATTTCTCCTCGTTAGTTAGCCCATCCTTTTGGAATTCACCTCACTCCTTTCCAAGTGCTGTCTGCTGTGTCCTACACCCCAGATGCCTCACTGAACCTCAAGATCTCTGTGAGTTCCATGGAACCTTCAAGGACCACCCCAGATGATACGACCTCTTCCTGGAGTGCCTTATCTGACCACACCCCCAGGGTATGCGGTACTTTCTACCTTTGGATCTGTTAGGTCCAGACGCATCTCGATTGAGGCTCAGCTCCTGACAGAATAGACAGGACAAGTACAAATCTCTTTGTGTCTGTCCTCCCCCACCCCACCCCCACCAATACCATCCTTTCAATCAACTAATAAACATATATTGAGCACCCACCGTGTGCTTGGTCCTGTTCCAGACACTGGGGAGACAGTGTTGAACAGAAGAGAGAAGCATATCTAGGTTCGGGGATACAGAGAATGAATAAAAATAAAGTAAGGAAAATATGAAGTATGTTAGAGGATGAGAAAGGCTTTTGGAGAGAAAGAAAACATGGAAAAGAGGGAACGCAGCTGAAAATCGCTGGGGCAGTTTCTTTTTTTTTTTTTAAGATTTTATTTATTTATTTGACAGAGAAAAACACAGCGAGAGAGGGAACACAAGCAGGGGGAGTGGCAGAGGGAGAAGCAGGCTTCCCGCCGATCAGGGAGCCCGATGCGGGGCTCGATCCCAGGACCCTGGGACCATGACCTGAGCCGAAGGCAGACGCCCAACGACTGAGCCACCCAGGCGCCCCGCTGGGGCAGTTTCTGATGTGTAAGGGGACGGTCAGGGGGCCATCTTCACTGAGGAAGCCATTTGAGCACGGATCTGAGGAGATGAGGGAGGGATTGGCCCTGATAGCTGGAGGAAGAGCAGAACAGGCAGAGAGAACAACCAGTGCAAAGGCCCTGAAGTGTGCCTATGCCTGGTGCGTGAGGAACAGCGAAGAGGCCAGTGCAGAGGCAGCAGTGAGTTGCGGGGGGGCAGCAGGAGGTGAGGTCAGACAGCGGGTGGGGGAGAGATTGTGATTGTGTAGGGTCTCGGGGGCCTTGGAGAGAACTCTGGCTTTTACTCTGAGCGACTGGAGAGCAGGAGGTGGTGAGCGGAGGAGGGCCGTGATCTGACTTAGGATTTAACAAGCTCCCTCTGGCTGTTGTGAGGACAACAGGCTGTAGGGGCGGAAGCAGGGGGCACCGTGAGGGGGAGGCTACTGCAGAGGTCCGGGCCAGCGATGCCGGCGGGGGAGGTGATAAAAAGTGGTTAGATTATGGAGATATTCTGAAGACAGAGACTGGACGAGTTCGCCAAGAGAGAAAATGTCAGCAGGAGAAGAGGTCCGAGGACATTTAGAATTCTGAAACAAGGATGAACCAGGAAACGAGGCAGGCAGAGAGGAAGGGTAAGAGTACGGCTTCCTGAAGGAATGAGTGATGGATGAAGGAGCATGTCTGACGGTCTCCTGAGGTGAGCAAGCCCCTAGTCTTGTGGGCTCTGTCTCGAAACAGTCCCCAGCTGGTAGTTCAGCCAGACCCTATGAGTGAATCCCCAAAGAGCCCCAGAAAGGCTGGGAAGAGAGGATGTGTCAGGACGTGAGTTTCAGCATGTGGAAGGCTCTGCCAAAAGCTGTAGCAGGTCTCCTATTTTAATTTTTTTTTATTATTTGCTTAGTTTTATAATTAAATGTTTATTAAAATACTATAACCCAGGGGCACCTGGGTGGCTCAGTCAGTTAAGTGTCTGCCTTCGGCTCAGGTCGTGATCCCAGGGTCCTGGGATCGAGTCCCACATCGGGCTCCTTGCTCAGTGTGGAGCCTGCTTCTCCCTCTGCCTGCCACTCCCCCTGCTTGTGTTCTCTCCCTCTCTTAAATAAATAAAATCTTTAAAAAAATAATATAAACTCTGAGTAATACAGATTGTTTTCAGCATGATACTGATATCACCCACTTCTCCTAGTAATAGAGGACAGCCAGATGAAACACAATAGTAGAAGGATCTAGAATAATAAATTTTATTACTAGGAGTCTCCCTTGAAGTCAGGAAACCCAACCCACTCACAGCTGAGGAAATGAATGACCAGAGAGGCTGGCATTCTCTACTCTAGAAATGGTTAGGCACTTGCTTGGTGCTGGGCACATAAAAGTAAACAGAACGTGTTTCGTGTACTCAAAGAGCTCATAGCCAGGCTCATGGGTGACAGTTCCCAGAAAGCAGGAAATTAGCACACAGCCTAGTCAGTATTGCGAGAACAGTATGCTGAAGCTCCAAGGTTCACCCAATTTGGGCTTGGGAGCAGCTCTCCGAAGGTCAAGTGTGAGAGCTAACCTGGGCAGGATGAGCATGTCACATAGACGAAGAGCTTATGAAACAGTGCCCCAGGAAGGCCCCGGTGAGGGAAAGCATAGTGCATTTGGTTATTCAAAGGAGTTCAAGTACAAAGGAATTCCAGTCCCAGATTCTGGAGACCAGAGTCTCCTGGCTCCCAGGTCAATGCTATTTTTAGACTACCATCTGTCTTTCTAGGTCTCCTGACAAGTATGTAATGATTCACAAGTACCAATACTCTTACATAGAAAAAAGGAGGCATACATGGCTCACGCTTACCCAGGTAGAGACAGTAAGATTTTTTTGGGTGGCTGAGTAGGATTCCATTGTGTGTGTGTGTATGTGTGTGTGTATCACATCTTCTTTATCCATTCATCCAGACACAAAGATTTTCAAACCCTCTTGTCTGAAACATCTCCTTGAGGAATGATTGCTTTGTCTTATAGTCTTTCATTTCCTCCCCAAATTTACGTGAATTAGATCATGCCCTAAGTCCGGAAGGGACTTTAAGGAATCACTTTATTGGTAGCCAAGGGAACGAGAGGCAGGGCAGGCAATAAAGGAGTCATTGTCTGTAGAGAACTCAAATACTAATACTGAAGCTGACTAAAACTGTTCTGTACTTGAACATCACCACGTGGCAGCAAGCCAGCACTTGTCCTCCCTGCCAAGGCAAAAGGCTCCTGCTGACCCTCACTCCATCTATGTCCCTGCACACGCAGAAGGCCCGGCACCCCCACAAGCTATATATAAACGTCTGAAATCTCCACCTTGGCCATCTCTTCTGTTCATGTTACCGCATGTTCTCCAGTCCATTCCATTCCCTTTGGCAAACATAGCTTGAGCTGTCAAAATCACGTATACAAAAACAAAAACAAAAACAAAACAAAACAAAAAAACCTCACATCAATGTTTCTCTTCCTACAATTATGATATTGCTCTCCAGTCAAGTTTCTCGTTTCTCAAGTCTCAAGTCCCTTTCGAGCTGGGACGTGCACCTGTGCATTTGCAGGCTTACCAGGTTCAGTTCTGGCTCATCCTCTCTGGCCAGGCCATCTGGCAGGTGCTTGGTGGGGTAAACACTGAGGGGTCTTTAATGCCCAGCAGTACATTGAAAAACTGCGTGGACGATATTATGCTGTAACTCTAGGCGAAGGTTTCCTGGACAGGATAACCCTCTTTGACTGTATAAATGCCAATCCAGGTTTCATAACATCTAGCTAGCTTTCTGTCAGGCCCCTCCTAGACCGTGATCTGCTCCTGGGGCCCCCTATGGAGTACTTGTCCTCAGAGGTGGCATTCTGAGGAATGTCTAGAGGGTCCCAGGGGTCTGTCAGTGTGATCTTGGAGCACTGCTTGGTGGCTTGTTCAATCTGAAACATCAATCCATCCTTATAGAACAAAATATATTCAAATAACCTCTTGCAGGGGAATCCACACCTTTTGCCCATTCAGCACCCATACGTGCTGGTTGAGCCCGTCATAGGAGGGCAGGGCATGGTTGCTGCTCTGTGCGTACAGAACCCAGTGGGCCTCCCACCGCTGTGGTGCCTGGCAAGGGCGCAGGGTCCCTGGGGCACCCCCGGTCCCTGCCCCCAGTGCTGCTGCCCCCAGGCCACAGAGGTCACCCAGGCTCAGAGGCCACCCAGTAGCCAGGCACCCAGCGTCCCCTGGGCCACGCTTCCTGCCTATTTTTAAAAGACAGCTTGCCTTGGACCCAGAGTCATATGCCTGGAGATAGATGATTTATGAAAGGAAGAAGGAAGTAGAAAGGAGGGAGAGAAGGAGGGAGGGAGGGGGGAAGGAAGGAAGGAAGGAAGGAAGGAAGGAAGGAAGGAAGGAAGGAAGGAAAGAAAGAAGGAAAGAAGGGAGGGAGGAGGGGAGAGAGGGGGGAGGAAGGGAGGAGGAGTAGACAGCAGATGGGTGAATGAATGAATGGGTACATGGATGGGTGGACTGATATCCTCTGGCCCTGGAGAAACTCTTTCACTTGTGTGTGCATAGAGAGAGGAATATGAGTTTGTAAATTGCAGGTTTGCTGTAATACAGAAAAGACTAGAAACAACCCAAATGTCCAACAGCAGATGAATGATTAAACAAACTATGGTATAGCCATTCCATGGAATATTACTCAGCCACGAAAGGGAATAAACTTACAAAGCTAGCACTAACCTAATACCAAAACCAGACAGAAACATATTAAGAAAACTACAGACCAATATCTCCTACGGATATAGATGCAAAAATCTTCAACAAAATACTAGTAAATAGAATTCAGCAACATATAAGAAGGATTATACACCACGACCAAGTGGGATTTATCCCAGGAATGCAAGATTTGTTCAACATAAAAAATCAATCAAGGTAATATGCCATATTAATAAAGGACAAAAACCACATGATCTTCTCAACAGATGCAGAAAAAGCATTTGACAAAACTCAATACCCTTTCATGATAAAAACACTCAACAAACTAGAAGCAGATAAGAACTTCCTCAACCTGATAAAGTGAATCTACAAAAAACCTACAGCTAATATAATACTTAATGACGAAAGACTAAAAACTTTCTCCTGAAGATTAGGAACAAGACAAGGATGTCCCCTCTCACCACTTCTGTTCAACAATGTACTAGAGGTTCTAGCCAGGGCAATTAGGTAAGAAAAAGAAAAAGCATCCAGATTGGAAAAAAGAAGTAAAACTATCAGTATTTGCAAATAACATGATCTTATACAGAGAAAATCTTAAAAGAACCCACAACAAAACCACTCCCTATATATGTGTGTGTATGAGCTCAGCAAGGTTGCAGGATACTAGATCATACAAGACTTAATCATATTTCTATACACTAGCAACAAGTAATCCAAAAATGAACTTAAGAAAACAATTCCATTTATGATAGCATAAAAAAAAAGAATAAACTACTTAGTAATGCATTTAACAAAAGATGGGTAAGACTTGTACATTTAAAACTATAAAATGCTATTTAAAGAAATTAAATAGGGGTGTCTAGGCTCCTACTGCTTGTGCTCTCTCTTTCTCTCTGATAAATAAATAAATAAAATATTTTTTAAAAATCCACTTTAAAAAAAACAAAAACAAATGGTGCTGGGACAACTGGATAGCCACATGCAAAAGAATGAAACTGGATCCCTACTTCACACCATATACAAAAATTAACTAAAAAAAAAAAAATCAAAGACATGAATGTAAGAGCTAAAACTATTAAACATCTAGGAAAAAAAAGCATAAATCTTCGTAACTTTGGATTAGGCAATGGTTTCTTAGACAACACGTAATGCATAAGCAACCAAAGTAAAAACAAATTGCACTTCATCAAAACTAAAACCTTTTGTGCTTCAAGGGACACAAGAAAGTGAAAGGACAACCCAAAAACAGGAGCAACTATTTTCAATCACATTATCTGATAAAGGACTAGCATCCAGAATATATAAAGAACTCGTACTGGGACACCTGGGTGGCTCAGTCGGTTGGGCACCTGCCTTCAGCTCAGGTCATGATGCCAGGGTCCTGGGATCGAGTCCCATGTTGGGCTCCCTGCTCGGCGGGGAGCCTGCTTCTCCCTCTGCCTGTCTCTCCCCCTGCTTGTGCTCTCTCTCTCTCTGACAAATATAATCTTTAAAAAAAAAAAAAGAACTCGTATTACTCAACAGTATAGACAACCCAATTAAAAACAGGCAAAGGATTTGAAAAGACATTTCTCTAAGGAAGATATACAGATGGCCAACAAGCACACGAAAAGATGCTCAACGTCAATAATCATTAGGGAAATCATATCAAAAGCACAACGAGACATTACATCACACCCACTGGGATGACCAGAATCAAAAAGAGGAACAATATCAAGTGTTGGAGAAAATGTGGATAACTCGAAATCCTCATGCAACTACTGTGGAGAATACTTCTGCAATTCCTCAAAAAGTTAAACAGAGACTTGCCAAACGGCCCCACAATTCTGTTCCTAGGTGTATACCCAAGAGGACTGAAAACACATGTCCACATAAAAACCTTAATATGAATGCTCATAGCAGTATTATTCGTGACCCCCAAAACATCAGTTCGTTGGATGAATGGACAAGCATAATGCAGAATGTTCATACAATGAAATATTATTCAGCGAGTGAAAGGAATGAAGTAGTTTAATCCATGCTACAATGTGAGCGAACCTTGGAAATTTTGTGCAAAGTGAAAGAAGCCAGTCACAAAAGGCCACATATTCTGATTCTGTTCATATGAAAAGTCCAGAATAGGCAAATCCATGAGACAGACAGTAGATTGGTGGTTTCCAGGGACTGTGGGGAGGCGGATAATAGTATAGGGAGTGTCTGCTAATGGGTACAAGCTTCTTTTTGGGGTGATGAAAATGTCCTGAAATTAGACAGTGGTAATAGTGGTAAAACCTTATGAATATACTGACCACTGAAACGTACACTTCAAAGGGTGAATTTTGTGGTATGCGAATGACATCTCAATAAAAAAGAACTATTAATACACACAACAACGTGGGTGTCACAGACATTATGCAGAACAAAAGAAACATAAACTATACGATTCCATGTATATGAAGTTCAAAACCAAGCTGAAAACCGCTGGTATCGTAAGCTGTGTATGGATACATACATACGTAGTAATGGAATGAAAACACGAGGGAGACAAACACCAAACTTGAGGTCGTGGAAGGAGAGAGGAAAATGGACTTTGTACAAGAACTTCGGCTGGATCTGAATATATTTCTTTCAAAAGTATCTGAAGCAAATACATAGGGCAAAATGTTTGACCAAGGTGAATGCTTGTTACAGTATCTTTTATACTTTTCTCTCAGGAAAACAACAACAACAACAACAACAACAAAAACAGCTCAGTTCTGAGACAAACGTGGGACTCCTCAGCCAGGCTTTGGTTGATGTTTCCTCCCTGCGCGATTGAGACCAAGGGGAGTTAGGTTCTGCCTCTGGCCTGGTGGACTCATCTGGAAGAAGCACAGTTCACATGCTATGGGCTTGGACAAAGCTCTAGAACCTCAGAAGATGCCAGGAAGAAGGGAACCAGTCAGGGAAGCCTTCCAGGAAGAGAGGATGTTGGGGCTGAGCCTCAAATGGAGGCCTGACAGAGGGGATGCTTGGCCCGGACACCCCACCCCCACCCCCACCCTCTGGGTCTCTCCCAAAGCCTGGCCTGGCCCTGCTGATTCCCTTATCTGCCCACTCCCAGCTGCCTCCCTGCTGGCTGAACTGTCGCCGCAGACTTCTGTGCCTGTGCCCCCTCCACGGAGATGGGGGAGGGAATGGGGTGAGCCTGGCCTCAGAGCCTCAGAGCCTCAGAGCTTCTGGCTCTTGACGGAGCCTGGGTCCTGAGGCCCCCACTCCCCACCCTTTACTTCCCTTCCTAAGGCCTTTCTCTGCTCCAGTTATGAAGAAGAGTCCAGTGGCTGAGTCCAGTGGCCAAACTCTTGTCTGAGACATGCCTCCAGCTTGACCTTCCTGAGGAGGACAGATTTCCCTACCTTGCTCCCAATATTGCAACTGTTGTTTCTAATAAAAACTAACAACGAAGAGAGTTACCACTACAGAGTTCATCCTCTATGGTGTCCCGGGCAGGACCCGTGTCAAGTGGCCTTCTCAACATTTGCTGTGGGTTCTATGATTGTACCCATCATCTAGGCAAAGAAACTGAGGCTCAGAGGGTGGCCTGCCCGGGAACTACCCAGCAAATCAGTGTCAGAGCTGAGCACAGGCCCTTGGACAGACATCTTCATTTCTCTGAGCCCGCTCCCCGTCTGGAAGATACGGGCAATTATACGCACTTATACCACAAAGACCTGGTGAGAATGGGATAAAATTAGGCAGGGAGAGCACTTAGCACAGGGCCTGGGGTGGCTCGGTTAACAGTTGTTATGATGATATTAGTGCTAAAAAAAAAAAAAAAGTATTTGTATCAGAATTAGCATTCGTTATTAGTACGGTTGTAGATAGAATTAGAAAAATAATTAGATTTAGAATTAATATCAGTATTACGAGCACTATTAAGATTAGTATCGGGACGCCTGGGTGGCTTAGTCATTAAGCGTCTACCTTCGGCTCAGGTCATGATCTCAGGGTCCTGGGGTTGAGCCCCGCATCGGGGCCTGCTTCTCCCTCTCCCACTTCCCCTGCTTGTGTTCCCTCTCTCGCTGTGTCTCTCTCTGTCAAATAAATAAATAAAATCTTAAAAAAAATTAGTATCAATATTTGAATCAGGATTAGGAATTAAAATTGGTATGAGTGTCACACTGATTAGCATTATTACCGGAATTAGTAGTGCTAGTAAAAAAAGGGTCAAGTACTATCCCTTGTATACAGTAAGTACTCAGTAAATCAATAAGAGTACTTAAAGTTTATTAAGATCTCAGATTCAAGCGAGTTAAAATCACTTGATGGATTAAATCTCATTTAGCTGTCCCAATCACCCTATGGAGTAGCCACTATTATTACCCCATCTCCATAGATGAGGAACTGAGGTCCAAGGGGGCTGGTAACTTGCCCGAGGCCACATGGCCCCTCCGTGGCTAGGGCAGGCTATGAATGAGGGGGGCTGGCTCCAGAGTGGAAGCCCTGAAAACATCGCCCCTTAAGTCATAGGGGTCTTCACCCCCCTTGTTACTTAGGAGGGCTCAGCACAGGACATGGCACACAGCAGGAGCTCAACAAATGCAGAGTCATAGCCATGCTCTCTTTCCTCCTCAAACCTCCCATTTTGCTTCTGAGGACAACGAGGCCCATGGAGGCAAAAGGAGGATAGCAAGCTCCTTCTGGGGCGGCCGGTGGGGGAGCAGGCCCCACTGACCCAGGGCTCTGTCAGTGCGCTGTGCCCTTGGCAGGTCTCAGTCTCCCCATCTGTAGAATGGGTGGTCAGGAGGGTGCTCCGTCCTGTGGAGTCCTGGGGCCACCACTGGGTGCTCTTACCCCTGCTCTGTGGGGACCCGAGTTGGATGCCTCGTGTGGGCGCGTGTGTCCATTGAATTTACACGGAGCAAGTGCTCAGGACAGGCTTGGCCTGGGGTCTGTGTCAGCATGAAACACCGGTTGCCGTCACTGTTGTTCCTGTCTGGGGGAGGTGGGGCAGGGCAGAAAGGTGGGGACTGAGGTGCGGGAGTCCTGGAAGTCCCTCTCAGCAGTTGAGGGCAGAGCCACCGATCACGTGGGTCCACATCGACCCACATGGCCCTGTCCCACCCACCCCAGCACCACCGGCCCAGGGCTTACCCCAGACTGACACCTGGGGTCTCGTGGACTTCCTCCTAGACTGTGTCCGTGAGTCTCTCTCTGTCTCGGTCTCCATTCCCAAGTTCTCCACCTGTGTCCTTAGCCTCTGTCACTTTCGGGCTCTACCTTTTGCCTTCTGTCCTGTCTCTCATTCTCTTCGCTTCTCTCTGTAGATCTTCAATTGTCGCCGGCTTTCTTGGCATCTCTCCCCCCTCTCCGTACCCTCTCTCTGCCTCCTTCTAGCTGTGTCCCTTTTTCTGCCCGAGTCTCCCCCTTCCTGTCTCTGTCTCTGCTTCTGTCTCTTGCTATCTGCCTCTCTCCCTTCTCTACCCCTTCAGTTCTTCTTCCTTCCCTTCCCCAATCCTATCCCACTCCTCAAGGACCCACAGAGAAACCAACCCTGGGTCCCACCTGTTTCCCGCCTCCAAAGCAGCATGGCGGGCAACAAGTTGAAGCCGCTGTCCCTGGGTGCCCCCCCCAGCCCCGCCCCCCCCTCCCCGTCCCAAGACAGCCTGTTACCGCGGAGCCAACAGCCACAGTCTCCTCCATCTGATAAGACTTATCTGCTGCCCCAGGGCAGGCCAGAGCTGGCGTAAGCCCCAGTGGGGCACTGAGTGAGTGTGCCCCTGCCTCCCGCCAGCCCTGGCCTGGCCCAGCCTCCAGGCTGGGCCTGGGTCATCAGAATGTCCCATGGGCTCTGGTTCAAATCCCACCGAACCTCTGTGAGCCTCATTCTTCTCGTCTGCAAAATGGGTACAGTCACATCCCTCCTCTCCCTGTTGGCCAGTAAGATTCACGTACGTAAGTGGCCAAGCCCGAACCTGACCCAGCACACAGGAGGGGCTTTGGAAACACTCACTGAGAAACCTAGTGGAGTCATAAAACCGTATCTGCTATTTTTATGTTATCTTGGCTTCAGCCCATTTTGTTTGGCTGGACACTGAAGTCCACGGGAGCCCAAGTTGAACAGGGTCCAAGAATCCGTGGGGTGGGCAGATGGGGCAGAGGAAGGCCCCCACTGCCCAAGAGGTGCCCCACCAGCAGGGAGCCCGCCCCCTCCCCTGGTCCGCCCCACCCACTGGGGCACCAGCCACTCCCTGGGGAGGAGGGAGGAGGGAGAGAGGAGGGAGGGAGGGAGAGAAGGAGGAAGGGAGCCTCAAAGGCCAAGGCCAGCCAGGACACCCCCTGGGATCACACTGAACTCGCCACATCCCCAAAGCGGCCGAACCCTCTGCACCAACCAGCCCAGGTCAGTCTCAGCCCCCTAAGAGCCCCCAGCAAGGCAAACCCCAGGCCTGCTGTCCCTTACCTCAAGGCTACTCCGCCAGCCTGCTCCAGGGTCCCCAACCCACCACTGGTCCCCAAAGTGTCTACTGCCCCTGAAGCCCTTCACAGCTCCTCCAAACCATCTGTCTTTCCAACGCCCATCTCTGCCCTAAAACCACCCCCCAAAACCGACCTCTTTCTGCCCTGACTTCCATCCTCTCCTTCCAAGATATCTGTTCCCCTGATGGCTTAACTCTGCTCCCCACACCCCATTCCTGCCCCCTACAACATGCCTTTCTCCCCCAAATCCTAGCTCTGCCCCGAATCTGGCTTTCATGCACCTGGAATTGTTTCTGTCTCTGAGTTCTCCCAAAAACTCACTTTTGCTCCCCTATGCCTATTTCTGCTCCCCAAGTCCTTGTCTGCTCCCCATCCTGGTTTCCGCTCCAAATTCTCCAGTCCCCTAAACCCTGGCTTCATCCTCTTATCTCCGTCTGTGCTTCTCAAAGCCCCAGTTTGTTCTCTGTGACTTCTCTCTGAGCGCCCCAAACCACTACTCTCCCCCAGCCCTTTGCCCGCACACCAAAATGTCTGTCACTCTAAACGCCAAGTCTACTACCCCAAGTCTGTTCTACCACATGAATCCTCCTCACGCCCGCCTTCCCTAAACCCCATCTCAGCCCCCAAACGTTGTCTCTGGCCCCCCGGATCTCCTCTGGCCTCAAATTTTTCTCCACCCCAACTCCATCTCGGTTCTCAAACTCCTCTTCTGCTCCCATAATCCATCTTTATCAGACGCACTCCTGCCTGTCCAAACCCACCTCTGACCCCTAAACCCCGTCTCTGCTCCAGCAAAACCCACGGAACCCTCAAACATGTCCACGACCCTCAGAATCCATCTCTGAACCCCGAACTACATCCCCAGCTTCCCAACGTTCTCTCTGGCTCTCAACCTTCACCTCAGATCCCCAATCTTGTGATCTCCTCTTCCAACCTATTTCTGATCCCAAAACGTGACCTTTCAAATTTGTCTCTGCTCCTCAAACCCCATATCTGCTCTCCCCAAACTCTACAGCTATACCCCCAACCCCTCCCTGACTCCTCCACCCCATCTGATCCTCAAATTCCACCTCAAAGCCTCCCAAGACTCATCTGCTCCCAGACCCCATCTCTGCTCCCTTCAGTCCCAAGGGACCCTCCCTTGAGGGCTGGGACAGGGATGTTACCTGGGGTGAGGGGCTGGACCTTGGGAGAGCTGAGAGTGCCGGCCTGCTGCCTGCTGCCCGTCAGGGCAGCACTTACTCTAGTGGAGCAGCTGATAAGGAGCTTTCATATCCCCCAGCCTCGAGATAAACTTTTATCTCTGTCCGGAGAGTGATAACTGGGGCTGGGGGGCTGGGCCCCTGCCATAGGAGGGGTGGGCAGCCCTGGACCCGCCAAGGTGCTAGGTGCAAGGATGTGGGGCAGTGGGACTGGAGGGAGATCACTGGGGGGGAGGGGGGACTTGAAGATGAGGTGGGATAAAGGAACAGTGGTGACAGAGACAAAAAGAACGAGACAGAAAAGGAAGAGAGAGAGAGGGAGAAAAAGAGACAGAGACAAAGAGCAAGGGACAGACAGGAAGAAAAAAAAAGGAGAAACAGAGGGCCACCTGGGTGGCTCAGTCATTAAGCATCTGCCTTCGGCTCAGGTCATAATCCCAGGGTCCTGGGATCGAGCCCAGCATCGGGCTCCCTGCTCTGCGGGAAGCCTGCTTCTCCGTCTCCTGCTCCCCCTGCCACTGTTCCGTCTCTCACTGTGTGTCTCTCTCTGTCAAATAAATAAATAAAATCTTTAAAAAAAAAAAAAAGAAAGGAGAAACAGAGAGATAGCAGGAAAGTGAGAGACCCAGGAACAGAAAGAGAGCGCAGAAAGAGAGAGCCTCAGATCGAAAGAATCGTGGAGAGACACAGAGGAAAAGAGATGGAAATAGAGGAGGAGGCAAGACATCCACTCCGGGGAGAGTCAGAGGAGATCCCGGGGCCTGGACGAGGCTGGTGGTAGACACGGCCACGGGCTCCTCTCTTTGCCCGCACAACCCCCAACCCTGAGCCCAACCTTCAGCGTGTTCACACAGTGGGTCACGTAGGCTGGGGCTGTGAAGATGGCCTTCTACTGTATCTCTGTTACTCCACCCCAAGGACAGGGAAACTGAGGCCTTCAGATTCACAGGGCAAGTCAGGGGCAAGGGTAGCTTTTCTGGCTCCTCACCCGGGCTGTGTGTAGTGGGGCATGGGCAAGGATGTGGGACTAGTAAGACAGACATGGAAATAAAGCCAGAAGGCAGAGAGACAGAGAGACAGAGAGACAGAGAGACAGAGAGAGAGAGAGACAGAGAGAGAGAGAGAGAGAGACGAGACAAGCCGAAAGAGACTGAGTGGGAGAGATGTAGAGACATTCAGAGACACTACTGGAGAGGGAGGAAGAACTGAAATGGAAAGAGGTGAAAGACACGGAGATAAAGATGGAGAGAGACAACCAGAGATAGAGACATGGAAAGCCAGAGAAAGGGAGGGGAAAAATTAGGCACTCGTTAAAGCAGAGAAAGAGAGGGGCACCTGGGTGGCTCAGTCGGTTAAGCGTCTGCCTTCGGCTCAGGTCATGATCCCGGGGTCCCGGGATCGAGCCCCGCATCGGGCTCCCTGCTCGGCGGGGTGCCTGCTTCTCCCTCTCCCTCTGCCTGCCGCTCTGCCTACTCGTGCTCTCTCTCTATCTTTCTGTCAGATAAGTTAAAAAAAAAAAAAGGCAGAGAGAGAGGACAAGACATATCATGGCAGCATAGAAAGAGGGGACAGAAATATCGAGGGCCAGGCTGGGCAGGAGAGAGTATCCCAAGGAGAGAGACACGGGGGCATAGATACACACACAGGGAAGGCCAGAGACAAAGGGGCAAAGACGAAGCCGCCATCTCACAGGTCTTAGCTGGGCCCCCGTCACCACCACCTATCTGGCAGATAGGGAAACTGAGGCCTGGGGCTGGCTGGAACTGAAGGAATCTGAAAGCAGAACTATGGTAGGCCTCCCCAGGGCAAACCTGTCCCCCTCCTCAGAGGAAGCCAGTAGCCTTGGGGTGATTTCAAAAGTTGGGCGGGGATGGCAGAGATAAGCCGTGGGGGGTAATGACCCCCCCCATGGAGCAGGGAGGAACTGAGGGGGCCCCCTGTGTGCAGACCCAACGGAGGTGGGGGGAGGGAGGAGTCAAGCCGGAAACCATGGGTTTCTGAGAAAGTCAAAATATGCAACAGATAGGGATGAAGTTGGGGAGCACAAGAGGGTAAACCCCAAGGTCCCAGGGGTGACAAGTGGCTCAAGGGACTGTAGCTCTGCACCCCAGCCCGTCCCCCCCAGACTCCTCTAGAGGGAGAGAAGGGGAGGAGGAGGGAGAGAAAACGAGGAGAGGAGAAAGTGATGAGCAGAAAGGGAGGGAGAGGAGAAGAACGGAGAAGGAGGGGGGGGACAGGCAGGGGGGGAAGGAGAAAATGGGGAGGGGAGGGGGACAGGAGGAAGAGGCGGCTGGCTCAGAGGAGGGAGAGCAGGAGGTGAACAGGCGGGGGTAGAGAGAGGGGGAGGACCGGCGAAAGAGAGAATGAGGGGGTGAGGGGCCGGGAGGGGGGAGAAGAGGGAGGGGGAAGAGGAGCAAGGGGGGGGAGAGGCGAGGGGAAAGAAGGGGAGTTGTGGGAGGAGGGAAAAGAAGAGATGGGAGGAGGGCGAGAGGAGAAAGGGAAGCAGGAGGAGAGAAGAGGGACTAGAAGGAAGGAGGGGATGATGGAGGGGAAGACAGGGAGAGCTCGGGGACGGAAAGAGGGCCGTGAAGACTGAGGGCGTGGAGCTGGAGACGGAGAAGGGGGGTGGGGGAGGGGAGGAGGAGTTTGGAGTCTGAGGACCTCTCCTGTCCTCACAGGTCCCACCCGAGGCCCCATGGAGTTCCCTGGCCTAGGGGCCCTGGGGACCTCAGAGCCCCTGCCCCAGTTTGTGGACCCGGCTTTAGTATCCTCGCCCCCAGAGTCGGGGGTCTTCTTCCCCTCTGGGCCGGAGGGCTTGGATGCAGCAGCCTCCTCCACGGCCCCCAGCACCGCCACGGCTGCAGCTGCGGCTCTGGCCTACTACAGGGATGCCGAGGCCTACAGGCACTCCCCAGGTAACCCCTTTGGGTGGCTGTCTTAGCGCGGGCTGCCACGGTGACCCTTAGCTAGGGCAGAATCCCACCAAGAGGTCATCTTGAACATGGCCACTTCCCCCAGTTGAGCCCAGACCTAGGAATGCCAACGCTCCCCGTCTGCCATCTTGGGGTAGCCATACTGGAAAGCAACATCGGAAGTGGGTGGTGGTGGCCCTAGTTGTCAAGGGACCCATGGGGCTCCGAACCCCAACGGGCATCCTCAAAGCCCCTTTGGAAACGGGTGGAGGTTACCGCAGCTGCCAGAGTGACCAGTGGGGCTCGGGACCCGGGAGTTACCCGACGGCCAGCAGCTGCTCCGGGGGCCTGTGGGAAGACTGGAGACTTGGCTGCTCCCTCCGAGCTGCGGGGCAGCACTGCGCCCTGAAGGCGGGATGGTTTTAGACTGATCCCGCCTTCCTTCCTATACCCCGCCACCCTAATAGTCTTTCAGGTGTACCCATTGCTCAACTGTATGGAGGGGATCCCAGGGGGCTCACCCTACGCCGGCTGGACCTACGGCAAGACGGGGCTCTATCCTGCCTCGACCGTGTGCCCCACTCGCGAGGACTCCCCTCCCCAGGCCCCGGAAGACCCCAATGGGAAAGGCGGCAGCAGCTTCCTGGAGACCTTAAAGACAGAGCGGCTAAGTCCAGACCTCTTGACGCTGGGGCCTGCACTGCCTTCATCCATCCCTGTCCCCAGCAGTGCCTATGGGGGTCCTGACTTTTCCAGTACCTTCTTTTCTCCCACTGGGAGCCCCCTCAATCCAGCGGCCTATTCCTCCCCCAAGCTTCGTGGGACACTGCCCTTGCCCCCCTGTGGTGAGGTCCCCAAAAAGGAACGGGGAGGCTGAGGTGGGGGGGCGTCCAAGGCCAAGCAGGGCTGAGCCTGGGCTCCCCCACCCCCTCTGTCCACCCCATCAGAAGCCAGGGAGTGTGTGAACTGCGGAGCAACAGCCACTCCCTTGTGGCGGCGGGACAGGACGGGCCACTACCTGTGCAATGCCTGTGGCCTCTATCACAAGATGAATGGCCAGAACAGGCCCCTCATCCGGCCTAAGAAGCGCCTGGTAAGACCCCGGGCCCGCCTCCCCTGCCCCAGGGACAGCTGTTCTCGGCCTGTACAGGGACCCCCGGTCCTCCTGCTCCACGAGAACCCATACGCCCCCCGCCCATCCCTTCCCCAGCCATGCGGGCACCCAGCTTTGCGTAGGCGTGCCTATCCTCGACCTACCTTCATAGGGTACGTGCGGGAACCCCGTCCTGTCCCTGCGCAGCAGTGTTTTCCTCCTTGGCTTCACATGGGACTCACCTTAGGACACCCTGAACCACCGGGGCCTGGCGCCCTCCCCTAGATGTGTAGATTTCATTGGCCTAGGGTGCCGCCTGGGCCTCAGGATCGCCTTCGACTCCCTGAGTGATTCCAATGTATGGTCAAAGTTGGGAATCACTGGTGGAGTCTCACCCCCAATACCAAAATCCCCTATCCTGGCCAGGAGGCCCTGCCCCATGCAGAAAACCCACAGTCATCGTCCCGTGAGTACATCTGTTCTCGCCCTGCACGGGAAGCCCTGCCTTCAACCTGACCCTGACCTCTCGGGTCCTCCACCCACCCCCGCGGTGGGCTGATCCTCACATTCTCTCTCCCCCTAGATTGTCAGCAAGCGGGCGGGTACCCAGTGTACCAACTGCCAGACAACCACCACGACGCTATGGCGGAGGAATGCCAGCGGGGACCCCGTGTGCAATGCCTGTGGCCTCTACTACAAGCTACACCAGGTTTGCCCTGTCCCGTTCCCCTGCCAGCCTCCCCCCTCCTCCTGTCATCCCACTGCCCTCCTCCCCTGCTCCTCTTCTACCCCCACCTCTGCTTCCCCTCATAACCCTCCCTTTCCTCCCCCACTTTTCCTGCCCCCTCCTTCCCTCTCTATTCCCCTCCTCCTTGGCCCTCACCCCTCCCTCCTTCATCCCTTCGCACCCTTCCACGACCTCCTGCCCCTCCTCCCTCCTCGAGCTCCTTCATCCTCCTTCCCAGCCATTCGCTAACTTCCATCCCCCTGCCCCGAAACCGGAGGCAGCTCCATCAGCCTCAGAGGCTTTCCCAAGCTCAGGGCCTCACAACCTTGGGATTCCTTAGGACAATCCCTGCACCACATCAGGGTCACGCTCCCTAGTCCCTGAAGCAATTGTCCATGCTTAACGAGGTGGGACGGAGACGGCCTCCCTGGTCAAGACAGAGAGGTAAAGATTTGGAGTCGGGAAACACTCACGGCCTCCCTCTTGGCAGGTGAACCGACCACTGACCATGCGGAAGGATGGTATCCAGACTCGAAACCGCAAGGCGTCTGGAAAAGGGAAAAAGAAACGAGGGTCAAGTCTGGGAGGTACAGGAGCAGCTGAGGGACCGGCTGGTGGCTTCATGGTGGTGGCCGGGGGCAGCGGGAGTGGGAATTGTGGGGAGGTGGCCACCGGCTTGACGTTGGGCCCACCCAGTACTGCCCATCTCTACCAAGGCCTGGGCCCCGTGGTGCTGTCAGGGCCCGTGAGCCACCTCATGCCTTTCCCGGGACCCCTGTTGGGTTCCCCCGCAGGCTCCTTCCCCACAGGTCCCGTTCCTCCCACCACCACCACCACTGTGGTGGCTCCACTGAGTTCCTGAGGGCACAGAGCATGGCCTCAGGGTGGCGGTGGGGTCCCTCTCCTATGTAACCCACAGCCAATACAACCCAACCCTCTGGGCCCCAGCCATCCCCTGGCCTGGCCCTTCAAAGCTTTTGTAAAATAAAACCACCAAAGTCCTAAGAGCAGAGGTGTGAGCCTGTGTGGGACTGAATCAAGAACAACGGGAGGGAGGCTGCATGTCTGGGTGTCTCTGAGGACGGTGTCTGGCTGCAGCGTATGGCCACGGGAAGCTGAGGCCGCCGCCTATGTGACACTTCACGATCGTGGGTTGCGACGTGCAATTGTGAACACTGTTCATGAAGCTGCGTGTGACAGCTTCCGGGTGGCCTGAGACGGCGTGGGTCGCCACATACCATGGGGTGAGATACAGCGTGTGACTGAGGGGGTGAGGCTTTCCAAGACAGGGTGCGTGACACCAGGAGACGGCGGGAGCAGACGCTTCTGGAATGTTGAACGCAGGCTGTGGGGTGGGGGGGCGTGTGGAGGCTATAACAGCAGGACCGCGGGGGTCTGCACGTCCGGGGAGCTCTGGCGGTTGGGTACTGGCAGCATTTCTCTGCAAGTCTACGCATGTTGGGAGCGCAGATCACGTGGTGTGTGCCAGGCCACAGTGTCTCTGAGTGGCTGACGGCCTTGAGCAGCTCTGTGTGTACTTGTTCGTGGAAAGTACGAACATGCAGAGTTTCAGTTGGGCCTCCATTAGGGACCCCCTTCCAGAGGACACAAGACATATGCGGGACAGGAAAGGGGGGGCTGGAATGGGAGCCATCAAGAAGGTCAGAATGGCCAGTGCGGGACCACGGGGTTGTCCGGGGGGCCTTCCCTGTCAGTCATCTCTTATCTCTCTTGGCCCAGCTCAGCCTGCAGCTCTGTGGGAAATGGTAGAGGAGAGGGGAAGATTAGAAGGACAAAATAGCTTCTGGGGGTGATATTTAGACCCCGTAGGTGGGAGAGCTCCTCCCCATAGGGCCAACTCCCTCACCAACGCACCTATTCACCTGGGCCCACTTCTCACCCCCAGGGGGGTATCTGTTCTTCCAAAATGGAAAACCCTTATGTAGGAGCCTGTGTGGAGTCAGGTGACAGAGAGGTTAAGTGGCTCGCTGGGGGCCACACAGCGGGAGACGGGGGGAAAAGCCAGGCTCTGTGGCTTAGCCTCCATACTACCCAGCAGCTCCTGATAGCAAACAGCCCCATTCGCTGAGTGTTTACTGTGGATCGGGCAATGGCTGGGAAGCTTCAGTTGGTTTGGTTCATGAACACCTGAAAAAAAAAAAAAAACTCCGAGGAAAGAAAAGTATACTATGCACTTTACATTTTCATTTTACTAATGAGAAAGTAAGGCTCAGAACTGGCGTTACTTGGGGGCGCCTTGGTGGCTCAGTTGGTTAAGCGGCTGCCTTCGGCTCAGGTCATGATCCCGGAGTCCTGCGATCAAGCCCCACATCGGGCTCCCTGCTCAGCAGGGAGTCTGCTTCTCCCTCTCCCTCTGCCTGCCGCTGCCCCTGCTTGTGCTCTCTCTATCTCTCTGTGTCAAATAAAAATAAATAATAAAATCTTTAAAAAAAAAAAACAAAAACTGGCGTTACTTGCCCTGACCACACCGAGTTTAAGGAGTGGATTTTGGACGCCACTTTCCCCCACAAGAGTCTTGCTCACACTTAACTGGGCTGCCTCTCTCTCTCTCTCGCTCTCATCACTCACTCAATCCATTCACATCTGAATTTGCTTTTGGGCAGTTTCTCTTTATGGCTTTCCCCCAGAGCCCCAGAGATGAGGACCACAGGCCCTCAGATCCTGAACATAGCAGGGGTAGGCAGATGTCCTCAAGGACAGCTCTCCTTCAGCTACTCACCATGCTGGCCCGCTGCAGAATCACGGCAGTCCACGCTCATTACAGGGATTGTCCAGAACTCCCCTGGTCTTTGTAAAAGCCTCCTGCCTGCCTGGCCACCCCATAGAACCCCAGCCCTCTCACCCTATAGGAGCCCCTGTCCGCATCTTGAGCAGAAACCCCTCTCAGAACCTGTGCTGGACATGTGCCTGGCCCTACCTTGCTCAGGAGCCCCAGCCCTTGCCTCCCAGAACAGCTGCCCTCGCCTGACACTCTAAGGGAACCCTTTCTCTAATTAGTAACAGGACACCCATGCTGACCCTGGACAGGAGCATCAGCCCTCACCTTGCATCGGAAGAAGCCCTGTCCTCCCCTGGCACAGGAACCTTGGACTTAGCCCAGTTAGGAATCTTTGAGCTCACACTGTAAGGAAGCCCTGTGCCACCCCTTTAGAAACACCTGTTCTAGGGCATCTGGGTGGCTCAGTTGGTTAACCTGTTGCCTTTGGCTCAGGTCATGATCCCAGGGTCCTGGGATAGAACCCCACGTTGGGCTCCCTGCTCAGTGGGGAGTCTGTTTCTCCCTCTCCTTCTGCCCCTCTGCCTGCTTGTGCTCTCTCTCTCTCAAATAAATAAATAAAATCTTAAAAAAAAAGAAACACCTGTCCTGACCCTCTTCACTAGTCTCAATCTCTCTATAGAAATCCTGCCTTAACCTTGGACAGGACATTTCTGTCTTCACACTGTACTGGAGCTCAGACCTCCAGATAGCATTTTAGAAACACTTCCATCACAATAAAATCTAGTTCTGAACCACTGACCTAGCTCTCTCTGCAGAAACTCCATCCTCAACAGCTTCAGGAACTCCGATTGACTACAGAAGCTCTTGCCTCCATTGTTGACAATGACCCCTGATGTCACTCTGCGCAACAATCCCTGATCTCACACCCTAACCTGTAGAGTCCACAAGAACCCATGATCCAACTCTTTTTTTTAAAAAAAGATTTTGAGAGAGAGAGAGGAGAGAGCATGAGTGAGTGCGGGGGGGGTGGGGTGGGGTGGAGGGGCAGGGGAAGAGGAACAGAATCTTAAGCAGACTCCCTGCTGAGCACGAAGCCCAATGTAGGGCTCCATCCTAGGACCCTGAGATCACAACCTAAGCCGAAACCAAGTCAGACGCTTAACCAACTGCGCCAGCCAGGCACACCGCCCCCCTCCCCCCCGCCCCTGTAATCCAACTCTTAACAAGAACCTCAGACTTGAACTTACAACCCTTTCCTAAAAAAAGAAAAAAAAAAGTAAAAAAAAAAAAAACCTTTCCTGACCCTGTGGCAGGGATGCCTGTCCTGATCCTCTACTTTAAGCCTAGACCTCAGCTTATACAGGTACCTACGGCCTCACCTGGCACAGGACCCCCTACCCAGACACTGTCCAGGGCTTCCTCTCTTTACCATGTGTTAGCTCCACAGCCCTGACCCCTACAGGAAGCCTTGCCTACAACTGTTACTGGAACCCTCTGACTGGACTCTCCATAGAAAACCTTTTCCTCTCAACAGAAATCCTTAACTCCACTCACAGGAATCTCTGGCCTGATCCTTTATAGGAACTCCTAACCTTGCTTTCTAGAAACATTCTCCTGACCCCAAACAGGATGTCCTGATGTGACTCTCTCTGACAGCCCTGGCCCCGGCCTTGTCCTGGAAGCCCCACCCTCACACTGTACAGGAACCATTATTCTGACTGTGGATAGTGACTGCCACATTGGACAGAACAGCTCTGTGGGGTCTATAGAATCCTGCAGCAGGCAGTGCTACAGGCTCTTCAAACCTGTGTTCTCCTAAGCTCACTCACTTTTCTGATCTCCTTTACAGTGAGATGTGGACATGTGACAGAGTTCTGACCAATGGAGTATGGGCAAAGTGATACACACCACTTCCAAGCCTGGCCCATAAAAATCTCTCATGGAATCCTTCACTCTCTCTCTTTTCCCATCTACCAGCTCAATAGTGAGAACTCTAAGGATTCAGAGGAGAGCAGAGCCACAAAATGGAAGTTGCCTGGGTTCCTGAATGATCAGTAATAAATATACACATTGGACTTTGTATGAGTAAGAAATAAACATTTATTTGTTAATCCTCTAAAATTCTGGGTTTGTTACAGCAGCTAGCATAATTTGGCCCAACTGGGACGCCTGCGTGGCTCAGTCAGTTAAGCATCTGCCTTCGGCTCAGGTCATGATCCCAGAATGCCAGGATCGAGCCCCACGTCGGGCTCCCTGCTCAGCGGGGAGTCTGCTTTTCCCTCTGCCTCTTACCCTGCTCGTGCTCTCTCAAAGAAATAAAATCTTTAAAAAAAATTTAGCCCAGGGGTGCCTGGGTGGCTTAGCCGTTAAGCATCCGACTCTTGATTTCTGCTCAGGTCATGATCTCAGGGTTCTGAGATCGAGCCCCACATCAGGCTCCATACTCAGCATGGAGTCTGCTGGTCCCTTTCCCTCTGCTCTTTCCCCTGCTCGCTCTCTTTCAAATAAATAAATGAATAAGATCTTTAAAAAAATTTAGCCCAATTAATAACAATTTGATTGAATCCTAGACATGAGCACCTGTTCCTACTGTCTACGTTAACATAGCTCTGAACCTGTACAGAAACACCTGTGCTGACCCTGAACTGGACAACCTGATCTCTTCATAGGAAACTCTTTTTTTTTTTTTTTAGATTTTATTTATGTATTTGACAGAGAAAGACACAGCAAGAGAGGGAACACAAGCAGGGGGAGTGGGAGAGGGAGAAGCAGGCTTCCCGCTGAGCAGGGAGCCCGACGCGGGGCTCGATGACCTGAGCCAAAGGCAGACGCCCAACGACTGAGCCACCCAGGTGCCCCTTCATAGGAAACTCTTAATGCAGTCTAAGGAGCCTCATCCTGAACTTGTATGGGAACCCCTAATCTGGAGCTCTCCAGAAACAACTGTCTTGTCCTGTATAGAAATCCCTGCTTGGTTCAGGAAAGGAACAAAGCTATAGAAACTACAGGAATCCCTGTCCTCACTCTGTCCAGGAACACTGGCTGACCCAGTAAACACCAGAAGTGACCTGACCCTGTCCATGAATCCCAGTCCTCACACAAAGGGAATACCTCTCTTCAGGAAGCATAGAAACTCTGCACTCATCCTGTAAAAGAACCCCAGCCAGATAAAGGAAACCAAAAACTGACATTCTACAGCAGGATCAGAAAGCTACAGCCTTCAGGCTAAAGCCAGACTTCAGCTGGTCTCTTCGTGTTTAAAAAAAAGATTTTATTTATTTGACAGAGAGAAAGAGAGAGCACAAGCAAGGGGATCAGCAGAGGGAGAGGGAAAAGCAGGGTCTCCACTGAGCAGGAAGCCCGATGCAGGGCTCAATCCCAGGACCCTGGGATCACCACCCGAGCGGAAGGCAGACGCTTAAATGACTGAGCCACCCAACTGCCCCGCCGTCTCTTCATTCTTAAAGGAAAGAAAGAATATGCCACAGAGACCGTTATGTGGCCTGCAAAGCCTAAAATATTTGCTATCTGGCCCTTTATAGACAAGTTTACTGACCTCTGCTCTTCAGGAATCTGTCTTCTGATTATACAGAAAAATGGGCCATGGGTCTTAAAGGCTCCCTTCTCTATTACTCTGCAGGCATCACAACCCCAGAATGTTCCTCAGTCTGTATCACATTTTCTTTGGTGCACATGGAAGTTTAAAGGTCTTAAGACTTGATCCTCTTCCACTGGGACCGAAAAAAAAAAAAAAGTCCTGGTAGGAAGAGTGGAAGGAAAGAGAAGGGTGGAACTGAGGTTTTCAGAAGGGTCATAGGGCCAGGCTACTGGGCAGTGGGGCTGTCAATCTGTTTGTTAGTCAGCGATGCTGAACCCCAGACCGCTTATCTCTTCAGCCCCAGCCTACAGCCCGGTAGGAAATGGTGAAGAATGAGCGAGGGAGATTAGGAGGGCAAACCGGCCTCCTGTGGGGCTGATATTTAGACATCGAGACAAGGCGAGTGAGGGAGTTGGAGGGGCACACGGGTGCAACTCCCCCTACTTCCAAGGCACACGCTTTCTATTACAGTTTGGGGGCAGAGGTTACCCAGGGGAGGGGGCTGGAGGGAGAACTGCCGTCCAAGAAAAACTCCCCTCCTTGAGTCCACTCCAGCCCTGGGGACTATTATCACAATCGGCCAGATGAGGAAACCAAAGCACAGAGATGTTCAGTAACTTGCCGCAGGTCACGTGGCTAAGGCGCGTAACCTCAGTTTCCTTATCTGAGAAGCAGCCTTAATAATAGGAACTACCTCACAGAATTGTGGCTTAGCATGCCCGTCACATATTACTTGCTATCATCACAATTACTTGCCCCCGGTAAGACTCCTTCCATCCTACCATCCATTTTCCCGGCAGAATATCAGTCGCTTACATTTACTGAGTGCTTCCTGTGGGCCACCTTAGTGCATTTTAACTCAGAAAATCCTCACAGTATTTAACATCATCACCACTCCCATTTTGGCCGCCACCAGCCAACCTCCTGTGTCAACCTCACTCCGGGTCCCTGTCGCCAGCCCGCCCGCGCTACGTCATCACAGCGCGCCGCGCGGGAAGCCGCCGGGAGGAGAGGAGACGCCCCTTCCTAATTCCCTCGCTTGCTCTCTTGAGTCCTCGTGCGACACGACTGGCGCGGGTCCGGAGGACTCCCAAGGTGACTGGACAAGGACGGAGGGACAGCGGCCACGGCAGCCAGGACAACAGCGACGGTGGTTGGGGGAGGGGCGAGCTTGAGCCTGAGCACCGCCTCGAACCGCCGCCGCGCACTTCACGCAGGCGCAGCACGGCCAGCGTCGCACTGGCGCGCTGACGTGCTGACGCGCTGACGCGCTGACTTGGCGTTGGTGAGCTCGCGGGAGGTGGGGCCTGCGCACGGGGCGTGGCCCTGTGCCACGACACGCGGTGTGGGCGGGATAGGGGCGGGCAGTAGAGAGACCGGCCCAATGGAAAAGAAGGCCTCAAGCACCCGCCGACCCGCAGGTCGCCGGGAATTTGGCGGCGTGAGCCCTGGGCGGAGTTTGAGAAAAGGCTGTGCCCAGTGAGTGGCGCTGAGGGGATTGGTCGGCGTTGACTACGAGGGTGGGAAGGGGGAGGGGACTGGCGGGAGGCAGCCCGAAACTGACTGAAGGGGTTTGGTGGAGCTTGAGGGTAGGGTTTGAGCAGGAGGTGGGATCTGGTGGAAGGAAAGGGGCAGTCCCCCGAGGAGCGGGGCCCGTTGAAACGTTAGGGGCGGGATCTGGCCAAGTGGAAGGTGCTGGGCCGGCCCGATAAGGGGTGGAGTTAAGTGGATCGTTAAGGGTGGAGTCGGGGCCGGAGCTGGGTCTGGGTCTGGCTGAGTGAAAGGGTGGGTGATTATCCTGGGAGATTAGCTGGAGGGGGCAGATTTGTGAAGGGGTGGGGTCTTCGCGAGGCTTGGAGGACTGAAAGAATCTGGGAATGGGACTTGGGGAAGCGGAAAGGGCGGTGATCAGCTAGAGAGGGCCGGCCCTAGGACGCAGCGAGCCCGGGGGTTTATTGCTCCGTGAAAGGGCAAGACTTTTCGAGGGGAAAGAATAGTGTTAAAGGGGTGGAGCCTAGTGCGATGGGCGGGACCAGGTGGACACCCCAGTGGAAGGAGAGGGCCTTGGAAGGGGCGGAGTTTGGAAGGCGGTGGGGAGTAGGCTAGCAGAAGGGATGGAGACTGTGTAGGGGGCGGGGCCTGGGAAGGGTGTGCGGTGTGGGGTTCTCAGGGCACTTCACCCCTTTCGTAGTCACCTCCACCCCACCCCCCAGAACGGCGTCAGGGGTGAAGTCTCCCCGACCATGACCTCCACCGGCCAGGACTCCACCACAACCAGGCAGCGAAGGAGTAGGCATAACCCCCATTCGCCCCCCCATGACTCCAGCGTCACCTCGGTGAGGCCCCAGACCTGCCCAGATGGGGGTGGGGGGTGGGGAGGAGCAGTGGGCCGTGCGCTGGAATCTGACCCTTCTCTCTGTTTGGCAGAAGCGAGGTGTTAAGAAGGGTGCCTTACTCCACTCCAGCCCTAGTCTAGCAGAGGTAAAGAAGAAAGGCAGAATGAAGAAGCTCAGCCAAGCAGCAGAGCAAGACCTAATCGTGGGCCTGCAAGGGCTGGTGAGAGTGGCCTGGCCTCAATGGGTTTAGCCTCCTGTGACAATCAGAACCCTGTGGTTCTCCCTCCTTGACAGTGTGGTGCGTGCCTTCTGCTCAGGCCCTAACCGGATCGGTGTCTCCCCCCTTTTTTTTCCCCCTGCAGGATCTGAACCTTGAGGCCAAGACACTGTCTGGCACTGGCTTGGTGTTCGATGAGCAGCTAAATGAATTCCACTGCCTCTGGGATGACAGGTGAGGCTGCGTCCTCCAGGCTGTCCCCCTGACCGCACAAATAAACACTTAGAGGCGGTTAGCAAGAATGAAGCTATTCTTCTGCTAGGCTAGAGACTGGAAGCAGATGATTTCGAGAGGTGAGGCTTAGGCTTGAAAAGATTCTTTTCATTTGGCCAACACATACTGAGTATGCACTGTGTTCTGGGAGTTGGTGGTACAGACGTGTCAGACTGGACAGACAGGGTCCCTTCTCAAGGAGCCGATAGTCGAGTAGAAGAGCAAATCTTTAAACAGCCAACAGCAGTGGGAAGTGGTTAATGAAGGATGACTTCAGACTAGGGGATTCAAGAGTGTTTGATAGAGGACCCTAGACTAGCATCCGGGGTTCGCAGAAGGCTTCCTTGAAGAAGGACATTCACGCAGACCTGGAAGAATTATTACCTCCCATTTGCTCACACATGTTGTAATCTATCAGCAAATTCTTTTGGCTCCATGTTGGAAATGTGTTCACTGCTGCCGCCACCACCATCCCTCACCTGGCCTTGCGGAGGCCTCCTCCCTGGCCCCCCTGCCTCCACCCTCACCCCGCTGTCTGTCCTCCACACGCAGCCAAAAAAAAAAAAAAATAGGTACAAGATGACGTTCTCTTCTTTTTCTTAAGGTAGCTTTCAACTGAAATATAGTTGACCTACAGCATTACATTAGTTACGGTTGTGTTCTCTTTCTTAAAAATCCTTCAAGGGCACACCATTGCCCTCAAGGTAAAGTACACATTCTTCATTCTGGCCTCTAAGGTACCACGTGATCTGGTGGCCCGGCACCTTGGTGACTTCATGGGCCAATCACTCGCTTCGCGTCATTTCACCCACGCGGGTCCCTCTGCTGTTCTTCCACCAGGCCAGGCGCTCGGCCAGCTCGGGCCTTTCCCTGGCCGCTCCCCTTTTCCAGAGACTCATTTCCACCTTCTCCCCTCGCAGTTGATGTTCACATCTCAAGGAGACTTTCTCAGAGAAGGCTCTGGCCACTCCCCTTCCCCCACACCTGCTCTCTGAGACATTCCTAGTCCGTGTCACCATTTGTTCGTGATCGCACTTACGTGTGTCCCCAATCCCAACAGAAGGCTCGTGATGGCAAAAGACTTCATTATTGCGTACATGTCTACCATCTCCTGAGGAGCTAAGGCCACTGCAACAGACAAAACAAACAGAACCCCTGCCTTTGCGGAGATTGCAATTTGGAGGGGGAAGGCAGCCAGTGATCCCGAAAGTGAAATGATAGAGTGCTTTAGCAAGAGAGGTGCTATGGAGAGACACCAACGCGGGAGGGAGAGTGGCGGAAAATGGTCAGGGAAGGCCTCGCCGATCTTTGAGCAGGGATCGGAAGGAAGGTGAGGGAGTGAGCCACGGAGACACCTGGGAGAAGAGTGTTCTAGGCAGGGAGGGGAGCTAGCTGAAAAGTCCTCGGTTGGATGGAGGAACAAGGAGAAGCCAGTGCGGGAGAAGCAGGGTGAGTGAGGGGAGAGCACTGGGAGGCGGCGTTCGAGAGGCAGTGGGGCCAGTGGTTCCTGGCCTTCCAGAACAGGTGGAGGACTTGGGCTTTGCCTCTGTGCAACATGGGAGCCATAAGGTGGTTCTAAGTAGAGGAGAGACGTGATCTGATTTGGGTTTTAGCCAATGCTGTGCGGAGGAAGGGGCCGTTGGGGGAGCAAGGGCAGAAGCAGGGAGGCCAGTGAGGAGCTGAGGGCAGGAGCGCAGGCAGGAGGTTCTGGTGGCAGCAGGGGGGTGACAAGGAGAGGGGCAGGCTCTCGATGTATTGCAAGAACAGAGCCAAGCAGGCGCCAGGGTTGGCTCCAACGTCTCTGACGTGACCAGCTGTGGAAGGGGGGATGGGCAAGATGTGTAGAGCAGAGGGGCCACTCACCCGTATCCGTGTGTGTGTGTGTGTGTGTGTGTGTGTGTGTGTGTGTGTGTGTGTGTGTGTGTGTGTCTGGATGTCTTATCAACCCAGCTTCCCTGAAGGCCCTGAGCGGCTCCATGCCATCAAGGAACAGCTGATCCAGGAGGGCCTTCTGGACCGCTGTGTGTCCTTCCAGGTGAGTCCCTCAGCTGACACGCTGGGTGGGTGGCGGGCAGGAGCTGGTGGAGCTTGGGTGCAACCAGTGCCTGAGCCCTTTATTCCTTGTGTCTCCCCAGGCTCGGTTTGCTGAAAAGGAGGAGCTGATGTTGGTTCACAGGTGAAGGCTTCCAAGCCTTGTAGAGGTGGGGAGGAGGCTGCCCCGGGCCAACCAGGGCAGGCCAGACTCTTTGGGAAAGGATATCATGGGCCCTGTGGCCTTGGGCAAGTTGCTGAGCCTCTCTGAACCTGAGGGTCCTTGCCTATCACATGGGAGCTAGCAAACAGAAGTTCCTCAGGAGGGTTTGAGATGCGGTGGGTGCTTAGAACGGTGCCCGCTATGTCATCAGCCCACAAGAGGCTATTGTTATGACAGTCTAGTGTGTAAACAGACAGTGGGTGTGTGGACAGAGTGATCAGAGGTCCCCCCCCCAGGACATTCCTGGAAATGCGGCTGGCTAGGGAAGAAGCAGGGAATCTGTCCTATGTCCCAGCTGTCCCCCCAGATTGACAATTGAGGGGGCCTGACTTGACCAGGGTTCGGATGGGGAAGGGACAGGGCCCTGACTCAGGCCCAGGAGGGAGGCAGGCCCTTGAATCTCCTGTCTGTGTCCCCAGCCTAGAATACATTGATCTGATGGAGACGACCCAGTACATGAATGAAGGAGAGCTCCACATCCTAGCAGACACCTATGACTCAGTTTACCTGCATCCGGTATGGATAACAACTGTGAGAGCAGAGGGTGGTGGCAATCCCGGGGTTTCCCATCCCCACGCCCACCACATCCTGGGGAGGAGTAGCGGA
Source organism: Zalophus californianus (assembly GCF_009762305.2). Taxonomy (NCBI): domain Eukaryota; kingdom Metazoa; phylum Chordata; class Mammalia; order Carnivora; family Otariidae; genus Zalophus; species Zalophus californianus. The sequence goes on along the minus strand of NC_045612.1, from coordinate 87,297,397 downwards.
GTGGGCAGGCTGCTCTCTCCCTTACTCCCTCTCTGGCTCCCCACTGTCTCTTCAGAACTCATATACCTGTGCCTGCCTGGCCTCGGGCTCTGTCCTCAGGCTGGTGGATGCGGTCCTGGGGAACGAGATCCGGAATGGCATGGCCATCATCAGGTAGGACCCACCAGCATTTGCTTTTTTTGTATTTAAAAAGATTCCTCCCCTCAAATGTAAAATGTATTGCTATGGGTGGTATATTCACAGGGTTCAAGAGTCAAAAAGTACAAAAGGGGGTACCAAAAAAGTCTCCCACCCCATCCCCCAGAGACCTGCTTCCTCTCCTGGAGGTAGTCGTTGTACGTGTGTTCCCTGAAACCTTCTGTGCCTATTCATGGAGTAAATGCCATATTTCGTCGATGCTAAGATCTGTATTTCATCGATGCTAAGATCCGTATTTGATCATCTTGAGATCCAGATTCATCTTACAAACAGTGGCGTCTTAGAATTCATTTAGCAGCATTCTCTGCTTTGTCGCTGGCACGTGAACTCACCGTACCTCTTAGCATTGTTAGCATCCTGGAACTGGTGAACTTCGGAAGATACAGCCTTTCTCCTCCCTCCCCTTTCTCTTAGCCACAAAGGGTGTTAGCACTGAACACGTGCATTTTTCACTTCTACATCTTGGCAAGCTCTTCTCGAACAACATATGCTTTAGACCCGCGTGGAACGCCGCTATGCGAATGCATAGGAAGTTGGCCAGCCCCCTTGCACTGGGTGTTTTGGTTGCCCCCTGTCATTGGCCGTTTCCAAAACCTGTCACAGCAAATACCGTTACCCATTTAGAAACATTGTAATTTCACCCCTTTTGTTATATGGGCTGTGGGCTAAGTCTCCAGGAACAGGATGAGTGTGAGGGTGTATCCGTTGATAATTTTTACTTTATTTATTTGCTTTTTCAATTTCAATTCCGGTATAGTTAACGTATGGCATTCTGCTGGTTTCGTGTGGACGACATAGTGACAAAAACATGAAACGGCTTCACTTGCATGTCGCCCTTCTGCAGGGGCCATGCTAATCTGTTTCCAATCTTAGTATATGTGCTGCCAAAGTGAGCCCTATGCATTGATAACTTTAATGAACATTATCAAATTTCCCTTGGGTAGAGAGCAGTAGACTGGGGGTGGAGGTCCCGGGGCCCCCGTCACTCAGTTCCTGGCCGATTGGCAGACATCGGCACTGGGGGCGTTGGTGGTCTCGAATTGGAGAGCAGGGGGGAGTCTGCCTCTGTAGAGGAGGACCCCCTCCCCAATCTGTGACCTCCCCTGTCCTGCCCAGGCCTCCTGGACACCATGCCCAGCACAGTCTTATGGATGGATATTGCATGTTCAACCACGTGGCCGTGGCTGCCCGCTACGCTCAAAAGAAGCATGCCATTCAGAGGTCAGCAGCAAGCTGCAGGGGGGTGTGATGCGGGTGGCGCAGGGTAGGGTGTCCTGGCCTGGGTCCTCCCCCGCCTCCAGATGCACCTTGATGCTCTTCTATAGTACCCCCCTCTGTCCTCCTCACAGGGTCCTTATCGTGGACTGGGATGTGCACCATGGTCAAGGAACACAGTTTACCTTTGACCAGGACCCCAGGTATGCTCCAAGGGCTGCCTTCGATGCTAGACTCCCAGCCGCCACCCCCTGCCCTTACGGGCCCAGCCAGAAGGGGCCCCGGAAAGGAAGGGAAGGCATTCATATTCATTGGGCCCGCCTCGGAACCTGGTTCTGTGCTGTTCCCTGCTCGTCTGCATTGTCGCTTAATTTCACTCCAAGGCAGGGTCTCTTGGGTTCCCCATTTTAGAGATGGGGGAACCGAGGCTTACACAAGGTCACACAGAGAAGTGGGAGAGACGAGATTTGAGCCCACGGGTACTTGGAGTTCTTGTTCACCAGTGGACCTTGGAGCTGGAGTGAACTTCAAATTACTACTTTATGTTTCTGATTAGTACAACTGCCAAGTGTTTGTTTAAAAAAAAATTGGACAATACGGAAATGTCTAAAGCAGTGAGTCTCCTGTAATTCCTGTCACCTCCGAATAGCTTATTGATAGTTTAGGTTATATTCTGACAGAGTTCTTCCTTTAGGTGTATGAATATTTAGTGTTATCACTAACACACTGCGTAATGGGACAGTCCTCTCTACGTTCTTTGGCAGCTTGCTTTTTGCATTTAACAGCATGTCGTAGACACCTTTTCATGTTAGTGCCTCTAAAAAAGACACCCCGGTCTTTGTAAGGGCTGTTCAGTGTCCCACTGTATGGCTGTACCTCTGCTCATTTAGCCCTGGGACACTGATGGTGCTTCCCAGTTTTTGCTAGAACAGACAGTTCTACGGTGAAAATATATAATTTTATATATTCTATAATCTGTAGTTTTAAAATACATAACTTTGCATTTCTCCAAGTATATGTATAGGATGGGTTTCTAGTAGCGGATTGCTGGGTCAGAGGGTCAGCGTGCTTTATTTTTTATTTTTTTAAAAGATTTTATTTATTTATTTTTTAAAAATATTTACTTATTTGATAGAGACACAGCGAGAGAGGGAACACAGCAGGGGGAGTGGGACAGGAAGCCCGATGCGGGGCTCGATCCCAGGACTCTGGGATCTTGACCTGAGCCGAAGGCAGACACCAAACAGCTGAGCCACCCAGGCGCCCCTATTTTTTTTTAATTTAAAATTTAATTAGCCGGGCGCCTGGGTGGCTCAGATGGTTAAGCGTCTGCCTTCGGCTCAGGTCATGATCCCAGGGTCCTGGGATCGAGTCCCGCATCGGGCTCCCTGCTCCTTGGGAGCCTGCTTCTCCCTCTGCTTCTCTCTCTCTCTCTCTCTCTCCCTCTCTCTCTCTCCTCCTCTGTCTCTCATGAATAAATAAATAAAATCTTTAAAAATAAATAAATAAATAAAATTTAATTGGCCAACATACAATACCTCGGTAGTTTTTGACAGAATGTTCAATGATTCATTAGTGGCACATACCAGACGTCCCTCCAGAAAGGTGGTACCAGCTTCCCCTTCCTGCAGAAAGTGATTGAGCAAGTCCTTGTCAGTAGGGACACTACTAAGTAGTTGTTTGATCCAGCCTTCTGCCAAACCAACTGCATAGAATCCCCTTGTCCCCCGGAGATCCTGAGTTGCCACGGCCCATTATTTAATCTAGGTTGGCTGTTCTGCAGACATGGCTTTGTTCTTTTCCAGCATTCAACGTTGCTGACAGATGTCTGCTTTGTATTCCTTTCTGAGTAATCCGTTTCCCTCTCCAAAGGTTTTAGTTTCTTCTTTCTATGCCTGGTGTTCTGAACTTTCACCCTGGCCCCTTCATTCTGCTTAGCGGTAGGTAGATGTTTTACCTCTGAAGACTCAGACCTTTCTTAAGTCCTTGGATGCTTTCTTCTTAATGGCCTTTGATGCTTTCTTCCACTGTATTCTGCTGTATTCTGCCTGGTCTCTTGGGTTGTATTCTCTTGTGTTTTCTTCTCCCTTTTGCTCTGTGTCCTGGGAGATTTCCTCAGCTATACCTTGAAGCCCTTCTGTTGGATTATGTATTTAGCCATTCTTTTCATCTCCAAGAGCACTTTCTTCCTCTGTTTCTATGCCCCCTCATTCCTCAGCTTGTTTTTAGAGAGGAGTCATTAGAAGTGCTTTAAGTTTTCCTCGGTTTGCCTCAAATGTCTAGCAGCTCTTGTTTGGCATTCAGACAGAAGGGTACAGCGCTGTTGCACGTGGCTGTCTTGGGCCAACTCTGCCGTGGCGCAGGGGAGTGTTTCCTGAGAGGTGTTTCCCTGGGATGGGGGCAGGACATGCATTAGGTCTCTGACAGGTCTCACCCTGTCATGTTGAGATGACATGCATTAGATGGGGTTCTGCCAAACACCAGCTAAAAGGGGGTCCCTTCTTGAGATGGCATCTCTTTTTTTTTTTTTTTACCCTCCACCTCCGCAAACATTGGTCAGTTTTACTTACTTTTTCAAATCTAGCTTTTGGCTTTTTTGGCCATCTCCACTGTTCTAGTGTTTTGGTTTTGTTTTTTTTTTTAAGATTTATTTATTTATTTTGAGAGGGGCACCTGGGTGGCTCAGTCGTTAAGCGTCTGCCTTCGGCTCAGGTCACGATCCCAGGGTCCTGGGATCGAGCCCCGCATCGGGCTCCCTGCTCAGCAGGAAGTCTGCTTCTCCCTCTCCCACTCCCCCTGCCTGTGTTCCCTCTCTCACCGTGTCTCTCTCTGTCAAATAAATACAATCTTTAAAAAAAAAAAGATTTATTTATTTTGAGAGAGAGAGAGAGAGTGAGCGGGGAAGTGGGGAGAGAAACTCAAGCAGACTCCATGCTGAGCCCGGAGCCCAACATGGGGCTCGATCCCATGACCCTGAGATCATGACCTGAGCCAAGATCATGACCTGAGCCGAAATCAGGAGTCAGATGCTCAAACGACTGCGCCATCCAGGTACCCCTAGTGTTTATTTTTTTTATCCTTCATTATTTTTTCTGTTTTTATCTTTATTAATCTCTTCCTCCTGTGTTATTTTGTTCATTTCTGGCTTCTTGAATGCTTCAACATTTATCAACTCAAGTGGTGGCCAATCTAGTTTCATCTGGACCTGCTCTCACTGCCATCCTTCTGTAATATTTTGAAGTTAATCCCAGATTACCGTATCGCTTTTTTCTGTAAATATTCTTGAACGTCTCTCTAAAACATAGACGATATATTTTAAATTAAAAAAAAAGAAAGAAGGGCGCCTGGGTGGCTCAGTTGGTTAGGCGACTGCCTTCGGCTCAGGTCATGATTCTGGAGTCCCGGGATCGAGTCCTGCATCGGGCTCCCTGCTCAGCGGGGAGTCTGCTTCTCCCTCTGACCCTCTTCCTTCTCGTGCTTTCTATCTCTCATTCTCTCTCTCAAATAAATAAATAAAATCTTTAAAAAAATAAATAAATAAATAAATAAAATTTTAAAAATGGTAAACAGTTTCATGCCTATAAAGATTTAAAAAAAAAAAAGAAAAAAAAGAAAGAAACATAACCGTAGTATTATCGCTAAGCAAATTAACAAGAATTCCCTGATGTCATGAATCATTCTTTTTCTTTTAATAAATGCATTGGAGGCTATCGCTGTGTTCTTTGGTGGATATGGTATTGACAATTATGCACGAATATGAAGAATTGTGAATATATTCAATGCATTCTTTCTCATGAATAAGAATGTATAATTGGGGGGAAAAAACATTTATCCATGCCCTTCAGTCTCCTAGCTCTCCATCCCTCGGGCTCTTAACTCCCTCAGCAGGGTCCTGGGTGGAGACAAATAGATCAGGCCTTAAAATACTACTACAAAGATGACAAAAAACAGGTAAACCAAAGCTAAGTGGTTAAAAGAAACAAGGAAATCTAGGGAATGGGTCCTTCAGTGAATTGGCCATTCAGAATTGATTTTGTGTGCATTGACCTGGATCTGCCCTTGATTTCTCAGAAGGGAAACCCCAGGTCATCTTGGGGGCCCTCCCTGATCCTCTCAGATTGAGAGAGGGACCCGTGGGGCCCCTGGAGCCTCAAAGACTATTTCCCAGAGATTTGTTGAAGTCTCTAATTGTCTGACATCCTTTCTTCCATTCTCCGTCTTTCTGGGATGATACTTGTTTAAACTTTCTCTTACTATCTTTTGACTGGGACTCTGGAAGAGCAAGGAGGTGAACCTGTGCTGTCAGTCCACCATTATTTCATTGGAAATCAGTGAAACTTATTTTAAAACTTCCTGCTGGGGCGCCTGGGTGGCTCATTCAGTTAAGCATCAGACTCTTGATTTCAGCTCAGGTCATGATCTCAGGAACGTGAGATTGAGCCCCGTGTCAGGCTCCTCAGGCTCCGTGCTGGGCGTGGAGCCTACTTGAGATTCTCTCTCTCTCCCTCTCCCTCTGCCCTTCTCTCTCTAAAATAAAAATAAATAAATCTTTCAAACAAAAATGCCTCCCACTGTTTGCTTTATAAACTCAGTTTCCTTGGGTGTTCATTCTTCCACTGGCTTCGGTGGCTGTCATGGGGTAGGCTTTCTTCAGATATTTTCTTTATTCCTTTCTTCCCCTGATGATCATCTTTATGTTCTACTGTGCATTTCTCTTTCTCTACTGGTTAACTTACTAAAAAAAAAAAAAAGTTTAGAACGATATTTATCAGATCAAAAGTAAACCCATCATCTCTCACCTACTCAAGACCACAGCTTTCACGTGGGTTTCATCCCCCCAGTTCCAAGATGCTTTTCTGCGATTTTAAGAATCTTTCTATATCAGTTGCATCAAATTTCGTAACCACGTTTTCAGCATTTATTAAAATGTCACTAAGTTGGTCTAGATTTATTGCTTACCACTATTTCTTGCATTTCCCTTAAAAAAAAAAAAAGATAAAACTGCTACCTTAAATTCTTCTGGAACAGGACAGGGAGTGGATGAACAGATGGATGGGTGGATGGATGGATGGATATGAGATTATTCATTTTGCTTGCCCCCATCAGAATTAAAGCCCTCCCACAGCCTCCTACTGGGCCTTTTTTTTTTTAAAGATTTATTTGTTTATTTATTTGTCAGAGAGAGAGTGTGTTCACAAGCAGGGAGAGTGGCAAGGCTGAGGGAGAAACAGGCCCCCCTCCTGAGCAAGGAGCCCGATGTGGGACTCGATCCCAGGACCCTGGGATCATGACCTGAGCTGAAGGCAGACACTTAACCGACTGAGCCACCCGGGGGTCCCCCTGCTGGGCTTTCTATCAGAACATGGACCTTTGTGTCTTTTCTGTGTCTGTTCCATATATCCGTCCTCACTGCTCTGAGTGCTCAGTTTCTCATCTACAAAATACAGGAAGTAGTAGAGGTACCCTGTACAGTATCGGAGAGAAGGAACTGGTCCCCACTTCAGCTCAGCTGCACACACACAACCAAGTTCCATGCCCCCTTACCCCTCACGCTTGAGTCTCCCCACGTCCTTCAGGGGAAGCACCAGGTTCCCCAGCCTGGCCTGCTGCTCTTTGCCACTTTAGCCGGATCCTGCCAGCTAAGGGCTGTGTGCCCCACTGTGGACCTCCAACATCACAGGATTCGTCCTGCCACCACCACCTTGGTCGCGGAGGCAGGGAAGGCAGGCCGGTATTATTTTGAGTCCCCCGCAGGGTCAGGAGCCCTCGGGGACTGGGATGGACAGACCCTGTAGCTGTCAGGGTCTCAGAGCTAACACAGAGGAGGGCAGGAGCGTGCGCCAAAGGAGGCATCCCAGTGATAGAGCGGGTGAACGAGTGAGGGAAGTAATGGAGCAATGGGAGAATTCGTGAATGGGAGGGCTGATAAGTTGTCGACTACATAGAAGAATGAATGGATGCAGGAGGTACAGACTTAATGGGGAAGTTAACGAGAGAATGAATGAGTGGTTGAGTAAACTGGAAGCTGTGGGTTGGGGCGTCTGGGGGCATTCACTCTCAACTGCCCCCTACCTCTTTTTTCTCTCCCTCTGCCTCCAGTGTCCTCTATTTCTCCATCCACCGCTACGAGCAGGGTCGGTTCTGGCCCCACCTGAAGGCCTCTAACTGGTCCACCATAGGTTTTGGCCGAGGCCAGGGATATACCATGAATGTGCCTTGGAACCAGGTCAGTGTCTGCCTGCCCTTTGCCCCCGAAGTTAGGCCCACCCCTGCCCTTCGGCCAGTTCGGGGCAGAGGGCAGAACGGTCCCCATCGTGCCTCTCTGTCCGCAGGTGGGGATGCGAGACGCCGACTACATTGCCGCTTTCCTGCACCTCCTTCTGCCAGTCGCCCTTGAGGTCCTGGGGGTCTGGGGTGTGTTGGGACAGGAGCGATGTTGAGGGATGGGCCGTGAGGGCAAGTGGCCTCATGTAGTCCCTTTCCCTCTCAGTTCCAGCCCCAGCTGGTCCTGGTGGCCGCTGGATTTGATGCCCTCCAAGGGGACCCCAAGGTAAGGCAGGCTCCCTGGGGTGGTATGTGGGCAGAAGGGGGTTTGCACGGAGCCAGGCTGATCCTCCACGTCCACCCCCCCCACCCCAGGGTGAGATGGCCGCCACTCCGGCAGGGTTCGCTCAGCTCACCCACCTGCTCATGGGTCTGGCAGGAGGCAAGCTGATCCTGTCTCTGGAGGTGAGTGACTCACTTCGTGTCTCGGCCCGTGGATCGAGGAGGACGTTAGAACAAAGCTTTCAGGTCAGGCAGGAGTTTCTGTCCCAGCATTTCTACTCACCAGCTGGACAACCTCATCCAGGTCACGGAACTTCCCCGTGCCCCTGCTTTCATTGCGTGAAACGGGCGCTGCAATCGCGGCCATCGCCTCGTAGCACTGTTCAGTGAACGAAACGGAAGTCACCCTTCAAATTCCTCGTTGCTTGATATGTAGTCAGCACCCCTAGTATTATTATTACTGTTCTTCCCTGGTAACGCCTGGTTCTGTCCTGACCCCCCCACACACACTCCTTTCCCAGGGTGGCTACAACCTCCACTCCCTGGCTGAGGGCGTCAGCGCGTCCCTCCACACCCTTCTGGGAGACCCTTGCCCCATACTGGAGTCTCCTGGTGCCCCCTGCCCAAGGTGAGCCCCGGTGGAGGAGGAGGAGAGCGGGACCCCCGCTGCCCACCCGCTGGCACATTTGGTCACATTTCCCCTCCCCTGCCCTCTAGTGCCCAGGCGTCACTCTCCTGCGCTCTGGAAGCCTTGGAGCCCTTCTGGGAGGTCCTTGTAAGATCAGGTAGGAGGCAGGGAGGGGGCTAGGTGGGGAGTCAAACATGGAATGAGCCCTTGGGAGACACTCTCTTCCCAGACCCTCCTGGGGCTTCCCTGGGCCCCCTTGGTGGGGGAGGGTCAGGCCCTCTCTCGCACTAGACCCTGGTTTCAGGCCTCCCGCCCCTTTCACGTTTTGGTAAACGGAGTTCCAGAGTATTCCAGGGATCCAGGGTGGGGGAGTAGGGTGAATGTGGCCTCCCCTTAACAGCTGAGACCCTGGAGGAGGACTTCCTGGAGGAGGAGAATGTGGAGAAGGAAGAAGAGGGACCGTGGCAGCCCCCGGCGCTCCCAATCCCGACGTGGCCGGTGCTACAGGCTCGCACAGGGCTGGTCTATGACCAGCGGATGATGGGTCACTACAACTTGTGGGACAAGTATGCAGTCAGAGGGCCACCGCCTAAGTGGACAGGGAGATCCCTCCCCCTTCCTCAAGCACTAAGCCCTGCCTCTGGTTCCTGCCCACCTCCCCCCACCCCTCCCCAGCCACCACCCAGAGATGCCTCAGCGAGTCTTTCGGATCATGCGCCGTTTGGAAGAACTGGGCCTTGCCGGGCGCTGCCTCACGTTGCCCGCACGTCCCGCCACGGATGCCGAACTGCTCACCTGCCACAGGTCAGGGACCCCACCCCCACCCCCACCCCCACCCCGTGCCTGGGGTGGGATGAGGCCTCGGGGCACACATGCCACCCCGGGGGGGGGGGGTGTGGCTGGAGTAAGGGCTCTCCTGTCCCTGTGGGACACGGGAGGGCCCGGAGCCACCTGACCGTCCCCTGTGCCCTGTCTGTGCCTCCAGTGCTGAGTACGTGGGTCGTCTGCGGGCCACAGCGAAGATGAAAACCCGGGAGCTGCACCGCGAGGGCTCCAACTTCGACTCCATCTACATCTGCCCCAGCACCTTCGCCTGTGCACAGCTGGCCACTGGCGCCGCCTGCCGCCTGGTGGAGGCTGTGCTGGCCGGCGAGGTACCTCCTCCGCGGGGTGGGGCGCCGCTCCGGAGAGGTGGGGGTGGGGGACCGAGAGAGGTGGCCCTGGGAGGGCGGGGCGGGGCCTGCGGAGGGGGATCCCCCCCCTCTGCTCCCCGGAGGCCTTGCTTGCTGGCCAGTGCAGCGGGGGGATGGGGGCTGCAGGCTGGAGGCCCCTAGCAGCTGGGGGTAGTGGCTGGGACGGAAGGGGAGAAGAAAAGGGAGAGAAAGCAGTGAGGGCAGGTGGTCTGATTTTGCTTCCTGCCCCTCCCCCCCAGGTTTTGAATGGCACTGCTGTGGTGCGTCCCCCAGGACACCATGCAGAGCGGGATGCCGCTTGTGGTTTTTGCTTTTTCAACTCTGTGGCTGTGGCTGCTCGCCATGCCCAAGCCATCAGTGGGCATGCGCTGCGGTGAGGGCTCCCTGCGCCGCGCTCCCCCTGCACCCCCGCACCCCCCCCCCCCCCGCCGCCGCCCAGGGCTTACTCAACAGGCCCCTTGGTGCAGCGCCCCCAGGACTTAGCCAGAAGCACCCAAGAGCACAATCGCCCAGCACTTCCCCAGAAAAGGACCAAGGATCTAGCCTTGCAGTACTTCCCCAGATAGGACCCCCAGACTGTGGCACCCAGGTAGTTATAAAACAACATCCAGGATCCCCCTGCCCCCTCATTTCTGGCCCCTGAGGGCTGTTGTGGCAGAATTCAGGGCCCAGATCCCCAGTGCTTACTAAAGAAGACCCAGTATCCGGCTGCCCACATTTACCCATCCTGGGGGCAGGAGGCTCTGGCCCTGAGCACTTGCTTGGGCCCACAGTGAAGACCTCAGGACCCAGGCTCTGGCTTTCACCCTTCCTCTGATGGGACCCGCCAGCCTGCCCCACACTGCTTTCCCCAGGGACCCAGAGTTTTGCCACCAGCAATAAAATGCCCCTGCAGACAGACCCCAGGGCTCCAGCCCCTGCCCTCTCCCCGAGTGGGCCAGTGTCCCAGGTCACTGAGGAGCCGTTCCCTCCCCAGGATCCTCATAGTGGACTGGGACGTCCATCATGGTAATGGAACTCAGCACATATTTGAGCAAGACCCCAGGTGAGGGGCCAGGGCAGGGGGGGCGGCCATGCCTCAGGGGTGGCCGAGCGGGCAGGGGCGGCCCACTAACCAGCCATTGTCCCCCTTCCCACCCCGGCAGCGTGCTGTACATTTCCCTGCACCGATACGATCACGGCACCTTCTTTCCCATGGGGGATGAGGGCGCCAGCAGCCAGATAGGCCGGGCCACAGGCACCGGCTTCACTGTCAACGTGGCCTGGAACGGGCCCCGCGTGGGCGACGCCGACTACCTGGCTGCCTGGCATCGTCTGGTGCTCCCTATTGCCTACGAGGTACAGTACGGGCTGTACGGGGCAGTAGACCGTGTGGGGGACCGCGGGCCCGCACCTGTCCCGATGGGCGGCCGTAGTGAGGGCTGTGTTGGGGGCCGATTCTGCGAAGGCCTTGGCCTATTCCTGCCTCCGCAGAGTGGCTCTACGTGACCGCCTCTCTGCGCGTGACCGTAAGGGACTCCTGGGTACTTGCGGGTGGTCTTCGGTGGGTACGTGTGAGGTGGCCCCGCGCGCCTGCCGGCTCTATGGAGCAGCGCGTGCAAGGCGGGGGGGGGGGTGTGAGTGCGTGTGTGAGGCTGCACAAATGGGTCTTGGCCACTACCGTTTCTCTCTCTGGTGGCTGTGACGCCCCATGTCGCTGCACACTGCGCTCTCGGCGACAGCTGGTGTGTGGCTTTCTTTGTGTGGGAGGGTGTGTGGGACAGGCCTCTCTCTGCCTGTCTGCCGCGGCTGTGTGTCTCTCTGACTGGCAGGGGCCTGTCCTTGCCTGACTCTGCGTGAGGGGCTGTTAGGTGACTGCCTTCTTGGGGGGCACCGCGTGTGTGTATGTGTGTGATTAGCACGATGTCGGTTCAGTCCATATGTCGCTGTCTGACCACATATGGGTATGCGACCATTTTCTGTGTGTAGCACTTGGGTTGTCACCTTCTGCGATGGAAGTGTGCGCGCACCTCCCTTTGGCGCCGTTTATATAAAGCGCTGTGTTGTTGTGCACATATGTCCCATGTCACCGTCTCCTGACATCTGAGTCTCTACATTGCACGTCTCTGCCTCATGTCCCCATCTGTCCGTTTCCAGAAGTGTCTCCATGTCTCTGTGTGTCACATCTCTAAGTCTCTGTTTGGTGCGTCCACGTCTCTGTTGATCTGTCTCCATGTCTCTGTGTCTCTCCAACCCCAAGGCTGTCCTGTGTCTCCACGTCCTCCCCTTTGCTATTTTCAGGGCCCTGGTCTTGTGTCCCCCAGTCTCCTGGTCTCCAGCTCTCTGACTTGCATCTGTGTGTGTCGGGGGCGCCCTCACCTGCTGGCTACCCAGGCCTCCGCACTCACGCCCATGTGTCTCTTCTCTCCCTGCTTCAGTTTAACCCAGAACTGGTGCTGGTCTCGGCTGGCTTTGATGCTGCACGGGGGGACCCGCTGGGGGGCTGCCAGGTGTCACCTGAGGGCTATGCACACCTCACCCACCTGCTGATGGGCCTTGCCAATGGCCGTATCATCCTAATCCTAGAGGTAACCCTCTCGGTCCCTCTTCCTACGGTGGGAGGAGGGCGGTTTGGAAGGCTGGAAGTCCTGCCCTTCCGGCTGGCTGGCTGAGACACTTGGGGCAATTTCCTAAAATCGGCTTTGAGTGTCCCCGCCTGGGACTGTCGGCACATACTGGGCATTCAGCGTAACACCAGCTTAACAGTCTTAACTGAGTGCTCAGTACGTGCCATTTGCTCTTCTCGGCACTCTGTGTATATTATTAATTCACTTACTTGACAAAGCAGCCTGCTGAGGTCGAGTCTGCTGGCCTTGTCATTTCCTTCTCTCAGGAGCAGGGAAACTGAGGCATGGCAAGCTGTAGTGACTAGCCCGAGGTCCCACGCTCAGTAATGGCAGAGCCAAGCAACCTGGCTCCAGCGTCTAAGCTTCTTACCACTACTTGAGCTGCCTCTAGCAAGCTCTCCAAAGTAAACCCACTGACCTTTTGTAAGTCACTCAGTGCCCCTGCCCCCCCCATGCCTCAGTTTCCTCATCTATAAGATGGGGCTGGCTACTCGTGGAAAAGTGCCTGGCATGCGGTAAGCACTGTCAAAGTAGTTTCTTATCGTCGTGAGTCATCGCACCAGGTTGAACCCTCTCAGCCACCTTACGTGCTGCTTTTCACTGCTTAGGGGATAAGGCCAGTTGCTGGCAGAGATTAATTGGCTGCTCTCAGGTCCCACGGTAGGCCCGGGCCTGCTTGTGGCAGGGCAGGGGAGTGGTCGAGGACATGAACTCTTCTATCTGGAAGCCCGGCTCCCAACCCCAGTGCTGCCTCCCACCAGTTGTTAGGACCTCAGACACATTATCTAACCACTCCGAGCCTCAGTGTCTTTATCTGAAGAAAGAGCAGAGACTGGGGTGCCTAAAGAATGTGAGAAAAGGGGGTTCCCGTGCAAATTGAGCACATGTGGTTGTTAAGGATCAAGAGAGTCGACACACATGACATGCTCAAAATAGGGTCTGACACATCGCAAGCACTTCATGCATACCCGCCATTACTGACGTTACCCTCAGTGTTACTGTCGTTGTGGTAATTATTCTCTTGCACTTGACGTCATAGTTTATCCCCCGCAACAACCACCTCACACGGTGAGTACTGCCCATCTGACAGATGGCACTTCCCCTCACTTCTCCTCACCCTCCAGACTTTCAGGGCCCCGAAGGGGGATTGGGAGGCAGAAACTCTTGCCTCCCAAATTCCATGAGGACCCCCCCCCCCATCATACCTTTTCCTCCCCTTTTTTCTTAACAAAGGGTGGCTACAACCTGACATCCATCTCGGAGTCCATGGCTGCCTGCACCCGTTCCCTCCTTGGGGACCCACCACCGCTGCTAACCCTGTCGCAGCCCCTGCTGTCAGGGGCCCTGGCCTCCATCACCGAGACCATCCAAGTCCATCGCAGATACTGGCGCAGCTTGCGGGTTATGAGTGAGCAGGCGTGGGGAACGGGGGGGTGTGGGGGGCTCAGGAGAGGGCAGGGATCAGGTGCAGGATAGGAGATAGCACCCACACTCAAGGATCTCCCTCCTGTGGTTCCAGAGGTCGAAGACAAGGAGGGACCCTCCAGTTCTAAGTCGATCCCCAAGAAGGTGACCCAGCCAGCCAACCGTGGGTCAGCTGTGGGGATGACCGCACCAGACGGGAACATTCTGGATGCGGACACAGGGAAGGCTACCTCAGCATCATCCGTAGAAGTGGCCACTCCAGACCAAGCTAAGTCAGAGACTGCCGTGGTGGAGCTCAATCAGGACCAAACCTCGGAGTCTCCCACCCGGGAAGCCACGGCGGACCAGACCCCCTCAGAGGCAGCCACGGGAGGGGCCGTGCTGGACCAGACCATCGTGGAGTCTGCCGCGGTTGGAGCCACGCCAGGCCAGACCCCCTCAGAGGAAGCTGTGGGGGGAGCTGAGGTGATCCAAACCCCTCCAGCCTTATGTACTGACAACCAGACTCCTCCAGCCTCACCTGCGCAAGGAGCCACCCGCCAGATATCCCCCAGTAAGCTGCCTGAGAATCTCAGGACCTTGGGCCTAAACAGCGAGGCTCAGGTAAGCCCTACCACACCCAGGTCGGGGGCGGGGGGGCGGGGGGGCGGGGGGAGGAAGAAGGGGCAAGAACCTGGCCTCTCAGAGGCATCTCTTACCTCTGTGCATCCAGGAGGCCCCAGAATCTCAGATCCCAGAAGAGGAGAGGCTGCTAGGAGAGGCAGCTAGAGGTCAGGACAGAGATGATTCCGTGCTGATTCAGAGCTTTGGGGACCGTGGCAACACTGACCAGGTGAGCTCGGGTCAGGGAGAAGACCGGCGGCCTTTTGTTGCCCATGTGTGCCTCCACGTAGGAGCGTGCGGTGTAAGAACACGTAATACGGAGATGGAGTCCCTAGCTGACTCCATTTCACCCACTCCAGGTCATGTTTTATGCCGTGACACCGCTGCCCTGGTGTCCCCATTTGGTGGCAGTACGTCCCATACCTGAATCGGGCCTGGACGTGACCCAACCTTGTCAGGACTGTGGAACACTCCAGGAGAACTGGGTGTGTCTGTCTTGCTATCAGGTACGCAGCAGCGGAGGGGGGTGGACGGCGGTGGGGCGGAGGTCGGCCCAGGAGCCGACTGCACGTGGCTGCTGATCCCTACCGGATGCTCCCTCCCCAACCTCAGGTCCACTGTGGCCGTTACGTCAGTGCCCATATGCTCCAACACCACGAAGTCTCAGGACACCCGCTGGTCCTCAGCTACGTCGACCTGTCTACCTGGTGTTACAACTGTGAGGCCTATGTCCACCACCAGGTGGGTCCTGGGCAGCCCCGAGAATGCGTGCACACGCGCATAACCCTCTCACACACACCTTCTGTGCTGGGGTAAGGGGAGATCGGAGAGTGCAGGAGAAGGGTTGTCGAGGGCTGGGGTGGGGCAGCCCCCTGGCTGAGGTAGAGGGGTCCTCACCCGCTCTCACCTACCCTCTCTTGCGCCCTCAGGCTCTCCTAGATGTGAAGAACGTCGCTCACCAGAACAAGTTCGGGGAGAACATGCCCCACTCACACTAAATCCCAGAACGTGCCCCTCTTCTCCACCTTCTGAGCACCTGGATGAGGGGCAGCCTCACTCCATCCCATCCTGAAGACTCTTTTCACCTCCCCAAGGGTGCCGATTTAAGCATAAATACCTGTAAGAGGACGGTGATGATCAATTGTAAATCTCTCTGCCCACTGTCTATTGGAGGGACTCCATCTTCTCTGCCCTGGAAGGAAAGCGGGGGGGTTCAGTGGTCCCAAGAGGGGGCTCATATCACAAAGCTGATGCTTTGGAGAGAGGGGCATCAACTGACAATATATAGCAGAGTTCCATTTGTAATAAAGGACAAGCTGTTAGAAAACCTGGAGAGAGCTTTTTAATCTTAAGCGGGTGAAGAACCTCACACCCCTGGCCAACCCCTGGTCTGCTGGGTAATGAAGCAATGAGGGCATGGGTTTCTACCAGGTCAACCCCCTGCCCATCCAGTGTCCAAAAAACAGACTGGAAATAGGGCAAGCAGCTTGACTGGCTCAACTATAGATTAAATGGTGGAATCGCAGAGCAAATGAGTGCCTGCCTTAGAAATAGCCTCACAGCCAGTCCCAGCTACAGCCCGGGCTGAGAAGGCAAGACAACCATTGGGAAGTGTCCACACCAGGCCTCAGTCTCCCCGTCTGTCTTTTTGTCCTGATTCGGGTGTGGGTGGTCTAGGTTTCCCATACTTAGATTTGGTGGTCATGGGTAACCTCCTAGAGGAAGGAGTGCCTGTCACTGGCCAGGGATGAGGAACTAGAGGTTAGTTTGGGGGTTTTATTTCTCCTACATAATGAGAACTTCTTTGGCAACTCAGAACAGTTCAGGCTGAGGTTTCTTAGGCTTTTCTTCATGGCCACCTTAAGAACCCAGGATACCCACTGGGTGGGCCACCAGAGCCCCACCCAGTCAAGAAGAAGGGGAAGGGGGCTGTGGCCAGCTCAGTGATCCCTCTTTTAAGGAACATTCTGGATGCCCCCCTCAACAACATGGGCTTCCATCTCATTGGTCAGACCTGTGTCACATGGCTGCCATAGCTGCAAGGGAGTCTGGGAAACGTTTGAGCTTGACACCCATCCACTTCAAATCAGGTTCCTAAGGCCCTGACACAGTAACCCCCCTGCAACTCTTTCCCTCCAGCAACAGGCACAACCCTCTCCCCCAAGCTGCTTTCCAAAAAGCCTGCTTGAGACAGCCCAGGCTCTGCTTGAGGCCCTCATGAGACCTACGCCAAAGCCTGGCCACTCAGGGCAAAAATGTGACACCCTCCGTAAGCCAAAAACATGAAATCACCTCCCAGAGCGGGGGCAAGGTAAGGGAGAGGTGCAGCAGGGGGGACACAGGGAGGTCCCGCCGCTGGCTCGGTGCACCCCCAAGACCACCTCCTTTGCGGCCGGTTGCTGGTTACTGGCGAGGGCACGACCCCACACCCACCCCGGGGGAGGGGGGGGCGTGCCGGCGGAGGGGCTTGGGAGCGCTGTTGCGCATGCGTTCTCCCTCTGCCCCTCCCGCCCCCCGCCTCCCCACACCTCTACCCTTTGGGGGCCGGGTGGGAACATCTCCTCCTCTGTCAGTCCTGTCAGAGCTGCGGTGGGTTCGCGTCCGAGCACTCCCGCCTTGCCCAGGACTGAGGTAAGCCAGGCCGCCGGGCCTCCAGCCCCCGGCCCCCGAGCGGGGAGGCCTTTCCGCGGTGGGCTGTGGGGGTGCGATGGAGGTGGCCTTGGAGGGGGACCCTTCCCCTACCTCCTCCCATTCTCGCTCAGCCACCTTAGTGGAGACAGACCTGGGTAGGGGTGTCCGTGAGTGCGGGAAGCGGGGGCTGTGGGCCCGAGCCTCGGGACTGGGCCGCCCCGGCGCCCTAGAAAGAACCGGACAAGCTGGGCCGGCCAGAGCACAGGCGACAGCTTTAGGGGAGAGCCTGTGGGTCCCCCAGCCGCACCTCCCCTGGCTGAGTCAAGGGAAGCGTGGCCCGGCGCGGGCCTCCCTCCCCTCGACGCGCACCCCTGGATCCTGGGCAAATCCACACGCCGTGGGCCACGTGGCTCCAGGCGGGGGTAACAGGGTCTCAGGGGCCTTTTGGGGACGCTCGTAGCTCTCGGCCCACAGCAAGTGGCTCAGTGTCCCTCGCGGAGGGGGAGACCCCCACTGCCGTCGGTCTGGACCCCCGCGGGGCCGTTTGACCTCCGGCTGGTAAACCACCACCGCCACCTCGCTTGCGGCGGCCTCGCTGTTCCGCGCGGACACAGCGGCCCGACAGGGGGTGGCCCAGCCTCTCGAGGGCGCTCGGAAGAGTCGCGGGGCCCTTAGGCGGCCCCCCCTGCTGCAGGCCCACGTCCCAGGAAATCATTCTTGCTGCTCTTTACTGCTACTGGAGCCCTTTGCCGGGGGGGGGGGTGGGGGGGGTGGGGAGGCGGGAGAGCCCGTCTCGCGTGTCCCCGGCCTCGGGCGCGGGCACCCTCAGATTCCCAGCTGCCCGGACCCCACACTCGAGAGTTAGCCTTCACCCCTCTCCTGCCCCGCGCGCCGCCTTTGGCTCTGAGAGCAAACCCTGGCAGTGCGTTCCACCTTAGGATCTGACCTCCCCATCGATGATGACCTTGGACCCCTGCAGCGGCCTCCTCGCTGCTACATCTTCTCCCTCTTTCTGTCCCCAAGGGTTCGGGGGGCCCCCCCACCAGAAATCTGTCCTCACTTTACCTCTCTTCACCGTGGCCCCCCTTCTTTCTGAGCCAGAGCATCTAATAATTATTGCCAGGAGTCTCTCTGGGCCGAGGACCTCACAGCTGCATCCCCACCTGGGACCTTCCCCGCCCCCCAACCCTGACCTCCAGATCCCAAATTCAACAGAACCCCCCACAGAGACCTCGAACCCACCAACTGCCCCCAAACTGCCATTCTCCCCGGGTTTCCAGAGAGACTCGGGGTAGCAGCCATTATGATGCATTTCCTGAGGCCACACACGGAACCGAGGCCAGGATGTGTATTGAATAAGTTTAATGGTAATTTGCTATTAATAGCTAACACTAATTGAGCACCTGCTGTGTGCCCATCCTCTCCTAACTGCATGATAATTTACTTGCTTATCTTGTTGATGGTCTCCTTCTCACTTCCAGAATCTAATCCTCCCAAGGGCAGGGATTTTAGTCTATTTTGTTCGCTGCCACTTCCCCACCCCCCACACCTCCCACCTTCCTTCCCCACACCCATCACAATACCCCGCTCGCCGGAAGACGCTGGAAATAATGCATGAAAATTAAATAATAATAAAGAGGCCTAACATTAACTGAGCATCTCCCACCTGTTTATCACCTATTGTTGCAGTATATTTTACTGATTTATCTTTGTTGTTGTCACGTTCCTTGGGGGCTGGTGTTTGTTAACTATTTTACCTATTTTTCCCAGTTGTTTGTCCTTGCCACACAGTGGGTTCTCAATAGCCGCATGCTGAATACGTAAGAAAGACTAAATTCTAATGTTAATGGCTAACCGACCTCATAATTTGCCGATTTATTTGATTTATTGTCTCCACCTTTTAGAATACAAACTCCCTGGGGACAAGAATGTTGCTCGGCATATGCTTTGTGACTGGCACGGTGCCGGGCTTGGGGCTCGACGGTGATACGATCCAAAACCAAAATCAAAACTGACCCAAATCCCCACCCTCCCTCGGGAAGGGGGAGGGGCTGCTAATGGGCAGGAGCTTTTTTTCCCCGGGTGAGGAAAATGTTCTTAGATTATGGCGATGGTTGCACAACAGTGTGAAAATGCTAAAACAAAACAAAACAAAACAAAACATTGAATTGTTTACTTTTAACTAGATTAACTGTGGTATATAAATTACATCTAAATAAAGCTGCTCTTAAAATCCCCGCCTTCACGTAGAGGGAATGAGACGGACAGAGATTAAGCAACATAAATAAAGTATTAGGCCTACTAGAAAGTGATTTGCACACACCTAGGCACTTAGTAAATGTTGATTCAATGACACCCAGCTGACCCCTTGCCCCCGAGGGGTCTTGCCTAACCTCCCCCCGCCCCTCCCCCTTGTCGTCTGTTCTCTTTCCCTAGGGCCTGCTGTCCACATCCCTTCCCTGAGCTGTGCACCAGGGGAATGGCGCTGCCGAGAAACGCGAACATGTTTGATCTGGGCCTGGGCACGTGGAGCCTGAGCTCCGAGGAGGAGAGCCAGAGGGCTCAGGCACCCTCCAAGAGTGTTGGGAAGCAGCTGCCCGAGTACAAGGCGGTCGTGGTGGGCGCGAGTGGCGTGGGCAAGAGTGCGCTCACCATCCAGCTGAACCACCAGTGCTTCGTGGAAGACCACGACCCCACGATCCAGGATTCCTACTGGAAGGAGGTTGCCCTGGGCCATGGGGGCTGCATTCTGAACGTGCTGGACACGGCAGGGCAGGCCACTCACAGGGCCCTGCGTGACCAGTGTGTGGCGATTGGGGATGGCGTGCTGGGGGTCTTCGCCCTGGATGACCCTTCGTCTCTAGCCCAGCTGCAGCAGATGCGGGCCACCTGGGGCCCTCACCACACCCAGCCCCTCGTCCTTGTGGGCAACAAGTGTGACCTTGTGAGCACCACTGCAGATGCTCGGGCCGCTGCTGCGGCCCTTGCGAAGAGCTGGGGGGCCCCCTTCGTGGAGACCTCAGCCAAGACCCGGCAAGGTGTAGAGGAGGCCTTTACCTTGCTCATCCATGAGATCCAAAAGGTCCGGGAGGCCATGGCAAAGGAGGCCATGACAGGGCCGGGTGGGGATAAGGCCCGGCACCAGAAGGCCATGTGCCGCTGTGGCTGTTCTGTGGCCTGAAGATCTCGGTCGAGAAGAGTGGCCTGCCCCCAGGCCAGGGTGGTGGATCCTAGACATGAGACCACCTCACCCCCCCACCCCACCCCCCACCCCAGCAACTAGCTGCGTGGGACACTGTTGGTGTACTGGGGATAGATGAATCCCTCTGTTGGGGAGATTTTCATTTGGTGATGGGCATTTGGTAACGTGGGGCATCGTATTGGTTATTGGCGAGCGAAGAGATTGTGTGCCAAATTAAATAAACGGTGTTCTCAGGTTTCAAAGCTGCCTCTGTGCCAAGTGTTACGTGGGTGGGAGTGAAACTGGGGAGAATGTTACTTGAGTTGTGACAATTCTTTCATTCAAGAAATGTTGGGGGGAGCCCACTGTGTGCCAGGCCCTGCTTTGGGTGCAAAGGACGTAGAAGCAAACAAGAGCCTTAGAAATCCCTGGCCTCGCAGATATAACATGAGGCTATGTATTAAAAAGCGACGGTAGGAATAGAGTGACAGGGAGGTGAAGGAAAGCCTTACTGAGTAGGTGACATTTGAGTAAAAACGTGCAGGGAAATAGGGCCTGTGCGAAGGTCGGAGCATAAACCAGCTCCCGCCACAACTCGAAGTATCTTCAGGTGGGGGGTGAGAATACAGATAGCACTCCCCATACTATATTACTGAATATCTAAACTTTACAAATCAAGCTAACAAATGCAGACAATGCGTCCTATCTCCCTGCCTTGAGAGGTACACTTTCTTCATGACCTGGAGGCCCAGGTTTGAATTGCTCAGACGCAGAGCCCCATGCCCCACGCAAGGAGGTGTGTGTTGGGAAGGCCTACAGCCCCCTAGCCTGCAGCCCACTCCCTCTCTTCCCACTGGTAGCCCTTACCCCCGCCCCCCCCCCCCCCCCAGAGCAGGAAGGCTCATGGGTGCCTGTGGACAGGGCCGGAGGCACAGCTCAAAACCACTCAGGCCTCACAGCCACCCCTTCCTTGGTCCTCAGAAGGATGGACCCCAGGAAAATGCTGCTGCAGGCCCTGAAAGTGTCCTCAGAGCCCTGTGGGGTGGGGCCCAGGATCTGGGTGGTTACTGCCATTGTCTTTACGGACGCCTCCCCCAGTGAGAAGAGAGGCAGAGAGTGGGGGAGGGGGGACTCTAAAGGGCCCACCCAGGGCAGGGGGCCCTCTGCCTTTGTCTAAGGGTCACCACCGCCACTCAGCCCACCAGCCCCCACCTTGAAACCGCCACTCCGGACAAGCATATAGCTGCTTCAGATTGCATTTATTGTGGGGCCAAAGGCGGGGATCTTGGGGTTCTAGGGCTGCAACTGCGTCTTAGGCTGACGGGGTAAGCCGCTCTCGATGTGCCAACGGGGAGCAGTCGGGGTGTTGGGGTGGGGTGGTCCTGGGCCCGAGGGTGCTCAGGGGGGCAGGAGGCGGCGAACCGGCGCCTGGGGCGAGGGGGTCTCCAGGCGCTTCACCCGCAGCAGGGCCCCCAGCACTCCCTCCGGCGGCACCTCGGGGCCCAGATCCTGGTCGGCGGCACGGCGGAGGCGGCGCGGGACAGCCATAGCCTCGGGGTCGGCGCTCCCCGCCAGGATTCGCCCCAACAAGTACCTGCCGGAGAGCCCGAGAGGAAGGTAGTGAGGCTGTGCCCGCGCATCAACGCCGCTGCCCTAGGGCCCAGACGGCCCTGCAACCCCATACTGCCCGGGGACCCGGCCGTCTCCAGCCCACTGCTTTCCAGTTGTCCCTGCCTCCCAGCCCGCACACTACGGTTTCCCTGCCTCCCACTCCTCCCCCCAGCAACCGGACATCGGAGCCCCCCTCCCCCGCCCGGGACCTGCAGTCCCGTTCCCCACTGTCTCCGCAGCCAAGCACCTCTGACCCTAACACCTTGGGTGGCGGTCCCCACTCCCTCCTAGGATCCCAGGGCCTAGGTGTTGGCACCACGCTGTGAGGCAGGCCCCCCCGCCGCCCCTCGCCCTCCTACCCCTGCCCCCCCCCCCGGCCCGCCACAGCCCGGGGATGCAGGCGCCGCCCCCTGCCCACCCCTTGCCGGGGTACCTCAGCAGCTCCGGGTCCACATCGGGCGTCTCGTCGCCGGCGTCCTCGGCCTCTGGGCCGGTGGGGCCGTCATCGTAGACCGGGGGCCGGGGTCTGAGCGCAGCGGCGGGGGCAGGGCCGGGGACGAGCTGGGCCGCGAGGGCGGCGGGGTCCAGGCGGGCGCGGAGCAGGGCGCGGGCCAGCTGAGCGGCGGGCGCGTCGGGGTCGTCCTCCAGGCCCAGCGCGGGGTCGTTGGTGCGGGGGGTGCTCCAGGCTCGCAGAAGCTGCGCCAGGACGCGCGCCTGCTGATCCTCGGCCTCCTGCGCCTCGGCCCGCGCCCGCTCCTGCCTCTCGGCCTCCAGCAGGTGCGCCAGCGCCCGCGCCAGCTCCTGCACGGCCCCCGCCGCCTCGCCCCGGGGCACTGCTCTCCGGAAGCGGCGGGGGCCGCCAGCCTCGGCCAGGGGCGACGAGGCTGCGCCCAGGCCGCGGGGCTCCTGCCGGAAGACGTGGCAGGGGGGAGATGTCAGCGTCTGTCAGGCCAGGGACACCCCCCCCACCCAGGGGAGCCCCGTGGACCTCAAACACCCCCAGATGCCACCAAAGGCACCGCGGCCCCTCAAATATACCCAAACACCCCTAAGGCCACCGGAGACCCCCCCCCCCCGACGATTTCCTAGTGATTCAGAATTTGCCCCAGGGTTGCCGGAGAACAGGTGTCTTTATAGGAGTGGTGGTGGCGTTTATGAGAGCCATAGATTTTTCTATGTTGATGCTGTGGACTATAAGAACCATATTTGCATTTTATAGGTTCCTACTGTTCACTTGTTTTGCCCAAAAGGTAGCAAACTGTTACGCACCTTGCATTTCGGAATCTATGTCTAGATCAGTACTTTCAGTACATCCTTTCTCTCTCTCTTTTCTTTCTCCTCCCTCCCTCCGTGTCTCTCTCCCTCCCTCTTCTCTCTCTCTCTCTCTGTTTTCCTTTCTTTCCTCTTCATTGAATCTCTTTTGTATGGATGTACACATTTTATTTAACCAGTCTTTGATTGATGGGCATTTACGGTGTTTCCAATCTTTTGCTATTGGTGGTTTTTTTTTAAGATTTTATTTTTTAAGTAATCTCTACACCCAATGTGGGGCTGGAACCCACAACCCCATCAAGAACCTGGCGCTCCACGCTGTGAATTGTGCAAGACTGTTGAATCACAGATCTGTACTTCTGAAACAAATAATGCAATATATGTTAAGAAAAAAAAAAGAAGAAGAAGATAGCAGGAGGGGAAGAATGAAGGGGGGGAAATCGGAGGGGGAGACAAACCATGAGAGACGATGGACTCTGAAAAACAAACTGAAGGTTCTAGAGGGGAGGGGGGTGGGGGGATGGGTTAGCCTGGTGATGGGTATTAAAGAGGGCACGTTCTGCGTGGAGCACTGGGTGTTATGCACAAACAACGAATCATGGAACACTACATCAAAAACTAATGATGTAATGTACAGTGATTAATATAACAAAAAAAGAAAAAGAAAAAGAACCTGGTGCTCCAGTGACTGAGCCAGCCAGGCACCCCCACCCCCAATCTTTTGCTATTCTTGTAATGTTGGGATGTATAATCTTGTTCATATATCATTTGGCATGTGTGTAAATCTTTCTGTAGAATAAATTACCCAATGATTAATTTTCAACTCAAGACAGTTTTAAAGCAATTTCAGAAAGTTTAAAGAAATAAAAACCGGTATCAGAAGTATGAGTAAGGAACAAAAGACCATAAAAATGACTATGAAGATTTGAAAAAGAAACACCTAGAACATCTACAAATATGTTTTAAGTGAAATTCAAAATGAAAAAGGCAAGGGGCGGGGCGCCTGGGTGGCTCAGTCGTTAAGCGGCTGCCTTCGGCTCAGGTCGTGATCCCCGAGTCCTGGGATCGAGCCCCGCATCGGGCTCCCTGCTCGGCGGGAAGCCTGCTTCTCCCTCTCCCTCTCCCCCTGCTTGTGTTCCAGCTCTCGCTGTGCCTGTCTCTGTCAAATAAATAAAAAACATCTTGAAAAAAAAAAAAAGAAAAAGGCAAGGGGCTCCTGGCTGGCTCAGTGGGTGGAGCCTGTGACTGGATCTCTAGGTTGTGAGATCCAGCCCTGATCCAGCCCTACGTTAGATGGAGAGATTACTTAAAAGTGAAATCTTTCAAAAGAAATTAAGTGGGCCAGTTGAACAGTAGATTCAGTCCAGCAGAAGGAAGTAATAGGATTGAACAGAGCTTGAGAACAGATCCACAAATATTGACACTAGCTACATGGCAGAAAGGACACTCAGCACAGTGGAGACAGGACCGACTCCTTCAAAAACCCATGCAGGAACAACAAATGACCCAAACGTGGGAGCAATGGAAAGGAAACGATAAATAGGGGCGCCTGGGTGGCTCAGTCGTTAAGCATCTGCCTTCGGCTCAGGTCATGATCCCAGGGTCCTGGGATCGAGTGCTCTCTCTCTCTCTGACAAATAAATAAAATATTTAAAAAAGGAAAAGATTAATAAATCTGACTACATGAAAATTAAGGATTTCTTTTTGTCCCAAGACACCATAAAAAGAATGAACAGTCATACCAGAGCGGGAGGGCGCCTGGGCGGCTCAGTTGGTTAAGCGACTGCCTTCGGCTCAGGTCATGATCCCAGGGTCCTGGGATCGAGTCCCGCATCGGGCTCCCTGCTCGGCGGGGAGTCTGCTTCTCCCTCTGACCCTCTGCCCTCTCATGCTCTCATTTTCTCTCTCAAATAAATAAATAAAATCTTAAAAAAAAAAAAAAAACCAGAGCGGGAGAAGATGCTTACAACACAAAGTCAATAAGGGATTAGTATCCAATATACCAAAAAAAATGCCTAAAAAGCAAAGAGAAAAACAAACTAATATAAAAATAGGGAGAGGCTCCTGGCTGGCTCAGCTGGAAGAGCTTTGGACTCTTGATCTCGGGGTAGTGAGTTGAGCTCCACATGGGTGTAGAGATTACTTAAATAAAAAATAAAAGCTAGAGGGGCGCCTGGGTGGCTCAGTCGTTAAGCGTCTGCCTTCGGCTCAGGTCATGATCCCAGGGCCCTGGGATCGAGCCCCGCGTCCGGCTCCCCACTTGGCAGGGAGTCTGCTTCTCCTTCTCCCACTCCCCCTGCTTGTGTCCCCTCTCTCGCTGGGTCTCTCTCTGTCAAATAAATAAATATAATCTAGAGACCCAGCGAGAGAGGGAACACAAGCAGGGGGAGCAGGAGAGGGAGAAGCAGGCTTCCCACTGAGCAGGGAAGCCCGATGCGGGGCCCGATCCCAGGACCCTGGGATCATGACCTGAGCCGAAGGCAGATGCTTAACGACTGAGCCACCCAGGCGCCCCAATAAATATAATCTTTTAAAAATAAATAAATAAAAACTAGATTAAAAAATAGGGAAAACTAATGATCAAGTATTTCACAAAAAAGGAAACAAAACGAGTTACTAAATATATGGAAAATAGTGAACCTCATTAGCCATCAGGAAAATGCAAATTAAAGTGCCAGTGAGATACTAAGCATAATATGTCCCAAAGATCGCCAGAATTCAAACCGCCTAATGATGCCCAATGTTGACATGGCTGTGGGAAAAACAGAAACTCTCATACATTGCCGGTAGGAATTCAATTGCCAAAATAACTTTGAAAAACAATTCGGCTTATGTCTAAAAAGCTGCACAAATCCTATGACCCACCCCTGGGGTGCTACACCCCCGGATAGCTTTTGTGTATCTACTACTGGACCCGAGTTCATGAAAAAGCACATCGGGCACTGTTTGTGACATCATAGAAGTGGACCGAGGGGGAAAAAAGCCTGGAAACCACCCAAATGTCTACTGACATGTTGAGAACGCATGTATAAACCATGATATACTCATATACTGATGATATTCTCAGAACATGAAATATTAGGCAGCAATAAAAATAAATGAATTATAGCCACGCACTTCAATGTGCAAATGTGGATGGTGAGTGCATCTCACAACTGATGCAGAGCCAAAAAAAAAAAAAGCAAGTTAACGAATTCCACTGCAGGCTGCCTGAGATTACCAGATGCCCTGATGACTTCCTAGTGACCCCTAGTGACTACAAGGAGCCTGATGCCTGGTACGATTCCATTTCTACGAGGAAAGGCTAAACAACATATTCAGACATACACACATATGTGATAAGCTACAAACAAAAGTAAGGAATCAATGAACAAAAAATACAGGATAACGATTATGGAGCAGGGGGGTTGCTGTGCGCAGGGGGCCCCCAGGGGCCTCTAACTATTGGTCATGCTCTATTTCTTAACCTCAGTGGTGGGTACACACAGGGGTTATTTTATCATTATTCCTTACATCATACATGTATGTTAACTATAGTAAGTCATATATAAAATATTTACTAATTTTTTAAGCCCCCCATCCTTTTTTTTTTAAGATTTTTTATTTATTTATTTGACAGAGAGAGACACAGCGGGAGAGGGAACACGAGCAGGGGGAGTGGGAGAGGGAGAAGCAGGCTTCCCGCTGAGCAGGGAGCCCGATGCGGGGCTCGATCCCAGGACCCCTGGGATCATGACCTGAGCCGAAGGCAGAAGCTTAAAGACTGAGCCACACAGGAGCCCCAAGTGGCCCATCCTGGACGCAGACAGCCCTGACAAGTTGAAGGATGATGTGCTCCAGGTGCCCTGGGCGCCCACCACGCCTTAGCTCCTGGGGAGTCACACACTCACCAGCAATCACAACCTCACACACACTCGCATGGACTAGCAGGCCTTGAGATGTCACAGGTGCAACGCGACACTGCCACATCCCCACGCGAGGAACTGCACACGTTCACATAGGCGGCTGCCCATGCGGTTACGATGGCCAAGCTGCCCAGATGCAAGGACACGCGCCACCCTTAAAGACACAATGCAGCACGGAGACATCATGGCTTCTCTCCCCAGAATGACACAGCTCCATAAAGGGGCAGGGAGAAGCAGCCTCGGGAACACCCATACAAAATCCTAGTCACTTAGGCCAACAGAACCAAAATGGGATGTGCGCATGGGGATGCAAAGACCACTCCCACCTAAAAAACGAAATCTCACACAAACACACACACGGACACGCCCATAGGCTAGCCATCACCATAGGATTCACAAACACTCACACGGGGTCCCCGAGACAAGTCAAATGCAGAACACCCCCAGCATCACACACACTGCCCACCCAGACCCACAACGGCGCGTCTGGAGGGACGCTCGGAAGCGCTGACATCAAAGGACACGCACTTACAGGGCCAGCACATTCTCACGCCCCAGTCATCGCCTCTCGGGCAGAGACCAGTGCGCGCACCCCCTTCCTTCATGCGCGCTAGTCCCGTGGACAGCGCCACAGGCGACCGGTGGGGCGAGGCCGGGCCCGCGCCAGGTGCCAAGGGTGGGCAGGGCGTGGCGGCCGGCCGAGCCCCGCACACCCGGACACCGAGTCCCGCATGGCCTGGGCGCGCGGACTGGCGGGGGCACCCGGGCCACCCTGGCCGATCTCCCCCGCACGTCCGGGAGCAGGCGGGGGGCCCGCGAGGACGAGGGGAGAGCAGCCGAGCACAGACCCTCGCCCGCAGCATCCTCCCGCCCACCCCCACCCCGTGCCCGACCGGTGTCGCACCTTTACCGGCCGTGCGCAGAACGCGGGGGGCGGCCGAAGTAAGCCGAACAGCAGCAGCACCAGAAGGCCGACGCCCCCGGCCCGCGGCCCGCCGAGCAGCGGCGACCACGCCATGCTGCCCCAGCGAGCCGGGCTCCGGACGGGCGGACTGGCTGGCAAGTGCGCAGCGCGGGGGCGAGCGGGCAAGGCTGCGGGGCTCAGCGGCTGCGCGCGCCAGGGAACCCGGCCCTCCCCCTGCCCGCACCCCCTCTCCGACCACTCTACGCAGGCGCAGCCGGGGAGCTCCAGCAGCCTCCCCATCCTGCCCGTCGCCATGGAGATGCCCAAGGGGCAAGGTGGTAAGCTGGAGCCTGCCATGGCGGTTGCCATGGCAGTCGGAGGGCAGTTACCGGGGCAACAGACCTTGCTGTCCCTTAGCAGACAGGCAGGCAAAATTGACTCAGTGGGGTGGAATGGGGATCCGGTCCCCACCTCTCCCACCCTGGGGAGGAGACATATGACTTTGTTCCCTGGATAAACAGTTCCTCGCTACTGTGGGTGAGGATAGATACATAGATAAATAGATTTCACCCATATATTGTTCCAGAAAGGGTTTCAAGCCACTTGAAATGACACATCAAAGGAGACAAAACTTTGGTAAAATTTGAGTATACACTGGGCAAAAAATGTTGGGAGGGGAAATGTTAGTGGTTATTTCTGGGTGGGGAGATAAATTATGGTTTGTCACTCTGTCCTTTACACTTCTCTCTGTTGTGTGAAAAAATGTTGCAACGAATATGTATTCCTATTAAAATCAGATAAAAATGAAGAGATTTTCATTTAGGAATTAAAACAAAGTATGAGGGAGCCTGGGTGGCTCAGTCAGTAAAGCGTCTGCCTTCGGCTCAGGTCATGATCCCGGGGTCCTGGGATGGAGCCCCACATCTTATCGCATTGGGCTCCCTGCTCGGCAGGGAACCTGCTTCTCCATCTCCCATTCCCCCTGCTTGTGCTGTCTCTCTATCAAATAAATAAATAAAATCTTTAAAAAAATTAATTAAAAAAAAGTATGGTAACATGGCACAAATTAAAAGTGAAGAAAAGAAAGATCCCTTTATGCTGCTGTGAGTATATCTAACCCATTGATTCTGTCTCCATCTCTTCAGTATTAAGAACAACTTTACAATAAAAATCATTATACACATCCCTTTATGGGCCTGAAGATGATGTACCCAATGATGGTGTGATGGACAGATGTTTAAGGTGGTTCCCATGATCCTTGCCTTCTGGTGTCCACAATCTTGTGTAATCCCCTCCCCTTTGAAAGTGTGCATGACCAAAGGTGACCAGATATATGTGATTACATGTCCATAATTACATCAGAAATGAGGTTGATGGGGCACCTGGGTGGCTCAGTCAGTTAAGCAGCTGCCTTTGGCTCAGGTCATGACCCCAGGGTCCTGGGATCGAGCCCCATGTCGGACTCCCTGCTCCTCGGGGAGCCTGCTTCTCCTTCTCCCTCTGCCTGCCACTCCCCCTGCTTGTGCTCTCTCTCTCTCTCTCTCTCTCTCTCTCTCTCTCTCTCTGTCAAATAAATAATATCTTAAAAAAAAAAAGAATTGAGGTTGGACTGTTACGGGCGGGAGAGTCTGCGTTGGGTGAATGGAGGTGTTGGTTCTTCGATTTCCCATGAAAGATTTACATGAAGATCTACACTCAAAGGCAGCCAGAAGGAAGGTAGCAAGCATGAAGCAGTTTATTAAGGACAATATATACTCAAGAATGGAGAGTGGGCAGGCCCAGAGGTGGCAACTGCACCAGGTTAGAGGTGTCTTTTCTTTTTATGGTTGTATAGGTTATGGGTCATAGCAGGGCGGTCTCTGACTGAGGTTGTTTCCAACCATCTAAGGGACTCCTCCTACCAGTTGGGAGTGGGAGTTTTTGGCCCTACATGGTTCTTGCTGGAATTGTTATGGCCATCTTTCCCTACAGTGTGGGGGGGGGCATTGAAACTGGGCACAGACTGGTGGCTGGACCCCAGGCCACCCTGGCGGTATAATATATAATGTAAATATATTATAATGAAGCTCTAGGTTACCCTAGCCTCAGGTGGCAAGAAAGAGAGGTAGCCTCGAGGAATCGAAGGCGGCCTCCAGCTGACAGCCAGCAAGAAATCAAAGCCCCCAGTCCTTCACCTGCAAGGAACTGAATTCTGCCAATGACCAGAGTGAGCTTGGATCCTTCCCCAGTCAGGCCTCATAGGAGACTGCAGCCCTTGTCAACACCTTCATTTCAGCTTTGTGAGACCCTAAGCAGAGATCCTAGTTAAGCCATGTCCTGACTCCTGACCCACAGAAACTGTGAGTTAATGTTGTTGTAAGTCTGTTGTTTTAAGCTGAGAAGTAACATAGCATCAACAAACTAGGAGTAGAAGAGAACATCCTCAACCTGATGAAGGACAAAACCCCACAGCTAACATCATACTTAACAGTGCGGGGCGCCTGGGTGGCTCAGTCGTTAAGCGTCTGCCCTCGGCTCAGGTCATGGTCCCAGGGTCCTGGGATCAAGCCCCACATCGGGCTCCCTGCTCAGTGGGGAGCCTGCTTCTCCCTCTCCCCCTGCTTGTGTTCCCTCTCTGTGTCTCTCTCTCTGTCAAATAAGTAAAATCTTTAAACAAAAACAAAAAACAGTGAAAGACTGAAAGCTTTCTCCCCAGGGATCAGGATCAAGACAAGGATGTTCCAGGGGCACCTGGCTGGCTCAGTCTTTAGAGCACCTGACCCTTGATCTTGGGGTGGTGAGTTCAAGCCCCACATTCCCGGGTGTAGGGCTTACTTAAAAAAAAAAAAAGATAAGGATGTTTCCTCTCACTTCTATTTCTTTTTTTTCTTCCAAAGATTTTATTTATTTATTTGACAGAGAGAGAGAGACAGCGAGAGAGGGAACACAAGCAGAGGGAGTGGGAGAGGGAGAAGCAGGCTTCCCACGGAGCAGGGAGCTGGATGCGGACTCGATCCCAGGACCCTGGGATCACGACCTGAGCCGAAGGCAGACACTTAACCGACTGAGCCACCCAGGTGCCCCACTCTCACTTCTATTTGACATTGTACTGAAGGTTCTAGCCAGGGCACTTAGCCAAGAAAAAAAGACATCCACAGTGGAAAGGCAGAAATGAAATTATTTCTATTTGCAAATGATGTGACTTTATACATGGATAATCTTAAGGAATCTACAACAAAACCATTTGAGCTAATAGATGAGGTTACAGGATGTAAGATCAATATTATAAAACTCAATTGTATTTCTATACACGAGCAATGAACAATCCAAAAATGAAAGAAAACAATTCCATTTGCATTACCATCAAAAAGAATAAAAACACTTAGAAACAAAGTTAACAAAATAGGTGCAAGACTGTACCCTGAAAACCACAAAAACCATCTAACATAAACTCAAATCCATAATCACTTACTTCCAACATCCATTTCTCAAGTACTCCATGGTTCCCCATGATGTATGGTCTCCCTCATTGTAGCAAGCTAATAAACCCAATTTGGTTCCTGATGGTCTTTGACTGATGGGCATTAACACAAATGGAGGAGGTTTCACTGAGATTCAGCAGAAACCCGCACTGCCCTACCCTGTGACCTTCAACTCAGTAATAGTGTACATATCTGAAACGCCTTGTGTCTCCAGCTAATTGAGTCACATCCCTGCCCATGCTTGGCTTGGGGGTAAATTCACAGTGACTTGAATATAGACATTTCAATGAGGTCCTCTGCATTGATTTGTTTTGTTTTCCTAGGAATAAGGATCCCCCGGAATTTGGTTATCTAATCAGATACATACTGTTACTTGGTAAAATTGTTTTCTAGCTTTCATCGATCCGTTCCTGTGGTCTGTCCAATTGTATATGTGAAACATATAAGAGTTATATTTAGTTACATGGTTGAGTGTTACTTCACAACAAAAGGAAAGTCTATAGAAAAAGAAAGAGCATAACCCTGACATTTATTCTCAAGCTGACCCTGGGGGCTGAGGAGTCCTGGTATCCAAGGCTTGTTTGTCCAAAGGATGCTGGTCTGGGGAAACCATTAGAAACCATTAGAAAATCTTACATGGAAGCAGCCTTAAATAGGTATTTGTACACACGTGTTCATAGCAGCATTATTCACACAGGTAAACATGGAAGCCACCCAAGTGTTCATTGGTGGATGAATGGGTAAGCAAAATGGGATATATACCTACAATGGAATATTATTCAGCCTTTAAGGAAGGAAATTCTGACACATGCTACAACATGGATGAACACCGAGGACATTATGCTAAGTGAGATAAGCCACTCCCTAAAAGAGGAATACTGAAGGAGTCCACTTACATGAGATACTTAGAAGAGTCAAAATCATAGAGACAGAAAGTAGAACAGTGGGTTACCAGGGGCGGGGGGAGGGGGTAGGGAGTTAGTGTTTAATGAGCACAGAGTTTCAGGGTTTTTTAAAGATTTTATCTATTTATTTGAGAGAGAACACAATCGAGCATGAGTGGGGGGGGCAGAGGGAGAGGGAGGGACAGAGGGAGAAGCAGACTACCCGCTGAGCAGGGAGCCTGTCGCGGGACTCGATCCCAGGACTCAGAGATCATAGCCTGAGCCGAAGGCAGACGCTTAACAGACTGAGCCACCCAGGCGCCCCTGGAGTTTCAGTTTTATAAGATGAAAAGAGTTACCCAGATGGATGGTGGTGATAGTTGCACAACATTATGAATGTATTTAATACTACTGAAATGTACACTTACAACGGTAAAGATGGTAAATTTTATGTGTATTTCACCACAATAAAACAAACAAACAAAACTTACATGAATTTCTTCTTCAGTCTTGTCTTTGTGTCCCTGAGAATTGCTTTGTTAATTTCATCTGCTCAGAGTCAGGAGGGTTTTTATTCCTGGCCCAGGATCATGACGGTTGGCCTTTAGCCAGAATCTGGAGACAACAGTTACACAAGCAAACCCTTATGGAGCACTGCAATTCTTATGGGATCTTCTCAGTCTAAAACTGTGCCTCTCAGGCCAAGCACCTTTGTCCTTCATGTTTTTTCACCGGAAAGTCAACACATATGTTTATCTAACTGAACTGACATAATTTCACCAGGGAAATTTCAAAATTGTAGTAACTACTTTGGGAAACTTCTGCCATGAACAAGATTGTTCATTTGAGGGCTGCCTTAGAACAAAAAGGGCAGCTGGGGCACCTGGGTGGCTCAGTAGGTTAAGCATCCGACTCTTGATCTCAGCTCAGGTCTTGATCTCAGGGGTCGGGAGTTCAAGGCCCTCAGTGGGCTCCACACTGGGCATGGCACCTACTTAAAAAACAAAATTTATAAAATTAAAAAAAAAAGAGCAAAAAGGGCAAGAAATCCACATGAAGAGATGGCTTGTTTCATCCATATAAGAGAGAGATCATTTTGTTTAACCAAGGAGACACGCTTCTCTTCATTTCTGTATTTGGAGGTTAAGGAGTGCTGACTATTAAGATTTTATTTATTTGTTTGTTTGTTTTATTTTGGAGAGAGAGCACACTAGCTCGAGCAGGGGGAGGAGCAGAGCGGGAGGGAGAAAGAATCTCAAGCAGACTCCTCGCCAAGCACAGAGCCTGGGGGCGGGGGGCAGGTTCCATCCCATGACCCTGAAATCACCACCCCAGTAGAAACCAAGTTGGACACTTAACTGAGCTACCCGACTTTATTTATTTATTTATTTGAGAGAGAGAAATCACATACGTGCTCCAGCTGGGGGAGGGGCAGAGGCAGAGGGAGAGAAGTAGACTCCCCACTGAGTGTGGAGCCCTACTTGGGATTGATCCCACAACCCCGAGACTATGACCCGAGTGGAAATCAAGAGTCAGCTGCTTAACTGACTGAGCCACCCAGGTGCCCCAAGGAGTGCCGACTTTATTTTTTAAGATTTTATTTATTTCGGGGTGCCTGGGTGGCTTAGTCGTTAAGCATCTGCCTTCGGCTCAGGTCACGATCCCGGGGTCCTGGGATCGAGCCCCGCATTGGGCTCCCTGCTTGGCAGGAAGCCTGCTTCTCCCTCTCCCACTCCCCCTGCTTGTGTTACCTCTCTCGCTTTAAAATAAATAAAAATAAAAAATCTTTTAAAAAAAGATTTTTATTTATTTCTTTGACAGAGAGGGCACAAGCAGGGGGAACGGCAGGCAGTGGGAGAGGGAGAAGCAGGCTCCCAGAGGAGCAGGGAGCCCGATGGGGGGCTCGATCCCAGGACCCCGGGATCATGACCTGAGCCGAAGGCAGCTGCTTAACCAACTGAGCCACCCAGGTGCCCCAGAGCGCTGACTTTTTTTAAAAATTTTTTTATTGTTATGTTAATCACCATATATTACATCATTAGTTTTTGATGCAGTGTTCCATGATTCATTGTTTGTTCATAACACCCAGTGCTCCATGCAGAACGTGCCCTCCTCAATACCCATCACCAGGCTAACCCATCCCCCTACCCCCCTCCCCTCTAGAACCCTCAGTTTGTTTTTCAGAGTCCATCATCTCTCATGGTTCGTCTCCCCCTCTGACATACTCCCCTTTTCTTCCCCTCCTGTTATCTTCTTCTTTTTCTTTTTTCTTAAAATATGTTGCGTTATTTGTTTCAGAAGTACAGATCTGTGATTCAACAGTCTTACACAATTCACAGCGCTCACCGTAGCACATATCTTCCCCAATGTCTATCACCCAGCCACCCCATCCCTCCCACCCCCCACCACTCCAGCAACCCTCAGTTTGTTTCCTGAGATTAAGAATTCCTCATATCAGCGAGGTCATGTGATACATGTCTTTCTCTGATTGACTTATTTCACTCAGCGCTGACTTTTTAATACTATGCCTTGATAAAATTGTCAAGGGCCTAATTTATTGTTTAAATCGGCTGTAATAACTCTCTTTTTTATTTTTTAAAGATTTATTTATTTATTTATTTGAGAGAGAGAGAACATGCACACGAGGGGGGCGGGGCAGAGGGAGAGGGAGAAAGAGAAAGAATCCTCAAGCAGACTCCCCACTGTGCACGGAGCCCGATGTGGGGCTACATCCCAGGACCCCCGAGACTATGACCCCAAACGCAACCAAGCACCTTTCACCTAACCAACTTGGGCACCCAGGTGCCCCATCTCTTTTTTTATTTTTATTTTATTTATTTTAAGATTTTATTTATTTATTTGTCAGAGATAGAGAGAGAGCACAAGCAGGGGGAGCAGCAGGTAGAGGGAGAAGCAGGCTCCCGCTGAGCAGGGAGCCCGATGAGGGGCTCGGTCCCAGGACCCCGGGATCATGACCCAAGCCGAAGGCAGCTGCTTAACCAACTGAGCCACCCAGGCATCCCATCTCTTTTCATTTTTTATTATTTTATTGGCTCTTTTAAGAGGGGGTTGAAGGGCAGAGGGAGAGAATCCCCTCGATCCCAAGACCCATGGGATCATGACCTGAGCTAAAATCAAGAGTCAGACTCTTTAACCAACTGAGCCACCCAGGTGCCCCTGTAATAACTCTCTTTTGAGTATGTTTATGTCAGATTGTATTTTCACGCAGCCAAAACTCCTCCCCTCTACTTGTGGAGGGAACATAACTAGCTTTTTGCAGTGATAATTTCTTTTTTTTTAAGATTTTATTTATCTATTTATTTGAGACAGAGCACACAAGCAGGGGGAGCGGCAGACAGAGGAAGAGGGAGAAGCAGACTCCCTGCCAAGCACAAAGCCCGACACAGGGCTCAATCCCAGGACCCCGGGATCATGACCAGAGCCAAAGGCAGACGGCCAACCGACTGAGCCACCCAGGCATGATAATTTCATGTTCATCTGAAGCCACTTCAGGAACCCTTATCAAAATGGACAACAAATGAAGGCAATTCTATATCCCTTGCCATACTTGAGATAGCCCTAAGAAGAATGGAAGGTAGCAAAGCTGCTTCATGGTATTAGCCACCATAGCAGAGATAAATTGGCCTTGATACTGAACCAACATTGATGGGGTAACTTTAAGGCTCTTGCTGAGATGGTCCCCTTGAATGTCATACCTCCAATAACACAATCATGGCAAAGACTGTAACGGTAGGACGTGGATAGGAACCCAAGACTTGAGGCCCCTTTGAACACCTCCAAATGGGTTATGAGCATGTTCTGGCTGTGGTTTACTTTCCAGGCCAACTGAGCTTTTCATTGCCAGAGAGCTTTTGCTGTAAGGGTAGGGGAAATCACTTGCTTTTGTATTTGACTTGGGGAATCTCAACTTCTCTCTCCAGTAATAGGGACACATAAGGCACTCATTTAAATAACTCTTATCTGAAAACTCTGTAAAGTTTTAACTTACAAACTCTACAGCCATTATCATCCATAATCCTCAGAAAAAGTAGAGAGACTGAACGGAATTCTAAAACTAAAAGCAACACAGAACAAACTGATGGTTGCCAGAGGGGGAGGGGTGGGGGGAACAGGCTCAAAGGGGTGCGGGGGAGTGGGGCATACAGGTTTCCAGTTATGGAATGAACCAGTCACGGGGATGAAAGGCACAGCATAGGGAGTAAGTCAATGGTGTTGTAATGGTCTTGTATGGTGACACAGGGTAGATATACTTGTGGTCAGCATAGCGTTACATATAGAGGTGATGAATCACTATGAATTACTATGTATACCTGAAACTAATGTGAGAGTGTATGTCAACTAAACTTGAATTACAAAAAATATCAGGGCGCCTGGGTGGCTCAGTCGCTTAAGGGTCCGCCTTCGGCTCAGCTCAGATCACGATCTCGGGATCCTGGGTTGGAGCCCAGTGTCTGGCTCTGAGCTCCGCAGGGAGTCTGCTTGTCCTTCTCCCTTTGTTCTGCCCCCCACTTGTGCTCTCTCTCTCAAATGAGTAAATAAATAAATAAATAACATCTTTTTAAAAAATTGCAACACTTCTGAGAAACCCTCAAACTTCCAGGGACTAAAGTATTATCATTAGCCTTGACGGTAATAAGATCTAACCGCTCCGGGGACTACTTCTGGCTAGTTACTTCTGAGTTAATAACAGACCATCGCATATGTTTTGTTTTTTGTTTTTGTTTTTGTTTTTAAGATTTTATTTATTTATTTGACAGAGAGAGACACAGCGAGAGAGGGAACACAAGCAGGGGGAGTGGGAGAGGGAGAAGCAGGTTTCCCGCGGAGCAGGGAGCCCGATGCGGGGCTCGATCCCAGGACCCTGGGATCATGACCTGAGCCGAAGGCCGGCGCCCAACGACTGAGCCACCCAGGCGCCCCACCCCATATGTTTTGTAATTTCATTTTAAATACTAGATTCTACCCTATTACAGGCCAATGTGACTTCATACTACTAGGACTCATATGATGCTTCCAGATGTCTCCTTAATAGGTTTGAGTTGCATTTACAAAATATCCACCTAGGGAAGCCTGCCTGGCTCAGTAGGAGGAGCGAGCAACTCTTCATCTCCTGGGTTGGAGCTCCACATTAGGTGTAGAGATTACTTAAAAAATAAACAAATTTCGGGGCACCTGGGTGGCTCAGTCGTTAAGCGTCTGCCTTCGGCTCAGGTCATGATCTCAGGGTCCTGGGATCGAGCCCCATGTTGGACTCCCTGCTCGGCGGGAAGCCTGCTTCTCCCTCTCCCACTCCCCCTGCTTGTGTTCCCTCTTTCGCTATGTCTCTGTCAAATAAATAAATAAAATCTTAAAAAAAAAAAGAAACCTTCCTTTAAAAAAAAAAAAAAACCAAAAAACAAATTTCAAAATATCCACCTAAACAAAGCCTGCATGATCAGAGGGAAAACTGCCCTCGAACTTCTTTTTTTTTTTTTTTAAAGATTTTATTTTTTTTTTTTGGTTTTTTTAAAGATTTTATTTATTTATTTGAGAGAGAGAGAATGAGAGATAGAGAGCACAAGAGGGAAGAGGGTCAGAGGGAGAAGCAGACTCCCCGCTGAGCAGGGAGCCCGATGCGGGACTCGATCCCGGGACTCCGGGATCACGACCTGAGCTGAAGGCAGTTGCTTAACCAACTGAGCCACCCAGGCACCCCAGATTTTATTTATTTATTTGAGAGAGAGAGAATGAGAGAGAGCACAAGAGGGAAGAGGGTCAGAGGGAGAAGCAGACTCCCCGCTGAGCAGGGAGCCCGACGCGGGACTCGATCCAGGGACTCGATCCGGGGACTCAATCCAGGGACTCAATCCCAGGACTCCAGGATCATGACCTGAGCCGAAGGCAGTCGCTTAACCAACTGAGCCACCCAGGCGCCCTGCCCTCGAACTTCTTGAAAAAGACGTTAGTAGGCATCAAACAGGATTCTTAGGAATTCTCTGGAAGCTAATGACCGCAGAGGTGCAGAACTTCTCCCCAAGATGACAAGATTAATTTTGATTCTACAGCACCCCTTTTTTCTTTTTATCCCACTATGAATCTTTTTTTAAAAAGATTTTTATTTATTTATTTGAGAGCGAGAGAGATCACAGAGGGAGAGGGAGAAGCAGACTCGCCACCGAGCAGGGAGCCCGATGCGGGGCTCCATCCCGGGCGCCCCTATCCCACTATGAATCTTGATTTTTATTGTATCTTGACACCCTCTAGTAACCAACTAAAATATCTTTCAGTATGATCTCCCTTACTTTTTTAAATTTAAATTCAATTCAATTAACATTTTACTAGTTTCAGAGGTAGTTTAGTGATTCATGAGTTGCATATAACGTCCAATGCTCATTCCATCCAGTGCCCCCCTTAATGCCCATCCTCCAGTTACCCCATCCCCCCACCCACCTCCCCAGATCTCCATTACTTTCACCCTGTTACTTTTGACCTCCTATGGTCTCCCTCTGTCACTTAAGGAAAAAACAAAACCCTCTTGGGTGTTTTCTCAGACCATGGCTACTATTCTGAATTTGATTTCTCTCTCTCTCTCTCTCTCTCTCCCCCTCAAGCACACACACTCATCCACCTGACAAAAAAATTCATAGCTGTTCCTCTAAATACCTCTGAAGGTAGCTTTCTTTTTTATAGGTCCCTTCTGGTCCTAACATTTCCCTCAAAAAAATTAATCCCAAACCTTGATCTTGTAAAAACTGGACACTGGCCTCGCAGAATGCTTCTGCTGAGGTCAGTACAACCCTATCAGCAAAAGCCCTAGAACCATGAGGAATGGGGGTTAGGGCATTTTTGTTCTTAGAAACATTCTAGCCTGTTTTGCTGCTACTGTTGAACTCCAATCAAGACATCTTCCCCTGTAGAGGGATAAAAATTGCCTTTCCCCTGCTGTAATAAATGATACATATACTCTCAATTCCATCTGTGCTCCGCTAGGATGCTTACCTGTACTGAAGCAGGGGACCCGCTTACCCCTGCCAGCTGCAACACTACTTTATCCTGTGCCTTCAGGATAATTGCTCCAGACATTCCGATAGTTAAAACTACCACCCTCCAGTGGACCATGTTTTCCTGAGGCTATCCAGAGATCTCCAACAATGAGGCAAGCAGAAACTCCTCGGAGCTCATGATCTCCGGGTCCCGGAATCGAATCGAGCCCCGCGTCGGGCTCTCTGCTCTGCGGGGAGCCTGCTTCTCCCTCTACCTGCCGCTCCCCCTGCTTGTGCTCGCTCTCCTTCTCTGTCAAATAAATAAAATCTTAAAAATAAAAAAGAAAAATGAAACACCTGGCTCCTCCTTCACGGCAGCTGCTGTTCCCGCGGTAGGGAAAATAGAATCGGAAAAGGTGGTCCCCAACTCGCCTCTGACCTTAGCAGATGCCACGCATGACACGATTTCTATTCTAGAAGCCCAACTAACCAGCTTAAATGTAAATTCGTTAGCCAGAGCTGTCACGAGCCATCTCATCACCTCAGATTTCTTTTGGGCTAGTGAAGGGGAAGGGAAGGGGGGGGGGATGATGCTCCGGGAAACTTCTATGGCACTTACAGAAACACTACAGGTCAGCTAGAGCACTTTCTTATGAGACTAAAAGAAAAAGCCAGCTGCCTGGCTCTTGAGAGACCAGCTGGACTGCGGGACATGTTTCCACGGCCTGAGTGTGATCATCTAGGCCCTGGGCTCCGAGGCTTATTATGAAGACTAATCATCATCTTGTTTTTGGCAACTACCTGTGGCACATTTGGTGTACGTACCCTGTCCAGAGTCTTAAACAGCCACAGCGCAGCTCTTGGCATGTCAGGGAATTCGACACAAACACATCTAACGCAAACCCAAATCCCATAATGTCCTTCCTTAGCTGAGATGCCCCAGCATTCTCCATGGTGTGTATTCTCCCTCGTTGCAATGAGCTAATACACCCAACTTTGTTGAATCACTGGTGTGTTCCTGGTGGTCTTTGGCTGAAGTCCGAGGACATTATTTACTTAAAGAATCCAAGAGAACCAGGGCGCCTGGCTGGCACAGTAGGTTAAGCGTCCGACTCTTGGTTTCTGCTCAGGTCGTGATCTCGGGGTCCTGAGATCGAGCCCTGAGTAGGGCTCAGCGCTTAGTGCAGAGTCTGCTTGAGATTCTCTCTCCCTCTCCCTCTCCCTCTGCCCTTCCCGCTCGTGCTCTGCCTCTAAAATTAATAAATAAATCTCTCTTTTTTTAAAGATTTTATTTCTTTATTTGAGAGAGCGAGAATGAGAGAGAGAGAGAGCACATGAGAGGGGGGAGGGTCAGAGGGAGAAGCAGACTCCCTGCTGAGCAGGGAGCCCGATGCGGGACTCGATCCCGGGACTCCAGGATCATGACCTGAGCCAAAGGCAGTCGCTTAACCAACTGAGCCACCCAGGCACCCTAAATAAATCTCTTTTTAAGAAATCCAAGAAAATCATCTAAAACACTTTTAGACCTAATGACGAAAGTGAGCAAGATGGCCAGAAACAAGACCGAATGTGAGACTGAATGGCTTTCCTTTACAGACACTTAAAAAAAAAATGTAATAGAAAAGGACATTGTTCACCATGGTAAGAAAATCCATCAACCTCCTGTGAATACCTTGAGCAAGAAAAATATGAGCTCTACACATTTTTTTAAAATTTTTGTCATTTGACGTGAGGTGGCATCTCGATTTATTTATTTTTTTATTTTTTTAAAGATTTTTTTATTTATTCATTTGTCAGAGAGAGAGAGCACAAGCAGAGGGAGAAGCAGGCTCCCCGCTGAGCAAGGAGCCTGATGTGGGACCCGACCCCAGGACCCCGGGATCACGACCCGAGCGAAGGCAGACGCTTAACCGACTGAGCCACCCAGGCGTCCCGAGCTCTACACATTTTTACAGAAGGAAAGAAAACGTGGCTGAAATGAATGGAAAGAGATGTTGTGTTCCAGGCATGAAGAATCAACACTGGAGAAATGGGTCCCCAAATTAATCTATATATTCAATTTAAGGCAAGTAGGATTCTTTTTTTCATCTCCTAAATTATGACATATCTTCAAATGAACAACAATCTGCAGAAGATAGTAATATAATGGACACCTGTGAACTCTCAACATTTTTTCATTTGCCCCAAATGTATTTCCTTTAAGAAATGAAATATTTCAGGGCGCCATGATGGCTCAGTCAGTTAAGCGTCTACCTTTTGGCTCAGGTCATGATCCCGGGGTCCTGGGATTGAGCCCCACGTTCAGCTCCTTGCTCAGCGGAGGAGCCTGCTTCTCCCTCTCCCTCTGCCCCTCCTCCCCCACTCATGTGTGCATGTGCTCGCTCTCTTATAAATCAATCAATCTTTAAAAAAAAGAAACAAAATATTTCAGCTCCAGCTGAAACCTACTAGGTTAGCTTCCTCTACTCCGTTCTTTTTTTCTTTCTTTTTTTTTTTTTATTTATTCATTTGAGAGAGAGAGCAGAGTGTGAGAGAGAGCACAAGCTGGGGGTAGGAGCAGAAGAGGGAGAAGCAGACTCCCCGCTGAGCAGGGAGCCCAACGTGGGGCTCGATCATCCTGGAACCCCAGATCAAGACCCGAGCCGAAGGCAGACACTCAACCGACTGAGCCACCCAGGCGCCCCTCTATTCCATTCTATCCTCCCTTCGTCCTCTGACGTAAATGCAATACTGAGATTCTTACTGACCATTCCCTTGCATCATTTTATTCTTTCATTATGTAATTAGGGATCCATGAAGTGCATATATTGTTTGTATGTGTTTACTACAAATATGGGACTCTACACAGCAGTCTTTGGCTTTCCTTCGTCTGTGCCATACTGCAGGCTCGAGAATGATCCATGTTGATACATGTGGCTCTGGTTCGTATTTAACTCTTTAGTGAGATATACATACAAAAAAAGCGTACGTTAGAAGGGTCCAATCTGATGAAGGTTCTTAACCTGAATGCACACGATCCTCTCACAAGGTGCCTGTGTGAATGCCCAAGATTGCTGCCAACCTGCTCTCCATGAAGTCAGTCCTTGAGTCCTTTGTTATTACTTTAACAAAGGGGGCTTGGAAATTGTTGCCTTGGCCTGTGAAAACCTTCAAAGGGCACCTGTAATGCTGATTGATAATGTGTTGGAAATTATGGTGCAAGACACGTCTCTCCAACTCTACGCACTATAAATAAGGGTAGAGATACCGGCTTTGCCACTTTCAGGCAGCATAGCCATGGACGAGTGGCTTTACCTGTTGGTGCCTTCCGTTTCCTCATATGTATAAGGAAGGTAACAAAAGGAAGGTTCCTCTGTCCCCTCAGAAGGGATCATTGGCACATCCTTCCTCCTCAACATGCTTGTGGGCCTTCTGGTGACACGGCAGATTCCCCAGAGATGGCTCCCGTGGGCCGGCTGCAGAGGCTGGCCCCAAATGGGCTCCTTGACGCCATCCTCCACAACAGCAGAGCATTGCCCTCAAAAAGCGTATCCCCAGGGGAGGCTGCCCTCCTCCCAC
This sequence comes from Zalophus californianus, assembly GCF_009762305.2. Lineage (NCBI taxonomy): Eukaryota > Metazoa > Chordata > Mammalia > Carnivora > Otariidae > Zalophus > Zalophus californianus. The sequence goes on along the minus strand of NC_045612.1, from coordinate 87,254,593 downwards.
CCACTTCGATGACCTGGGGTGCTGGGGCTGGGGCTGGGGCTGGGCCTGGCGGAGCTGCCCTGCCCCGTCAGGCCCTGTTCTCCAGCTGCCACTAAGAAAACAAAGGAAATAAGAACACTCAGGCCAGCAACCCCCGGACGCAGGGAAAGAGGGTATGGGTGTCCAACTCTCATGTCTCTCTTGCTTTCTCTCTCCCTCTCTCTGCTCTGACTCTATTTCTCTCACTTCTTTGTTTTGTTCTGATTCTCTCTGCCCCTTTCTCTCCCTCACCCCCGCTGGATGTCTGACTCTCCCAATCTTTATGTCTATCTCCCTTCTTACATTTTCTCTTTTCCCATCTTTTCCCCACTTGTCCTACTGTTTTTTTTTTTTTTTTCCTTTCTTGGTATCTCTTTCTCTGCATCTCTGTCTCTCCTTTGATACCTCCATAAACTCTGGCTTCGCTTTGTCTTGGTCCCTCTCTTGGGCTCTGTCCCAATTCTTTCTATTCTCTCTCGGTGTCTGATTTCTCCATGTCTCTCTCCCCAGCCTCTCAGCGTCTCTGCCTGAGGCAGTGATTCTCCACCTCACTGCCGGGGCTGGACCCCGTTGTACTTCCCTGATTCTTTCCATCTCACTAACCCTCCTTGTTCAGCAGCTACTTCCCCACGCACCTGCCCCACGCACACCGGTAGATGGCCACAAGCCAGGGAGACTGAAGTAGAGAAATGGGGAAGGAGGGCTGAGAGACAGAGCAAGACAGACGGAGGCCAACTTGGGCCTCAGGGGGTGGGGGGCGGGCGAAGCAGGGAAGAAGATGGGAAGGAAGAACCCAAGGGAGAGGCATGAAATCCTTGTGGGAAGCAGATGGGATTAAACCAGAGATGAGAGTGAGAAAGCGAGCCAGAGGGAGAAAGGATGCAGGTTGGGCTCCTCTCCGCTTCTCTGAGGCCCCTCAGCCGGACGGTAAGGGAGGGGCAGCCTGCTCGCCCTCTGTCAGCCTGGCCCTTCAGCCCAGCTCACTACTACTATGGGGCCTGGCCTTCCTCCCTGTGTTTGCCTCCGTCTGATGCTGAGGGTCTTCCCAGGTCCCACCTGCATTTTTTCTCTCTCTCTCTCTCTCTTTCTTTTTTAAGATTTTATTTATTTGACAGAGAGAGATAGCATGAGCAGGGGGAGCGGGAGTGGGAGAAGCAGGCTCCCCGCCAAGGAGGGAGCCCGATGCGGGGCTCGATCCCAGGACCCTGGGATCATGACCTGAGCCGAAGGCAGACGCTTAACGACTGAGCCCCCCAGGACCTGCACCTCTGACCTCACACAGCTTCCTGTTTCTGTCTCTTCGTAAATCTCTTGTGTGTCTCTCTCTGCCTCCCGCTCTTCCTAGTCTCCATCTCCTTTCGGGTATGTCCCTCGGCTTCTATTTCTCTCCGTCTCTGTTTCTGTCTCACTCGCGCCTGCTCCCGGTCTCGGTCTCCGTAGGCCCTCCGGATGGAAACTGCCTGGGGTCTGACCCCGCATTTCCTTCTTGGGCAAAGGGAAGCTGCCTGCGGACGCAGACCCGACCTGACCCCTCCTCCGTTGCCCCGGCTCCAGCTCCGGGGACCTGGGCGACCCCGGGCTCCCCAGGCCCAGCTAGGAGGCCCGACACCTCTCTCCCGAAGCCGCGAGCCTCCGTTGCTGCGCCGGGTCCCCCGCTATTCACCCCGGCCCCGGCCCCGCTCCCCCAGCCAGCGGCCCGAGGAGCCAGAGCGGAAGGGCCTGAAGGTTGCCAGGAACGGCGCCGAGGCCCCCGTGCGTCCCGCGGCCTCCAGGGACCGGAGACAGTGAACGGAGTCCCAGGGCCGCGAGAGGAGGGCGGAGGGCCCGCGTGTTCGGGTGCACCTGCAGGGGTCGACCCTTTAAGGAGCGGGAGGGGGCGGGGCCTGAAACCGGGCAGAGGTTCGGGCTAGAGGCTGGGGAGGGCGGGGGAGCTGCAGCTGGGAGGGGCCTATAGGAGCCCAGCCCACCTGGAGGGGACCGGGGAGCTACAGCAGGGATGTGGCCTCAGAGGAGCCAGAGTTGATACATGAAAGAGGTAGGGGCCTGCAGGATCCTTAGAGGACAGGGAGGAAAGACAGGAGGGGGTCTGCGGATAGTCTGCGGACACCACAGCCGCGTGAGTGGGGCCTTGTGGACTCGCGGATGGGAAAGGCTGGGAACAGCTAGCAGGGCAGTGCTTGATAGGCGCAGGATGGGGTCTGAAGACACGCCGGGGGTGGGGGTGGGGGTGGGGGAAGCAGGGGGAATGGGGCCTGGCGGTGAAGAAGGGGTCTTGCACAGAAGCGGCCCAGAAAGGATCACAGCCTGTTAGACTCTGGGTCCTAAACCAATGCGCCCCCGGAGCTCAAGGCTGGCGCCGGGGCCCTGGGAGGGCTGTGCTCACAGTGCCAGCAGGCCTCCCCCACCTTGCTTCCCTGAGTCTCCAGTCTGGCGGCTGCCAACTGCCTGGCACCAAGGCGCACAAGCGGGCCGTGTCGCAGTTCTGCTACCATGGGGGCACCCGGGCCGTTGGGAGGTCAGGGACTCTGTATTTTTACCCGCAGAAAGCCATTTTGTCTAAGGACATCACCTCTTTGCAATGGCTTGCACTAGAAGAGACGGCGTTTGGGGCCAATGTCCCTCCAGAAAAATCTCTTTCCCATAATGCCCCCACCCCAATACGAAAACTCTCTTCTGGTTATTTTATGGTTGCTCTTAAAAAACTACAACACTGAGCATCAGCAGAGAAGTAGCTCTGTGGTACAGAAGAGGAGACTGACACAGGGCATCTTCCTCAAGAAAGCTGGATCCTTCGGGGCGCCTGGGGGGGGCGGGGCTCAGTTGTTAGGCGTCTGCCTTCGGCTCAGGTCCTGATCCCAGGGTCCTGGGATTGAGCCCCTCATCAGGTTCCCTGCTCCACGGGAAACCTGCTTCTCCCTCTCCCATTCCCCCTGCTTGTGTTCCCTCTCTCGCTGTGTCTCTGTCAAATAAATACAATCTTAAAAAACAGCAAGCTGGATCCTTCTGACCCCTACTTCCATCCCAGGTCCATGGGGAAGCCACAGAGGGAGATCGTGAATTCACAAATGCGGTGACTGGGATCCAGAGAGCCAGAATTGACTGTGAGATCAGATTTCCCAGCCTTGGCAATGGGGGCATGGGCGGGAGGGCTCAGGGATGCAAGGTGCAGAACTACTCCCCTTCCCCGCCCCAGTAATCCTCCTGCTCACCCACTTCTTTCCCAAGCCTGTTCCTCTGTCTGCCCACGAGTCATCACTTGGCCCCCACACACCCTTATTCATGTACCTATTCACATCTTGATTCATTCCCTCTCCTGCTCATCCATCCCGCAGACATTTACTAGAGCCCACTCTCTGTGGGACTCCAAGTTCTAGGGCTTCTGAGTCTCTGAAGAGGGCTCTGCCCCCTGTCCTAAGGAGGGGCTCCCAACACGCATGGCTCAAGGAGTACAAACACAGGCATTTCAAAACTGGCTTTAAATACTCATCAGGGCACCAGGAAAAGGGGCTGGGGTGAGAACTTGTTACATGTGAACTTGGGGTTGGGGTGCCCTGAGAAGGGGACCCATCCGTTAGGGCAGCTGGGGTGCCCCACCCCCCACCCTGGGACAAGGGAGCAGAGTAGAGGCCCTCTCTGGAGGGTCCCAGGGCCAACTGGGAGCCAGCCCTCCCTTCGAGGTAGATCATCGGGGAGGGAACGGAGGAGGGGCTCCCACGGTGGTGATGATAGGCAGTCACTTCCTCAGTGGTACTGCTGATAGCTGGGATAGCCTGGGGCTGGGGTACCCTCCTTAGGGGGCAGCTGGCTGGGGTCCTCCAGGAATGGGGGTGCTGGAGAGGAAAGAATCAGGTAAGGGTGAGGGGCAATGCATTTTGCACCTCTCCCTGAGCTGCGTCTGCCAGATACTCACCGTTGCGGAACTGCTGGGCAGTGTAGCGAGTAAGGAGGATGCCAACGCCCTCTATGAGGGCCAAGAGAATACCCCCCATCATTGCTGAGCCCACCATGGCCAATGGGCCACCTGGGAGAGTGAAGAGGCAGGGAGAAAGAGGTGAGGGCAGGCAGAACAGGGAGGAAGGGGCTGGGGCTGGGGGCCAGGGGCTGGGGCACTCACTGCGGGCCGCCAGCACGGCCCCGGTCAATGCTCCGCTGGTGATGGAGTTCCAGGGGTCTTCCTTGCCCCGCAGGCGCACCAGGCCGCAGTCGATGGTGGAGAACAGGCCCCCCCACACCGCGAAGCTACCTGCAGGGAGACGGAAGCCGAATCAGTGTTCCTGAGGAATCCCTCAAAATCCACGGCTCAGTGTCTGGGGACTTTCCAAGGCCTCAACACTCTGGCAATGAACGGGGAGAAAAACCCGGACACAAAGGCAGAAAGTAAACTCCTAGGGGATATTCCGCAACCCCCCCCCCCCCCCCCCCCGTCTGCCCGAGGCTGCTCCTTCGTCAAGCGATCTCTAATTGCCACCGGCATTCCCCTCACCTTTGTAGGGGTTTGACAAGTGTTTACAAGCAGATTTATCTTGATGTGGCTTTGAACAGAGCAACTTTGATCTTCCTAACCATCACACCGAGTTGGAATTCCAATCTTGGTTCAAGGGAGACGAAAACAGGCTATGAGAGCCGGTTTACACTAGGGTAGTTAAAGTGTTTCTTGAGGCCCTGCTGTGCACCAGGACCTGTTCTAGGCACTGATTCTGAAGTCTTAAATTCGTTAATATTATTGAAGTGCTTAGCAGAGCAACCAGCACTTAGTAAGTTCTCTGTAAATGACATAAATGTAAACGACATAACTTACAAAACAATTTAGGTGGTTACTGCTATCACCATCCCCACGTTACCGATGAGGTTTGGAGAGGTGAAGCCACGAACCCAAAGTCATGCATCAGGGAAGATCCGGGGCCTGGATTTAAACTCCGGAATCCACACTCCTGCCCCTCCATATTAAATTACTGGGGAACATCACTGTCCTGGAAGTCCCAGGCAGAGCTGGGGCTGGAATGTGGACCCCAATTTGCAGTCTAGAACCACAGGAGCAACCACCCCCAACTCTGCATCCCAGCTCCTAGGTCTCTCCAAGCCTCTCACCTCCAATCTGGGGGGCTCGGATCCTCACAGCGTTGGCACTACCTCTCAGTCGGTGCCGAATTCCCTGGGAAAAGTGAGGAGGCAGGGAGTCAGAACAGGGATGAGGGCCCTGGCATGCAGGGTTTCTAGCTTTTGAGAGAGGGAACACGACAGGTCAGGGGTATCAGGAGTAGAGATGCGGAGCAGGGGTCGAGAACTCAAGAGGCTGGGGAGCACCCTCACATGGGCGTTCTCAGCCGTGGGTTGAGAAGTTCTCATTCATTCAGTGATCGATAGCACCTAAGCGCCAGGCACCATGCTGTAATGCAGGGATGGTGATTGAGACAGACCTAGCCCCTGCCCTCTCAGAGCTCACGTTACAGTGGGAGAGACAGATCCCCAGCAGAGGTACAGATCCCCAGCAGAGGTACAGATCAACAAGATAGCTTCACACAGCAATACACACCCTGGAGGAAATGGGATCAAGAGACATGATAATGACTGAGGGGTCAGGAAAGGACTCTAAAAGGGGGGGGGGGGTTTGTGCTGAGACCCTGAGGATGGGAACAGGAAATCTGGGCAAAGATCTAGGAGAGAGTTCCAGGAGTTGAGGGGAGGGACAGGACCAGATATATAAATTGCAGACACCCTGGCAAATGGCATGATGTTTGATAAGATCTTGGAAGAGGGTGGGCAGACAGAATTGATTAGGTTACATTAAACGCATTTTCTTAACTTTAAGGCTGTCCTCCTTCTGCCAGTTAAACTCCTGTCACTTCCCTGTATCCAGGTAATCTGCCTCTGGGGAAAATCTCTCTGGCTTTGCACATACATTGAGGATTTGGGATCGTTTTGACAGCACGGTATTTCCACAGAGGAGCCCCAGTTGGGTGGTGGGGGCGAAGGACACAGGGCCATATTTGCAGTTCTTCCCAAACCACAGATCCTGGAGCCAGGCCTGGCACACAGTAGGGTAGCAGGCACCAGAATGAGTAAGTCATGGCAGCTCCAAGCAGTTTTCAGCGCAGTATCCCGCCCGTGTGGGCAGGGCAGGACCCCTGCACCACCCAGGGACGGCCACTGACTCACGACAGGGGCATTGCGGAAGCCCTTGATGGCCTGGAAGACTCCACCGCCGATGACACCCATAGTGAAGGCTCCTCCGCAATCGTCCACAATTCGCCAGGGGCTGTAAGCCGAAAGGGGAGGGTGGGGTTAAGTGAGCCCCTCTTCCCCCTCCCATGTTGCATGGACTCTTTCCAACTGGGAGAAGGCAAGTCACTCGAATGGGAAGCAGCAACTCAGATAATATTAGGTCCCCCCCTCATTTCAGCAAGAAATGGTGCAAAAGGGGAAAAACATTAGTCTTGGCCCTGTCTGCCCCTCCCCTCGCAGCCAACCAAGGAATCAGCCAACTGCCTTCCTACTACCAAAGAGTCAATCAACTGATACATGCGGAGTGGGCACGTTTGGATCAGCGCCGTGGAAGCGTTAATTTGCTAGTACTGTTATTAAAGCAGGACGGGGTCGCACCCCCGTCTCCGGCCATGAGCAAGTCCGACCAAACCCCGCCCTCTTCCCTCTTTTTCAACCCGCCCCAACTGGGAAAAACCAAGAGCAGACGGAGGGGGAGGATCCGGCTTGTCCACAAGAGGTTCACCCAGGCCCCGCCCCCATTCGCTAAAGCGACCCTCGGGAAAGCCGCGCGCGTGGGGATTGCCGCTTGACAACCGCCACCACCCCCCCGGGCTGGAATGGATTCGACCAGCGCGTCTCTTTTCGTTATCAAAAATGAACTGGGGGAGATAACGGAGTCCGAGGACACTTGGGAGCGGTTGGTCCGGCACCGCACCGTCGCCAGGCACACGGCTGCAGCCCCTCTTAACGGAGCCCGAGTGGGAGGAACGAAGCGGAGGGGAGCGGAAGGAGACCACAAATGTTTAAGGGTTTCCCGAGTCTGGGACGTGGCGCGGTGTGGCCGGCGCCTCCCCCGCCCACCTCCCACAGCCGGCCGTGGCGCCGCAGCAACAGTCGCGGGGCCTGTGCCCATCGCCGTACCAAGGCTCCCGAGCGTACTCCTCCATGGCGCCGGCGTCCGGCCGCGCAGTCTGGCTAAGCCTCGGCCGGGCCACGCCCCCGCCGTAAACGCACACAGGCGCCCGAGCGCTCCACCCATTCCAGGCCTGCGATTGGGTCGCTTGGCGCTCGTCAGGCCAGGGCCACGCTCTCATTGGTCCCCCAGGTTTGCGTCATCTGTACCGCAGCCTGAGCGCCGGCCCAGCTCCTTCAAGCCTCGGGGAGGACGTCGTTCCGTGCTTTGGGAGAAAGCAGTCGTGTGGTGCTGGTGATCCTAGCCGCGACAAGGGAGGGGGCGCCGGTCTGACAGCCTTCCACTACTCGCGTGATTGCATTGGTAATGTCGGGGTGGGTGCATTTTTTGCAGCTGGAGGAGGTGCTGCACTCTGCTCCCCCCGTCCCAACGCTTTGGTTCCTCCCACCCGGCAGTCTTTGGGAGACGTTGGGTGAGCCCATTCCTGGGGCGCGGGGGAACTGAGCTTGGCCCCTTCGGCGGTGGGCGGAGCCTGGGCCCGGGAGGGGAACTGGGTCCTAGAACACCCAGCCTCGAGGCGGGGGTCGGTGGGAGCTTGGGTGGCATTGCACCTATCTTCCACCTTTTAGCGCATCGGTTCCGTCCAGCCAGCTGTTGGTGCAGGTGGGTAAGTGGGGGTCCAGATGAGTACATGCTGGGAGGAGGCGCTTGATTTTTAGGATCGGGATTTGAATCCTCATTGAGTTGTTTTTGTGTGTGTGCGTGCGTGTGTCCGTCCCTAGGTCTGTCTGCTATCCACTATGCCGCTGCCTGTTGCGCTGCAGACCCGCTTGGCCAAGAGAGGCATCCTCAAACATCTGGAGCCCGGTGAGCGAGCTTAAAGCAGATGGGCCTACCATGTGCCAGGCTTGGCAGGCACTTTGTTGTTGATACCGCCACTCGATACCTAGCATGGGCCTATTGCGCACCAATCAGTGGGGTGGCGGACATTGTTAGCAATATGGCTTCCTGACATCCATTCCTACTGCGGGCGGGGGTGGGGGTGGGGAATACATATTTCGTGCTTAATATTGATAGCTAATGCCTTTTTGGGGGGGCTATTGTATGCCACGTGCAATCCATCTACCAATCCGTGTAAGTGATTACAAAGTACCCTACGGTAAAGATAGCTTACATCTTCTGTAGACTGTAGCGGGATGCTGATACTTTGTTCTTTACCCTAGTGATTACATTTTTTTAAACCTACTGTGGTGCCAGGCGTGATGCTGGTGATCTATACCTTATTGTTCACCGCATCAGTAGCTGACATGTATTTTGGGCCTGAGTGCTTGGTATACACATTATGGCTAACGGTGGAAGACAATGAGAGGATCTATCATTTATGCCTACTGGGCTGCTCCTGCTAATATTTACACCTCATTGTCAGTAAGTGGCATCTTCTTTTTTCGGCATCTGTTTTGGGCTACAGTGTGCGAGGCACTGGAAAATCCATCTTATTTTCACCTCATTGATAAATGCCATCTGTTATAAGCTACTCTGTGCGTCGCATAGATCTTGTGGTTAATAATACTGATGAGAATCACTGATAATTTATTTTAAGCCTGTCGAGTACTGGGCCCTGCGCTGATGGAATATACATCTTACTAACAACACTGGTGATTATAGCTCACATCTACTTTGGGCATATTGTGTGACAGGCAGTATGCTGTTGCTGACATACACCTTTCATTGTTAGTTCTGTCCACAGCTGAAATCTGTGGTAGGCCTACTGAGGGTCATGTACCAAGCTGACAACATACGCCTTTTATTTTACCGATAGTAACTGACAGCTGCTGCGGGCCTGCTATGTGTCAGGCCTAGGACCTGAATGGATTCAGAGCAGTGTTTGGATATATCCCTTGCTGTCCAAACTTGCCACTCAATAGACAGAATCAGAAACCCCGGATTTGCCAAGCTTGGGAGCCGAATAGATTTGGACGTATTTTCAGAACAACCCCTTACTGTTCAAATTCATTTTATCCAAATAGATTTGGATAGCATGGTGTCACATGCTTCCTGAATGCAGGAACTGGAGGCTACGTTTGTCTTGATGAATCCTTGTATAAATCCTGAAATCAGATAGGTCGGGGTAACAGTATCAAATCTCAAATCTTATCCAAACCCAGAAAGAGAAGAGATTTAGGTACATTTTTTGGCAAATCCCCTGATGTTCAGACACTTGGATTTGGAATGTGATATTCGCCACAGCAGGTGAGACCTGATGCACTCCCCCGCCCCCCACACGTGGTCCACGTGGATTTGAGTGTCTCTCCAGGCTCTGACTATAGGATGAGAATCTCTCTGGTCCTTGACTGCTTTCTTCCACCCCGCTATTCTGCCAGAACCAGAGGAAGAGATCATTGCTGAGGACTACGACGATGACCCTGTGGACTATGAGGCCACCCGGTTGGAGGGCCTGCCACCAAGCTGGTACAAGGTGTTTGACCCTTCCTGGTGAGCCTGGGGAACTGGGGGGGAGGGGGGGCGGAGCTGACGGCTGACTTCACCTTTCCTGTGTCGTCCCTGGCCTTGGGGTAAACAGGGAACATAGGGAAGAGGTCTGGGAGTCCCCCCTCCGGGGTCCTGACATGGGGCAGGTATAGTAGAGACTGGGGAGACAGGAGTTGAGGCTGTGAGGAGAGGACGCCTGCGCTGACACCCCCCCCCCCGCCCCGCAGCGGGCTCCCTTACTACTGGAACGTGGACACAGACCTCGTGTCCTGGCTCTCCCCACACGACCCCAACTCCGTCGTTACCAAATCGGCCAAGAAGCTCAGGACCAGTAATGCAGGTGAGCTGGCAGATCTGGCGGTTCTGCAGTTCTCAGAGCGGGCTCGGAAAAACGACAGTGCTTTGGGGCAGGGGCAGGTGAGATAGGCAGGCCCAACCCCAGGCAAGGGGGCGCTGTTGGAAGGCAGAGGCTGCTGGGGGCCTGAGATGGGAGGACGAAGGCCACTTCAAGGCTTTTGCCTCCCCAGATGCAGAGGAGAAGTCGGACCGGGGCCACGAGAAGTCGGACCGGGGCCACGAGAAGTCGGACCGGGGCCACGAGAAGTCAGACCGGAGCCACGAGAAGTCGGACCGAGACCGAGAGCGTGGTTACGACAAAGTGGACAGAGAGAGAGAGCGGGACAGGGATCGGGACCGGGACCGAGGGTACGACAAGTCGGACCGGGAAGAGAGCAAGGAGCGGCGCCACCACCGCCGGGAAGAGCTGGCCCCCTACCCCAAGAGCAAGAAGGGTAAGCTGGGCAGCAGGGCCAGGACTCAGGCAGGTGGGGCGCCATGGGCGTGCCACGTGGGGCAGGCCCTCACTTTGCTCCCGCGATGGCCCGAACCCGGGGCCTGGGGCACGGTGCTGCAGGCCACACAGACATGCGCTCCCTTTCTTTCTGGGATGGGGAGCTTGGTGATCGGGGCTCCTTGGGCCTCTACCGAAAACCTCACTCTGCCACCTCCTTCCTCAGTGGCGAGCCGGAAGGATGAAGAGTTAGACCCTATGGACCCCAGCTCATACTCGGATGCACCCCGGTAAATGCGAACCCCTCACGAGCCCTTCCCTTTGCTCAGGACTCCCTTGCGCCGGTGACCATTCTTCTCCTATTTCCTTCCCCCATTTGTCAGTTGTTGGAGTAGAGGGGAGGGGGGAGAGTGCGGAGTGCCTACCACATCCCATATTCTCAAGCCCTGACCCCTATTTCCTAACCTCCGTCTCACCCCCAGGGGCACATGGTCAACAGGACTCCCCAAGCGGAATGAGGCCAAGACGGGCGCAGACACGACAGCAGCAGGGCCCCTCTTCCAGCAGCGCCCCTACCCGTCCCCGGGGGCTGTGCTCCGGGCCAACGCCGAGGCCTCCCGAACCAAGCAACAAGACTGAGCCTCCCTGCCACGCCATCCCCACCGCCCCCGGGGGTTTTTAATAAAAGCTTTTCGATGGATCGATGGATCGTGCCCATGAGGCCTGAGTGCTTCCTTCCCATGCGCTTTTGAGGCTTCCCAACCCAAGCCGGCAAGATGTGAAACACATTTTATTTGCAAAAACTCACCTAAGAAAGTGCGGGAGTGGCAAGGATATGGGGGCGACGGGGGCTGGAGGCCAAGATGGGTCCCGTCCATGCCCTCATTACCAGAGTTTGGTTGTGTCCCCCCCTGCGTGGGAGTGGGGTGGGGGTGGGGGGGCCAGGTTGGGGGTTCAGTGTCTACCTCCCCCCACCCCTAATACTGATCAGAATTTGATCCTGGTTGGGCCAGGGCAAGAGGGGAGGAGGCGGCCAGGCCAGCGTCTTCGATCCCAGCGGCTACGAACCCTTCACCTTGGTGAGCAACCTGTGGTGGGAATGGGGAGGAAGAGAGAAACACAGACGGCTGGGGTGGGCTGGCAGGTGGGCGTCCTGAGCAAAAGCGAAGGCGGCAGTTGTGAGGCTGGTAGTCCTGGGGTTAGTAACAGAGCCCACGCAGACAGTGAGTCCCCTGGGTCAGAAAGCTACACGTGGACTAAATAAATACAACATCTTTATTTGGCATTGGGTCTCCTGACATTTGTTCATTACAGTTCCTTAGAAAACAAACCAAAAAAAATCAGAACTTAATCAAAAATAAGGATCCAACGACCCTATTTACATAGAGCAAAGACAGCCCAGGCATCTCTGACGCGTGCGTGTGCGCACTCACACACAAACGCACGCATGCACACGCGCGCGTGTACACACACACACACACACACACACACACACATCCTGGGAGACAGTTAAGGGGTTAATAAGCTTTGGGGAGTGCAGGGGGCAGGTTCCACATTTCAGCGATTTTAAGACACCCTCACCCTATCACAGAGTAAGGGTGCCTCATCCAGCCAGTGCGTTATCAAGAGTGTGGTTGGCAGCTTTATTTTCCCTCTCGGGATGTCTCGGAAAAGAACCCTGCATCCAGCATCTGACCGTGTCTTAGATTCAGTGAGATTCAAGCCACTCCAAGGACCTCTCCCACCTGCCCCCCCTCCCCCCCGGCACCCTGGATCATTAATTATCTGATTATACCACAAATTCCCAAACCACTAAAAAACAGATGGCCCCTACCGCACCCTCCCCTGGACTGGGCTGATGCACAACCCCTCCCCTGGACCGGGCTGATGCACAACATCTCGGCTCCAGCCCCTGCTCTCTCCCGGGAGGTGCCCACAAGAGGTCCATTTCCAAAGGTCTCCTGTCAGGGAAGCTGCCCCAAGGCCACACACACAAAAAGACCGGAGCTGCTAACGCGATCCATTGTGGTTGTGAGGGAGGCCAGAAGGCCTCAAGCTACAGGAAGCTGAACCCCACAGGCGTCCGTCACTAAAAGAGCTGTAGGATTTTTGTCCAATTTGTCCTTACAAAGGTGGAGGGACTGCTGGGAGGGGCTCTCCCAGGCATGGAAGACAGGACACCTCCAGCTGAGGGCAGGCAGGCAGGCAAAGAAAGGCCTTGAATGACAATACCGCCAACCCAGCCCCCAGAGGGGTTGACTGTGGCAGAGGAGGCAGCTCTCAAAGCCCCCTCCAGGGGAGGGGGGCTTAGTCTGCCAGGAGGGGTTCGGGTGACGCCCCACCCAGTCCCACGCCCCTCCAGATGTCTCTGCGACCTGGGAGAAAACACTCTTCCAATCCCGGAGGAGCCAGGCCCAGTGGCAGCTTAGGTCCCTGCAGATGCCCAACACCCTCCACCCCAGCCCCCCTCCCTGTCGCTCCCCCCCCGACCAGCCCTCACTTCACCAGCACTGACTTGGGCAGAAAGGGCTCCGTGCTGAGGTCTCCACGATGGGAAGACAGCTTTGGGGGCGGCGGCTGCCCCGGCGGCTGCTGGTGAGTGCAGGGCCCCGAGGCGGAGGCGGAAGCAGAGGCTTTGGCTGCACCTCGGGGCAGGCTGTAGAGGTAGACGGCACCGATGACCAGCCCAGCGCCCAGGGCGAACAACGGGTCAACGTGGAAGCCGAAGAGGCGGACAGAGGCAACAGTGGACAGCACGATGGACAGGGAGGTGGCAAAGCCCTTGAGGATGTTGTCGGCGTACTTAACGACAACAGCCACCAGCAGCCCGCCGAAGGCCTGGTTGAGTACCACGCCCCAGACAGCCGGCGTGTACCCGAAAAAGAAGCCGCGGCGGGCCACGGCGGTGCCCTCGGCCCACCAGAGCCCCACCAGGCCCAGCGCCGTGCCGAAGAGGCCCAGCTGCAGGTTGCGCAGCCACACAGAGCCTGAGCTGCCCTTGAGGATCTTCTCAAAGTAGACGCCCGCAAAGCCCGAGGACAGACAAGAGGCCACGACGGCCGCTAGGCCTGCCCCGGGGTTCTGATCCAGTGGCCGAGGGCCCCCGCCGCCGGCTTGCTGTGCCTGGACGATGGCAACACCCGTGAAGAGGAGCAGCAGGGAGGCCCACTGCAGCCGGGAGAGGCTGCGGTTCAGCATGAGCACGGAGAACAGCGCCGTGGTCAGGATCTTCAGCTGGTACGTCACCTGCGTGCGGCATGCAGGCGGGAGGCACTAAGGGCTGTTCCCCGCTGCCCTCCCCCATGAGCCCGGCTGGAGGGGCAGGGCGGGGCAGGTGACCATAAAGCTACCCAGCCCTTCGCCACTGACTGGCAGGCCGCCAAACAGCCCTGCGGTGCCTCCCAGAAAGTCCACAGCTCCGCAAGGAAGTCCCGGGTCACACCCAAGCCCGCGTCCCAACCCCGTTTTCCGGCTGTGTGATGAGGAACAAAGCACCTGCCCCGTCTCGGCCCAGACATCACCATCTGTAAATATAGCTGTTGTCTGTGAACCAGCTCATGCAGCAGGTGAGTGAACGAGTGACAGGCTCTCTGACGAGGGCGGGGAGGGGGGTCTTGATAAATAGGTGCTGATGCAAGCAAATCAGCCACGATGATACCGTCGGCAAACATTGACACAGTGTCCGCCGTGTGCTAGTGTGGCTCTGAGCACGGCACATGAATCTACTCGTTCAGGGCTCTCGCAGATGAAGTGGGCGCTATTGTAACGTCCGATGGGAAGATGGGAAAACTAAGGCACAGAGAGGTGAAGTGACTTGCCGGAGATCACACAGCTGGGAAGTAGCAGAGGTGGGATTTGGACCCAGGGAGCCTGGCCCCAGAATCCAGGCTCTTTAACCGTTTTCCAAGGCGGCCTGCAAACAGCCAAAGGCCCACCTATTGCCAACCAAGGGCTCTTCCCAGGTATTATTATTTCTTTTAGCTGTCCCAGCATCCTGGTGAGGAGGCAATCCCATTCCCATTCCCAATTCTCACAGATGAAGAAAGTGAGGTCGAGGGAGAGCCAAGGACATTTCGAAGGTGACACAGCCCCAGCTCTCTGCAGCCCTCCCTCGTCAGCCTCCTACCTCCCTGACCCCAGCTGATCCCTCTGAGACCACGCTGGGCATGGGGCTCACCTGGAAAGTGGCAGCCGGCAGGTTGGAGATGGCAACATACTGGAGGTTATTCTGCAAGGTGTAGATGAGAGAGGGCACCGCGAGCTTGAGTGTGTCCACATACTGCACCAGGACAGCCTCGTGGAGGAAGAGCGCCAGGTGTTTCACGTTACCTGGGGTGTATTGGGGGGTAGGGTGGAGGACAGCCCTCTTTAGCACTGAAGATCCTCTGAGGGCCAGGACTGGGCCCGGGCCTGTGTCTCCCCCACCACGCTCTGACTTCCTGAGGGCTCGAATGAGGCCTGTGCTCTCAGTTTCCCCACATCTCCAGCAGGCCTCTTGGCTAGCAGTTTCATGGACACAAAACAATCGTCCTTAACTCTGCGGCTGAGGCTCACAGACTGTATTCACTCAGCTTATATTCAGGGCAAGCACTCAATACCCGTCTATCCAATGAAATCGTCAGCATGAACTAGCTTGTGAAGTAGAGGCCTTAGGAGTATGAATGCAAGGCTGCTGACCAGAGGGGAAGTTTGAGACTCGACTTTGACACTCCTCCTAGCTCCTTACTGGCCCTCAAGCTGCCTGAGGGCAGGGGCCATCTCCCACTCTGTCCGCCATACAAACAATGACACAGTCACACAATGATGTGGCCGCCCTCGCCACAGGGAAGAGTGGAAGCTGGACTAGTCAGCAGCCAAGTCTGGTTGGGACCTGCTCCCACCAATACACAAGAACACCTTCCTGGAGAGTTAAGGCCTCTGCAAAGCTCACCGCACTTTTTTGCAGTTCATCTTCTCTGTGAAAACCCCCACAACTCTGCACAAGGTTATCACAGGGACCTCGTGCTGAGGGCTCGTTCGCAAAACCCCATCCTGGCCCTTCACAGCCTCAATCCCAGGAGTAATAACCAATCTCGAACCCCTTAACCCCAATTCTCTGGGCCCAGGGGTTTGGGTGTTGGACATTTCGCAGGCATCAGAAAAGTAACATGGTAGATCGAGCACATCCTTCACGTAACACGCCCACAGACAGGGGGCTGCACACCATAACCACACATATTCCTATCTCTGCGGCGACTTGTGTAAATGTTCACACCAAATGAGAAAAATTAAAAAACAAACAAACAAACAAACACAGATATACAAATAGCCCTACATCACGTCAGGCCAAGTTTTACCACAAAACTGATTTAAGGAAAAAAAAAAACATGGGGGAGGGGTTGAAAGTGTAGATCTGAGGCGAAGGCCTGTGGTTAAGGCTGTGGCTCTTTGTTTCTCCCCATTTAAAATATCAGCCCCCCGAGGGCAGGATCAGCCCCATGAGGGCAGGATGCAGCCTGCCCAGCTAACCCAGCCACCTCCATCGGCAGAGCAGAGCCTGCCACAGTGAGCACTGGAAGTGTCTCACAATCAACTGAGAACAGAGCAGACGATGGACCTTGAGGGCATCATGCTAAGTGAAAGAAGTGAGACCAAGAAAGACAAATGATTTCACTGACTCCTGGAATCTAAAAAACAAAACAAACAAACAACAAAAATAGACACAGACTCCTAGAGAACTGGTAGTTGCTGGAGGAGGGGGGAGTGGAAGATGGGCGAAATAGGCGAAGGGGGTTACAAGGTACAAAGTTCCAGTTATAAAAATAAGTAAGTCACAGGGATGAAAAGTACAGCACAGGGAATACAGCCAATAATATGGTAATAACTTTGTATGGTGACAGATGGTGACTGCACTTATCATGGTCAGCACCGTGTAATGTAGAGAACTGTTGAATCAGTATGCTGTACACCTGAAACTAAGATAATATTACAGTTGACCAGTGAACAGCACAGGAGTTGGGGCACCAACCCCCCCCACAGTTAAAAATCTGCATAGAATTTTTGATTCTCCGACCCCCAAACTTAACTCCTAATAGTCTACTGTTGGCTGGAAGTCTTACTGAGAACATAGAGCATTTTCTATGTTATATGAATTATATACTGTAATCCTACATTAAACTAGAGAAAAGAAAATCGTAAGGAAAATACATTTTCAGTACTGTATTTATTAGAAAAAAAAATCTGCATCTAAGTGGGCCTGCATAGCTCAAACCCGTGTTGTTCAAGGGTTAACCATATATGTCAACTATACTTCAACTTAAAAAAAAAAAGAACAGAACAGAACAGGTGGGGTCCCAAACTGCTGCCTCCCAGGGCCCTGGAGCTAATGAATGGGCAAGATTGTTTTCTTCAGTGTAAATACTGAGAGCAGAGCTAGAACATACATCTGTATCCTTTACAGGCAAGGCCTTTATTTTTTTAAAGCTTTATTCACTTACTAGAGTGTGCGTGCACACGAGCAGGGGGAGGGGCAGAGGGAAAGGGAGAAAATCTCAAGGCAACTCCCTGCTGCTGAGCACAGAGCCCAATGCGCGGGGCTCGATCTCATGACCTGAGCTGAAATCAAGGGTCGGATGCTTAACTGACTGAGCCACCTGGGTGCCCCGGCAAGGCCTTTATAGAGAAACAATTGGCGGCAACGTTTTAAAGCAGGCCTTTAGGGAGGTGTTTAAATTAGTAGATAAATCCAACTTCTAGGAAATACAGAGGGTAGAAGAACATGTTAAATGATACCACAAGGAGGCAGCCAGCAAAATCCAGGCTGTCCAAAGTCTCAAAGACAAACGACCTGCTGCTCTCTTCAAGAAATTAACTGCAGATCACAAAGAGCTGGGGGGGAACCCTGAGGTTAACAGACCTAGAAGACATCAACCAACTGCAAGGCACTGACCTTATATAAACCTGATTGAAACACATTCTTAAAAACTTTTATGATATTTGAGAAACCATTGTAAGTGTGAACACCTGACTGGATATTTGATTATTTTATTAACTTTAAAAATTATGGTTCATTTTTTGATGTATGATTTTTAGATATTGCAATTATTTTTTTTAATGTACCAAAATATTTATTCCAGATAGTAAGGTGGGGGGCGGGGTTACTTCAAAACACTACTTACTTCATGTGGGACACACTGCAGTATAATAAGGCAGGGGGTGAGTTGGTAGGCAGACATGTAGACTGGCAGTGAGTGGATTATCACTGATGCTGTTTAATGGCAGAAGGGCCATGAGTTGACAACTGATGAATCTGGGTGATGGGTACACGAACATTTTATTATTTTGTTATTCTCTCTGGGTTTGTATATGCTTGAAATGATCCATAATGCAAAGTTAAAGGGAAATAAATGAACCACCCTGTAAGAGTCACCGGCTACCTTATGGGCACAGTCTATTTCACTCCTACAGTCCACACAGGCCAGCTTCCAAGGCATTAGGGGTATAAGAGTGTGGCTGCGGCTACTCATAGCTGGAGGGACCAGGCAGATTAGCTGCACTTACACACTCCCCAGGCGGTTGCAGACACAGTGATACAGTGCTATTACCCCAGCAAACCCTCCATGTGGGCCTGGGTGTACACACCCACATGCGCGCCCGCCCAGCCACCCACGCCCACGCGCGCCCACACCCAGTCCCGCCACTGCCCCCAGTGCATGCCCCCTTGCTGGCTCATACCCCTCTTCTGTGCGAAGAGCAGCAGCAGGCAGGTGAGACCTTTGAGCACTTCGGCCATGACCACAGCAGTGGTGGCAAAGAAGCGGTCCCCAGGCAGTGTGCGGGCGTAGCGGATGCTGAGGATGAGGGAGGCATTCTGGACCACCAGCACAGCTAGGGATATGTATTTGAGGCGCCGGTGAGCTGTGGGAAATGGAATGAGCAAGGCGGAAGAAGGGGTCAGAAGCTGCTGGGGCACAGCCACACCACCACCTTCCCCCCCACTCCTTTCTCAACCAGGACCCTCCTAGCCACTGCCACTTCCTCCCTCTGCCTCCCTGTCCTGACCCCAAGGAGGGTCTGACTCCCAGCTACTTCTACTGCCTCAACAGGCAGGAAGAGCCACAAAGGAGGAAGTGGGCCTCACCCTGTCCAGCCCATACCCGGAATCCTTTTGAGGTATCAGGAAATGGCTGGAGCAGGTGCCGGGACACACTCGGCCCCCTCTCTCCCTCCTCTGTGTGAGAAGCAACTCACCCCAAGGCAGAATACCAACCACATTCTCAACATTTATTGAGTGCTAACCATCTACCTATCACTGGGGTAAAGGATTTATGTGGATTACCTCAGCAGACCCCTATGTTGCTCTGATCTCTGAGTAAGCTACAAGGATTCCATTATGTGGGTGAGCAAACCGAAGATTTATATAAAATGATGCTTCTATTTAATGAGGGGTTGTCCTACGTAAAGAATGATACCTCAATACAGGGAATGAAACCACTATATAAGGCATGTCCACCCCCTAAAGAACGGTCTCTCTCCCATCTAAGGTATTATTCCATCCCCTCACACTAAGAATGGTCTCTCCCACTCCTGCCTTCTGTGACCACCAGAGTCCCTCCGACACAGAATGGTTTCACAAACTTAAGAAATAACTCCTCTACAGTCCCTAGGATTGAACCCCGTATAATAAGTGGTTACTGCACCAAGAATGGTCTGCTTCCCTCGAGGACATAAGGAAATATTTCCCTATACTTCATATGGTCCAGTCATCCTCCCACCACCGCACCTCCCCTACCTCCAGCCAAGGAATCATTCCTTGTTCTACTCACACTCACAACGAACTCTCCCCGCTATAAAGAAGGGCCCTGCACCCTTAGAACGTCTTTTCTCTGCCATGTAAGGAAGTACCCTCCCACTCCAACATACAATGAACTCTACCACCATTAGGAAGGGACCCCCAGGACGGTCTTATCTCCTTATAACGGACATCCCAATCCTCAAAATGGACCCTCTAAGTCGGGTAGGGAAGGACCCGCCTCACCCTAATTCACAATACCCCCTATTCCTTTATAAGGAAGAAACCACCACCCTCAGAACAGCCTCTCTCTTCTATAAGGAAGAACTTTCCCACCCTCAGAATGCTCTCTCCCTTCTCTAAGGACGGACCCCCCACACACTCAGAATGGTCTTAGCCTCCCCCGGACTCAGAATGATCTCCACTCTCTATATGGGGAAGGGGACCCCCATCACCCTCAGAATGGTCTCTTCCCCGCCTTCCAACACACAGTGGGCCGTTCCGTCCTCCCTCCCCCACCCGCCGCCACACACACATAGGTCGGTCCATACGGGATGCTCCCTCTCGCTTGAGGGAGGAACCTTCCTGACCCCCCCCCAGCGATCCTGACCCTCGCCCGGCCGCCGCCTGCTCGGCCACGGCCTGTCTCACCCGCATTCGCGGTTCCAGGCTCCAACGCCCCCGCGGAGACCGCCCCTGGCCCAGCCGCCGCGGTGGAACCGCCAGACCCAACCGCTGCCATGTTGGCATCTGCCTGGCCCGTCCCCTCGGCAACAGCAGGGCACTTCCGTGTCCGTCACTTCCGCTTCCGGGCCTCCGGGGTGGGGGTGGAGCGAGTGAGGGGCTGGCCAGAGCCGCGGCTTTCCCGGTCTGCTCCCGGACAGTGAACCTAAGACCGCGGCCTTGGGATTTCCAGATTCGGTCGGGATGGGGAGACCCAACACGCGGCCGACTCAGCCTCTTGCTGTCTCTACAGAGCCTCATTGGTTCATTCCCGTTACTAGACCCGCCCTCGTCTTCATTGATCCCGCTTTCCATATCACCCGCCCATCGTGTGTCCTTGTCTCATTGGTTCAGCTGATCCTCTTCTATCTCGGCTCTTCGTTGGCACCTTCTACAGATGATCCCGCCCTTTCCGCACCAAAACTCCTGGGTACCTTCGTGATTGGACTGAAGTTCCTCTTTACCCCACCTCCCGGCGAGGCCCCGCCCCCTGGAGAGCCCGCAGGCGTCTGGGAGGTAAAGGAGACTGAGGGGGCGGGGCAGGGGAGGGCCAGGCGGGTAACCTAGCCGTTAAAAGCGGAGCAGTTAGCCCACACGAGTGAGCAGGTGCTGGAGACGTGAGACTGAGTAGGGAGGTTAAGCGAGCCCCTATTGAGGAGGGAAAGGAGTACGAAGGGGCCAGGTAAGCCACCAGATGAGAGGCTTTCAGGTTAGCTTTGTGAAAGCGGGGCAAGAAAAGGGTACAACTGAGGTTAGGGCAGGTACGTCAGGAGGTGAGGAATGAGAGATGAGAGGGATGAGCGAGAGAGCAAGGGAGAGGTGAAAAAAGGTAGGGGCAAAAGGTAAGTAGGCGTGACTTACACCCTGGATGTTATTAGGAAACATGGAAGGGCTGGGAAGGTTTCCGTCAGTGCCCAACCCCGGCCCCTCCCTCACCGGTGCCCTGAAAGGCCTTTTCTCCCATGGGAGAAGAGCTTTATTTCCTCCAACGGGGTTGGGGGAGGCAGTTTTCTCTGGCCAAGCAAGCCCTCTGACTGGGGACATGTCCCAAACGTCTTCAGTGTCTAGAGTATCTCCAACGGAGCCCTTCTGCACATCCTGGGAGCTACATAAGAGCTGGAATGGGGGAAATCAAGTTTTTCTTTGTAGTCCTGCACAGACGAACCCATAAAAGAGCTTTAGGACAGTATCACAAGGCTAAGGCTTCCCGAGAGCAGAGGAGCGATCCAGCTCACCTCCCTCTTGGCTCAGCGTACAGTAGATGCTCCATAATTGCCTCACTGCATCTACAAATGGCCAGTCGCTTCTGATTCTATAACATTTATCAAATAGTGTGTTTCCTTGCTTCATCTACAAATGGCCAGTCACTTCTGATTCTATAACATTTATTAAATAGTGGGTTTCCACACATGGCTTTTTTAAATAATCCAGGCAGGGGGAGAAGGAAGAGGAGGACACAGTTGGAGCTCCCCTCCCACCAATACATAAGTATTTACATTTCAGCAACTGGACAATCCTGGCTCAGAAGGAGGCAGCAAGAATCCGAAAAAGATGGAGGGGGGGGCCCAGGAGAACAAACAACAAGAATGATTTCCCCCACCCCATCCCCCAAAAAACCATCCACCCCATCCTAGCGGACTCTGGTGGTGTCCATCTCCCATTCCTTCCCAAATCATGGAAGTAGGGTTCTCCTCACCAGAATAAGAGCACTTGGGATAACAGAGTAGGGTCCCCTCACCAAAAAATAAAAATAAAATAAAATAATAATAATAATAAAAAATAATTAAAAAAAAAGTCTTGGGATAACAATAGGGCATTACCTCCCCCAGAATAAGCAACCCTGGGCTGAGGTAGGCAAGCAGCTTGACTGAATATAGGACCCTGGGCTAGGAGAAAGGGTCCTTTTGCTAAAATAAGAGCTGCTGGGGCATTGGAAGGAAAGCACCCTTGCCCAAGTGAGAGCATTTGAACTAAGTGTGTGTGGTGGTAGCAGGAGGTGCCAGTGTAGGGGTTACAACTCATCAGAATAAGAGTCCTGGGGCTCAGAATGGAAGGAACTTCAACCAAATAAACACCCTTAGCAAAATGAGAAATAAGGAAGTTCCCCCCACCCTCCAGAATAAGAGACCATAAGTTCTGGGAGGAAGGCTCCTTAGCAGGATTGGGATGGGGAGTGGGCAGACTTGGCTTATGTCTCCTGACCCCTGATCCCCAATCTCTGACCCTAGTAACACTGGATTTTTAATGACCTGTATAACCAGGTCAACAGATGTCCATCTATCCCTGTGGCATGCCATGGGACGGCTATTCTGACTAGCGGGGGCCTGGCTAGGACTAGGGCAGCAGGGACCAGGCCAAAGGGGTGGGACCCCCCTTGGGGGCATTCAGGGGTGCATCCTCAGCTGGTGTCTGCATCCAGGGGTCCAGCAGTATCTCCTCCAGTGAGGGTCGGGCAGAGGGTTTGGGGGCCAGGCACCGGCGGATTAGGGCACAGCAGTCTGTAGATCAGAAGCACACAGAAGATTAGCAGTCAGTTGGGGACACTAGTCCCTGGGTAGGATGGAGTCCACTGAGCTAGGACTGGTGAAGGCCTCACCTGGGGACACATGGGCAGGGAAGTGGAGCTCAGCCTCCAGAATCTCCTGGTCCCTCTCGAAGGGAATGTCCCCACACACCATGTCATAGAGGAGGATACCCAGCGACCAGACAGTGGCTGGGAGTGCGTGGTACTGGTGACGAGAGATCCACTCTGGGGGGCTGTACACCCTTGTCCCTGCACATAAGCCAGAGATTAGACCACTCCCCGATAATGCCGTTCTCCCACATCCCCTCCCCAGGAAGTATGGTCCCCTCACCAGAATTAAGAGAACACACTACCTGAGTAGGGTCCCCTAACCAGAAGAGTTCTTTAAATATAACAGCAGAGTCTCATCATCAGAAAAAGAACAGTTAAGGTAACAGCAGAGTGGCCTCAACAGAATAAAAACTCTTAAAAGTAACAGTAGGATCCCTTTACCAGACAGAAAAGGAACACTCAGGATAATAACACAGTCCCCTCACCAGGTCTGGGCACTGTCAGAAGATGGACTTTAGCAAAGGACAAGGCTTGAGAGTCCCCAATATTAAAACTCAAGAACCTTATAAAGGTGCAATATAGACCAAGGAGCACAGACCACCCCAGCCTGGAGGTCAAAGATCAAGGGACTATAACGATAAAAGATAACCCACCCCCACTGAGATTTAGCGAAGACTTACCATCAAAATCAGTGTAGGGTTCATCATGAAGCAGGGCACCAGAACCAAAATCAATGAGTTTGGCACAGCCCCGGCGGAGATCCATCAGGATGTTCTCATCCTTGATATCACGATGGACAACTCCACGAGCATGGCAGTGCCGAACAGCTGCCACTACCTGGGCAAACAGGCAGCGGCTCCGGCCCTCGCCTAATGGGCCCTGCTCTGTGATGTAGTCAAAGAGATCCTGGGCAGGCAACGGCCGTTCGAGGACCAGCATGAAGCCTTCTGGTGTCTCAAACCAGTCAAGCAGGCGGATCACACCAGGGTGCCCACCACCTGCACCCACCTTCCATAGCAATGCGACTTCCAGTGGGCATGTGGCTGAGTCTGACTGTTGGGGGGGAGGGGGAGAGAAAAGAGAACAAAGACGTCAGGCCAGCAGCTCTGAGGCAGACTTCTCGCCTGAACTTAAATCATAGCCCCTCAGCCTCCTGACTGTGTGGCCTTCAGCAACCCACTTCTGTCCCCGAGCCTCAGTTTCCTCGTCTTAAGGGCTCAAACAAAGCCACTGGAACAGTGGTTTGAGCCAAAGGCCTATACACATCTGGCATATTATAGGAGCTCAGTGAATATTTCAGTAAATGAGTCTGTTTAAGGAAAAAAAAAAAAAAGGCCTTCTTGAGGCACCTAGGTGGCTCAGTCGGTTGAGCATCCGACTCTGGGTTTCAGCTAAGGTCCTGATCTCATGGGTCGTGGGATCAAGCCCCACGTCGGGCTCCATGCTCAGCCCAGTGGGAGTCTGCTTGAGATGCTCTCGCTCTCTCTCCCTGTGCCCCTCCCCCCGACTCTCATGTGCGCATGCACTCATGCTCTTTCTGAAATGAATAAATAAAATCTTTTTATTTAAAAAAAGACCTGCTGAAGAAGCAATTGATGAACACTATTATGTAATAGTATATCTTTTGTTCACTGGCATCTCAGAAGAGATTAGAACAGTGCCTTACATACAGTGGGTGCTCAATACATGCGTGTTAAATAGCTGAAAGCACTTTATAGCACAGTCTGGCACAGAGTTAGCACGCAATAAATACTGTTATTGTATACTGGTTTGTCTGTTTTTTTCACTGACTATAACAGTGCAAAAGCAATTAGTAGAAAAGGACCTGGCACAAAATGAGCTCTCAATAAATGTAATATTTTGCCAAATGCATAAAATTATGCCTGGCACATAGTAGGTGCTCAATATACATTTGTTAAGTAGCTGAAAGTGATTAATTGCAAAGGAACAAAGTAAGAACTCAATAATATTATGTGATGTTTTGTCTGTCACTAAACATCTAGAACTGTGTTGAACTCAAGTACTCAGTGGGACTTGGAACACAGTAAACTTTGATGATGAAGCAAAGCCTGAGACACACAGTGCTCAATAAAAGGCATAAATGCTTGGCCCCAGAAGCCGCCCCACGCTGGAAGCCCGGTGCGGGCTCATGGACAGCCAGAATCCGCCTTCCTGCCTGAGGTGGGGCCCTCTCCCGGCCAGTCCGCTGACTAGCACAGCCACAGACAGGTTTTCTCACGGTGATGAAAATTTCGCTACTGCGCAGGCGCAACTTCTCCCTCCGAGTCCCACAGCCAGCGCAGGCGCAGTCTCCCCCAGAGTCCTCCAGGGGGCGCTCCCACACCTACAACTTGCCCAGACCCGCCCTGTTGTCCGTTAGCGTTCTAACGGCCGGAGAGAAGCAGCCACCGTCACCATGGCAACCAGTGACCTATGCCCCTCTTTCCCCACCAGCATGCCCTGCGGGCAGCCCCTGAGGCAGTGTTTGGAGGGAGGAGGAGAAAGGAGGGTTGGAGGGGGAGAATCCAGGGCCCTAGGGGAGCTGGGGTGAGTCAGAACTGTATGGAGGTGTGGATGTCACCACAGGGGAGTAAACACAGGCTGGTAGGAGTGTTCTCCTCACCGTTACAGGGCCCAGGGAATCATACAAGCCCGAGAAAGGCAAGGGGTAGAGTCCATCTTCAGAGATGGCGTCGCCAGGTCAGGGGCTCCAAAGATACTCACCAAGGGGGACCAGCCCAGCACACGATTCCGGGGGATCACTTTGATGGCCACCTGGAGAAGAGGGCTGAGGTGAGGGGACCAGCAGACGACCCCCACACCCCTCCCAGTCTTGACCCTCACCCTAGTCTTTCTGGTGCCAACCTCGGTACAGCACAACCCAAAATGAGCTGGAGCTTCTCCCCTGCCCTCCAAGTCCCCAGAACCAAGTTCACCTCTCCCATCATCCTTGGCCCTGGGCTCTCTCTTCTCAGGCTTCAGGACCCCTCACTCCAAATCCTGGGCTCTGAATTTCCTAATACCCCAAGCCCTCAATCTTCCCACCCAGCTCCAAGACACCCCAACTCTGTACTGGGGTCCTGGTCCTAAGGACTCCACGCTGGACATCTGCCCTCGAAATCCCCCAAATCTCAGCTCTGGGTCTCTACCTTCCCACACAGATACACATCCCCTGGATCCCAGGGTCTAGAGTCCTCACGACCCCCACTCCTCAGTCTCACTCCCTGGACCTCCAGCATCCCTGCCCTGAAACCCCCTCCCCCCCCCCATACCCACCTGGATCGCCACACACACAAACAAGCGCGCGCACGTGCGCGCGCTCGGGCACCCCCACCAACCCGGATCCCGGTCCTCATGACCCTACCACGCACACATTGTCGGCTCATCCCCTGGTCAATCAGCATCCCAACCTCGGGACTCCCGCCCCCGCCACACGCACACACAACACACACGCACACGCGCGCGCACGCACACACAACACACGCACACACGCACACACACACACACCACCCCTGACCCACCCAAGACCCTCGTGGTTGATACCTGGAGTCGGTCTGTGACGCGATGTCCTGCGAAGACGGTACCAAAGCCCCCCTTACCAAGGAGGGGGCCGAGTCGGTACTCGGCCTCGAACGCTTCGCGATCTTTGCCTCCTACGCAGGCGGAGGCGAGGAAGTCAGGGTGGCTGCGCGCGGAGCCCGGCCGCGACCCCTTCCCCCCTCCCCCCGCAGCGCCCTCAACCACTTAAGCCCGCCCGGCCTAGTCGCGGTAGGGGAGCCTCGCTCACCTGGCGGCGGCGTGGGGGTCACGGGGGCCACCGGGAGCCCTTGCAGAGGCTTAGTCAACATGGAGGTGGTGCTGCGCAGATTGAGCCCGCTGAGCCCGCAGGGCGTGGATGCCCGGGGTAGCGAGGCTGGGGAGCCAGGACTTGGGGGCGCCAGGGTGGAAGGCAAAGAAGCTGATGGCCCCAAAGCGCCCGCAAAACAGCGCAACGTTAAGATTCGACGCGCGCGCCAGCCCCAACGCTACTGAGCCGGGGCACGCGCCTCCCGAGAGAGTCGCCCCGGGCGACAGCCCCGCCCACTTGGCTTTGATCAATCCGGACGCGGCACCTGCTGTACCCCAGCCAATCGGAGCCAATCCTTATTTGCATACCACCCTCAACGCTTCAAGTACCCCCTCATGCAAATACATGCCCGGATCTTCCGTGGGGGCCGGGCCCGCATGCAAATGTGAGGGGCGCGCGCGCGAAGAGGAAACCGGTTCTGGGAATCCCTTTGCAGCAACCGCATTTGTTTTGGTTGTTGCGCGGGGTTGTTTTTATATATGTGTGTGTATGTGTATATATAGATATAAACTTAAAAAAACCGCACCGCCTCCTTTCCTAGGAAGTTGGTTTGCAGCCGCTGCTTCGAGATTAGCGCGGAGATAATGCCAGGCCGGGCTTCTAAGAATCGGGGCCTGTGGCTACCCAGGACCCTGTCTCCAAAGAGTGCTCCTCACCCAGGACCAGAGCCCTCTAGGCGACCAGCGGCCTCTGCCCCAAAACTGAAGCCGGGGATCCTGGAAGAACCTGTCCAGCTTCCAGGGATGGATAACCCCCCTACCATTGCGGGAGACAGCGTTCCCATGCCCTGAGGCAGAGGCCTGTGGGGTGTTTTGGAGCCCTTAACCTGGACAGACCTGGCTAGGTCTGGCCGCGAGCCTACTCAGCACATCTGGAATCTGGAATGGCAGAGGGAAGTGGATCTCGGGTAGGCGGGGGTGCTAGCGAGCCAGAGTGATGGTGGCTTGGGGGTATGCTTCCCCAATGACAGAGACAGGGACGGAAAAGGCTCAGACAGGTGGTAAAACACCCTCCGTCACAAAATTTGGGAAAAATAGTCAATCCTCACGCCGCAGGAAGACAGATGCACTCAAGACACACAGAAGTACCATGTGATATACACAAAACCTCTACAGTCAGACACATTCACGTAAACTTGTCCTAGACACACATGCAGACATCTACTGTCACAGACTGACGTCCACAGTCAGGCAGGCATGCTGCCAGTTATGTCCTGGAATGACACCCAGAGAAACACTGTTACAGAAAGACAGGCACTCCAGACAGATTCACATGGACCGACGTTGCCAATGACACAGAAATGTCTTGTCAGACACACCACCAGAACTTGTCACAAAGATACTGGCACCATCAGACATGCACTGTCAGAGGAAGACTTGTACTGTCCCAGAAATGAGAGGCAAGTCTTGTCACAGGAAGACACACAGATGCTCCAGAGACACACAAGTACTGCTCCACAGACATACTTATTCGACAGAGCCACATAGATAGGCAGTGTCACAAAACAGACGTGGATGGACCCCCCCCACACACACACACCAGCAAACATGCAGCGTTGTCACTGAAACTGTCCGGAAATAGCTACCCAGAATCTGTCACAGGAATACAAACGGACATCCATGCGCTCACAGACAGACCCACGCAGACACACACTTATCTCAGAAACAGACATAAACTGTCAGAGTCCCACACTCAGTCACCATCTGACACACCTGGAAACAAGCCCTCATCACACACACTAGACACTGCAAGGTGCATGTGAAGATTGGAACTCACCAAAGTCAAACGCACACACACAAACACACGCACACACAAGACAGCACCCAAAAAGCAAATACACACATGTACGCTCCCTTATTCATCCAATATTTATTAGAGGTCTACTGTAAGCCTGCCAGGCCCCAGCAGGGGTGCAGATATTAGAGATACACGGATTAAGTCAGGCATCACAGCCCTTGCCCAGGAAGTGAATCACAGAGTTATTGGGGAAGGAGTAAAGACATTATCTGTGGATAGAGGTGAGAATATGGATGGGGTCACACAGGGCTTCTCCAAAGGTGACACTCTACCCATCTAGAAGGACAAGGTTGGGGGCTCAGGACGGGGGAAGGGCAAATTCCAGGCAGAGGCCAGTGAAATTGGACAGGGCAGCAAGAAGAGGTAGGCAGGGGCCAAACAGTGTAAAAAACTCAACATAAGGTAAATAAATATTTATCTGCTAACATTTGGGCTCTCAGAACATGCCAGGCACCAGGCCATCAGACATTATTTGACCACGTGCATTCTCTCTCATTGCTCACAACCAGAGAGAGCGTGAGGTAGTAGACATTAATCACTCCTGTCGTACACATGGTGGGACCCCTGAAACTTAGCCTGTGATTTGACCGAGGTCACAAAGCTAGAAAAAGCCAGAGTGGGTTCCAAACCAACTCTCCAACATGTGCATGCTTGACCAGTGGATTCCACAGACACCCCACAAGATGGCCACTCGACCAGCCACGCCTTCACCAGCAGCACCGGGCATGCATCCTTCCATAGGGGCCCCCATTGGCGAGGAACAGCAAAACACACTCTTGACAAGACCTGGGGGCCAGCCATCCTTCTCTGCTTTGGCTTTACCCCAAGGAAAGGCAGGGGCATGGGTGTCAGACGACTGAGAACATGAACAAGAAAGGGTTTAACCATTCCGTAGTTAAACCAGGGAGGCCCCTCCAGTCGATTCCACTAAACTTACGTTGATAAGAAGCATCTGTTGTGCCTTTCCAAAGCATTTCTGCATCAAAGATCACAAGGGAAGAGCAAACGTATATAGGGAAGGAGGCAGGCAAAAAAGTTGCAAGTTCAGTTCCAGCCCTTCAAGCTCCTAGTCCTCCGCTCCCACCACACCCCAGGACACAGGGTGGGCAGGCTACGTGTGCCAGTAAGATGGAGCTTACTTGGTGGGAACAGGTCCAGAAGTTGGTTTAGTAAGCAGTGATTCAAAGATGAACAAACTCTGGGCCCACACAGAGACCCTGCTGGAGAGCATGCAGCCCTCAGAGGTCAAGCCAAGGCCTATGCCATTGCCGCCTCTGCCCAGAGGCCCACCCACCCCGTGCCCCACACAGAACAGAAGCGCTCAGGGGAAACTGACATTTGGTTTTATTGTGCCAAGGACATTACAGATGGTGGATCTTGTCAACACCTGCAGGGCCCGGGTGCCCCATCTGCTGAGGCTGCTCCCACTCCCCACACTCAAATCCTGGGTGGCAGCAGCCACGATCCTCAAAGGTGCCCCCCACCCCAAGACTCCAAAGAGACCGGTGGCGGTGGCGTGGAAGCAGAAGGAATGCAGTGAGGTCAGAGTCTCATTGTCCAGAGCCCACAGGACACCTACCCCCTGCCCCCGCTTGTACTCTAGACCCTGCCCTCCTCCGCAGAGCTGGAGGCTAGAGACGGCAACCACGTCTTTGTGCCCCCTCTGTGCCCCGTGGCCTGCCTGCTCCCAAACCAGAGAGATGCCGCCTTCACAGAGCCAATGCTGTTGTCTACATCATTTTGGATTGGTTGAGTTGATGAAAGTACATTTTAATAAAGAAAAAATTCAACATTGAAGGCTCAGACATTCTTGGGGGTACTGGGAAGGGGGATTCCCACTTCTTCCTCCCACCTCCCCAACATCATTGTGGAGGTGGGGTGACAAGTATTTCTGATCTTGGAAGTAATGGGGGGCAGGGAAACTTTCCTCTGTCTGAATGTCTCTCCTCGGGGGCTGCCTGGCTGCCAGTTGTTCTGTCTCTGTGTGCCTCTCGCCTACCTTCGGCACCCTTGCCCAAGTCCCCTGTGGAATGCAGGGATGATGCTGTGCAGGGGGCAACAGGGCACGTCAGCTGGCGAAGAGACGGGTGATGGTGGTGGTGGCAGCAGCGATGAGAGGGGGCTCAGGGATGGGCCAGCCAGAGGGAAGTGGGGAGGAGCAAAAGGAGGGGAGAGAGGGAAGAAGGCAAGAGGGAAGAAAGCCAAAGAAGGTGGGGCGGCACCAGAGGGCAGGAGTGGTGGGGGTTGGGAGATGGTCTCCAGTCTCTGGGTCTCCATCAACTCTTGTCTGGGGGTGGATCTCTGTGCATTTTGTTTTTCTTCATACTGTCTAGGTATTCCTGTTGGGATACTGCCAGCACCGATGCTAGGATCTCGTCATCATCCCAGTCGTTCAGACCTGCTGGGCAAGAGGAAGGGGAAAAGGATGATGGAGCACTCCCAGTGCATCTTCTCACCCTTTGCTGATCCCTGGCTCGGGAGAGATCCCATCCAGGCCCCTCTACACTGATTTCTCTACAGAGAAGGCTCCTCTGGGCCTATGAAATCCCACACAAATCCCCTCTGGACACATCCCTTGGGCTTGAAAACCTCCCTTTTCCTGGGAAGGTGGTCAGAGGCTCTAGAAGCCCCCTCTCAGGACTTGCTGCTTCTTCCCATCTCTCCCTAACTCCCAGCTGGTCCCTGGCCCCTAAACAGAGGAGGCTTACCAAAGGCGGAGGGGGACATCTGCTGAATGAGGGCCCGGCACTCCAGAGCAGGGTAGAGGGACACGAGGGGGGAAGTAGCCCGGTCGGCCCCTGCTGAGAACTGGCTGCTTGTACCTGGGGCAGAGGGACAGTCAGAGGCGGGGGGGGGGGTGTTGGCGGGGGGGGGGGGGGCAGGACCTAGGCGGCACCTCCTCACCCCGGCATGCTTCCCTGTCACCAAGTCACTGACCTGGTGCACAGGGCGAAGGAGGTTTGGCAAGAGCTAAGACAGTGCCTGGGGAAGGGGGCTTGATGCCCAGCTCGGCGTGCAGCTCCGGGTGCTCAGGTGAAGAGGCTGAACTCCGCTGCCGCGGGGACCGGCTGGTCCACTCCTCCAGGCCACTGGAGGCTGCTGCTGTGGCGGAACTGCATGTGGCACTGGCCTTCCGCGGCTGCAGTGCGGGGGGAGGAGGAGGTAAGGACCGCCGCCAGGCGTGAGCCTCCTCTGCTCCATTCCTGAGGGCTGGCTCGCTCCCGGCATCCTGGCTGTGATACAGTTTCTACATAGGCCACCATCATTCCTAGTCACACGGCAGACCGCAGGATGAAGGCCAGCTCCTTAATCCCCCTCACATCCTTACAGCCAACCGGGCAGGAAACCTGTATCTCCCACTTTCAAAACACATTCAGACTCCATCCCCTTTCCTCATTCCTCCCTAGCCAGCACCACCATCTGCCACCACTGGGACTTCTCTAGTAGCTTCCACCTTACCCGTCCCCTGCTTCTCTGCCTAACCCCCTAGACTCCGTGCTGCACTCGGCAATCGGGGGGATCCTGTCCCTCCTCTGCTCACAGCCCTCCCAAAGGCTTCTGCCTCACTCACAGTAAAAGCCCAAGTCCTCAGCAGAGCCCACGAGCCCCTTCTCAATCCGGCCCCACCAACTCTCTGACTACTGCATCCTGCTCCGCCACACTGGCCCCAGGGCTGCTCCCAAATCACACCAGGGAGGGGTGCACTCCACTCCCCTCAGGGCTTTGCTCTTGCTGGCCTTCTGCCTGGCTTGGCACATGCACTTAGCTAACTGCCTCACCTTCTGCAAGCTTTTGCTCACATCTCACCTGCTCTGAGGCTTACCTTGACCATACTATCTCATCTCCCCATCAGCACCCTCTATGTGTTTCATCTGTCCCACCTCTCAACTCATCTACTCATTATGTTTTTACTGTTTCTTTTGTTCCACTCTGCAAAAATGTAAGCATCACAAGGACAGGGATCTGGGCCTGCCCGGCTCACCAAGATACCCCCATACACTGAGAACAGTGCCTGGCACAGACGTGCAATAAATATTTGTTGTAGAAATTACTCGACTCTTGCCAACACCTACAGTCACTCTAAACTCCTTGTGATTCCTCAAACGCCTGCCTGCTCTGCCCCATCCTTGCCCTAAAAATCCAACCTTCCTGTGTGAAGACTGACCAGAGCCCCCATGTCCACTGGTCTCCCAGCCAGGGTCAAGGCCTCACTGATGTATCTGTCTCCCTCAGTAGACAGGGGATCACTGAGAGTGGAACAGGCCAGACCTAATTCTACATCCTCAGCACAGAGCCTGACACACAAGGACATTCAACAAAAGCTTGTCCCTCTGGAACTATTCATCAATCCCACATGTCACCGCCAGTGGCTGGCCTCCCTCACTCCTTAAAGAGCTCGTTCTGCAAAGGTGTTGAGAGTTCTAAGGCACAATGCCAAGACTAAGGCTCAGATGTGGTACAGAATGGGCTGAGAGCTTCCTTCTCTCCCAGATGTCAAAACCGCTTAATTTCTTCTGCCTGTACGGGGGCAGAGCATATGAAGGGGTTCTTGGCCAGGCCAAAGACAGAGCCCAGGACTCACCTGGCTTGGGCCGCGGACCTGGCGGGCCTGTTTCTCCTGATCCCGCAGCCACTGCAGGTAGGATTCTCGAGCCACCTGCTCCTCGATGGCCTCATTTGTGGCCTCCCAGTCTGTGGCCCGCTTCTTGTCTTCCAGCATTTGCTGTTCAATCCATGACTCCTCTGATGTTTTTATGGCATTCTTCATCAGGGACTGCTCTGCAAACTGTAAGGCAGGGAGGAACAGGCACGTGGGGTGACACTCTGAACTCTGGCCAGGAACCAGAACTGGCTCAGGACTGTGGGCCTATAGGCCCAGAAGAGAGGAGATAGGAAGTCAGGTACTCTTAACTAAGCACGCCCTGAGCAGGCTGCCTAGTCATCAAGAATTGGGGGGAGGCAGGCTTTGGTAGTGGGACTTGTCATTCCAAACTCCCGTACTCAGAAGCCCTGCTCCCAACCCTAAGACACCTTGAATGAAGTACTAGGTCTGGGGCAACCAGGTGCTGGAATTTGAAGATGCCTCACCCAGCGATGGCTCAGGTTCGTAATACTGAGACCTTCCTCACCTACGCCCAGACGGAACAAGGAGAAAAGATCACCTGAGAAGTTAGCTGAGTGTGCACAGGGTGAAGGGAGTATTTGGACATTCAAGGGGACAAGGGGATGGTATCATCACGGGAAGGGGTGTCACAAATTGTGGGACATTGTAGGAGAGTGCTTTTGTCAGGCTATGAGACACAACAACATTTAAAAAAATGAAGTAATAAAAAAATACCAGAGCATATTCTAGGCATTAAGTTTAAGTATTGCTCTGTGGAATTCGAACAATTATTTTAATGCAAATACACACACTACACACCAATATCTGTGTGCATTAAGTTATGATGTAAAATATAATTTTTTTTTACCTATGTAGAATAATCCGAAAAGTACATAAAGCTCTATGTTAGAACAAACCAATTTAAAAATGGGCAAAAATGGGGCGCCTGGGTGGCTCAGTCGTTAAGCGTCTGCCTTCGGCTCAGGTCATGATCCCAGGGTCCTGGGATCGAGCCCCACATCGGGCTCCCTGCTCAGCAGGAAGCCTGCTTCTCCCTCTCCCACTCCCCCTGCTTGTGTTCCTGCTCTGTTTCTCTCTGTCAAATAAATAAAATCTTTTAAAAAAATAGTAATAATAAAAATGGGCAAAAATGGGCACCTGGGTGGCTCAGTCGGTTAAGCGTCTGCCTTCCGCTCAGGTCATGATCCCAGAGTCCTGGGATCAAGCCCCACATCGGGCTCCCTACTCATCGGGGAGGCTACTTCTCCCCCTCCCTCTGCCACTCCCCCTGCTTGTGCTCTCTCTCTAATAAATAAAATATTTTTTGAAAAAAGGGCAAAAAAGTCTAAACACACAATTTCCTCAAAGAAGATATACAGATGGCAAATAAGCACATGAAAAGATGCTCAACACCATTTGTCACCAGGGAACTGCAAATTACAACTCATGAGGTACCTTACCAGTTGGAGATATCAGTTAAGAACTGTAGCTTCACAGAGATATGGATGGTTACATGAGAAGTATTTCTAGATAAATGTATACACACGGGTTAGTATACACAAATTGATCTCCTTGCTCTGTCAGCTGAAAGGACCTAGAAGCAAGGACACCCCAGTAGTAAGAAGCACACTCAGCACCCAGATCTTGGTTTCTAATAACAAACTGCAATAAAAGGAACCAGGGCTCCTTGGACAAATGGCTGGTTCTAGGACTGGAGCAAGATATATACAAGATAAACCTGGAGCACCTCATAGTGCCAGAAAGTAAGAAAGTGCTACAAAATGAAACACAATAAACAAACCAAAACCAAAAAATAAATAAATAAATAAATAAAAACCCCCAAAAAACAAAAACAAACCCAACAAAAAAACCAATCCACCACCACAATGATGGGGATATGTCAAAGCGATGCAGTTGGGAACCAACTGAGAGCGCTCCCAATAGCCAAAACTGGAACAATGTGAGCATGAAAATAAATAAAAATAGTACTGGATTATAACTCAAAATATAGAAGCATAAAAAAATACCCTTGAGTCCACAGTGATATAAATAAATGGGGGACAAAAGACAAATCTCCCTTGCAGAAGAATTCTACATAATTTATGCAGATACTCTGCCCTCAAGAAGATGGAGCATAGGGGCGCCTGGGTGGCTCAGTCGGTTCAGCAGCTGCCTTCAGCTCAGGTCATGATCCTGGGGTCCTGGGATTGAGCCCCGCATCGGGCTCCCTGCTTGGCAGGGGGCCTGCTTCTCCCTCTCCCATTCCCCCTGCTTGTGTTCCTGCTCTCACTCTGTCAAATAAATAAATAAAACCTTTAAAAAAAAAAAGATGATGGAGCATAACCTCCACTTCTTCAGTGTGGGCTGTACATAATGACTTTCTTCCAAACAGGACAGTATGGAAAAAGGAATGGGGGGAGAGAGTAATTTTGCAGTGGAGAAAATTTGACCAACAATACTCCCAGGGGTCAAGGTCAACATCAACAGTCATAAATCATGTTCCCAGTATTTACCATTGATAAGATATGATGAGAATGGTATTTGACCACTGTGATCTTCCTCCCTAAAACCCATAACCCTAGTCTAATAAGAAAACATCAGACAAATTTCAAAAGAGAAACATCCTACAATATACCAGACCAGTACTCCTCAATACTGTCAAGGTCATCAAAAACATAAAAGTGTGACAAACCGTCACAGAACAAGGGACTCTGACAGGATGACTTTAGTTAATAATACTGTACTGTAACAAATGTATCACAGTCATCCAGTATGTTAATAAAAGTGAAACTGTGTGCAGGGGGAAGGAGGATACATGGGAACTCTACCTTCTCAATTTTTTTTGTAAATTTAAAATCATTCTAAACTTAAGTCTACAAACAAGCAAACAAAAATCCTTAAGGCATTCACATTTTTTTTAATTAAAAAAAAAAAAAAAAAGAAACGAGTGGGGCTGGGGAGCCTGGGTGGCTCAGTCAGTTGAGTGGTCTGCCTTCAGCTCAGGTCATGATCCCAGGGTCCGGGGATCGAGCCCCACATCGGGCTCCCTGCTCAGTGGGGGCCTGCTTCACCCTCTCCCTCTGCCCCTCCCCTGCTTGTGCTTGCTCTCTGTCAAATGAATAAATAAAATCTTTAAAAAAAAAAAGAAACGAGTGGGGCACCTGGGTGGCACAGTTGGTTGTTAAGCTTCCAACTCTTGATTTCGGCTCAGGTCATGATCTCAGGGTCGGGAGATTGAGCCCCAGGTTGGGCTGTGCGCTCAGCACGGAGTCAGCGTGAGATTCTCTCTCCCTCTCCCTCTGCCCCTCCCACTCGTGCTCTTTCTCTCTAAAATAAATAAATCTTAAAATCTTAAATCTTAGGGGCACCTGGGTGGCTCAGTCATTAGGTGTCTGCCTTCGGCTCAGGTCATGATCCCGGGGTCCTGGGATCGAGCCCCACATCGGGCTCCCTGCTCAGCGGGAAGCCTGTTTCTCCCTCTCCCACTCCCCCTGCTTGTGTTCCCTCTCTCGCTGTGTCCCTCTCTGTCAAATAAATAAATAAAATCTTTAAAAATAAGTAAAAAAAAAAAAAGAAAAGAAACAAGTGATCAGACCACAAAAAGTCATGGATGAATCTTAAATTTAAGTACGTGGCGTTATGTGAAAGACAGTCAGAAAAAAACTACATACTGTTATGATTCCAATTCCATTACATTCTAGAAAAGACAAAACTAGACTCTGTAAACAGATCAAAGATAAAAACAAGGAAATTCAGAGAAACTGTCAGAGCCAAGAAGAGCCAAAAGAGACATGACAACTAAATTGTAGGAAGGTCTCCTGGATGGGACTCTGGAACGGAAAAGATCTTTAGGGAACGACTGAGGTCATTTAAATAAAGTATGGTTTTTTAGTTAATGTATCAATACTGGTTTATTAATTGTGACAAATGTCCTATGCGGATATGTTCATCATAGTGGGGAATACGGAAATTATCTAATCTTGGTAATTTTGTAAATCTAAAACTGTTCTAAAATTAAGTCTACTTAAAAAACAAAATAAAAAAAACAACCCCTATGTTGGAGGGTGTGTGGTGTTAGGGTGTGCGTTTCCTAAAATGAGGCCGGGGCACTTTCTGTTTGTAGGAAGTGAAACCCCAATAGAAGACAGCAAAATCCCCAGAAGATGACTGTTTATGAGAGAGAACAAGAACCCGTCAGCATGGGCTGGAAAACCGTACTGCCACCTTCTGAGCACCTACTAGGCAGCAGGCCCAGTGTTAGGCATGTTCTGTAGCGGCCGAGCAGGCAGCCCACATTACTTGTATAATCCGCCCTAGGTCCCAGAGCCAGTAGTGCTCGGGCCAGGCCTGCACTTTTAAGTCTCTGCGACCACAGCTGTCTAGAACTGCTCAGTTTCGGAGGATCCATGCAGGTACCGAGATACCCAGACCAAGCCCGGGTTCACAGTTCCCAGATGTGCCTCCTCCATATCCCAAAATGCCAACCCTCAACAGGCACGAAAAATGGGTAAGCCAGCTCAGACGCACAAATGGAGAGCACCGAATGAGCCCCGAGAGATCACCTTGGGTAACTCCCTAGTTTTACAGAGGTGAGAGCTCAGGGGCAACTCAGGGGACATGTCATTTTTGTGGGATAGGCCAGAACTGAGACGTCAAAAGAGGTTTCCAGCCTCTCTATCCAGCAGCCATCCTGGGCATGGGGACCCACTTACCCCGGGTTTGAATGATGGCAGGCCTAGCCCCACACCAATGGTGGCCTTGTTGGGATTCACCACTGAATTGTAGTGGATATTCCGATGGTAGCTGACGCGGATGGGCTCATCCTCGGTTTGATGGATCCCATGGAATGTGTTGATGGGTTCTGCAGAGAAAGAGAAGAAAGGAGCACCCGCGGCGGGCTGGGCAGGGCAGGCCGCTCAGCTGCCCGCCGCAGAAGTACCTGTGCTGTACTGGTACACCTCCACGGGCCGGTTGTACATCTCTGCCATGGCCTGCATCTCAATGTGGTTGCCGTGGCAGTTGTTTTTCCTTTTCCTGTTGATGTAGGTGGTGAAGTCCTCGGTGACATAGTTGGAGAAGTAGTCCGCATTCTTCATCTGCGGAACAGATCGGAGGGTCGGGTCCGGGCGGGGAAGGGATGTGCCCACTCTGCGCCCCCCCGCCCCCTGCCCCAAGGCCTCCGCAAGGTCTCACCAGATAGTCCATGCAATGCTTTCGCACCACCTCATGCATGTCCTGGTCTCCGTACACCTGGTCAGCTGTGGGGACAGAAGGAGAGGCAGGGGTCAAGAGCTGCCACCGGAGAAGAGTTCCACGTTCTGGAACATCCTTGGGGGTGGAGGGCTGGGGGCCAGGGAAACTCCTTTTCCTATACTACAGCCTGGAGCGTGCTTGGCTTTGTGGGCTGGAATGGGGTCACGGAAAAAAGAGGCAGGCAGGGACAGTCTTTAGGAACGGGAGAGTACAGGCGAGAGGAACGCAACCCAGGCAGATGAGTTTGTCCGGGGCCTGCCCGGCCACTCAGACAAATCAACAAACATTTTAAGTCCCCTAAGTGGCCTCGAGCACCAGCAGCTCCACACTCCCCCTTCACTCTGCACATGAGGAAGCTGAGGCTGAGGGAGAGTTTGTGGCTTCACCAAGGTCACACAGCAAGTCAGTCTGAGAGAGTCAACTCTAGAATACAGTTTTCCTGACTCCTGGGAGCCAGCATGGCCTTCACAGGTCACAAATAAATAAATAAAAAAGAAGAAGAAACTAAAAACTGGGCTCCAAGCCCAGTTCTCCCAGGTACCAGTGAGCTAAACGACCAGAGGCAAGCAACCCAAGTGTCCTGAGCCTCAGAGGCTTCACGTGTAAGACAGGAACAAGCAGTAACTCCCTGGCAGGCCTCTTATAGGATCAACGAAATCATGGGTATAAGGTGATCAGTACGGGGTTTGGGACACAGCAGTCACTCAGTAAACCAGAGCCCCCTACCCGGAGTGGGGCCTGAATGTGGGGTACTGTGTAGGTGATAGATGTGAGTAAAATCCTGCCCCTGTCTTACAAGAAGCACATAATCTAGCAAGAGAAATAAGACACATATGAACATAACTTAAGTTTAATTCGGGAAAGGCAGCCTGCCTATGGCCCAAACGATCTAGGTGTCACAGGGTTTCGGTCAAAATAAGAACCAGGCTCCCCCTGCCTTACTTGAGGATCTTCACACATGCCATTTCCTCTTTTCGGGGCATTCTTTCCATCCTCCTCGGCTGCCTACTTGTCACACACCCATGTATTCTTTATACAGTTGCCCAGCCCTCCCACCCTCCAGAGCACTTCTATCATTAGATTTATCAAAGGTGTGTACAGACTTCCTCTGCCTGACCACTCTGACTCCCACTGAGGGCTGAGAGCAAGTCACATCCAAGTCCACCCCAGCTCAGGGCCCGATACAGTACAGGAAATCGGGACCAGCTTGCTGAGTGGATGGACAGGCCAGAGGAGCCAGGGAGTCTTCTCCCAGGGAAATTAAAGTGGGCTTCAAGATGGGGCACGCCTGATGTCCGCTGGCTAAGACGAAGAGGGAATTTCCCTTTGTCTCTCCAAAGGACCGTTGTTCTGATGGGGTCTCCCTGGGGCACTGGGGCAGGGGCAGGTCCCACTGTTTCAGGGAACACCGCAGAGGTCTTCCAGGACAGCCAGTCTACCTCTGAAGAATCGCC
The DNA here is from genome assembly GCF_009762305.2 of Zalophus californianus. Classification (NCBI taxonomy): domain Eukaryota; kingdom Metazoa; phylum Chordata; class Mammalia; order Carnivora; family Otariidae; genus Zalophus; species Zalophus californianus. The sequence continues at coordinate 87,215,156 of NC_045612.1, read as the reverse complement.
TTTGTTGCCCTCCCCTTCCCTCCCTGGAGGATTCTGTGAGAGGAGAAAAAGGCTGCTCTGAGACAGAAAATGGGGTCCATGCCTGTCTCACGTCCTCTTAGAGGTGCGGAGACCTGGGGGGGGGAGCTGTGAAGGCGGGAAGGGGTAGCCCCTTCACCGATGTAAACAAGGATGTGGGTTCTGTGGCCACACTCTCCCCCACCCCCCCAGCAGCATTTCCAGCAAGTCACGTGCCCTGCGCAGAGGCTGGGGGCCCCCTGCTGCCGCCTTTCTTAGAAGCCCGGGACCACAGAGGCCGCTGTGGCTGCAAGAGCTATTTATGTAGAATGAGCTTGGGGGGCTGCGGAGGCAGTGCTGCCAGCAGCTGCAGTAAACAGGGACTGGGACGGCGGCAAGGGGGTTAAACAGGGGCCGGCCTGCCAAGCTCTAGGAGGGGGCTGAGATGCTCCTCAGGAAGGATCGACAGGCATTTCCTGGGAGATGGATCTACCTGAGCTAGATGCCGGATGCAAGAAAACAGAGGAAAGGGGAGACTGCAACAGGGAAGGGAGCTGAGGGAAGCTCGTGAAGTCCCCCCCCCATTGCCCTGCCATTGGCCCCCTTGCCTAGCAGAAAGGCCCTGCTGCCTCCTAGCTGTGTGGCACTGGACAAGGCCTTCGAGCTCTCTGGGCTGCAATGTCTTCATCCGTGAAGTGGGGAGAGTACTACTCTTCCTTTCACAGGGGGCTGTCAAGATGACGGGTAGGGTCTGCTGAATGCCTACGACGTCCTGGGTGTTCAAGAAATGAACCTAGGGGCTCTGCTTGTCATGAGTGGACGACTACTCTCTCAGATAGCTAACCATCCCCGAGTCAGTCAGAATGTCACCGGAACCACTCATTAAGCCCTTCCTCATTTCTGTCGCACTCCCTCAACCAGAGGAAAGCCCCGAGCAAGGAGTCTAGGCTGTCCCGCCTCACACAGGCAGGGCGGGCTCTCTACCTTTCCTGAATCCAAAGGTCCACAGGCCTACCTCCTGTGTCCGTAGTTCAAATCTTTAGCAACCAAATTAACAGCAAATTGAAAATACACACTTCACGAAACAGGGTCCTTAAATGACTTTCTCTACCTACCTACCTGTAAGGTTTCCCCTTCTCAATCCTAAGATGCACTGATAGGTGGTACTGTACACACATTTAAATCACAGCTTTTGTTGGGGGTGGGCGGCATGACCCACCTCACTGATTATAAGATATTAAGCTGGTTCTGGGATCATCAACGCGGAAGAAAATGTGCATATCTGAACACCAAGGAAACCGAGCAAAAATACCTCCCCAATGGGGGTGAGAAGGATCTTTTCAATGATATTAAGATGGGATAACCACCCAAGGCAGGGCTAAAACACAGGAAGTCCTCATCGAGGCAGTGCTTGTCTGACTTTGCTAGCCCCACCTCTGTCCTCCAGAAAGCCCCCTCCTCCCAGAGGGTTGGCATATGGGACTAAGGGCTGGGCTGGACTTCCCTGTGGGGGCCAAGGTGGGGGAAAGGGCCCAATGGACCTGCAGAGGTAGGGGAATTCAGAGAACTTGTTTTGATAGAAACTGAAACTCCTCTTGCTGACGCTGCACTTGTGGGCAATCTGCACCTGCTCTCCCCTCCCAGAGTCCAGCTGAAGGGGGTCCCCCACTACCTCACCTCTGTCCCCAACCCAAAGAGGGCTCGGAAATCCTCAGGACAATACCACAATTGGTTCCACCAAGGCCTTTTCACATTCCAACTTATTTCATCTTCACCCCAAAAAGCCCTACTTTACATAGGAGGGATAGGGTAACTGAGGTACAGAAATGTGGCAGAGCTGGACCTCGGGGGAGGGTAAAGGCCAGGCTCTCAAGGAATACCTGGTAACTTCAAACACTGATGCTCCAGGTGATGTTACCACTACCCCTAATCCAGCTATCACCTTAGCCGCCTGCCTGCTGAGGGCAAGGCCTGATTCTGTCTGCCTCAGTTTCCCCACCAGCACAAGCAGGAATCAGCTGGAACCCTGGAAAGGCCTGCAAGTGGGCAGGACTTACACAGAGGTCAGCATAAACCTTACCTCCCCACAGCCTACGTCTGTCCTTTCTCTGAGCATGCTGAGACATGAGCAGAGAAAGGCACATGTGCACACACACACACACACAAAGCCAGCAGATCCTGCCAAAGAGGTTCCCTGAGGGGCGCCTGGGTGGCTCAGTAGGTTAAGCGGCTGCCTTCAGCTCAGGTCATGATCCCGGGGTCCTGGGATCGAGCCCCACATGGGGCTCCCTGCTCAGCGGGGAGCCTGCTTCTCCCTCTGCCTGCCGCTCCTCCACCTCGTGTGTGCGCGCGCTCTCTCTCTCTCTCACAAGTAAATAAAATCTTAAAAAAAAAAAAAGATGTTCCCTGACCAAATATCCACACCACCCTCACAACTACAGAGACCTATCGCATTCAGCAAGTAGCTGTCCTTACCGCTAACCAAGATTAAAGGTTGGGTAAGAGGCAAAGCTATATAAAGCGAGGACCCTTACCTCCTTCCTATCCTTTGCCAGGGGTTAATGGGAGGGAGGAAGAGCCAATAGCTCTTACAGGCTTGCCTCCACCTCCTTCCCCTGCTGCCTGGGGGAAGGTCCCTCAAACCTCTGTAATCCCTCCTCCTCAGGCTCTCTAAAATAGTCACTATTTGCCTAAGAGTTATGTGGAGAAGCAGGACAGCAGAGCCTGGACTACCTACAGGAGTTTAATTAAGCACAGGGCCCTACTATTTGTTTGAGAGGCACCTGGGAACTGTCTCCCCACCAGGCTGCCTGCCCGCCTGCTAGATGAGCCGCAGCAAGTTCTGCTGAGGACAGAAAAGGAAGCCTGGTGTCTGCAGGCAATCTAAAAACAAACCACACAAATGTGTGTACACACAGCAGCAGGGGGAGACAGGAACCTGATCTGTTCCCCACTTGCCTCCTGGCCCCACTGAGGAGATGAGCCAGGAAAAAGGCCTCCCCTGCCTGTCAAGCGGCTGTGGTGTGCACCTGGCCCATGGCCCCAAATGGCACACCCTCAATGGGGGAGACACCCTAGGTGAGGGGAGACAGAACTCCGTTCTCTTGATGGCCTGGTCTCCGAGATGCCCGCTCTTCTACTCAAGGATGCCCATGGCCAAGTTGGGGAAACTGGGACAGAAAGAGCCCAATGGCCATGGGTGTCCATGGGAATCTTCTCCTTCTGGCCTAGTTCAACCTCAGACACCTATGTCCTGAGGCTGCCTATGTGATCTAGGTAATAGGGTGCTGGCTTTCTCGCAAGGCCTCAGTTTCCCCATTCATAAAACAGTCAAAATTAATCGAAGATCCACCCCCGCGACACGTGATGGTCCAGGCTAATGTTTCTGGGCCCCATTGTTCTAACATGTACAGCTCCAGCTGCTTCCTCGTGGCCCGTGCAGACAGACGCACATGTGGCTTCCACTTTGCCCACAGAGGCCAGGGCCAGGGCCAGAGGTTTTCGCTGAGTCAAAGTCCTATGGGGAGAGGGCCGGAGAGATGCAGACCCATGTTTCCAGGAGGAGGTTATCTGAGCCTAGCAGGGGCAGGGTGGGCCACAGGGTACCTCAGGAACGTGGGCTCCTCCTTCCACCCAAGCCTTCACTGATGCTCACAAGTCCCCAACAGGAGGTTGTGGGAGAGAGCAGTGAGTACTGGTTCACATGAGGGACACCCAGACCTCAGAGGCAAAAAAGAGGGTAGAAAGCCACCTGCCTCAGGATTCCCAACAGTAGAGGACCACAGGCTCCTAGTTAGAGGAAGCAAGGCCCAGAGAGGTCAAGGAATATACCTGAGGTCACCCAGCCAGTCGACAGCTAAGCTGAGAAGCTAGGGCTTTCCCAGGGTCATAGAAAGAACATGTCCTTTGGACACGTCTGGGCTCCCATGCCGGCTCCGCCACTAATGACCCCAAGCATGTCATTTCCCTTTCCTGAGCCTCAGTCTTCTCACCTGTCTCATGGGATAACGATCCCAATTTTGCAGGTGAATCTGAAGCACCCAGCTGAATGCCAGCAAACAGTCAGGGTCAAGGAACAACACTGTGGCCTCTATGTGTGCAATCCCCTCTCCAACTCCAGCCTTTGGTTATGTGCTCCTTCCACTATGCAATGCGTGGCAGGAAGCTAGAACCTGTAGGCCTTCTCATCAGAGCTCAGGTGCTCTGCCCCTGCTGCCTGTCCCTGCACAAGCTAGGCTGGAAGCAGAGGGACATCAGAAAGCCCGAGCACAAAGTCCCCTTCCCAGGCACATGTCCTGTGCACTCTGGCCCAGGGAAACCTCCAGATGAGGCCTAGAGACCCAGGAGCCACATACTTCCAGGGAGTGGCCATGGGGCTTCTGAGGTTTTACAGAGAAAAGCCAAGGGCAGTCCAGTTGGGGGAAATGGGTAGCCATAGTGCTGATAGGGAAAGGCCTTCAACCTGCTGCGGTCAGCTCTTCCTGTAAGCTCAGGCCCTTTACTGGAAGGCCTTTGAGGGGGGTGTCAGAGGGTGTTTGGGGAGGTCAACTGGATGGACACACATGAAAATATTGCTGTTTAGGGGCGCCTGTGTGGCTCAGTTGGTTAAGCGACTGCCTTCGGCTCAGGTCATGATCCTGGAGTCCCGGGATTGAGTCCCACATCAGGCTCCCTGCTCAGTAGGGAGTCTGCTTCTCCCTCTGACCCTCTTCCCTCTCGTGCTCTCTATATCTCTCATTCTTTCTCTGTCAAATAAATAAATAAAATCTTAAAAAAAAAAGATTAAAAAAAAAGAAAATATTGCTGTTGAAATGAAGGGGGGAAATCGGAGGGGGGAGACGAACCATGAGAGACTATGGACTCAGAAACAAACTGAGGGTTCTAGAAGGGAGGGGGTGGGGAGGATGGGTTAGCCCGGTGATGGGTATTAAGGAGGGCACGTACTGCATGGAGCACCGGGTGTTATATGCAAACAACGAATCGTGGAACACTACATCAAAGACTAATGATGTAATGTATGGTGACATAACATAATAAAATCAAATGAAAAAAAAAAGAAAATATCCCTGTTGATATGGATTACTGCACAAGCCAGGTCCTTACTAGCTCCAACATCTGCCTCAAAGGCGGCCTGAGACCAAGGTGCCCAGATGCATTCTCTTACACTCACTCCACCAGCAGCCCCGTTTGCCCCACATCTAGCCTGAGGCTTCAGCACAGGGCCTAGCACCTAACAGGCCCTGGCCTATTCTTTCTTTGCCTTCCTTTTGTCCAAGATGCCCCCAAACCCAGCTCTCTTTCTAGGAAACATCCCAGGGAGAACACAGGATTGAGCCACAGGGTTAGAAAGGGTGGCATTTTCCTAGCCCAGCAGAGTCTACTGCCTGAGCCTCTTCCGCTTGGTAGAACAGGGAGGCAAGCACTCAACCCACCTAAACTTCTACTCATTCAACAAACATTTGTGGCTCTGAGACCCCACTGAAAACAGCGTTCAAGCTTCACCACTGCTACTGTTCCCTGAGGGTCTACCAGGTGTCAGGCACCAGAGGGATTTACTGAAGTGATCTCATGTAACCATTACCACTCTGGGTCTTCTGCCTCCTGTTACAGCCTCGGAAACAGGCTCAGGAAAACAGAGCTGCTTGCCCAAGTTCGCACCAAGAATCAGTGGCACAGTCAGAAGTGGAGTCAGTCCAGGCTACCAGGAGACACGGGGCTAGCCACATGGTGAGAGAATAGCAGACCTTGTAAGGATTCAAGGAGCCCTTCACAATCAACACCATTTCACAGATGGGAAAATGGAAGTTTTTGAATCATGGCCAGAACTGGAAGACAGGGCGTCTGACTCCTACTTCAAGGCTCCTATCAGAGGGCCCTTCTCCCTGGTAGATAGCAGAGCCCCAACGGAAGGGTCAGATCACATTTCCAAATTCCCCTGGACAAGGGCCTTCAAACTGCCTGTTGGGTCACAAGATTCGGAGCCAGAGCGGCCTCAAGGATGTCGCTCGGACTGGATAGATGTTATTAAGGAATTATGAATGTTGTTAGGTAGGATAACAACACTTTGGTTATGTTAGAAAAGAAAGAATCCTTATCTGTTAGAGAAACATACATAAATATTTACAAATGAAACGATCTGATGTTGGGGTTTTGCTTTAAAAATACTCTTGTTTCAGGAGAGCAAAAAAGAGTGGGCAGGGTAGTGACGAAACAAGGCTGGCCAAGTGTTGACGACTATTTTGAAGATGAACGATGGGTGTACATGAGAATTCACTATTCTACTTTTCTGTAAGTTTAAAAAAATTCTATGATCCCAGGGTGACAGCAATGTGCTGTGGTTAAGAACATGGGCCTCAGGTCGCCTGAGTGGCTCAATCGGTTAAGCGGCTGCCTTTGGCTCAGGTCATTATCCCAGGGTCCTGGGATCAAGCCCCATGTCAGGCTCCCTGCTCGGTGGGAAGCCTGCTTCTCCCTCTCCCACTCCCCCTGCTTGTGTTCCCTCTCTCGCTGTCTCTCTCTGTCAAATAATAAAAAAAAAAAGAACATGGGCCTCAGACTAACCCAACCCAGAGACTCCCAACTCTATTATCTGACCCTGGGCAAGTCACTTCCCTGCTCTAAGCTGCTTTTCTCTTCTGACACATGGAAACCACAATAGTTCCTACACTTAACCTAGCTCGGAGGGGAATGAAAAAGGGTTTCCTTTAGTGTCTGACAGTGCAATCTGTCCCTAAGTAACATTTTTTATCACTATTATTGTTATTACTTTCACACCACCGCACTGCCTCATGACCAAAGGATAGCGGCCAGATACTAACTTGAAGCTGGGGTCTGGAGCCCCTGCAACACCAGTAAACTCTACCCTCAACCCCGTCTCAGGGGTTACTCCTAAACACCAGAAACAGCTCAGGGGCAGTCCTAGGCCCTTGAAAGCTAAGGCACAGACTCACCTACAGCCCGGAAGAGACAGGCACCGTCCTCCTTCATCTGCTTGATGATGAAGCCCTTCTTGTCTCTCAGGGCCTTTTCAAACCAGTGCTCCTGCTGAAGGGAAGAGGTGGGAGTCAGCAACAGGAAAGACCTGTACCCCCTCCCCAGGGCCCTGCCCTCTAGGTTCCCAAAGGGCCCAGCTAACTGGCTGAGAGGACACTGGGCGAGGTCAAGTTCCCAGCCCTGCTTGACACTCCATGCACATGGAGGAGGAGGAGACCCTTTCTTTTAGGGAATCAGTCATTGTGTGAGCAGAATACTTGGTCCCAGAGGGGTCTCATCTGTTTTCTGACCGGCCCTGCTGACCATATTGGGAATCCAATACTGGGCTCCTACAGGCAGCCAGAGGCCCAGACCCGGCAAGTACCCGGGGGTGGGGCCTTGGGGACAGGGATGGACCTGGCTCTATCTCAAGGAGTTCCCCAGTTCACCTGGGGACCTTCTAGCCACTTAAGGTAGGGAAGATGTTGAGGAGGGAGTAACTGGCTAGAGCCTAGATCCCAAGCCCTACACGTATAGCTAGGGACTGTCAAAATATATCATACAAGGCAAAATGCATACGCTGTATGATCTCACTCATAGCTGAACCCGTTTAACGTATATATGCATGTGCATACAAACACATGAGAGTTGCAAAGACCATACAATAAAATATCCCTAAAAGTTGGTATTACACAGGATTTTGACTTTCTTCATGAAAAGTATGCAATCCCTTGTCCAAAATTCCAAAACTAAAAAAGCTTTGAAAACCAAAGTCTTCCTCTAACTCATTTGCCATCATTACCTGACCTGAGCTGGCAGGAACCTATTTATCCCACTTGGCGGTGAATATTCAAACATTTCTATGCAGAAACATTCAGGTGTATGGTTATGAAGTATTACCATAGACCCCACCAGAGGTGATACATAACACACAGTACACATACCAGGTTTTTCTAAATTCTGAAATTTCCCTAAATTCCAAAGCACATCTGACCCCAAACGTTCAGGTTCAGTGAGCCTGTACAAATGTTTATCTTCAGACTTAAAAAAAAATAATGGAGAGATGAATAGGCAGAAAAGAGGATGTTTAGGGCAGTGAAACTACTCTGTATGGTACCTTAACGGTGGTTATGTGTCATTATACATTTGTCCAAACCCACAGAATGTAGAACACCAAGAGTGAACCCTAATGTGAACTGTGGAATCTGGGTGATTATGATGTGTCCTACATGGACACTGACTGTAACAAATGCACCACTCAGGTGGGGGGCTGTTAATAATGGGGGAGACTATGCATGTGTGAGGGCAGGGTACAGTATGTGGGAACTCCCTGTTCAATATGGGAACTCTTGTTCAGTTTTGCTGTGAACCTAAAACTGCTCTAAAAATTTAAGTCGAGGGGCGCCTGGGTGGCTCAGTCGTTAAGCATCTGCCTTCTGCTCAGGTCATGGCTCCGGGGTCCTGGGATCGAGCCCCGCATCGGGCTCCCTCCTCAGTGGGAAGCTTGCTTCTCCCTCTCCCACTCCCCCTACTTGTGTTCCCTCTCTCGCTGTCTCTGTCAAATAAACCTTTATAAAAATAAATAATTAATTAAGTCGATTAAAAAAAAGTCCATGTGTCACTGAAAACACATTTTCCATTTCAAAACAAGATCAGAAGCAGCAGACCTTTCCCAGGCCCCTCACGCCCTCTGCTGGCCACCAGAAGAAGCCAGCCTTATCCAGCATATGGGCTAGGGACCAGGAATCCCAAACCCCCTCCTTTGGGACACTACCCTGCCCAGGGATTTAGAGGATCCGGGCTCTGACTAGACAGAGGGGATCACTTCTCTGCAGTCCACTTTCCCCCAGCAGAGTAGGAAGTACAAGGTTCGGAAGCTCTGCATTTCAACCCCACCCCTGTCACTCACTCGCTGTGTGATTTCAGGTAAACTACCTGAATTCTCCAAGCCTCAGTTTCCTATCAAACGAGGGATATGTGATCTACCTGACAGAGCTGTGAAGAAGCTCAGAGCAGCTTCAGGGCCTAAAAAGGCTTGGTAAATAACAGGTCCTCAGCCACAGAAGGGGCAAGACTGGCACAGACACAGACCACGTACAACTGAGAGGCCCTCAACAAGCCCCACTGGAGTAGCCGGACAGTAGGGGATGCAGAGGGGGGTGATGAGGGAATGCCGCCCAGTAGCCCCACCATTAGGGCCCACACCCCAGGAAGGTGTGGCTGGCTTGCCAGAGATGACAAAGGCACCTGGAAGCCCTTAATGGGCTTCCATGGACAGCAGAGAGACTCTTGTTTGTGCACAACACTCCAGCACGTGCCTCACCTGCCCCAGAGGCTGTGAACTAGCACACTTCAGCCAGTTTCCCCCAGTCCATCCCTGCCCTGCAGGGATACCCATCTCCCAACACCACGGTACCTGCCCCAATCAGGGGTCACCAGCAGGGAAGCTGCAACTGTGACTACAGGCCCACACTGAGCAGAAAGAAAAGTTCTAAAGAAGGGCGCATAGTAACCTCCTGCCCTCTAGTGCAGGGGAGAAGATTGGGGGGGGAGGGGATCAAAGAGGAGGAGAAGGGCTCCTACTTATTCCTCCAACAAGGGTCTACCAGGCAGCTGCCAAATCAGACCCCGACTGTAGTAAGCCAGGCAACGAGGACAGCGCAATGAATCAGACTCGGTCTCTACCCTCCGTAAGCTTGCTGACTGCTGGAGGGCATGGGCAAACAGGGAATGACCATGCACAAGTGTGAGCAGGGCAGTGAAGAGCTAACACAGTGCTATGAAACACACAGGAAGGGACCTAACCAATCATTAAGGTTGGCACCTGAGAAGAGGTGCCACCTGATGGAAGGGTTAAAACACGAAGACCTCCAGAAATGCTTGTTAACTGGGTAAAAAATCACTTCAGGGGGTGCCTGGCTGGCTCAGTCGGAGGAGTACGCAATTCTTGATCTTGGGGTGGTGAGTTCAAGCCCCACATTGGGTGTAGAGATTACCTAAATACATTTAAAAAATCACTTCTACCACAAAGCACCAGGGATGCCAAGAGAGGCCCAGCAGTGAGTCCAGCACAACTAAAGTTCTGGGTGGGACTAGGCAGGTAAACAGGGTGGGGCCAGGAAGAAAGATGAACTCATATTAGCCAAATGCCTGCCCCGTACCAGATGCCTGATGCAAAAGGTGACTTCATTTAATTGTTCTTACCACAGCCCAGGTGGCAGTGAGCTTTATCCTCATTTGACAAAAGCAAAAAGAGCTGGGGTTTGGGCACCAGCAAAGCCTAGTATAGAGGCAAAAGGGGAGGCCTCATGAGCCACAACATGGCGACATACCTGGCAGCCCATCCTGGGAAAATCCTGGTTTGTCCCTAAAAATGAAGGAGGCCTAATGAGCATACCCTTTGCACAAGTAGGGCTTTGGTACTGGGACGATCCGGGCCTGGATCTGGAGGCCAAACCACGACCCTCCCACTGGCTTTGGCACCAGCAGCCTTAAGGGCTTTGGGTCTGGCTGAAACCCTGCCTCTCCTTTTGGGGAGAGAAAACAGGGATGCCATGGTCCTGGGCTCCAGGAAGAGTTTAGAGTCCCAGAAGCCCCTAGCTTAGTCTCCTCCTTCCCCTGGCTAGACAGGAGCCTCTGAGAAAGGTGCCAACTTGGGAGTTGTTTAGGAAAGTGGCCCAGGAAGGAAACGCTGGTGGGAGAGAGGGATGGGGACTAACCCTGCCATTGGTAAGTTTAAGCTGCATCAATGCTCTGGCCTGAAAAAGTCAAGTCCAGACAGTGAATCTCACAAGCCCACTGCTGAGCCTGCGGGCGAGTCCCTCCACATCCCTGAGCCTCCACAAGGGGGCTGGGCAAAGCTCTCTGACATTAGGGGATCCCAGGTGCAAGACTCTGCAACCTACTGGTCCAAAGGCCCAAGAGAAGTTGAAGCAGACTGTGGGACCCAATTGACTTGGGTTCCAGTGCAGCTCCACCAATTATCAGCCATGTGATGAACCACTCTGAACACTCCACAGTTTTCCAATCTGTGAAATGGGATAACAAGCTTCCCAGTAACAGGGTAACTGGAAAGACTCAAATGTTACATGACTTTGCCCAGTAGGAAAGCACTTAATGGGTTCTGTTCTCCTCCCTGGAAGGGAAACAAGAACGCTCCCGTAGGAGGCCTAATGATGACCACCCAAAGATATCAGGCCCTAATCCCTGGAACCTGTAAATGCTATTTAGTAAGGAACAAGGGTCTTCAGTGTGATTAAGGATCTTGACATGGGGAGATTATCTTGGAGTTTCTGGGCAGGACCTAAATGCAATCACAAGTGTCCTTAGAACAGCAGAGAAGACCTGACACAGAAGAGGAGACTGCACATAAACAGAGAAGACGGTGTTGAAAACAGGGAGAGGATGGAGTGATGCAGCCACAAACCAAGGAGAGCCGGCAACCACCAGAAGCTGAAAGAGTACTGGATTCTCCCTAAAGCCTCTGCAGCGACTACAGCCCTGGCAACATCTTGATTTTGGCCCAGTGAAACTGATTTTGGACTTCTGGCTTCCAGCACTGTGAGAGAATAAATTTCTGTTGTTCTAGACCACTCAGTTTGTGGTAATTTGTCACAGCAGCCACAGGAAACTAATACAACTCCCTTGAAGCACTCGCTGGTGGGAGCCATGGGGCAATATGGCATGGTTCCACTCCCACAGGATCCACCTCTGTAGCATCCCCCCAGGGAGAGAATTAAAATGAAGGCAGCAGGGGCCTGGAATTCCCCCTCCGAGTCTGGGAAGCTACTGACCCTGCCTATCAATGAATGAGCTGCCACCGAAAGGGGAGGGGGCAGGAGGAATAGCCGCTCTCAGGCAGATGTCTTCTCAGAGCCCAGGGCCAAGAGGTGTTTAATATTCTGGCCTTCACAGCTCTGTCCCAGGAAGCCTGATGCCAAGACCACCCTTCTCTCCCCCCAAAACACCCAGGAACACTGGCTCAGCTCCATGGGCAAAACACAGGCAACCCATCTGATGAAAAACAGGCGCACTGCTCTCTTAGGAGCAACACAAGCTTCTCCAGGGCGAAGGAATGGGAAAAGACCAAGGCCCCCGAACCTACTGCCGGGCCACTGATGGGGAGAAGGGAGAGGAGATGGGTTAAAAAACGAAGATTCTATTATTCTGCAACGACAAGAAACAGAGTACTGGCGCACGCTACAACACGGATGAGGCTTGAAAAGAATATGCTAAGTGAAGCCCGATACAAAGAACCGCACATTGTATGGTTCCATTTACATGAACCATTCAGAACAGACAAATCAATCAAGACGAAAAGTAGATTAGTAGTTGCTGGGAGGGGATGAGGGCACTAGGGGATGGTGATGGTACAGGGTTTCTCTGCAAGTGATAAAAATGTTCCACAAGTGATCATGGCAGTAGGTGCACAACTCTGTGAATACGCTAAAAGCTACTGAATTGTACACTTTAAATCGGCGAATTCTACGGTGTGTGAATGACATCTCAATAAAGCTGTTAAAATTAAACAAGCCCAAGGGCCTATAGCACTACCAGGGGAGAAGAAAGCCAAACACTGCTTGAAACTTTACAGCACACCCCCACAAGCCAATGGGCCTCACCCAAAACTTTCAGAATGGGTAGGAGGAGTGGGGAGCAGGGAATTAAAGACGAGATCACAACTAGCTTCCGAGAAATGAGTCCAACCTCCCTCCTCACTGTTACCATTTTAAGGCTGGAGAAACTGAGGCCCAGATAGGGGAAGTGCCTGAAGACAGAGGACTCAAACCCAGACAGCCAGGGAAGGGACTACTTCCTGCTGTAGGACTCTGTCTCCCCGCCAAAGGAATCAGCAGGTTTCCTAGATGCCAAAGCTCGGCTATTACAAAGGATTCCAGGAAGAACCAGATGATCCCGGGAAAACTGCAAGAGAAGATCAGCCAAATTGAGGTGGGCCAGGTCAGGTATTCATACACTCAATAACCCCGGGCATGGGTGGCCTTTTGGGGAGAGGGAAAAAAAAAAAAAAAAGCTGAGAGTTTGCCTAAAGCCATGAAACAGCCAAGCAGGAGATCCTGGGGTTTGAACTCAGGCCTGCCCAGCTCCAAAGCCCAAACTTTTTCCACACTACCCCCACACCATCCAGTAGGCCCCCTGACAGGCAACCCCCAAGCTTATTATTCACCGTAACACAGGTGGACATAAAATTCACTGTCTGCCAACCCCAAGCCTCACACTGAACAGACACCTGTCCTGCCCACCAAGCTTGGATGGTGGGGAGGGAAGAAAGGGGCGGGGGGGGAACCCAGATTTTCCTCAAAAGACACCCACCATTCTCTGTCACCTCCAACTCCAGAGGGCTTTGGCATGAGTTCCCTAAAATCCCAGAGCTAAACGACACTTCCCCAGCTCCTTCCCTGACCAATGAGGAAACGGAGACCCAGAGAACACAGACCTAGCTATTCTGGTCCATCCAGCAAAGCTCCAGCAGAGCCAGTGGGAACCTAGGTATCCTGACTACAGTGCCAGGTCCAGCTTCTCCCACCACTGGAGCATGCATGTCCCCCTCTGAAAATGCTCTGTGGGGTCCTCAAGCCCAGGAGACTTACAAGCCACTCTCTTCACAGGGTAGACTCAGTAAGGCAGCCATGCCTGGAAAAGGAAACCCCTGACATTACCACCAACGCCGCACCAGGACCCCAGGGTGCCAAAAGGGCTCCTCAAGTCCTACAGTAGTCACAGCACCCGAACAAACAGGAAATCTGAGTAGTCAGAACAAGGATTCACCATCTGGGCCTCCTCTCAACAACTCCTCTCTTTCCCAGGAGATCTAATGGGCCTCCAAGGCTACAAATGCCCCAGGGGACAGTTCAGGACCAAGACTGGAACAGCAGGAAGCATCTTCCCTCTTCTCATCCCCAAAAAGTCCCAAGTTGGATGAGGCGAGGCAGGGAGAAGCATCTTAATTCTCTCGTCCCAAGAAGTGCGAGAACAGGAAAAGCCTTTCCTCTGTCATCAGGAAGATGACATGCAGCCACAGAGCTTTACTTCCATGTTCTGATGGGAACAAGTATGAGGGAGGGAGCCTAGGACATGCACAAGGGGTGTAAGGAGAGGTCTTTCTAGTCACCATGGCAGCACACAACTTTCTTCCTTTATGTCCTTGTGCTTATTTCTGTGGAGAAAAGGCAGACTCCCCCAACCAGGAAGAGAAACGATTCCTGGTCCTGACCCTATGGGCTCCGACAACTGACTTTACCTGCATAGTCAAGGGTAGAAAGGGAGCAAGGACAGGGTGCTCAAGACAAGGCCCTGGCCCCTGTGAAGTGAAGAAAGATTTATCTGAACCAAGGGGACGAGAGATATGGGTAGAGAATTTCCCTGGAGTGGGGCTATCTCTGGTGAGAACAAAGCTTGTTGAAAGCAATTCAGGAAGCTCAAAACATTTCCCTGATCCTGGAAATGAGAGGCCAACAGCTGGGTCAGGGAGAGACTCAGGGGAGGCCTCAGCCACCACGTCCCCAGTACCTGGCAACCTTCTCATAGACAGCAGGGAGATCTTCCTGGTAAGGGGTTCTTAGGACTATGAAGAGCACCCACGTCTTTCTGTTTAATGGAGGAGGCCACAGGCCACACTGGAGAAGACCTCATGTCCCTCTCACTGTTGAGAAAGGACTGCCTGGTTGCAGGGTGGTGGAGAGAGCCTCATACTCAAGGGGGGAGCTCAGGCCCCTCCCTAAGGTGAAGAATCTCTTGTCCCTGAGAAGCTTAGGCCCCTGGGAAGAGGCTCAACTCTTCCTCAGAATCCCATCCTATCCATGTCCCAAGGGGAGTGGGTAGTTCTCAGGATTTAGCTCACAAATGGTCTGAGGCTCAAGTCCCCAAGGCAAAATATCTTAAGTCCCTAAAAGGTCCCTATGACTGGGGTATACATATGCTATCTGAACTGAGGTGACAATCACTCTCAGGGAAGACTCAGGTCTCAGGTCCAAAGGTGGGCTGCGTTGTCTCACACACCAAAGAGAAAGTTTAAACTCTTGAGGGGGAGACCCAAGAGCCTACTCCCTAGGGACTTAGGGCCCAAGGTGGAAGGAGACTTTCTGTTCCTGAGGTATACCTTAAATTCCTTGAGGGGGAAGCCCAGACATCATCTCTAGAGACACACCAGTCATTGAGGTATGTATGGGTCTCTTGTCCTTGAGGGCAAGTTCAAGTGTCCTTGGCGCAATGGGTCTCAGGCCCTGAAGGCAGACTCAGATCCATGGGGAGGCCTCAAGCTCCATCTCTGCGACTCCATGCTGCCCATGTTCCCTGAAGAGTGGTATCAGGCTACAGTTCCCAAAGCAGGGATCTTACATCCCTGACAAGAAGCTCAGGCCCAAGGCGCCTGGGTGGCTCAATTAAGCATCTGCCTTAGGCTCAGGTCGTTATCCTGGAGTCCAGGGATGAGCCCCACCTCAGGCTCCCTGCTCAGCAGGGAGTCTGCTTCTGTCCCTCTGCTCCTCCCCCACCCCCCCAATCCCTGCTTGTGCGCGCTCGCTAGCTCTCTCAAATAAATAAATAAAATCTTAAAAAAAAAGCAGCAGCTCAGGCCCTTGGGGTAGGGGGTGCTCAGATCCCTGTTGCAGGGAGAGAAGGAGCTGTTACGTACCCAAGGTGTGTTCCGGTCCTTCATAATTAGAAGGATCTCATATCCCTGTGTTTGTCTGTGTGTGTTGGGAGGGGGTCAGACCCCCCAAGGAGAACACTCAGATACCAATCCCTGATGAGAAAGGACCTCTGAAGGCCTCACCTTGCCTGGGACCTCTGGCGGGGGGGGGGGCAGTATCCATCTCCTGAAGAGGCTTCAGACCCTGTCTCTGTAAGCCCCCATCCATAAACAGGGGGATCTTGGGCTCAAGTGCCCGAATCAGTGAGGCTTATTTTCTTGAAGAAAGGTTCAGGCTGGTGAGGTTGGGGGAGAGAAGAGCTGAAAGCCTATCACTTAAAAGAAGCTTAAGCTCCTAGAGAGAAATTCAAATTCAGACTCTCGGCCCCAAGAAGGTCTCAGACTACTGAAAGGAAGCATAGACCCTTGTCACTTAGTAAAGGGACAAATCTCATGTACCTTAGTAGTTTCTGGTCCCTGAGTGTTAGTTTTGGCTCTTGTCCCCAAAGGGAAGAGAATCTTGTCTCCCTGGAAAAAAATTCAGATCCACCTTCTCTAAAGAGAATATATACACACGCATGTATCAGGCTCTTGATTCTAGAAAAGGGAGTCTCAGGCACTCGAAGGCAGGCTTAGGACCCTTAAGGAAGTCTCAAACTCCACTGCAGGGTGGTCCTGAGCTGTGTCCCCCTGAGAAGGAAAAGGACGGGAGATTGTCCTGTAGACTCCTGAAAAGGGTTTATGTATCTTGGGGACGCTCAAAATTCCCCTGAGGTCTCCACCTTACTTGCGTTCCCTGAAGGAGAAGTCTTAGACCCTTATCCCAGGGGAAAGGAAATCTCAAGGCACGGAACACAAACCAAGGTCCCTTGCAGTCACGAGACTCCCCTCTCAGGAGGCAATCCCATCTAATGGCCCTACATGATGAGGTCTCATGGCCCGGAATAATGGCTCTGGGTCCCAAAAGAGACCACAGACTCCATCCTTAAGTCCGCCATCTTATCTGGGGCCTCTAACCCCCAAGTCCTTGGTGGGCGGTGGGGAAGAGGGTGCCTCAGGCCCCCACCACCAGAGAAGAATGCCAAGCTCCGGGAGCAGACGTAGGTCCCTCGGGACGATCTCAAACAGCCTTCTTTGGGTCCCTACCCGGTCTGGGGATCCCACCCACCATGGGGATCCCACCCACCATACCCACTCACCTGTTACCCCCAGCCCATACCTGCTCAACGGTTGCGGGGTCCATAGCCTCGATGCGAGCTGCAGCCGCTTCATACTCGTCTTCACTGTTATAACCCGCGCCGACCTCCTCACGCTCTGGACTGCCCCCTCCAACCGCTCCGACCCCGGGGGCTTGACGCCGCCGCTTGCTGTGGCCCGGCCCTGAACAGCAACCGCCAACGCCTACGGCTCCGCCCACGCCCACCACCACGCCCGCCGCGCCCACACCCGCCGCCGCTGCACCCAGCGCGTCGCCGGGACCGCCGCCGGGACCAACAGGGCCCCCGCAAGGAGGAGGTGAAGCCTGCTGTGGCCGCGGACCCGCCACGGCGCCAGGCGGCACGGCCAGCGCCCAGCGGTGAAGCGCTCCCGGTGGCCCCGGTAGCGGGCCCTGAGGCGGTGGCGAGGCCCGGGGACGGGCCCCCACGACGCCCGAGTCACGGTCGCGGTCGCCACCGCCCACACCCGTGCCGCCGCCGCCCACGCCCACACCCCCGCCGCGACGCGGCGCCGGGGGCAGCGGCCCGGGCGGCGGCGGTTCGTTGGCGGGGTCGGCGTCGGGAGGCGGCGGCTTCTTTTTGGGGAGAATAGTCATGGCGGCACCGCCAAGTACCCCCCAGCAAACCCGGCGCGAGGCACGCCGGGAGAGAACCCGGATGAGGGGGCTACTGTGGTGCGCGAAGCACGACGGGATCGGCGGGACCCGGATAAAGAGATTGATGATGCACCGGTTCGAGAACCGTCGGTGGCGCGCGGGTCACGCGGCAGGAGAACCCGGATGTGAAGTCCTAGATGAAGGCACCGCGGCGGGTTTGTCGCAGCCTTCTCTCCAGTCCAACAAGTTTATTGCTACACTCGCTCGTTCCGGCCTGCTGCTTCAAAGGAAACAGAACCAAAACAAGCACCTCTTCGCCCCGCCCCCTCGCAGGTTCTTGAACTACCGGGTGGGGCCCCGGGGCGCTGCGCATGCGCGCCAGGGCACGGCCCCGCCTCTCGTTCGGAAGTACGTGGGCAAAATCTTCGCCGCCGCCACAACAATCGCGGGCACCAACCAATCGGGGCAGCTGCGTGGGTGCTCGATGATGCCCACGGGCCAATCAGATGCGAGCGATCGCCCTCCCGTGCCCTCTGTCTCAGATTTCAGTCAAAGTCGGCACCCTCGTTCCTTGCCTTCCTTCTCGTCCGCCCTGTTGCGCTCTCCTCTCCTCTCGGCTGTGACTCGTAGGCGGGGGTACTAAGACAGGACAGCGTGGCCGGCCCCGCGCACGACAATTTTGGAAAGCGCCTCCCTGCCAGGCTTCCAACTTGGCCGCAGTCAGCCGGACTGGCTGGAAAATATCAACACTCCCAGAGCATAGCACTCCCCTGAAGCGTCAGTTCCGGTCCCACCCACCTGCAAATCCACGTCCGGCGGGGAGGCGGGTTCCGCTTCACCCTGGCAACAGACCGAGTTCTGGGGTGATTGGTTAAGGGGAGCCGTCATTCACGTTGGGCCGGCCAACCCTGGGACAGACGTGCACCGTGGGGACCTTGGGTGTTTGGGAAGCAGACACACCTTCTTTGGCTCCGCAGCACTCTCGCCCTCGCGTTGACCTCCCCGCCCCTGTGGCTAGTGCGCAAGCGCAGCACAGCCTTTCCACCGCCCCTCCCCGCCCTCCGCCCCCCGCCACTGAGTTTACCCGGGTTGAGCAAAAGTTTATGAACCAGCGCTGTCACCAGCCAGTGCTTTGCAAAGGGGGTTGGTAAAATCCCTGGTATTGAGCGGTTGGAGAGCTACAAGCTAATCGGAGCTCTGCCCCTCCTGTCTGAGCGATCTTTGGCAAGTCATTTAACATCCATCCCACCCACAATTTTTCAAGAAATTTTATTTTTTTAGTAATCGCTGTACCCAGAGTGGAGCTTGAACTCACAACCCCCGAGATCAAGAGTCGCATGCTCTTAGGACTAAGCCAGCCAGGCGCCCCTATCTGCAATTTCTACTTCTCTGTAACATGGCAATGATAATTATGATTTAAGGATCAGAGGTTAATGCTTGTAAAGGGCCTAGTGCTGTGTCTGACACATAGTAAGTGCTCAATAAATTAGTCTGACTGGCAGTGCAAGGAAAAGGATCCCAGGCTTTTGGAGTCAGGAAGACCTCAGTTCCAGAACCTGATGGACCGTTACCAACTGTATGACCTCGAGCGAGTCATTGTGTCTCAAATTTGAGGTTAATTTTTTTTTGAGAGTTAATGATTTATTTCACATGTCGTTTTAAGATTCAGACAACTACAGAGATTCAGAGTCATACAGGGAAAATCTCCTGCACATAGCAGATGGGCATTAATGTCAGCCATTGTGACGTCACCATCGCTTCTCCCCTCTCTTCCCATTCCTATTGCCCATCTTTGGGAACTCTCGTGTCCCAAAGTCTGCCCAGACTACCTCAGGGAGTAGTTATGGGGTTCAGATGGGCTTATGAACCAAGAAGTTGTTTCGAGAGGTGAGGGCTTGCTGCCAGTCTTGGGAGTCAAGCCATACATGTTGACCAAAAGATGATCAGAAAGCTCTTCTGAGTGCCATCTAACCTTCTTCCTTCAGATGCTGACCTTGGTTGAAGTTCTTCCCCGAAGGGTGTCAGTTACAAATGGCATGTTGTGTTTTCTGCTCTGAAGACTTAGTGGGAGAGGACTCACGTTTCCTGGGCCTATTGTGTTCAGGGCACTATGCCAAATGCCTATGCATGTTATCATATTGAATCTTCTCATGATCCTCTCACTTGACCTATATTTCCTACTAGATATTTGTCCAGCACTACATGTCTAAAATTGAATCTAGGGTAACGTTGTAGCTAATCTTCACCAAGTACTTTCTATGTGCCTGGGGCTGTGTGCTAATGGGTTTGAGGTTCCTTTTGACAGTGAGTGCCACCCCCCACTCAGGCTTTGCCCAAGCCAGAACCTGGGAGTCACCCTTGTCTGCTCCCTCTTCCTCAACTCCCACATGCCTGTCAATCCCAAGTCCTGCCAATTCTACCTCTCAAATCTCTTGATTCTCCAACTCTTACCACCACTACACTTCCAAGCCAGCATCACCCACCAACTGGACTACTGCAAAAGCCTCCTCACCACCCTTCCTCCCGCCAGGACTGTTTCTCTAGAATCCACTGTCCACAGCCAGAGCGATCCTTCCGAAATGCAAACCTCAAGATGACTTTCCCGTCTACAAGCCTTCAGAGGTCCCCGTTATCCTTAGGATAAAGTCCAAAATCTGCATGTTAGCTTCAAAGGCTTTTTGTGATCCGGCCTATCTCCACATCCTTACTCTCATCACAGCCTCACACTCTCCTCCCCAGCTGAACTGAACTAATTTCAGTTTCCCAAAGGCCCTGAGCTTGCCTCCTAACCTCTAGGTCATTGCACATGCTGTTCCATCTGCCTGAAACATTTTTATCCTTTTGCCTGGCTAACTCCGCCTCATTCTTTGGGTGTTGGCAGGGTTAGGTCCTCCTGTCATCTGCATGCTTCTGCAATCCCATCGATTTTAGTTCTACAACACTACACTGTAATTGCTTAATTGTCTGCCCTCCATGCTCACCTCTGTGGATCAGAGACAATGTCTTCTTTGCCCATCTTTGTATCCCCAGGGCTAGCACATGGTACGCGGTTAATAAATATTTGGTGAATAAATGATTATTATTTTACAGATTAGCAACCTGAGGCAAGAGAAGGTTTAAGTGACTCTCTCACCTGGGGATTGGAACCCAGGTCAACCCAAATCCAAGGTCTGTCTTCTTGGTGCTCCACAGGGCTCAGTCACACACTAGCCTAGTGTACCCAGTAGCCCAGCAGAGAGAATGCAGGGGATGTCCACAAGGAGGGGGAATTTACCAAATTTGAGAGATGCTTTCTTTCTTCTTCTTTGTAAATCTTGAGTTCTTTCTTTCTTTTTTTAAAAGCTAGCTCTAGGCCCAATCCAATATGGGGCTTGAACTCACGACCCCGAGATCAAGAGCCGCATGTTCTACTGACTGAGCCAGCCAGGCGCCCCTGAGAGATGCTTGTAATTAGGGTTCAGTTCAGAGTCATTTGCTGCCAGGAAGCCCGGGGTTTAAGTCTCCTCTAACCAAGCGTGTGCTGCTGTGGGTCTCAGCTCTTCAAACCACCCTCTTTAATTCCTCCTAGATCCCCATCTTCCAGAACATGTCACCAACCATTGACCTCCCAATACCTGTACCCACACCTGCCCTTCTCCTGGTTGAAAGGAATTGAAACCAGAGTACTTTCAACTCCCCCCCCACCAGCCCAACCCAGCCTCCGAACCCACAGAGCCAGGAGGTGCTCATCCCCATCTCTCCTCTCAGGTTTTATTGACTGATGGAAACTACATCTTTGTCAGCCACCCGCTCCACGGGGACAGTGCTGGGGACAGGGAACCTGAGATGATGCCAGATTTCAGCCTGAGAGCAGACACAGAGTTCTGGAAGGTGACCCAAGAGGGAAAAGAGAGAGGAATATGTGAAAAGGCTTTGTGGGGTTGGGGGAGGGAGGAAGAGGAGATCAAGAAGTTCCTCCTGCCCCCAACAACTCCCAGAGTTCAGGAACAACCCAGGCCTCAGCCCCTGATGCTTCTGGACTCCTGCCCAAGAACTTGGAATCAGCTATGATCTCCAAACACAGCCCAGCTCTCGCTGGCTGCTAGGCTCTTATCTCAGCCAGTCCAGACTCCAGCTGAACCCAGGAAGGAAGCAAACCAGAGGAGAAGAGAGGAGGAGTGGGTGGAGGCGGCCCCTCTGATTAGGGCAGATGTAAATGCTGCAGCAGACTGGGCAGAGAGGCTTTGCATAATTGTCATGGCAGCAGCTGCTATTGCTAGAGTTTGCTGGGGGCCCAGCGGAGGACGGGGTTGCAGGCACCCGTTTCCAGCAGCCAGGAAAGGGGAGTGGTGTTTGTGCTATCTGTGTGGATTGGGAGAGGCAGCCTGACCCCTGAGCCAAGGCTGGGGGCTGGCAAGTCACTGCTGAGGCCACAGCCCATGAAGCCTGTGGTTGCATTCCAAGCTTCAGAACTGGGGATTTGTGGGGCTCGGTGGAGGGCAGGGACATCTCCTAGAGGCCAGATCAGAGGCGAAGGTTCTCTTCTCTGAAGCCCCAAACCTCCACAGCCCAGCCACAGAGAAGAGGGAATCTCATCTCTCCTTCTCAGGCCAGAGCTCAGATGTCAGGTGGGGCCCCCGGGGGCCCAAGAGGAGGAGCATGCAGGAGGCCAGCTAGGGGAGAGAGGCCAGCCCCAGCATGCTGGGGCAAGGAGGCCGGGGGGGGGGGGGGGCGGGGGGGCCTGAGGAGGCCCAGCACTTCAGCGCCCCCTGGAAAAACCATCGGGGGTGGGGAAAGTTTCCCCTTCCCTGGCTGCTTCCCCACCAGGTGAGACGTTCCATCAAACTCCATTGCATAGTTCTCAGTGGGGGGCAGAAGGGGTCCCCAGGCCTGCCCCTCCCAGCCTCCCCAAAATATGGCTTTGGAAAGGAGTCCCCAAAAATCGAGAGGGCCCTCTGGACGGGCGGACCCACCGCTCACAGGGAAGAGATCTTGACAGTCTCCGGGAGGAGGCAAGGGGTGCCCAGGCTGGAGTTCCTGAGGGTGCTGCTGGCCCCACCACCACCACCAGGGGAGGAAGGTTGGCTCTCGTCCGGCGTGTTGGCAGGAGGGGTAGGGATACTGATGATGGCAGCCACAAAGTCCCGGCTGTCGCAGTTCAGGTCGAGGCTGTCATGGGGCTTGGCATTGAGGCTTGAGCGGCTGTGGATAAGGGTGGGGAGATGGAAGCTTCTTAAAAGGTCCGCTTAATACTTGCCCCAGCAATCGTGACATTTATTGAGCACCTGCTGGGTCCCTAGCACTGTGCTAAATGCTTCGCCTGCATCCTCAATTATGGCAGTGCCCAGTGAGGGCCCTGGGGTCAGGTGCTCCTGGGTCGAAATCCTGGTTTCACTTTGGCCCCTCTGAACCTCTCTTCTCTCTTTCATCTCCAGCATGGGAATAACAATATTTCCTACCTCATAGGGTCACTGTGGAGATTAAATGAGATAAGAGGTACTACAAAGTGTTTGGAATAGTGCCTGGAACATAATGAGAACACATGCAAAGATGTTCTCCATTACGGTTACTCCTTACAATGCCAAAATCCTCACAAGGATCCATTGTGAGAGCTGCACAACCTGGTCCCTGTTCCTTTCTGATTTGGCTTCCTACCACTCTCCCCCTCACTCACTCCACTCTGCTCACAGGAGCTTCTTGGCTGTGTCTCTGACATGCAGACCCATTCCTGCCTCAGGGCCTTTGCACAGGCCGTTTGCTCCCTCCCTCACCTTCTTCAGATGTCACCTCAGCAAAGCCTCCCCTGACCACACTATTTAAACTGCGTCATACTCTGTTCTGTACTCTCTGCCCCCCACCCCCGATTTCTTTTTCTTCTTGGCACTTAACACACCTCATCATCTGTGTCTTTGTTTGTTTATTAACTGTCTCATCACACTAGAATATAAATTCCAGAAGGTCAAGGATCTCTCTCTGTTCTCTTTGCTGCCTGAAGTGAACTCAATTCCTAAACTCCTACAGGGAACTCCAAAGTGCCTAAAAGTGTGCCTGGCATATAATAGGTGCTCAATAAATGTTTGCTGAAAGGACCGACAAAGAACAAGCTCCAGACAAGAGAAGCCCAAGCTCCCAGCATAGAGGAGTTTGGGCTCAAGCTTGGCTTGCTGGGCCTGAAGTCATGACATCTCAGAACCCCCACCCCTGGGGCCAAGCTCTGAGCTCCCTCTCGGGGGGGTAGCCAGCAGGTGGGGGTGCTTACCTCTGAGGGGCAGGGCTCCTGCGCAGCCCTGCCAGTGTGTCCAGCTCCTGCATGCTGCCGCGACTGACTGAGGCCGTGGAGTTGGCGAGGCGAATGGCACGGCGCTTGGCCCTGCGGGGGCAGCAGGAGGACAGCAGGCCGCCGGGCCCCACTGCCTGGGAGGACACGGAGGTGCTGCGGCTGGTGCGGCCCCCCAGTGAGACGGCGCCCAGAGCCTCACTGAAGGTCAGCTCATCCGTGAACTCATGGCACTGGGGGCAGAAGGGAGGCACGGTCACCAGGCAGCACACGGGAACTGACCCCACTCCTGGGCCTTTGCTTAGGCCGCTCCTTCCTTTCCGGAAGTCTCTCTCGCTTCCCTTCCCTTGCCCAACCTTTGAGGCTCAGCTGTACTGGGGCCTCTTCCAGGAATCCCTGTGGGATTTCCACAATTAGTAGTGAGCCTCCCATCCTGGGGGCCTGGGGGGAGCTGGCTTGGCCACAGAGGAACGCCCCTCCTTCTGCCACGCCGCCACCTCTCCTTAGGCCTCACCGTTGTCTTCTCTAGACAGTGCAGGAGGTGGTGATGTTGTTGCTCGAAAGCAGACCGGTTCCGGACACACAGCGCCTGTTCCTCCCCACTGCCGCTGTCCTGGGTTGGGGGGCGGGGACGGAGCAGAGCACTGAGGTCAGAACCTTCTTCCTCCCGTCACTGCTCCCCTCCCCCCAACCCCAAGGCAGGCCCCTCCCCACCTCAAGGCCCCCATTCTGCTTGTACTGCAGGAAGGCATTGGTGGTACCACTCTTCGCCAACCGGATCCTTGCCAAGCGCACCTTCTACAGAGAAAGGAGGAGACAAAGAGTCAGGTGGGTAGACACAAGAGTAGACTGGCTTGGGATGTGGGGAGCAGGAGGTACTCAGAGGGAAGAGGCAGTTACCTGCTGTGCTCGGCGCTTGTCAGCACGCTGGTTCTGGTGGTAGATGCGGCTAAAGTTGGACACGATGACTGGCACAGGCAGTGCAATGACCAGGACACCGCTGAGGGAGCAGATGGATCCGAAAATCTTGCCAGCAATGGTGCTGGGCACCATGTCTCCATAGCTGGGGCCAGGGGAGGGAAGTCAAGGTCAAGAAAAGTGCCCACCCACCCCTCAGTCTCCCACTCCGTCCCATCCAACCCGACACGCTCTGCAACCCTGGCCAGGCACTGAAACTTTCTGAGCCTCAGTTTCCTGCTCCGCAAAATGTGGGGAAAGACCTCTCTGGCCACCATTGGGGGTCAAATGAGAAACTGGCCCTTGGCCCCTGCCATCTGCTGCCCCCCATCTGAGTTGCACACCGAGCATCTGAGTCAGCTGGAAATCTATTAATATCAAACAGAGGGGAGAAGGAGGAAGTCATAGGCAGTAAATATAGTCTCCTGGGGAGAGAGTCCCAGCACCACAAGCCAGCTGAGGGGCTCTGAGTCCCAGGAGCAGTGCTCTGTTAGTTTTGCTTACATCTGTCTTACCTTCTCTAGGTAGGACCCCTTCTTATTACACCAGAAGAAGCCTTGAAACTGTCCTCCTATGAAAAAATAGGGGGGAGCCTTGCAACTCCCTCCTCCTTTTCTCCATGCCACCTCTTCCCAAGGAGATGGAGAAGTGCCGATCTTACCAACTTGTTTCACGGGGCCGGGGTGGGGGGACCAAAACTCAGGGAGGTTCCGTAGCTGACTTGCACAAGATCGCACAGCATACTTCTGTTCGGACCACGGGAGCAATTAGATCCCCTCCCCTCTGCAGTCCCAGCCTCTAGGCCTTTGCTCAGTCCATGTCCCCCTCCCCCGCCCCAAGGATGGCTGTTCCTTATTTCTTTGTTTTGACTCATTTAAAAGTCTCTCCAACTTGGCCATTTCTGGTCTGTGATGTGTCATCTCAGACTGTGTCCTCAACTATGAGACGCAGGCAGCTGTCCACCCTCCCAGCGTTGCTGTGAGGACTCGCTAGGGTAAAAGGCACCCAAAGACCCAGTTCCAACCCACTCTCAGGGCTCAGTATTTGTATGTCGATCCAATTCTGAACCTCCAACCAGAATTAATTTCTACTCCTTAGAAACCTGAAAGCCATTTTTCTGTACCTCTATGAAAGCCCGGAGCAAGCCCAAATCACCCGTTCGACAGATCCTGAGCAGCAACTGCACACCTAATCCCAGCGATGGAAATTTAGAGAAGGAGCACGATATCTGCCCTAGACAATGTCTTTAAGAACAACATGAGTTTGGTGATTCCATTTGATGCCTTTTATCCCAACTGTTTCCTCTCAAGGACTGACACTAAAAACATAATGCCGAAAATACCTTGACCTGGAGAACATCAAGGAATCACAAAGCCACAGAGGTAGTACCCCATATGGCAGATGATTCTGGAGGTTTGGGAGACATGGGTCCTCAAGGTGGGAAAAGGAGGTGATGGAAAGCCAGTACCTAGGTATCCTACACCAGAAACTTTCAGAGAACTTTCGCAACCATGAGGTCACGGAATCCCCTCTAAATGATGGAGGGATCACCATTTCTCATTTGACACGGGGGGGGGGGGGGGGGGGGGGCAGGCCCAGAGAGAACAAGGTCAACAGAAAGAGTGTAGCTAAGACAATCCTTGGAACCCAAGTCTCCTGACCCGGACAGTGAAGGCATCGTCAGACCTGCGAGGGATTTGGAGATTGGTCCAACTCCCTCTGTTTTGTTTTCTTTTTTTTTTAGAGAAGAGCAAACAGAAGTGCAAATAGAGAAAAAAGAGATCGTTTATCTACCCTTCTTACTCTTACAGAAAAAGGTGAGTGTAACTGGTCGGGCAGCTCCCAAGACAGGGTCTGCACTCACCCAAGTGTGGTCATGGTGACAATGGTATACCAGAAGGCCGCAGGGATGCTAGTAAAGTTGGTCTTGTTTGTGCCCTTCTCGGCATAAAACATGACAGTGGCGAAGATGATGATGGCCATGGTAAGGGAAAAGAGGAGAAAGCCGAGCTCAGAGGCACAGCTCTTGAGGGTGTAGCCCAGAATCCGCAGGCCCTGTGAGTGCCTGGAGAACTTGAAGATGCGGAACACCCGGAACACACGTAGGGTGACGAAGGCGCCCGAGACATCCTCGTTCTTGGGCACGAAAAGCCCGATGTAGTAGGGCAGGATGGCCACGACGTCGATAAGGCTCATTACACTCCGCAGGAAGCGGCACCGGCTGGGGGCGGCGAACAGCCGCAGGAGGTACTCGCCCGTGAATATGAGCACACAGGCCGTGTCCATGCAGAAAAAGGCCAGGGGGAAGCGGTCGCCGCAGGGCTGCTCCCTCGGGGGCCGCCGCGCGGGACCGCGGCACGGGATGGTCTCCACCACATTGGCGATGACCGACACGGCGATGAAAAAGCCCGTCACGTAGTAGAAAACGAGGGCCGCGGTGCTCGTGTGCGGGTTCTCGAAGGCCCGCCAGAGCCGCTGCCGCAAGGAGCTGCCGGCCGGCAGGGCTGGGCCATCGCTGGCCTGCTCGGCCTCCTCGTCCTCGGCCAGGCGCTCGGCGTTCTCCTTCTTGCGGTCCCGGTACTCTTCGAGGCAGCAGTCGCCCACGAGCTCGGGCACCAGGCCGTAGAAAGCCAGCTCTTCATCGAAGGCCTGGATGCACTCCTGCCGCGGGCAGTGCAGGCGGCCCGTGCGGTAGAAGTTCAGCACGTGCCGGAACATGTCCGGGTCGCGATCGAAGAAGTACTCGCCCGAGTCCGCGTCATAGAAGAATTCCTTCTCCGAGCTGCCTAGCAGAGTGTCTGGGTAGCGGTCCAGCGTGTTCTTCCAGGTCTCGAAGCGCCGGCCGCTCACATTCACCACCAGAACCTCGTCCCCTCGGGACGCCTTCACCCCCGGCGCGGGGGGCAGGGGCTGCTGGGCCAGGGGCAACCAGCCCACCGCGGCCGCCCGCGCGAAAGGCAGCCACGTGGCCACGCCTGCCGCCATCCTGCCGCGCCCCAGGCCCACGGAGACTTGGGGGGGTGGCCTTTAGGAGAGTGTGGCTGTCTCCAGGATGGTGGGGGCTTGGAGAGGCCCTGGGCCACTCGCACAAGCAAACTGGGGGTGTCTACAGAGGCCAAGAGGAACCAGGAGGAACTAGAGAGACAGGCAGGGGCTTGGGGGGCATTTAGAGGGTCTGGGGGGGACTTGGGGGTTGTCTTGAGGGACCTACGGAGGAGGGGCTAGGGCACATGGAGAAGAACAGCAAAGGGGCGCCTGGAGGGGCGGAGAAGGATCTGAGGGAGTGTTTAGAGAGACAGAGATGGCTCTCGAGGGGTCAGCATGTGCCTGCGAGATGTCTGGGGTGCCTAGGGGGGCAAGGAACACTGGGGAGTTGTCCACACTCTCAAGAGTTCTGAGGGAAGATGGGGCTGGGACCCCTTAGTGGGCTTGGAGAAGGGACCGGGGCGTCCAGAGGGGTGGAAATGGGAGCAGAGGTGTTTCAAAGAGGCCGAGAGTGTCTAGAGGGGGGTTCTAGAGGGGCCGAGAAAAGTGAGGCGGGTCATCCACACCCTCAAAACTTCTGAGGAAAAGATTAGGGGATTGGAGCTCCCTCATGGATCCAGGAAAGGGGTTCGTGCACGGAAGAGGTGGCTATAGAACCAGGAGGTTGTAAAGAGGCTGCCAGGTGTCTTGGGAGTGCCTGGAGCTGCCAAGAATAGCCTGGGGGGGGGTATCTACACTCTACAGGAGTTCGGGGGAAGGAAGGCAAGGTGGGGCCCCCTAGAGGGGCTGGAGAAGGGAGTGGGGCATCTAAAGGGGTAGATATGGGGCTAGGTTATTTTTCAGAGACCGAGAGGTGTCTGGGAGCGAGGGGTATGGGGGTGGTGCTGAGAAAGTCTGGTTCACCCTCTCAAGAGTTCCACGGGGGGGGGGGAGGAAAGGGGCCTGAGGAAGCCCCCTGGGGCTCAACTGGAAGTTGGGCACAGCCCCAGAGCACCCAGAGGTTGGATAAAGACTAAGAGGAGGGGTCCCCCTTCCCCCCAGCAAAATGGGTTGGAGAGCGGGTGGGGTGTTAAAGGGAGTTGGGTGTGTCTCCAGGGAGGGGGGCTGGCGGGCCTTGCGGGGGGCGGATGGGGGAGGCCGAGGCGAAGCTGCGTCCCACCGTTAGGGGCTGGTCTGGGGAAGCCACACCCCGAGGGGCCGGCGGTGGAAGCGGCGGCGGCGGCGGCGGCGGCGGCGGCAGAAGAGGGGAAGCAGCCACAGTCAGGCCCGGGAGAGGAGAAGGTGGCACAGGCAGGGGAGGGGGCCGGGGCCCTGGAAAGACAAGGGCCCGCAGAAGCCCTGGGGACTATCCCAGGATGGGCTAGGGCGTGAGGGCCGGACCAGGGAAGGGACAAGGACAGCGCTGTTGGTGGCCCCCTCGCCCTCCCCCAAGGGCCGTCCTCACCTGTGTCCCCGCTGCAGCGGCGGCCACAGCGGTGGGGCTGGGGGTACCAAACACCGGAGCTCCTGCCCCCCGCTGCAGAGCTGCCCGAGTTCTCCTCCTCCTCTGCTTCTCTCTCCCCGCCCCTCCGAGCTTGCCGGGAGCTGGAGAGAGAGGCAGGGAGGGGCCTCGTGGCTCCCGGAGCCCCCTCCCCTAGGACAGCCTGAGAGGGACCCTGGGGAGACTCCGCCTCCTACAAAGCTGGTTGGGCCTCAGTCGCGTCATCTGGAAAATGGGGGTGGCAGGGAGCTCTGCCAGTTCTCCCCACCTCCTTCCTGGACTCCCCCCTCTTCCTGCCCAGCTCCTACCCCCTCTGCCCCCGGGGGCCCCCACCCCCACCCGTCTGAATCAGCAGCACTTAGCAGATCCGATCGATGGGGAGGCGTCTGTTAATGGCCCCAGAGCGGAGTGCCATGGGGAATGATGCAGCGCTGTGTCCCCTCCCTGCCCCCATGCTGGAGAAGGGCTGGAGAAGGGGATGGATGGAGGGACTGGTGGGGGGCATTTCTCTAGATGGCCAGGTCCCCAAAGCTGCTCCCTGGGTGGGGGGGGCGGTGCATGCGTTAGAGCCCAGCTCTGACCAAGACTGTTGCTATGGGACTGGAGCACCAGCCTGAAATAGGGGGTAAGGGGAGTGTGGATGGGGGCAAGCCAGGTCCCACCCCCATGCCAGGGTCTCTCTCAGGCAGGACCCACTCTGAGGGGCAGTCTGCCTCATCCCTCTGCGTCCAGGAGCCTTAATTCACGCCGCCTCCCCTAGAGGACTCTGCTCCCGGGTGGCATAGAGTACTGGGTACCGAGTGCCTCAGACCACGGATGGGTTCAAACCCCAGCTTTGCTGCTGACTTGCTGTGTCCTTGAGCAAGTGACTTGCCTTGTATCCTCAGCTGTCAGATGGAGAGTTACTCCAACTTGATAGTATCATGGGGGGCATTAAATGGAGTCATGTGAGAGGGGATGGCACAGGGCATGGCGCACAGGGGAAGCCTCATTTTTTAGTAATTAAAAGTGTGGCGAGAGGGGGAGCACTAAGGGGGGACCAATTTTCCCCTTTCAATCAATCTACCCACCCGCGTAATCCTGTTTGCTTACTCATCACACTCCCGATTTGTCTGTTTCTCCATCCCTCCATCCACCCACCACGCACCTATCAATCCATTCTCCCACCCCACAACCCAGTGCTCTACCTATCCCTCCACCCACCCGCTTGCTCATCCATTTGTATGTTCACCCCATCCACCTATTTGCCACCCTATCCTTATGTACCCCCGGCACCCACCTATCTGCCCATCCATAGCCGTGCCCATCACTTACTTACCTACTCTTCACTCTTCCTCATCCATCCATCCATTCCCCTGGCCATCCGTCTACTTACATCTCCGACCTATCCATCTATCCATTTATTCATCCAATTGCCTATCCATCCATCTGCCTGTGTATTTCTCAACCTCCCTCATCATTGATCTGTGCAACCTTCCACTTATTTATCCATCAGTCCGCCTAACCACTTATCTATCCTCTCACCTGCCCACTCTTATCCACACCCATACCCCACACACATCCACCCACATACATATCTGTAGGTATTTCTGTGCCACTCAGTTGGAGGGGCGGGCCCACGGTAACCGGAGACAGATAGGGGAGGGTGGGGGAAGGAGAGTAAAATTACAGCCACAGACCTCCCTCCCCATTCCAATGGTGTGACCTCCCCATCCCCAGCACATCCCTCCGGGTTGGAAAGAATGAGAGTAGACAGTCAGTGGGTGGGCCCATCTGGCCAGATGGTATTTTGGCTGCAGCCTTTACACACACACACACACACACACACACACACACACACACACACACAACACACACACACACACACACACACACACACACACACACACACACACACACACACACACACACACACACACACACGTTGCTAGAACGCTGAACACGGACCACGCCCCACCCAAACATCCCCAATCCCAGATGCAGAGTAGCCAGGCTTCCAGACATAAATTAAAAAATAAAATAAAATAAAATAAAAAAGAGTTGGTCTCTGGGGAGGGAGAGCTCATGCAGAGATGAAGGCAAAGGCCTCTGGGAGCCAGGGCAGAGAAAGACGAGAAATCCCTGCCCCTCCCCTCAGGATCCCCACTTCCCCGAGGGCTTCTGCCCTCAAACAGGGTCACTAACACCAGCCAACAGGCCTGCAACCCCTTTAATGTCCAGTCTCCCAACCTATTTGATTTTGGCCCCATTTTCCCACCACAGCCCAAGGGGATGGTGTCCTGGAGGCAGGGGTGGGGAGGGGAGGGAGTAGGTGCAGCCTTCAGGTCTTTAGCTGGCTTCTCCCGGTTCTAGGTCTGGGTCAGGGGACCCCACGCACTCCTTGCTGAGCCGCACAATTTCCTGGGAGAGAACTTCGATGTCCTGAGAAACAAATGAGCCATCAGGGGCCAGGGAAAAGAGCAGGCGACGCTCCCTCACCAAACCCAGGGTGTCATCCTTCTCACCTCGTTCATCAATGCCCAGCTATGTCTAGCCTGGCACAGAAAGGTATTTGGAGAGGCTCACAGAACCCCAGCAGTGGGTTGGGCTTGGAAAAGATGGGGGGAGGGGGGCGGGAGCCTCCCAGGGGAGGGGGACCTAACGATAGGGATATAGGAGCAGATCACCCGCTGCATGTGGTGCGGCTGGAGGATACAACCCTCCCCTTGCCACCAGCTTTTCTACTAAATGGTGAGCTCACTTCTCAGAGGCAGGGGCTGGGTCTGCCACCTTTCCGACTCCCCCAGAAATGGGGGAAATATTTGGGGGGGGCAGGATGGGCAAGCAGATGTACGGGGTGATCCATGGTAGGTAAATGGGCGAGCAAAGGGACGGTTCAGAGGACGGATGGAGGACAACGGCTAGGAAGGCAGGTCACTGGGCAGGTGGGTAAAAGTTCAGACAAGGGGTGACGGATGAGGTGGTGTGAGAGAGAGAGAGGTATGTCAGGAAATGGGTGGAAAGACACGGGGCAGATGATTAGATGGGCAAGTAGGGCAGGTTGATGGGTGAGCTGGGTGAAGTGTGCATGAACAGATGAGCGGGTAGGTGCAAGGACAGAGCGAAGAGTGAAAGGTACAAGGGAGAGCAGGTGAGTTGACCGGAGGATGGGGAGGTGGGGATGGAGGCGCGGTCAATGAACGGGTGGGGGGTTCTGGGTGCTGGCAGATGGCCCGGGGGCTGTGTGGCACGGGAGGCAGGCGGCGAGATGGACAGATGGGTAGGCTGGTAGGCCACACTCGCCTTGTGCAAGTGCATATTCTTGGTGAGTTGCTCCTCCAGCATGTTCTGGAGCTTCTTGTTCATCTCCCGAAGGTTCTCGTCACCTGGCTTCACGAGGTCTCTCAGGACGCTGCCCAGTCCACTGCGGTCCGTGTGGCCTGCTGCCACAGACACATCTGCAAGGGCCCATGCTGAGAACCAGCGCTTCAGCAGAGCCGGAGCACAGAGGACAGAGACGGGGCGGAGAAGAGGGAAACAGAGAGCGGGGGCCAAAAGCAGCGGGGAGAAGCCGTGTGATGTCGGGGCCGAGGCTTTGCCACGTGAAACCCCGGCCATCACTTACTAGAAATGGGGATAATAGCCAACTCGTGGGGCTGGAAAAAGGTCTCTGACCGCATGCAAAGCACAGAGCACCCAGCTCTCAGCATGCATCAGTCCATGTTATTCTGACTCCTAAAGGAAAAACAGGGGTAGGAGAAAGTGTGAAAGAAAGGAGCAAAGAAACAAAGAAACGACGGGGGGCGGGAGGGAAAGAGGAGAGAAAGTGGGAGAGGAAGAGATAAGGACCCCCCAAAGGGGTACACGTGCAGAGGACGAGAACTTCCAGAGGAGACCCGGTACAGACAGGCAGCAGGAGCAGTGAGACGAGATGATGGGGTGCGGCAGAAAGAAGAGATGGGGAGAGGAGAGGAGGGAGACAGAGGGGACAGAGAGCCACACCAGAGAAAGGAGAGTGGAGTGAGGACAGAGACCCAGACCGTAGGGAAGAGCCGAGGTAAGAGACAGACACACGGGGGACGGACAGGCCGGGCCTGCTCTTCCCTCCAGCGGCTGTGGTCTTGTCAGTACCTTTGCTGAGTCGCAAGAGGAGAGGGGACAGTGGGGGAGGAGGAGGCAGGTCAGCGGCCGGGGTGAGGGGGGGTGAGGCTGGGGAGGAGGCACTGACCGATCCGGCTATCCATGACATAGGTCTCGATGATGGCGCTCTTCCGGCAAAGGTCCTCCGCCATGGAGGCGCTGCTCACCTCCAGGTGCTTCACCTGCAGGGCGGCCCCGCATGTTCACACATAACGAGGGGCCCAGCCACACATCCCCCCTCCACGCTCCAGCCTCCCCTCCAACGGTGTGTCAAGTGAGGACATGCAGGCAGCACCTTCTCCTCCAGCATCCACTTCTCTTGCTGCGTCTCTGCCAGGCGCTGAAAGAGCTCAGCCACTTCCTCATCTGACAACTCTGCTGGCCGAGGGGGCTGGGCCTGAGGGCTGCTGGATAAGGACTGCGGGGAAGAGGAGGGGAGAGGCCAGCCCAGGGTCAGTGCTGTCGCCCACCCCCAGTTCGGATCAGGGGCTGAAAGGGAGCCAGGGCTGGGTGGGGGTGGGCTCTGTGACAGGGGCTGTAGACCAAGTCTCAGCACCCCCGGGGGACTCTGGATCTCCCTTTGCCTAGAGGGACACAGGAACCGCCACATCATTTCCTCATTGAGAGGATGAAGGGAGAGCCTCTAGCAAATGAGATCTCGTTTCCAGTCGACAGGAAAACTAGAGGACAGAGGAACAAGGTAAATGATACCACTAGGAAGCCAGCAGGAGAACCCAAAAGGTGGGACGTTTTCTTCAGGTCAACTGGCTGGTTTCTTCTACAGGTTGGGTCATGAAAAAAAAAAAAGGACCACACTAGACTCAAGAGACTTAAAGGGCATAAAGCAACCAGATGCGACATGTGCTCTGAAACGGAATGCTGGTTTTTGAGGACATTTTGGGACCAACCAGGGAAATCTGATTAAGATCAGAGTACTAGAGAAGATGAACATTTACAAAATCGGGAGGATAAAGATCAGCTGAACAGGGGCGCCTGGGTGGCTCAGTCGTTAAGCGTCTGCCTTCAGCTCAGGTCATGGTCCCAGGGTCCTGGGATCCAGCCCCACATCAGGCTCCCTGCTCGGCGGGGAGCCTGCTTCTCCCTCTCTCACTCCCCCTGCTTGTGTTCCCGCTCTCGCTGTCTCTCTCTCTGCCAATAAATAAAATCTTAAAAAAAAAAAGATCAGCTGAACAAAAACAGGTTACTTACAATCTCATTTAGGTTTAAGAAAGAGAGGGGCGCCTGGGTGGCACAGTTGGTTAAGCATCCAATTCTTGGTTTCAGCTCAGGTCATGATCTCAGGGTCGTGAGATGGAGGCCCACGTCGGGCTTGGAACTCAGCATGGAGTCTCCTTGAGATTCTCTCTCTCCCTCTCCCTCTGCCCCTCCCCCCACTTGTTTGATCTCTCTCTCTCTCTTTCTCTAAAATAAGTAAATAATATCTTTTTTTTTTTTTAAAGAGCAAGATCTAGAAAGGCGTGAACCCAGGGTTTATAGTGGTGATCTCTGGATGGTGAAGATGTGGTTTCTTTGGATTAAAAAAAAAAAAATCTTTGCTTCTGTGTGTTTTTTAAATTTTTCTACATGGCACACATACTACTTATGGAATAATCACAAATGATTTCCAGAGAAAAGTGGCCGGCCAGGAAGCTGACACAACAGACGACAGTAACGAGTGATAATTACAAGTTGGAAAAAAGGACCTCCTACCTGGGTGGTGCACCTGCTATGAGCTACATATTTTATGACACCGGGAAAGGTGGAATTAGCTCACAGATGAGGGAACAGAGGGGCAGGGAGAATAATTTGCCCACCCCCCATTTGGCAATCTGAGTCCCAGTTGGCGAGCTTAGAGAAAAGTTGGTAAGAAAATGTGTGTGCTGGGCCCAGAGAGGTAGATGGCTGCAGGGGAGGGCAAAAGGTGGGCCCCAGAACTGGGGTAGGAGAAGCTGGACTGTCGGCTCCTCCTTGCCCCTTACCCTGGCTGGAACAGTCGAGCTTTCCTTCTCCCGCAAGATCTCCCGGTAGCTGAAAGAGGAGACGCTACTGCTGTCCCCAGTTTGGGTCCGGCTTGGTGAGTTCATCTCTGAGAGAACCAGCTCCTCGAGGCCTTGGGCAGAGAGGGAACAGAAACCTGAGCCCCAATCCCCCAGGGTCCCAGGGCAGCGACTGGCAGGAAGAGGCAGAAATAGATTGGACAGAGATGGAAAGAGGCGAAGTGACACTTGGGCGTGGGGAAGGTGGAGGCAGACAGTACGACAGGGAGAGGCAGAAACGGAAAAAGGAGCTGCCTCTCCGGGCAAACACACATGCCAGAAGAGAAACAAAGGTGAAGAGGCTGGGAGAGAGTGGGCAGTGTGGACACCTACAGGCATTAAGGGACGTCTGCACTTGGACTTGGGGTATGCACAAAGAGGACCGACAGCTGGGGAGAGCACGGGGCGATGCCCACATGCAGAGAGAAAACCCGACAGGCAGCGAGCCACAGCAGACGGGAGAGGCCAACAGAGACCGGGCATAAGGACACGAGTCAGCAGAGACGAGAAGGGGGAAAAAAGATGGAGAGAGACATGTAACCATGACCCTAAATCCTCATTTCATCTAACGGACAAGGACAATGTATGGCAC